>NW_026294562.1:198571221-199171221 GCF_007827085.1 Peromyscus californicus insignis | reverse complement strand
AAACTGTATGGCCGTGGCAGGCTTCTTGCTAACTGTTCTTACAGCTTAAATTAATCCATTTCCATTAATCTATACCTTGCCACATGGCTCGTGGCTTACCGGCATCTTCACATGCTGTTTCTCATCGTGGCGGCTGGCAGTGTCTCTCTGACTCAGCCTTCCACTTCCTAGCTTTATTCTCCTCCTTGTCCCGCCTACACTTCCTGCCTAGCCAATGGCCAGTGTTTTATTTATTGACTAATTAGCAACACATTTGCCATACAGAACATCCCACAGCAAGCTGGAGCTCTGGGAACCCTGCTGAAGATGGGAGGAGGAGGCACTGTAGGAGCCCGAAGGGTCAAGGACACAGGAGAACATAGCCCAGAGAATCAACTCTAAGCAGGAATCACAGTAGCTCTCAGAACATGAAGCAGCAATCGTGGTGCCTCCATGGATCTATGGCAGGTCTTATGCATATATGCTATGGTTGTTTAGATTGGTGTTGTTTAGGACTCCGAACAATGTGTGTGTGTGTGTGTGTGTGTGTGTGTGTGTGTGTGTGTGTGTGTGTCTGACTCTTTTCTTTGCTCTTGGGACACTTTTCTGAGAGGATGACAGGGTTTTAACCATCTTAGAGAAGGGTCAGACAGGGGGCAGCAGGCCCTGGGAAACCCACCAGAGGATGTGATGCCCCTAGACCCAGACAATTAAGAGACACATAAAAAATGACTTACAGACATTTCTTGACACAAACTAAAATATATGATAGATTACTTACTGTAGCTGTTAGAGGGAACAAGTTTCCTACAGAGAAGAAATGGAATGTCTAATTGTCAGAGAAAATGCGTCTGCCCAACACCAGCACACTTGAAGTATCTTGGCAGCTCAGAACTTTTCTCTCCTGGAACTAAACTTCCTTGAAATCCAGTAAACTGTATATCAGAAATTTAAAAACATTCCAATCACATATTTCTGAAGGATGATCCCAACCATTTCCTTTCTACCAGTTTCTAAATTATTTGTCACATTTTTAAGACAAACTTGAAAGTGGAAAGCAATGCTCAGAACTTCTGGAAACCAGAAGCATCAGTTTTCAAATCTGTCTTCCCATTGCACATTAAAATAAACGCCTATGTGTGCACATTGGACACATATATTTCAAGCATTATGCTCTTTCATAACCAGGGTGACAGCATCCCCTCCTCTCCAGGGAATACACATCCAAGAATGCTCAGAAGAGAAAGATTATTGCCTAGTTCACCAAATGGACCAAGAGAACCAACCACATTCTGACTCACATTACTTCCCATTCCCAGCAGCTCTGACAGGTCAATAGAAGCGCTCCTCCAGGATTAGAGTCAGTGGCCTCTACATTCCCCATGATAAGGCTTCTGGTTTCCCTCACAGCTACTTACATCAGAACCAGAGGAGAATCCTGGAAAGAACCTGCAGCTTACCTCCCACTGCTACTACTAATTGCAAGGCCTTCCCAGAGCCACACATTATCTAAACTCACCCAGCAGGGCCTCAGGACATTAGCAGCTCCCCTACTAGGTGATCAAAGGACTCAGATATCACAGGCCTTCCCAGCTCTGCCCTTCTACCCTATGGACAAACAGGGTCCTAATCTGGGGAATTTCTATTTTAGAAGAAATTGTTCCAGTCTCCCAGAGCACTTTCTGTTTCTCTTGCAAAGGAACAGAACCTTTAGGTGAACATCCCGCTACACACTCAATGTCCAGTGCAGCCACCCATTGCCTCATAGCTGGGAAGTCCTGTAGCCAAACATAGGTCACATTCAAACAGTAACTGTTGTTAAAGCAAAAAGAGCCCATCAATTAGAAAACAATGAGGGATCAAGAAAGGGCCTGTAGGCAGGAAAGACACTGTGGACATGATGTAGTTATAATGTCAAAGAATCCTTTTGAAAAGTTGAAACAGGCTTCATGGCCATGTGCTCCAGGGATTTGTTTGAGAGGATTTCTCATACCTTTCCTCTCAGGCTGGACATCTTAAATCAGGAAAATCCAGTCCTGTTAGTCAGGGCCACAACATTTTACCCAGACCTCCAATTTTGGTTGAACTAGTGTAAGGGCAGTGATTTGGTTTCACAATAAGGTCAGTCCTTTATCCAAATTCTTTATTGCCCTGGTCTGTGGGTCCCAACACATGACCAGTCAGACACTTATGATCACCTAAAATTGATGACGTGACTCCCAATTGCTAATCTCCACTGCTGTCACATCAGGAAAGCCCTCACCCTCCTGGCTGCTCCTCCCTGTCTGCACTGTCACTGCACCTGCTTCAGTGTTGTCAGGGAACTCAGTCCTTGCTCAGGTCCCTCTCTTCATCTGTAACTGCCTAGTAAAGGCCAGAGATAGTGGAGGACACTCATTCACTGGTCTAATTTTCCTTCTCATGGACTAGTCAAGGACCAGCAATGAAGATTTCTTTCATCCTTCTTTCTGCCTCTCCATTTCTGCACTGTCACACTACACCAGATTCAAAGTTGTTTGATTACCTCAATTTTTGCAAAGGTCCCTCTTCTTTTGTATGAGCCCAATAAAAGCCAGAGTGATTGGAGGACACCCATTAGCTCATAAAGTCCCAGCCTGGAAGTCACATGACTGTCTTCTCAGCACTGGACAGCAGAGGCAGGATTAGGTGTTCAAAGCAATTCTCAATTTTATACCAGGAGGCAAGCCGAAGCTACAGAAGACATTACTCGACACAGATATAAATAATCAACAACACTAGAGAATGGAAACAATGATATTATTGACTGAGAAATATTGGAGAAAAGAAACAAACAGAAAATAGAACAGCAATGCATTTAAAAAAATGAAATTTTAAAAAGTGATAACAATAATTGACTTTATAAAATGATAAATATAATTTATTGTAGCTAGAGTTTTCCTGTCTGGCCCACAGTCAGGACAAATCTCTCTCACCTGCCAGTCCCACAGCCGCGCAGACCCGACCAAATAAACACAGAGACTTATATTGCTTACAAACTGTATGGCCGTGGCAGGCTTCTTGCTAACTGTTCTTACAGCTTAAGTTAATCCATTTCTATAAATCTATACTTTGCCACATGGCTCGTGGCTTACCGGCATCTTCACATGCTGTTTGTCATCATGGCGGCTGGCAGTGTCTCTCTCTGACTCAGCCCTCCACTTTCCAGCTTTATTCTCCTCCTTGTCCTTCCTATACTTCCTGCCTGGCCACTGGCCAATCAGTGATTTATTTATTGACCAATCAGCAACACACTTGACATACAGACCACCCCACAGCAATTTATTCTTAAAATAAAAAACTTACCTATATTGTCATTGGAAAAGACTAGGTCCTAACATAGTAGAGGAAATGCCATTAATAAGAGGTAGACTGACCTTTCCCATAGGCACATGTTGGCTGCTGAGATCAGTAATCAGATACAAAAAAAGTTACAATCGAATGGACTGTTTCTCAGTCCTTTTTTGCTGACTTAACTGTGTCAAACAGGGTTGAACATATCTGCATTGGAGAGTTCCCTGTTGTGAAATTCAATATTCTTTGGCTCAAATTAATAATCACAAACTGTACCTCACCGATCTGGTGTTCATTCACATGATATGGATTAAAAAGGCTGGGAAATTATAAAATCACTCCTCCTTACACAATCAGGACCTTATTCATAATGGTGACTCCAGCAGTTGATCACCTGCCCTATTTCAACATAAACTAGTTACAACATAAACTATTCCTCTTCATCTGATCTGAAGGCAGAAGCCTAGCTCCACATGCAAATCCTTTTCCTGTGACGGTAATGGAGAGTCGATTACATGACTTAAATGGATAATTTTAAAACTCTGAGGTGGTACAGTTATTTAATTTAAGAATGTTGAAGGTGTAATATAGAGGACAGCAAGGACTATGGTGATATTTTATTTGTATTAAAATGTTATTTGTATGTTAATAAATAAAGTTGCCCAGGGTCAGAGCTATTAGCAAGCCATAGCAAAGCAGGGCAGTGGTGACATACGCTTGTAATCCCAGCACTTGGTAGACAGAGGTAGGTAAGTCTCTGTGTGTTCAGGGATACAGCCAGTATTGGATACACATGCCTTTAATCTCAATACCAATCATAGAAAACCTGGAGGCCTATACAGACAGGCCGTGACGAGGCAGTCATATGGTTGGGTTTACAACCAATGAGAAGGCAGAACAGGAACTCTATATAAAGACTTTAACACAAAAAGTGGTTCTGGTTAGGAGAGGTAGGACCACCGCAGAAGGAAGGGTAAGGTTTTAGCTCTTAGCTCGGACCTCTAGGCTTTCTTCTTTGCATTGGTTCTGTGTTTCTTATTTAAAAAGACGGTTGGTTACATCTACATTTGGCACCCAACGTAACAAGAATCCATTAAAAACCTCTTGGCTTGTAGGGCGGTGGTGGCGCACGCCTTTAATTCCAGCACTCGGGAGGCAGAGCCAGGTGGATCTCTGTGAGTTCGAGGCCAGCCTGGGCTACCAAGTGAGTTCCAGGAAAGGTGCAAAGCTACACAGAGAAACCCTGTCTCGAAAGAAAAAAAAAAAAGAAAGAAAGAAAAACAACAACAACAAAAACCTCTTGGCTTGGCTTGGCGGCAGGTCCTGTTTCTGGCCTGGGCAGCCCAGCTGCCTAGCTCGGGTCCAGGTCTGACTGACCTGCAGCTGGAGCTACTTGCAACTGCTACAAACAATTCAGGCCTGCCCTGTGGAACAGGGCCCCTGCCTGTAAAGCCAAGGCTTGACTCAGCTCAAGCGGCTATGCTTTCTCTCTCTCTCTCTCTGGATTCACACCTCGAACACCAGGTGGCTGTTTTGAAATTCCCTCGTATTCTACTGTTCTACGCAGACTTGGTAAGTCAATTAACATATCTATTTAAAACAGATTTTTTTTCTACATTAAAAAAATGGGCTTTATGTGTACATTGGAAGAAAATTGGGCTTTGAAATTTTAGGCACTCTGACAATGGAACAACTGTATGAGATGATTAATATTGATCAAATTATTCAGTTCATTACTCTTCTTGTCCTCGACCTGCAGTATGGCGGGAATGAGGCCTCTGCAAGTGGCACATTAAGCTGCATGGTGGATTTAGCCTTTGCTAGTACAAAACAAAAAAAGAGGTTTCTGGGCTACACACTGCTTGGATAAAAGCATAGAGACCCATGATAGCTCCCAGAGCTGGTGGTAAATGTACCACCGCCATGTTGGGAAGCTGAGGTGGGCGGAACCAGCAGCCACAGCTGCTGCAGTTTAAAGCAATAGATTCACAATACGAGATTCAGATGTAATAGTTTACAATGTGTGTAAAATATACGTAGGCTTGAAAGAGACAAAAAAGGTGATATATGGTGATATATATAGTTATATAAACAAATACATAGTTTTAAAAAGTAAAGTCTTTAAAGAGACAGTAAAATTAATATAAAAAATAAGCCACGTAAAGATGAATATTACACAGAGAATCTGGATTGTGTTGTCTTTGGGATTCTTAACTGCAGAGAGAGATTTGATTGTAAAGGAAGCTGAATTAAACCAATACACATATTTTAAAGATATCTTGACTTCAAAATTTGGATGTAAGGATATGTTGCTTTGGAAAGGAGACTCTGCTTTTGTTCCCACAGAAAGCCAAAGGCTATGGATTTGTTCCAGATTAAGATACATCAGGTTTGACCCTCCAAGACCCCCTGAAAGGTCTCTGATGACACCATGGCCCAGATGATCCAACATCCAGAACGGTTTGAAGGCAACTAACTGGCTCACACAATACAGCCTCATGGAGTATTTTCTTTGTGTCCCCATAAGATACAGTGCCCCGCTCCAGCAGGAAGTAGTAAGAGAAGCTACGCACAAATTCCCAAAATGTAATTTTACTTTTTTAAAGTTAAAACTTTCCTTTTTGAAAAAAAAGAAAGAAAAGGGGAAGTGCTGAGGAATGGTCTGTATGTCAAGTGTGTTGCTGATTGGTTGGTAAATAAATCACTGATTGGCCAGTGGCCAGGCAGGAAGCATAGGTGGGACAAGGAGGAGAATAAAGCTTGAAAGTGGAAGGCTGAGTCAGAGAGACACTGCCAGTCGCCTTGATGACAAACAGCATATGAAGATGCCAGTAAGCTATGAGCCACGTGGCAAGGTATAGATTTATAGAAATGGATTAATTTAAGCTGTAAGAACAGTTAGGAAGAAGCCTGCCACGGCCATACAGTTTGTAAGCAATATAAGTCTCTGTGTTTACTTGGTTGTGTCTGAGTGGCTGTGGGACTAGCGGGTGAGAGAGATTTGTCCTGACTATGGGCCAGGCAGGAAAACTCTAGCTACAAAATACTCCCTGTTTTTATTTTTGTTAGCTAATATATATTTCCTTTTTGGGTCTCTGAGGGAGTTGAAGATTAGTTAGTTATAGTTGAAGATTAGTTAGGATAGAAGTGAATTAGATACAATAGGATAGATAATGAAATTATTTTCTCTGAATTTGTCAAATACAAATGAACTAGACATTGTTTAGGTATTTATTACTTGTATATATTGTATATAGTTATTGTACTTTTGTATATAGTTTTCTTATGTTAGTTATAAGCTTTTTCCTTTTTTCTTTTTATTAAAATAGAAAAGGGGAAATATGGTGATATTTTATTTGTACTAAAAAGTTATTGGTATGTTAATAAATAAATTGCCCAGGGTTATAGCTATTAGCAAGTCATAGGAAAGCAGAGCAGTGGTGGCGTACACTTGTAATCCCAGCACTTGGCCAGCAGAGCTAGTTTCTGTGTGTTCAGGGATACAGCCAGTATTGGATACACATGCCTTTAATCTCAATACCAATCATAGAAAACCTGGAGGCCTATACAGACAGGCCGTGATGAGGCAGTCATATGGTTGAGTTTACAACCAATGAGAAGGCAGAACAGGAACTCTATATAAAGACTTTAACACAGAAAGTGGTTCTGGTTTGGAGAGGTAGGACCACCGCAGGAGGAAGGGTAAGGTTTTAGCTCTTAGCTCTGACCTCTTGGCTTTCTTCTTTGCATTGGATCTGTGTTTCTTCTTTAAAAAGACGGTTGGTTACATCTATAAAGGACATTGCCCAGGAGAGCAACAGGCTGGAGTCAAGGCCACCTGAGTCAACATAGGAGAGCTTATCTCAGAAACATTTTTTCTAAAAGGCTGAAAATGTAGCTGTTCTAGATTTAATATGCCACCCAACTGAGAAATTATTCTACACACTTACAAGATTAACAAAGAATCAAAGAATCACTTTATTGATACTATGCATGACTAATGTTCAAAGGGAAGCCAGCCTAGACAGACTTTGCATTTCACATATACTGTCATCCTTACTTTCTTTTGGGTTCATTGTTGCAAGTCACCAGAAAGTGTAATGGAATTCGGCTACTATGAGAAACGCGATTACTTGGAAAGGTCAAGGACTTTTCCAAAGGTCAAGTCATGGCTTAAGAGGTCTTGGTGATATTTTACCTTTTGTATATATATTAGCCAGTTCCTACAATGATTTTCTTGTATGTTATGTGTGCTTCCAAAAACTTCTTTGCCTAGCATCCTAGGCATAGTCTTGTTTCTTGTGCAAATGAACACAGACCCTCCTTTCTATCACAGCCCAAATGGCATTCCTGAGCAATTGACTCAGAACAAAGGGATTTTTGCATACCAGGTGCAAAGTAGCTTTGAGACAGATTTCCTGGCTCCCACCAAAGTTACCCCACCCTGTCAGCATATGGCGACACAGGAAAATAGAGGGAGTTTTATTTGAGTAATTTACAGAGTTGTTTACCTAACCACCTGTAAGACTGTAGAGTTTGAGCACATTTATGATAGACTTATATGAATATATTATGAGTACATAAATTCCCTTTCTGACTTATTCCAGGCCTTATCTGACACCACCACCTCCTCTATTCACTCCTCTTTTGGGTTGCAAATGAAGCTGGCTATCATGGCTCTGGTAGGGAGCTTGGAAGCTTTTGCTTTGGATTGTAAGATCAGGCTGCTGATAGAGAGAGACCAGCTGGATCAGCAGCAGTGTCTACCTTGCTCTGTGTTGTGAGTGTACTTTATAGATCTCAGTCCATAGTAAATATTACCTGGCCTCTTGCCTCAGTGTCCCACATTATAGTTGCCTTGGCCCTTCATAGTCTCACCTGTTCCTGAAGACCTGCCTCCATAACCCTTTGTACACTTAGTCCTTGGATGATGTTGAAACCCTTAAAACTCCATCCTCTGCCTTGGATGTTCTGTGATCAGAGGGTTGGGACACCATGACTGGCTTGGGTGACTTCTTATTCAACATTACAGAGTATCATGGTATGAACATGTAGACACACAAAAGGTAAAATTTTAAAAGTGAGTAAAAAGAAGGTTTATAAAAGCAACCACAGTGGCAGGTAATGGTGGTTGATCACACTGTATCCTCAGTCAGGATCCAGAGTGATAAATGTTAGTCATTATTACATAATACAGTAACAAAACCATGGAATGAATTGGTGATATCATTTCTGGAAGGAGAGGAGGCTTCACATCTCAATGAACTTAATATACAAACTAATCTTTCATATGCACACCCTAGAGAATAACATCATCTAGATAAGCCTGGGGAGAGAGAGCCGTGGAAGGGCATGCCCGCTTTTTAGGCTGGGACACCATCGCAGGCTGGTGACATAATAAGAACATAATGCTTACAGGTGACCCTGAAGAAGTTTCACTTGGCTGATTCTAGATCTTTTCAGGTTGAAAATCAGTATTAACCATCACACAAAACTAATAAAATTTCCTGTGTAGATAGAGAAAATGTTCCTTTTTTAGTGGTATATCAAGTATCAATGAACCATGTTGGAGGCCAAAGTATATAAAACCTTTTGAGTATGGACTTATTCCTTCCCCAGATGTAAGCAACAATTTTCTGAGGATTGCCAGGGCAGAATTATGAACCTCATGTAGAGTAAGGCACCGTGCAGAACTCTTCTGACCCATGCTTTTACCTTATTAAATCAGAACCCCACACAAGCCTCCTCAGGAACTGACTGATAAATCTTGTTACCAAAGAAAAAGAGAGAAAGAAAGACAGAGAGACACTGAGAAGAGAGATACACACAAACATAAGGAGAGAGGGGCTGCCTAAATATTCACTGAAATGGAACTTACAGAGTAACCAAAACTGGAAAAAGGCCCTGTATCAATTCTTAAGTGTGGCTCTCCTTCACAAGACTACACTTTCCCACAGTTCTTTCTTTCTACTAATATCTGTGCTAAATCTATGATAAACATCTCCTTTTATCTAGGTATGGTCACAAGAGGCAGAGGCAGATAGATCTCTGCAAGAACCAGGCCTAGCCTATTTACCACATAGTAAGTTCCAAGCCAGAAAGGATTAGAAAGTGAGACTGTGACTTAAAACAGACTCAGTCCAAAAAGCTCTACTTAATAAACTTTAGGGCTGTGAAAATGATATAACAGACAAAGTAATAGCCATGCAACTAGCTATCCCTTTAGTTCTACATTATAAAGATAGTTGCCAGGCAGTGGTGGTGCATGCCTTTAATCCCAGCCCTTGGGAGGTAGAGGCAGGTGGATGTCTGTGAATTTGAGGTCAGCCTGGGCTACAGAGTGAGTTCCAGGAAAGGCACAAAGCTACACACAAAGAAACCTCATCTCAAAACAAACAAACAATCCCAAAAAGAACTGAAAACTCAAACAAACAAACAAACAAATAAACAAAGACAGTTGCAACCATGCATGCCTATAATCCAATGCTTTTAATTCAAAATAAAAGGTAGACAGAAGAAATCCTGCAAGCCTGTTTACATGTGATAGCAAACTAGAGACCCTGTCTCAAATACTCTGAAGGGAAATGACCAACACCCAAAATTGTTCTCTGACTTCTACACCCAAGCCATGACACACACACACCTTCCCACAAATAAGTGAGCACATATATACAAACAGTCATAAGTAAATAAATAATATTTATTTATTTATTATTATTATCATTATCCAATTATTACAATTGAATGATATGGCACACACCTTTTATTCCAATTCTTGGTTGGCAGAGGCCGGCAGCATTCTGGGAATTTGGGGCCAACCTTGTCCACATTCTGAGTTCAAGGACAATTAGAGATACATAGAGAGAGCCTGTCTCAAAATAAAATTGCAACTCTGATTTGTATTGACTCATCCTGAAATCCTTTTTGAAATACACTCAAGTGTCCCAGCTTAAACCTGAGCAGAGTCCTGAGTTTCAAGACAATATTTCTTAGTTTCAGGGATGAGCCACTGCTCTTTGTGAAATCATTCACAGAAATGGATATAGCAAAGTAGGATAACCAGGCAGACCTCCTTGAATTCAAGTCAGATTTGTCTATGTAGGGAATATGACAGTAATACATTTCTCAATAAAACACACACACACACACACACACACACACACACACACACACTCACAAATAAAGTTGAATACAGTTTTGTTTTTTGTTTAACACATTAGAAATCTCCAGTTGGCCTAAAACTCACAGTCTATAGTATAATGAAAAATATATGCTGAATATTTTGTAATAATTCCAGTAAACATTTTATTCTATATCATGCACTAAATATTCCAAGCAGGACAATTTTCTATATAAGAGGGAGCTTCCAAACAATTTTCTTTATATTTATATAAATTTCAAGAGAACTGGAAGTGGGAAAACTTTTATATTGTTTACATTCCCATGTGGTTTTCCTCCACCCAATTATTCTCTGAAATCAATATCTATTTTTCTTAAACTCTTTCTAATTACAAACATTTTAACTGCTTTATTTGTAAATTGAGATATTTGTTTGTTTGTTTGGTTGGTTTTGGTTTTTTGAGGCAGGGTTTCTCTGCGTAGTTTTGGTGCCTGTCCTTGATCTTGCTATATAGACCAGACTGGCCTCGAACTCACAGAGATCCACCTGGCTCTGCCTCCCAAGTGCTGGGATTAAAAGTGTGTCCACTACTGCCCGACTGGGCAGTTTGTTTTAATGCTAAGCCTCCAACTGTGGAAGCTGTAACAATACTCTTTAAAGCAAATATTCAAGCTACCAGTTACCCAATGAAATTTTAAGAATGTCTTTCAAAAACATTTAGAAAATTTCCAAGTATTGTATTGAATTTTTTGGAATACCACTTTATTTTTAATTTTACTGGGGTCAAAAAATAAAAGGAGGTTGTTGACACACAATTATGCTATTATTTATTGTGCTATTAGCACAAGGAGTGAAGTAGCTGTTATTGTATGTTACAGGAAATAAAGAATGACCATAGTGGATTACTAGAATTTTGACTAATACCACATGAGCAATACACAAGCCTATGCATAATGTGATTCTATCAAAAGTAAAATTAGCAGTGTTTCTTATAATATTTCCTCTCTAAAGGGTAATGAATCATGTGCTGCCTTAGTTAGGGTTTCTATTTTTGTGAAGAGACACCTGGACCATGGCAATATTAATAAAGAAAAAACATTTAATTGAGGTGGCTTACATTTTCAGAGGTTTTGTCCATTATCATCATGGTGCAACATGGGAGTATGCAAGCAGAAATGGTGCTGGAGAAGGAGCAGGGCATTATATATCTTCACATGCAGGCAATAGGGAATGGACTTGGACACTGGACATGGTTTGAGACCACAAAGCCCAACCCTGCAGTGACACACCACCTCCTGTAGCTAGAGTTTTCCTGCCTGGCCCACAGTCAGGACAAATCTCTCTCACCTGCCAGTCCCACAGCTGCTCAGACCCAACCAAGTAAACGCAGAGACTTATATTGCTTACAAACTGTATGGCCGTGGCAGGCTTCTTCCTAACTGTTCTTACAGCTTAAATTAATCCATTTCTATAAATCTATACCTTGCCACGTGGCTCATGGCTTACCGGCATCTTCATATGCTGTTTGTCATCGTGGCGGCTGGCAGTGTCTCTCTGACTCAGCCTTCCACTTCCCAGCTTTATTCTCCTCCTTGTCCCACCTATACTTCCTGCCTGGCCACTGGCCAATCAGTGATTTATTTATTGACCAATCAGCAACACACTTGACATACAGACCATCCCACAGGACTTCCCCTTTTCTTTTTTTTCCCCTTTTTTTTTCAAAAAGGAAGGTTTTAACCTTATCAAAGTAAAATTACATATAATTTGGGAATTTGGGCATAGCTTCTCTTACTACTTCCTGCTGGAGAGGGGCACTGTATCTTATGGGGCCACAAAGAAAATTTTAGAATTATGGAATATTCCATGAGGCTGTATTGTCTGAGCCAGATGCCTTCAAACCATTCTGAATGTTGGATCATCTGGGCCATGGTGTCATCTGAGACCTTTCAGGGGGTCTTGGTTGGTCAAACTTGATGTATATTAATATGGAACAAATCCATAGCCTTTGCCTATCTGTGGGAACAAAAGCAGAGTCTTCTTTCCAAAGCAACACATCCTTACATCCAAATTTTGAAGTCAAGGTATCTTTAAAATATACATATTGGTTTAACTCAACATCTTTTAGGATCAAATGTTTTTTTGCAGTTAAAAATCCCAAAGACAACACAATCCAGATTCTCTGTGTAATATTCATCTTTATGTGGCATATTTTTTATATTAATTTTACTGTCTCTTTAAACACTTTACTTTTTAAAACTATGTATTTGTTTATATAACTATATATATCACCATATATCACCTTTTTTGTCTCTTTCAAGCCTACATGTATTTTACACACATTGTAAACTATTACATCTGAATCTGTATTATTGTGAATCTATTGCTTTAAACTGCAGCAGCTGTGGCTGCTGGCTCCACCCACCTCAGCTTCCCAACATGGCGGTGGTACGTTTTCCACCAGCTCTGGGAGCTATCGTGGGTCTCTATGCTTTTATCCAAGCAGCATGTAGCTCATAAACCTCTTTTTTTGTTTTGTACTAGCAAAGGCTAAATCCACCATGCAGCTTAATGTGCCACTTGCAGAGGCCTCATTCCCTCCATACTGCAGGTCAAGAGAGCGTGCACGCTAGGACCCACCAGTAGCTCAAACCAGCAGCTGCCGCTTATTTGATAGAGACAATTAGGAAGGTGTTTTTAGCTCCGTTTAAGAATCTTTTCTCAGGTTTTAGGTGGAAACTCTTGCCAACTTGTTGGGCGCCATTTGTAGCTAGAGTTGTCCTGATTGTGGGCCAGGCAGGAAAATTCTAGCTACAGCCTCCAACAAGGACATACCTATTGCAAACACAGCTACACCTCATAACAGTGCTACTCCCTATAAGCTTATGAGTGGTCAATTACATTCAGACTACCACAGGTACTAAGTATTACTCTTCACAAGAAAGTATTTTATGTCCTCCTCTGTGAGGAAACAGTGAACCCATACTGTTGAGAAAGACTAAATGTAAGGTGGTATTGTGTTCCCCAAAATATTGTGTACCCTAATTAATTTATCTGGGGTCAGAGAACAGACAGCCACTAGATACAGAGGCTAGAAAATGGTGGCACTCACGCCTTTAATCTGAGCATTCCAGAGGGAGAAATCCATCTGGGATCTCTGTGAGTTCAAGGCCACATTGGAAAGAGCCAGGCATGGTGATACATGCCTTTAATCCCAGGGAGTGAGTCTTTAATCTCAGGGAGTGATGGTAGAAGGCAGAAAGATATATAAGGCATGACGACCAGAAACTAGAAGCATTTGGCTGGTTAAGCATTTGGCTGGTTAAGCATTTGGCTGGTTAAGCTTTTAAGTTTTGAGCAGCACAGTTCAGCTAAAAGCCATTTGGATATGAGGACACAGAGGCTTCCAGTCTGAGGAAACAAGATCAGCTGAGAAGTTGGCCAGGTGAGGTTAGCTGTGGCTTGTTCTGGTTCTCTGATCTTCCAGTTCACCCCAATACCTGGCTCAGGTTTGATTTTATTAATAAGAACTTTTAAGATTCCTGCTACATAAATGTATAAGCTTGTTTCTACACCATAATTTATTAGACCATGAAATATTTGGTGGGGCCCACCTAAGGCCCCATGATAGATTACATGAGGTATTCTGCTTCCATTAACCCAATGTGTGAATAATGACAAAGTTGCTCTTTGTACTTGAATTGAACAGGAAGGCTAGTGAGGCACTTCTTAAATACAAGGCTTATTTTCTGAGATGCCTGTTCTAATAACTTTGCTTCTAATAACTTGTACAGGTTAAATTTTATTTTATCCATTTTTTTCAGGTGCCTAATGAAAAGCCATATCATTACTAATTCCAAGGCGTCTTGGTGTCTTATTTGTTATCCATGGTCAAACGCATATGTGAACCAGAAGCTTAATTATATAGAGCATAGTCCTCACTGAAAGGGTATCAGCTGAACTGCTCTAATTCTTGTTTCCTCGTGCCTTATATATCATTCTCCACCTAGCCATGTCACTTCCTGGGATTAAATGCATGTTAGCTTCCTAGTACTGGGATTAAAGTTGTGTGCCTTCATGGCCTGGCTCTGTTTCCAGTGTAGCCTTGGACTAAGAGAGAACCATAAGGATCTCTGCCTCTGGAGTCATAGGACTAAGGGTGTGCCACTACTGTCTGGTCTCTGTATCTAATCTAGAGGCTGGCTCTGTCCTCTAATACCCAGACAAGTTAATTAGGGTACACAATATATCACTACATTTCCCCATTTCTCTTTATTATTTCTAGAATGTTGAAAGTTGCTTACTGTGAGACCAAAATGAGCCATCTTAGAAATAAGACCAAAATGCTTTCACCCAAAAACTAAGGCCTAAGATTTCTCCTTCTAGGAATAGGCCAATAGTTACTGAAACAAGTCAGTCCAGATTCCAGAAACCAAGAATTGTAAAAGTACAGAGTCACAAGGTAGTCATGGGGTAATGACTGCTAGACTATAGAATGTTCCAACCCTGGTTTCCAGGGTAACTGACCATAAAAATGTCCCCACCTGAGGGCAGCCAATGAGCAATGGTGGCGGGCAACCACCCCCTTAGAAGGTAGATTAAGCCATGATTTCTAGAAAGCCCCTAGAAGTGAGCCAATCAGAATTGTACCCGTACTAGCACCCCTAAATGATGTAACCTTGTGATTTTTCCCTTTAAAAACTGAGCTTACAGACAGGCGGGCACTTTCTCCAGCCTCCACTGCATTGGATGTATTGGACAAAGTCCATGCCTAGGCTTGTATTGCTTTTGGATAACCAGAATTAAACCTTGCTTTTGCATTCCGGTATGCTCATCTTTGGTGGTCTCTCTGGGGGTCACGATCTGGGCACAACACTTACAATGCATTTCTTGTTTACTTAGGTAATATTATATCCTTCTGGGGTATTTGATAGAGTTGAAGATTAGATAGTTGTAATTTTCCTTAATTAATGATAAAAGATAAATTACATATGAAACTTAGACTCACAAAAATAGGATCGATAGAATATTTTCTTTAATTTTGAAAATATGAATGGACTAGTCATTGTAACTGTGATTCTTGCTTGATAACTGTATGCTGTATGTAATTTTCAATTGTTAAAGTTAAAGTTTACTGTGGTACAACCTTCCTTTTTGGTTAGACAGGAAAAAGGAAGTGCTGTGGGATGGTCTTTATGTATGCTGTGAATATGTGTTACTATGATTGGTTAATAAAGAAGCTGCTCTGGCCCATGATGAGTCAGGTTATAGACAAGTGGAAAATCCAAGACAGAGACAGGAAGAAGAAAGGCAGAGGTCGGGGAGACACCATCCTGCTGTCCAGGGAACAACATGAAATGGAACACAGGTAAAGCCATGAAATACAAGGTGACATACAGATTAATAGAAATGGGCAGAGTTAGTTAGCAAGAAGCTTGAGCCATTGGCCATAGCCACACAGTTTGTTATTAATATAAGCCTCTGAGTGATTACTTTATAAGTGGCTGCAGGACCTTGGGCCAGGTTGGACAGGACAAAGGAAGACTTCCTGCTACAATAGCCTTAGACACCCATGCAAATTAACCCTGACAAATAACTGTTATTCAAAATATGAGGACTAAGGAGTTGCCTCAGACAATAAAGGCTGTTTCAACTAATATGGTGATATTTTATTTGTATTAAAATGTTATTTTTATGTTAATAAATAAAGTTGACCGGGGGTCAGAGCTACTAGCAAGCCATAGGAAAGCAGGGCAGTGGTGGCGTACGCTTGTAATTCTAGCACTTGGTAGGCAGAGCTGGGTAAGTCTCTGTGTGTTCAGGGATACAGCCATTATTGGATACACATGCCTTTAATCTTAATACCAATCATGGAAAACCTGGAGGCTTATACAGACAGGCCGTGAGGTGGCAGTCATGTGGTTGGGTTAACAACCAATGAGAAGGCAGGACAGGAACTCTATATAAAGACTTTAACACAGGGGTAGCTCTGGTTCGGAGAGGTAGGACCACCGCAGGAGGAAGGGTAAGGTTTTAGCTCTTAGCTCTGACCTCTTGGCTTTCTTCTTTGCATTGGTTCTGTTTCTTACTTAATAAGAAGGTTGGTTAAATCTACATTTGGCCCCCAACGTGACAAGAATTCATTAAAAACCGATTGGCTTGGCTTGGCGGCAGGTCCGGTTTCCGGCCTGGGCGGCCCGGCTGCCTAGCTCGGGCCCAGGCCTGACTGACCCACAGCTGGAGCTACTTGCAACTGCTACAAACAACTAAGGCCTGCCCTGCCAAATAGGGCCCCAGCCTGTAAAGCCAAGGCTTGACTCGGCTCAAACGGCTACGCTTTCTCTCTCTCTCTCTCTCTCTCTCTCTCTCTCTCTCTCTCTCTCTCTCTCTCTGTATTCACACCTTGAACACCAGGTGGCTGTTTTGAAATTCCATCAGATTTCTACTGTTCTACCCAGACTTGGTAAGTCAATTAACATATCTATTTAAAAGAGAATTTTTTTCTACATTTAAAAAAAAATGGGCTTTATGTGTACATTGGAAGAAAATTGGGCTTTGTTTGAAATTTTAGGCACTCTGACAATGGAACAACTATATGAAAAGATTAATATTGATCGAATTATTCAGTTTATTACTTTTCTTATCCTCATTTTACTATTTAAAAAGATAGTCAACTTAAGTGCCAGGATAACAGTCTTAGAAAAATCTGTTAAACCTGTAAAAATGAATTATAGAAAAATTCAAATTCAGACAGAAGAAATAAATAGTGAAGTTGTTTCAAAATTGGATCATAAGGTTACAGAAAGAAAGCCAGTTTTCACACAATTACCCTTAATTTATCCAGTAGCCGTACAACAGCTACCTGATGAAGAGAATGAACAAAATACTTGGGTTCCAGTTAAAATGTTAGACTTACGAAGATTTAAGGAGGCAATAGCATCTTATGGCATGCACTCCCCATATGTAAAGCAAATGTTAAACACCTGGTCAACTTGTAATAGGATTATACCAAAGGACTGGCGGGAATTGGCACAGGCTGTTCTTGAACCCTGACAAAATCTCCAGTGGAAAATGTGGTTCAATAATGAGGCTAAAAATATAGAAAGACAATGGAGGGATAGCGGAATACAAGTCTGCCAGGATCAGCTTATTGGAGAAGGCCAATATGCTTCAGTACAAACACAATGTTCATATGATGTCCAAACCCTAATTCTATGTCGAATGGCAGCTTTGAATGCATGGGACAGAGTTGAAGAACCAGGAAAAAAAAACTGAGTCATTTACAAAGGTTATACAGGGTCCCAAAGAATCTCTCACAGATTTCTTACAAAGATTGACTTCAGCAGTACAAAAAATTGTCCTGAATTCAGAGGCTAGTCAGATAACAATTGAATCTTTAGCCTTTGAGAATGCAAATGCAGCGTGCAAAAGAATAATCAGGTCGTTAAAGGCAAGATCTGCACCTTTGGAAGATTGGATTAGAGATACAGTTAATGTAGAGGCTTATGACCATGATGATATGTGGGTAGGAAAAGCAATTTCAAAAGGTTTGAGCAATGTTAGATGTTTTGGATGTGGAAAGCAAGGACATTTGAAAAGGGATTGTAAACAGGCCATTCCTAGAAATAATGTTTCTTTAAGGAACACTGGCAACAGAATGCCCCTTTCTTCTGGAGTATGCAGAAGGTGTGGTAAGGGAAAACACTGGACCAACGAATGTAGATCAACAAGGGACAGACAGGGTAACCCTCTGCCTCGAGCATCGGGCAACTCCCAGAGGGGCCTCAGGCAGGCCCCCACAGTAAATCCAGTTCAAATCTTTCCTGCAGTTGTAGAGGAAACCCCTATTCAAAGCAACTAAATAACCAAATGTCAATTGGAATAAATCATGTTAGTCGAGATGATGAAACAGAGAAAATAGGAAATACAGGAAAAAACATAAAAAAAAATTTTGGCAAACTTCTATTAATGAACAAAGACCAAAACTAACAACAAAAATAAATGGTGTTTTGTTGTCTGGTCTGGTAGACACAGGTGCTGACATTTCAATAATTGCACCAGAATTTTGGCATTCAACTTGGCCTCTTCAGGAGGTAAACATTCAACTCTTAGGAATTGGGACATTATCTCGAGTGAAACAAAGTGCAAGACGGCTTGAATGTATAGGTCCAGAAGGACAGAAAGGAAAATTAAAACCATATATGGCTAACATAGCTATGAACCTGTGGGGTCGAGACTTGTTACAACAATGGAATACTCAGATTAAAATCCCTCCAATCTCAGAAACAAATCATAAATTAGTACATGTTTCTGAAAGAAATATTAAAAGATATTATTCTAATGAGTGCTCACCAATCATCCATGTCATACAAGAACAGGACACAACAACTGATAATTTTCCAAAAACACTAACAGCTCTACCTTTAAAATGGTCAACAGACAAGCCTGTATGGGTTCAGCAATGGCCTTTAACAACAGAGAAACTCCAGGCTGTATAAGAGCTGGTGGAAGAACAGTTAAATGCTCATCATATTGAAGAATCAACCAGCCCTTGGAATTCTCCTGTATTTGTTATTAAAAAAAAAATCTGGAAAATGGAGAATGGTAACAGACCTTAGAGCAATTAACAAAGTAATTCAGCCAATGGGCTCTTTACAATCTGGAATTCCTTTGCCTACTCTGTTAACAAAAGGATGGCCTCTCATAGTTATTGATTTAAAAGACTGTTTCTTTTCAATACCCTTACAAGAAAAAGACAGAGAAAGATTTGCTTTCACAGTGCCTACTTATAATAATTCTCAACCGGTTAAAAGATTTCAATGGAGGGTTCTCCCACAGGGAATGTTGAATAGCCCAACTTTGTGCCAATATTTTGTAAAACAGCCATTAGAAGTGGTACGTAAAAACTTTCCTAAATATGTAATTTATCATTATATGGATGATATTTTATTAGCTGATTCAAATGCAGATACTTTAGAAAGAATGTTTGAAACAGTAAAGAAAATTTTGCCTTGCTGGGGATTACAAATTGCTTCAGAAAAGATACAAAGAGGACATTCTATTAATTATTTAGGATATAAAATAGAACTTCAAAAAATTAGACCTCAAAAAAGTGCAAATTAGGAGAGATCGACTACAGACTCTTAATGACTTTCAAAGATTATTTGGAGACATTTCTCATCTAAGAACTATTGTTGGGGTAAAAAATGATGAACTGAATAATTTGTTTAAAACCTTAGAAGGTGATAAGGACTTGAATAGTCCAAGAGAATTATCACCTGAAGCTGAGAAAGAATTGGCCTTGGTAGAAAAGAAAATACATGAAGGGCACGAAGATCGTATTGATCCAAAGTTGGATTGCATTTTGGTTATTTTACCTTCTAGGCATTCCCCAACAGGAATATTAATGCAAAGGGAAGCTATTATATTGGAATGGATATTTTTACCAAATAAACGAAATAAAAAATTAAAAACTTATGGGGAAAAAATCTCTGACTTGATTTGGAAAGGAAAATTGAGACTTCGTCAATTAGCAGGAATAGACCCAGCAGAAATTGTCATACCTTTAACTAAGGAGGACATTGAAAAATTATGGATAGAAAAGGAAGCTTGGCAAAAAGCTTGTAGTAATTTTTTGGGAGAAATTAACAGCAAATATCCCAAAAGCAGTAAAATTGATCTTATAAAGAGAGCTGATTGGATCTTGCCTCGAATTGTGAGGAAAAAAACCCATATCTGGAGTTCGTACATTTTATATAGATGCCAACAAACAAGGAAAGGCAGGTTACAAATCAGAAAATTTAAGTAAAGTGGTTCAAAGTCCTTATAATTCAGTTCAAAAATCAGAATTGTATGCTATTCTGTTGGTATTAATGGAATTTTCAGAACCTCTCAATATAGTAAATGACTCTCACTATGCTGAAAGAGTAGTATTACATATTGAGACTGCAGAATTTATCCACGATGCTTCAGAATTAACTTCATTATTTATTCAATTGCAAGATACAATCAGAAAAAGGAGTCATCCTTTATATATAACTCACATCCGATCCCATACTGGTCTGCCAGGCCCTCTAGCACAAGGCAATGATGAGATTCATAAATTATTGATAGGAAATGTGCTGGAGGCCTCAGAATTTCATAAAAAACATCATGTCAATAGTAAAGGTTTAAAAAAGGAATTTTCCATAACCTGGCAACAAGCCAAAGAAATAGTAAAGAAATGTCCTACTTGTTCCTTCTACAATCAAACGCCATTACCAGCAGAATGTAACCCAAAGGGTACTCAGAGGAATGAAATCTGGCAGATGGATGTGTTCCACTTTGCAGAATTTGGAAAACTGAAATATGTACACCACACTATCGATACTTATTCAGGATTTCAATGGGCAACTTCTTTGAGTTCTGAAAAAGCTGATTCTGTAATCACTCATTTGCTAGAAGTTATGGCCATTATGGGTATACCTGCACAAATCAAAACTGATAATGCTCCATCATATGTCTCTGTTAAAATGAAACAGTTTTTTTGCTTATTATAATATAAACCATGTTACAGGTATATCACATAATCCTACAGGTCAAGCAGTTATAGAAAGATCAAACAGAACTCTAAAGGATATGCTAAATAAACAAAAAGGAGTAACAAAAACCCCCAGAAATAGACTACATAATGCTCTATTAACTTTGAATTTTCTCAATGCCAATGAGAAAGGAACAACAGCTGCAGAGAGATATTGGATAATAGAAAAAACTACAGAATTAAATCAACCTATATACTTTAAGGATGTGCTGATCTCAGAATGGAAACCAGGATATGTGTTACATTGGGGATGAGGTTTTGCTTTTATTTCTACAGGAGAAGATAAGCTGTGGGTACCATCAAAATTGATAAAGGTTCAATTTGAACAAGAGAGACCTCTTAATTAGAGGAGGTGATAGTTCATCAACTATCGTAAACATCCAATTTAAACTAACTTACACCAGTAACACATGCCTTTTCATTTAATCAAATAACTTGTCGAAAAGGAACATCCCCAAAAAACCTTGGGGAAAGGTTTTTGTTTTTATCTTTTAGGAGAATGAAGGTTAAGGAATTTGAAGAACACTGGACAAATGAGACAACTGAATAAAAGGGACAAATCATCTATCCTAAAAAACAGAGTGAAATGGCGTATAGGTATGTTATCTAAAAAAAAATTTATGTCTTCCTAAATGTTTGTTCTGCTTTTCTTTAAAGATTTAACACTATTAAACTTCTAATAGTCCCAGTTCAATTAAAATTTAAAGCTGACTTTGGAGTTGGAGAATGGCTCTCTCCTTCTTTAAACTCAAGCATGTTGTTAAAAGGAAAATGCAAACTCCCTGTATCATGCCAGAAGAAAAGAGCCATCTTCTGCTATGGGACAGGAGAAAAGCCAAATTCATTAAGGGACTATTCTATTACTAATCTCAACTCTTTGATTCTATTCTGATTCTTTAAATTTTTCTTAAAGTATGAATTTTATATTTATAAAATTTACAAGATTAATATATATAGATATATATATACATTTTAAACTTTGTTAAGATATAAATGGTCATATAGAGTACTAACTAATTCTAAAAAGTTGCATATATAGTCTTTGTGTTCGAGTCTCTTATCAGTTTTTTGCAGGAAATCACGGTCAGGCCTAACATCAACTGAAGTCTCCAGGAAGAAGATGGGGCCCCACAACAACAACAATTCCACGTGGATAATAATAACATCACTAAGCTGACAAACATCATCTACAGATCAGCTTTGAACTACAAAGTGCTCAGAGCAATTTTCAGAGAGCTAGCTGAGATGATCCAGTCTCAAAGACTACTTGAATAAGGATTTGAGATAAACCCTGAATTTTGGCATTATACACAGACTGGATAATGAAGGATATATTTACCTTTCCTAGAATTTGACAATTAACCTAAAATTTTTTCTTTCAGGATAAAGATACCTTCGCCCATACCCAGCAGGAAGCAATTTCAAGAATACGACGCCCACATTCCCAAAGAGGTGGTGTGGGGTGGTTGGTTTTTTTGATCTTTTAATGGGTTTTGGGTCTGGGATAATTTTCATTGATTAGGGGGGTTGGTTACAAGTTGTTGTCAAGGATTAGGAAAAAGTCTAAGCAAAGGATATTAGATTTAAGGTTCTTGTTTAAAAAAAAAAAGAAAGAAGAAGAAAAAGACAATTACTAGTTTTAAATACTTTACATTGGATTGGATTGGTTTATATTGCATACAAATTATATATATTGAAATTGATATTGTTAGAAAATGCTTTATGTATATTTCTAATTGTACTGTTCATTTAACAATGTAATGCAATTTTCTGATCCTTGAATGTTATTATTACCAACTATTAGGATATAAAGAAATGAAAGTTAGTAGTTAGACATTACAATGGAACTTGTAGTCATATTAGATATGTTTTAAAAACTGAGCAGATATATTTTAGACAGGTCATCTTCAAAACCTTCAGAGATCTACAGAATATGGCATTTAAAATGTTTTAATAACTTAGAAAATTTTTCTTTTTTGAGACATGTTGGCTCCTGGCAGTACCAATCTACTTCAGAGAAAATATGGGCATTGAAGAAACTGCATATGAAGTTAACTTTCATTGTGGCAAAAGTTAGCCACTGGACAACGAAGTATCCTCGAATCAACTGCTGAGAAAATGGACAGACAGGACATGAAACAAAGGACTACCGATTCTTGCCAAAACAAGTGTGGTTATGGCTTTATCAAAAGGCATCTTCTGAGGCCAGGACAATATGGCACCATCCCTGAAGTGGCCTTCGCAATTCGGAAAAGGTACAGTGCCCTTTTCTTCGAAGGCAGTTGAACAGGCAGTGGACCGATGGCCTCTGATGTGCAATGGAACAGCAGCTGAAACAGTTATTCTTGAAGAGTAACTAAGCTCACGCCTCTCAATAGTAGACTGGCATTTGATAGAGGGATGTGGAGAAGAATGGGATGCTGAGATGAAGCCATATATACACAGCCAAGAAGAATGGACAGCTGAATTAAAAAACCATCAACAATTTCCAGAATTTAAAATCCTGAATCATGACATGACACTAGTGGGATTCAGGTGTTTCTGGTACATGGACTGCTCTCACCCAATGTGAGGTCGAACTGTTGACCTTGTGTACATCCTACTTCACAAATGAGTCTGTAAAATACACTGAAGATGATGCCCCAACACTGCGGAGAAACCTCAGATGATTGTCCAGGCAGCTGGCTGTTTCTGTCAACTCACAATTTTTTGGGTCTCTGAGGGAGTTGAAGATTAGTCAGTTATAGTTGAAGGTTAGTTAGTTATAGTTGAAGATTAATTAGGATAGAAAGTGAATTAGATACATTTTGGACTTACCAAAATAGGATAGATAATGAAATTATTTTCTTTGAATTTGTCAAATAAAATGGACTAGACATTGTTCAGGTATTTATTACTTGTATATATTGTATATAGTTATTGTACTTTTGTATATATTTTTTCTTTTGTTAGTTATAACTTTTTTCTTTTTATTAAAATAGAAAAGGGGAAATATGGTGATATTTTATTTGTATTAAAATGTTATTTTTATGTTAATAAATAAAGTTGCCCGGGGGTCAGAGCTATTAGCAAGCCATAGGAAAGCAGGGCAGTGGTGGCATACGCTTGTAATTCTAGCACTTGGTAGGCAGAGCTGGGTAAGTCTCTGTGTGTTCAGGGATACAGCCATTATTGGATACACATGCCTTTAATCTTAATACCAATCATGGAAAACCTGGAGGCTTATACAGACAGGCCGTGAGGAGGCGGTCATGTGGTTGGGTTAACAACCAATGAGAAGGCAGGACAGGAACTCTATATAAAGACTTTAACACAGGGGTAGCTCTGGTTCGGAGAGGTAGGACCACCGCAGGAGGAAGGGTAAGGTTTTAGCTCTTAGCTCTGACCTCTTGGCTTTCTTCTTTGCATTGGTTCTGTGTTTCCTATTTAATAAGAAGGTTGGTTACATCTACAAACTAAGGCTAAAGATTAGTTTGATCCATAAGACCCATATGTAAGAAGGAAACAATGTCCCATAGCTGTCCTAGGCCTCCAAAAATAAACTGTGTAAAATGTGTGTGTGCAAACTGTAGAATATTGAGCACATGCATTTAAATAACAAGACAAGTTGTGTGTGTTTGTTCTTTCATTCCCCTAATGATAGCACATTTTCTGGTACCCTATAGACATTACTCCTAATATCTGCTCCATTAATTTACACTCAATCCTTCTTACAAACTCTCTTACCTTAAATGGCTTTTCTGAATCTTATTCAGAGGCCTCCGTAAGACTTTAATCAGCCCATTTAAGTTCCAATATTCAACTTGCTCTCTAGTGAACAAAAAAAAGTCATATTAATGAACTCCTAGACATTTTCACTCCTCAGTATTCCTAATTTTTAATTTTTCTTTGTATTTTGCATGCGTATTCATATAAAGATGCAAATTGTGTATGGTGGGCAATGTTTATGAGTGGGCAAGAGGACAACTTTGGGTGTCATTTCTCTGGTGTCATCCTGAGATATGATTTAGAAATAAAGATCAAAGTGTATGATAGCTGGAGCAGATACTACCCACATCCAAAGCATCCTTCTCTTTTTTATACCTCTGAACAAACTCATCAAGCTTGGTTAAAAGCCAAACTTAACAAAATACAGACATACTAGATACTAGATGCTTTCGTAATCAAATATTGCAGGGTCTTGGAAAGAGGGTCAAATTACTTGAAAAGAGTAATTCTAAAAGATAAACTAATTGTGAGGATTTATTTGTTTATTTTGATATTTTGTTTGCTTTCATTTTCACTACACAGCCTAAGCTTGCTCTTAACTCATAGTCCTTGTCCTGTTTGGCTTTTCTTCAACATGACATAAGCCAGCATTACTTGGGAAGAGGAACCTCTAGTATAGGGTGTTTTCTTGATTAATGATTTATAAGGTAGGGCCCAGCCCACTGTGGACCTGTACTACTCTTGGGAAGGGAATTACAAATTCCAACATTAAATCATTTTTATTTAAAATTCCATTTTCTAGGCTCTATCTCCAAATTTAGCCAAATTTAGTTACCATTACTCCACATTTGTTGAGTTTTTGTTTTAAAATTCCCCATATCATGCTCCCCCTCAAGTGTGTGAATGGCACAAGGGATATGACCAAAAGCCCTCAGTCTCCACAGACTCTGTTATACAGCTTTCATTGGCTGAACCACTTTCAAGTCCAAGTCTACAAGAAGCAGTAAACGTAGCTCTTCTGATCTAACACTAACTTTTTACAATTGATAGAAGTACATGACTTATAACCTCAGCACTCTCAACCTGACAGGAGAGCTGCCATGAATCAGTGGCCTCCCTGGGCTAGATAATAAAACAACAAAACAATTCCATTCAGGATTGTAAGGGCAGGCCGAAGACTTTCAAGTCCTTTGCAGCAAGAAAAAAATCACATTTGAGGTATCATTTTTTTGTTCCAACTTTCTTCTCTGTTGCTGTGATTAAATTATCTTACCAAAAGGTAATGAACAGAATTCTTTGATTGATACCATAGATCACAGTCCATCCTTGTGGCAGCATAGGATAAAATCTCAAGCTAATAAATGAAGACAGAACATGAGGAAACATTGCTACCTAGCTTGGTCTCTTGCTTTGCCACTGTCTTTCTTGTGCTAAACTAGTTCTCTTGTCCAGTCCAGGCCCACTTGGTTAGAGATATTGACAACTCAGTGGAAGAGTTTCAAACATCAATCGTAATCAACACAATCTCTCTCAGAGATAGTAATCAGATATTCTGATCTAGGCACACCCTAAATTGATGTTCCCTCAGATGACTCTAGGCTGTGTCATGTTGACAGTTCATGCTAATTAGGAAAAAGAGACAATATATATTATTGTATATGAGAAGGTTTTCAAGATCTAAAGCCACTATATGATTTATATCCAGTACTTAAGCAGCAAAACCACAGATATGTGAACCTTGAATACAGTTCCTCGTGATGTGCTGACCCCCCAACTATAAAACTATTCTCACTGCTAGTTCATAACTATATTTTTGATAATGTCAGGAATTAAAATATAATTAACTGTCTATGCTTTCTGATGTCTTAGGCCAGTCCTGCGATAGGGTCATTTGATCTCCCAAAGGGAGCCATGATCTTGAGTGTTGAGAACCACTGCTCTAAACTGATATAAACAAAGAGATTAAAAAAATAAAGAGCATTAAGGAAAAAATGGAATGAAATTCTGAAACTGGGAAACATTCATAAATAGAATAAATTACAGTAATGCATTTAAAGAAAATATATTTTAAAATTATACCAATAATTGATGTTTTATAATGATAAAAATAATTGGAAGGGCAATTAGGTATACTGATGATGAAAGGGAGGAGGTAATATCCTGGTAGAGAGAATACCATTAATAAGAGACTTTATGACTTTGTTCCATGTAAAGTGTTAGCTACTGAGTGTTGCAAGCTAATGCATGGAATTACAGCCAATGACTTGATTCTCAAACATCTGAGTGAACTGTGTCAGCCAGGATTGCATATGTCTACATAAGGAGAGTTCCCTAATTGGAAATGCAATACATAGTAATTCAGGCTATCTTCCCAAAACTGTATGTCCACCAATTCAGTCAGTCTTCATTTACATGGAAGGAAATAGTACATGCAGCAAAATTACAGAGAAAGTCATTCACCTGCCCCATCAGTCTTCTTTGTAATGGAGACCCCTGCAGCTAGCTCACTGCCTTCAACTTCAATCTGTGACCAAGCTATTGTCTAGTCTGTTTCCCCCTGCAGTGTACAGAGTACACTGTTCCTCTTCTTCTGGTCTGAAGGCTAAAGCCATGACCCATACACAAATCCTTTCCCTGTACTGAAATGGACAGTCCATTATGTGACTCAATCTGGCAACTTTAGAACTCTGTGGTGCTGCAGATGTAAAATACAAGATTTAGGGTGGTTAGTCAGGATGACAACAACGGCATTACAGGGTTCAAGTCTACCTCAATCAACATGGAAGACCTTGACTCAAAACTGCTTTCCAAAAAGTCTGGAGAGGCCGCTGTTCTAGAATTAATATACCTTTATGGCACACCAGGACTTAATGTTGGTTGTGACCATGCAATGTTCACTTTAGCAGCATTTAGAGTCTGTTTTTTGAATGAGTGGATGGGCCTTTGTGCTGGTTGGAAATCAGGGCTGTCTCCTTTGTTATGGGAATGTAACTGGTTAATCCTGGGGAACAAACAATTACACCTTATCATACTAATTTCTAACCGCCATGGTTAGCATACTACTTATCTTTGTGGTATTTGTGATGCAGTCATCCTTTACCTAAATTCTATTGTGAATTAATGTCTCCTAAGAACTGGTAAAACCTTGTACCATCAAGTTCCACTTTACACATGAGATACTGTTTACAAACTCCACAGAATTAACTCCAGATGGATCCGAAACTTAAATGTGAAGAGTTCACATTGCACTACTTTTGGAAGATAGGAGAGGGACCGGGGCTCTCTGAGTTTGGCAAATCGGTGTTTTATAGCAACAACATAAGCACTAAGGCTGTCCCCATTTCACAGTGATGTCAACAACAAGGTTATTTCAAACCACAGTCCCACTCCCAATGCTCTGCACAGATGCAGACAGCAGAGTGAACTTGCACACAGGCTGCCAGCCAGCTCAGGAATTGCAAAGGCCCTGCAGGACAGGCAAGAACCTGCGGAACTCTCCATCCAGCTGCTGACTCCCACCCAGCCAGGGGAGGACCCACCACACTGGCTCCTATGACTCAACTGGCCACTCCTCCCAGTTTGGGGATAGGCCCCTAGCTCACCATATCGTGGTTTTCCAGCTGGCCCATGCTCTCTGCTCAGCTCCCTGCAGCAGCACTCTCATCACAGCACACAAAACCACTGGCGCCAGCTTCTCTTCAAAGCCAAGCCTGAAGCTGGTCACCGGAAGGACCCTGTACAAATTCTGACTGGCAGGTCGCCTGGAGGGCCTGATTGGCTAGTGAGGCCTGAGTGACAAGAGCACCTCCCATAGGGTTACACTGTGCTTAAAGATACAGCACAAAGATTCCTGATCCTGCCTTCCACCCCAGACCCAGACCTTCTCTGAACCAGCAGAGAGATGCATTTCAATGGCACCTGCCCCTGGCTCTAATGCTCTCTTCCTGCCCTCCATAAGCCCTTCCCCTTCATCCTCCTGGACACAATGTGGACAGCTAGCTTGTACACCCCACAATACTACTATGTGGACTGGAGTAATTCCCTGTCACACAGGAGGATGGATACCCAGAATATTAACAACTAAAGAGAGATTTAAGCACACAAAAGGAGATGTTTGTTAGGTGGCTTCACGCTGAGTTCAGGTGAATTCAATGTACTTTTTATCTGCTTCTCACAGGGACTTCAGACAACTAGGAAAGGAAAGCAGGAACTACATCACAAAAAAGATAATAGGTCTTTCTCCCATTAGAAAGCTGGATGATGGCTCCATTGCTTAAGGAGTTTTATTTGTGAAGTTCAGAGCAAAGTGTTGGTAAATTGAAAGCAATAAGGAGTAGTCTTCATGGAAAGTTGAATACTTAGGGAATAATGGAACCAGGAAGAATCCATTTATGAGCACCATTGTTAGCCAGCACATCTTCCTCAGTGAGCAAGTAAAAAACAAAACAAAAAAAAAACCCAAAACACAACTTTATTATTCAAGCTTCTCTATATGAACAAAACTGGTAAATTGAATCTCTCCATGTATGTACAAAATTGATTTAACAGAATGTATTACAAGCTGTGTTCCAGGTATTCCAACAATATCTGCCTACCAATGGAAATTTGAAGAGTCCAGTAGTAGTAGTTCAGTTCATGAGGAATGAACTCGGTAGAAAAAAAAATCAACGGAAGTTTAAGATCGACCTTCAATACGGATTGCAGCTCCTTTTGTAGCTTACATATATAAAGCATATTAAAGGAGGAACCTCTCTCTGTCTCTGTCTCTGTCTTTCTCTCTCTGTCTCTCTGTCTCTCTCTCTCTCTCTGTCTCTCTCTCTCTCTGTCTCTCTCTGTCTCTCTCTCTCTGTCTCTCTCTGTCTCTCTCTGTCTCTCTCTCTCTCTCTCTCTCTCTGTCTCTCTCTCTCTCTCTCTCTCTCTCTCTCCTTCCTTGCCCTAGCACTGATGACCAAGTTCATTCCTTTACTATCATTACAGCCTACTTCCTTGGTATTTTGGTGTATACTGAAGAGCAACTGAAATATCTAGTCTCATGAACTGAACAACTACTGGACTCTTCAAATTTCCATTGGTAGGCAGACATTGTTGGACTACCTGGACTACAGCTTATAAGACAGTCTATTAAATCAACTTTGTACATACATGGAGAGATTCAATCTACCAGTTTTGTTCATGTAGAGAAGTTTGAACAATACAATTATGTTTTTTTTTTTCACTTGACCACTGAGGAAAATGTGCTGGCTAACAACAGTTCTCACAAATGCATTCTTCCTTGCTCCATTATTCCCTAAGTATTCAACCATCCAGGAAGACTACTCTTTATTATTATTTAATTTGCCAACACTTTGCTATGAACTTCATGAATAAAACTCCTTAAGCAATGGAGCCATCATCCAGCTTTCTAATGGGAGAAAGACCTATTATCTTTTTTGTGATGTAGTTCCTGCTTTCCTTTCCTAGTTGTCTGAAGTCCCTGTGAGAAGCAGATAAAAGGTACATTGAATTCACCTGAACTCAGCGTGAAGCCACCTAACAAACATCTCCTTTTGTGTGCTTAAATCTCTCTTTAGTTGTTAATATTCTGGGTATCCATCCTCCTGTGTGACAGGTAATTACTCCAGTCCACATAGTAGTATTGTGGGGTGTACAAGCTAGCTGTCCACATTGTGTCCAGGAGGATGAAGGGGAAGGGCTTATGGAGGGCAGGAAGAGAGCATTAGAGCCAGGGGCAGGTGCCATTGAAATGCATCTCTCTGCTGGTTCAGAGAAGGTCTGGGTCTGGGGTGGAAGGCAGGATCAGGAATCTTTGTGCTGTATCTTTAAGCACAGTGTAACCCTATGGGAGGTGCTCTTGTCACTCAGGCCTCACTAGCCAATCAGGCCCTCCAGGCGACCTGCCAGTCAGAATTTGTACAGGGTCCTTCCGGTGACCAGCTTCAGGCTTGGCTTTGAAGAGAAGCTGGCGCCAGTGGTTTTGTGTGCTGTGATGAGAGTGCTGCTGCAGGGAGCTGAGCAGAGAGCATGGGCCAGCTGGAAAACCACGATATGGTGAGCTAGGGGCCTATCCCCAAACTGGGAGGAGTGGCCAGTTGAGTCATAGGAGCCAGTGTGGTGGGTCCTCCCCTGGCTGGGTGGGAGTCAGCAGCTGGATGGAGAGTTCCGCAGGTTCTTGCCTGTCCTGCAGGGCCTTTGCAATTCCTGAGCTGGCTGGCAGCCTGTGTGCAAGTTCACTCTGCTGTCTGCATCTGTGCAGAGCATTGGGAGTGGGACTGTGGTTTGAAATAACCTTGTTGTTGACATCACTGTGAAATGGGGACAGCCTTAGTGCTTATGTTGTTGCTATAAAACACCGATTTGCCAAACTCAGAGAGCCCCGGTCCCTCTCCTATCTTCCAAAAGTAGTGCAATGTGAACTCTTCACATTTAAGTTTCGGATCCATCTGGAGTTAATTCTGTGGAGTTTGTAAACAGTATCTCATGTGTAAAGTGGAACTTGATGGTACAAGGTTTTACCAGTTCTTAGGAGACATTAATTCACAATAGAATTTAGGTAAAGGATGACTGCATCACAAATACCACAAAGATAAGTAGTATGCTAACCATGGCGGTTAGAAATTAGTATGATAAGGTGTAATTGTTTGTTCCCCAGGATTAACCAGTTACATTCCCATAACAAAGGAGACAGCCCTGATTTCCAACCAGCACAAAGGCCCATCCACTCATTCAAAAAACAGACTCTAAATGCTGCTAAAGTGAACATTGCATGGTCACAACCAACATTAAGTCCTGGTGTGCCGTAAAGGTATATTAATTCTAGAACAGGGGCCTCTCCAGGCTTTTTAAAAATAGTTTTGAGTCGAGGTCTTCCATGCTGATTGATGTGGTCTTGAACCCTGTATGTAGCCCCACAGGACATTGCCGTTGTTGTCATCCTGACAAATCACACTAAATCTTGTATTTTACATCTACAGCACCACAGAGTTCTAAAGTTGCCAGATTGAGTCACATAATGGACTGTCCATTTCAGAACAGGGAAAGGATTTGTGTATGGGGCATGGCTTCTCCCCTCAGACCAGAAGTAGAGGAACAGTGTACTCTGTACACTGCAGGGGGAAACAGACTAGACAATAGCTTGGTCACAGATTGAAGTTGAAGGCAGTGAGCTAGCTGCAGGGGTCTCCATTACAAAGAAGACTGATGGGGCAGGTGAGTGACTCTCTGTAATTTTGCTGCATGTACTATTTACTTCCATGTAAATGAGGACAGACTGAATTGGTGGGCATACAGTTTTGGGAAGATAGCCTGGATTACTATGTATTGCATTTCCAATTAGGGAACTCTCCTATGTAGACGTGTGCAATCCTGGCTGACACAGTTCACTCAGATGTTTGAGAATCAAGTCATTGGCTGTAATTCCATGCATTAGCTTGCAACACTCAGTAGCTAACACTTTACATGGAACAAAGTCATAAAGTCTCTTATTAATGGTATTCTCTCTACCAGGGTATTACCTCCTCCCTTTCATCATCAGTATACCTAATTGCCCTTCCAATTATTTTTATCATTATAAAACATCAATTATTGGTATAATTTTAAAATATATTTTCTTTAAATGCATTACTGTAATTTATTCTATTTATGAATGTTTCCCAGTTTCAGAATTTCATTCCATTTTTTTGCATCATTTTAAAAATTCATTCTTTAAATGTATTATTGTAATTTTTTTCTATTTATCAATGTTTCCCAGTTTCAGAATTTCATTCCATTTTTTCCTTAATACTCTTTATTTTTTTAATCTATTTGTTTATATCAGTTTAGAGCAGTGGTCCCCAACATTGGGGATCATGGCTCCCTTTGGAAGATCAAATGACACTCTCACAGGACCTTCAGAAAGCACAGACAGATATCTATACTTTAATTCCTAGCAGTAGCAAAAATATAATTATGAACTTGGAGCAAAAATCATTTTATATTTGGGGGTTTATCACATCATGAGGAAGTGTATTAAAGGGTCACAGCATTAGGTAGGTTGAGACCCACAGGTTTAAATAAGTGTCTCTTGTAGTTCAGGCTTGCCTCACACTATATTAATGAGAATTGCTTTAAACACCTACTCTTGCCTCTGCTGCCCAGTGGTGGAAAGACAGTCCTGAAACTCCTTCCCAACTGGACCTTGACTGGTTTGTGGAAGTCAAAAATAGAGCAGAGAATGAGCATCCTTGAACTCCTGTAGATTTTGTTGTGAATTTACAAATAAAGCCTGTGTAAGAGTTGAGTTCACTGGCCTACTGTAAAGCAGGTGTAGTCACAACAGAGAAAGGAATGGGCAAGAAAGAGCATGAAAGCTTTCCTGCTATGACTGTAGTTGACATTAGCAATGAGTAATTAGGTAATCCATTTTAGATGATCAATAAATGTTTTGACCAGCCATTTCTTGAGTCCATAGACCAGGCTGTCTAGACTCTGGATAAAAAACTAAATTTTCTTTCTTTCTTCCTTCCTTCCTTTCTTTCTTTTTAAGATTTATTTATTTATTATGTATACAGTGTTCTATCTGCACACCAGAAGAGGACACCAGACCTCATTACATATAGTTAGGAGCCACCATGTAGTTGCTGGGAATTGAACTGAGGACCAGGACCTTTGAAAGAACAGCCAGTACTCTTATCCTCTGAGCCATCTCTCCAGCCCCCAGAACTGAATTTTCATAAAACCAAATGACTGTAGTTATACCAGTTCAACCTAAGTAGAAGAACCTGATAAAATGATGTGTCCCTGCCTAATATGAGTGTGTATTCCAGGTTTAAGAAATATACCCAGAGAGAAATGATGTGAGTAGTACTTGGTGTGCTCTAATACAAACCCATACTCTCTGGAGCACATGGCCATAAAGCCTGTTGCAACTTTTTACCAGAATTATTTGGGATTATAAGTATTTTACTTCTACTGTATTACTTCCTGCCTCCAACCCCTCCCATAGACCCTTGTGTTTTAATCCATGGCCTCTTTTTGTTTAACTACAGATAGTTTTTAAATGTGACCTGTGTTTGTTTGGTTGAAGGACCTCACAGCTATGAAGTACAGGGCTGGCTACACTGGACATTGAGTGTGTAATGGAATGTGCACACATAGGACCCTGTGCCTTGGAAGAGGAACAGAAAGGGTTCTGGGAGGTTAGAAGGCTTTTCTAAACTACAAAATTTTCAGATTAGGGTCCTGTGCAACCAGCCATAGTGTGGAAGGACCAAGCTTGGAAAGGTTTTGCTCTCTGAGTCATTAGATCTCTGTTTACCCAGTAGCTAAACTGCTAGTGTCCTGAAGCCCAGCTGGGTGGTCCTAGCTAATGAGGGACTCTGAGAAGGCTTAGCAATCAGGAGTCCCAATAGGAGGTAGTTTACAGGTTCTTTTCAGAATTCTTTTCTTGTTCTGCTGTAGGGAGCTGTAAGGAAGACCACAAGCCATACCATGATGAGTTTGCAGGCCACCGTCCCTAGACCAGGAAGAGCAGGTTGGCTGAGCTGTCAAAGCTGCTTGGTCTGGGATGGACCATGAGCCAGAATGGGGTTCTGTTTGTCCCTGTGGTGACCTGTGTAGTGTCCCTTGGCCTCTGAGCTTTGTTGAATATGGATTCCCTATGGAGGTGAAGGCTTTGCCATCTGGGCATGGGAAACCATGAGCTTGTAACATCATTGCCTCCTGCTAGGTAATCGAGTCTTGCCTCATTCTGTGTAAATGAGAATTGCTTTGAACACCTAATCCTGCCTCTGCTGCCCAGTGCTGGGTAGACAGTCCCACAACATCTTCCATCTTTGCCTTGACTGATCAGTGAGAAGGAAAACTAAACCAGTTAATGAGTGACCTCCAATCTCTGTAGCTTTTAGCGAGGACTTATAAATGAAGAGGGACCTGTGCAAGAATTGAGTGCATAGACCAACTTTAAAGCTGGTAGAGTCACAGTGCAGAAAGGGAGAGGCAGGATGGTTGTTGAGAGCTTTTGTACTTCAACATTACTTGAGATTAGCAATGTAGAATTAGGAAATCAATTTTAGATGCTCCATAAATGTCCTGATTGGCCATTTCTTGGGCTCCACAGACAAGGGCAATCAAGAATCTGGATAAAAGACTGACTTTATCATGAAACCAAATTGCTATATTTACAGTTGTTCAGTCAAGATAAATCTAGGTCAAATGTGGCCCTGCTTAACAGGACTATTATTTTTCTGGTTTTTTATGTAGCCCCTTAGATAAAAAGCTTGAGAAATCTTTGATGTGCTCTAATACAGATTGCTAGACTCTGGAGCACATGGCCAAAAAGCCTGTTTAAAATTTTCAAAATATTTTTTGAGATTATAACTACATCATATCCACATTCTCTTTCCTGTCTCCAAGCCCCACCATGAGCCCTCATCTTTTTCTAGTTCATGGCCTGTTCTTCTGTAACAACAGCTACACAGTAACAGGACTGTGTAAATGTGACCTGTGTTTGGTTGCAGGACTCCCAGCTAGGAGGCAATGGGTTGGCTGCACTCCACATTGAGTGTGTACAGGAATGTGCACACAAAGAATACTTTGCTTTGGATGAGGAACAGGATGCACTCTAGCAGAGTTGAAGAATATCTACTAAAATACATTCTTTCTAGACTAGGGTCCTATCTATTGAGTTGAAGTGTAGAGCTGGAAGGACTGTGTTGTCGGAGTCATTTGATCTCCGATCAACCAGCAGGGTACCTGCTAATATTCTGAGGCCCAGATGGGTGGCCCTAGCCTTTCACGGACTCTGGGAAGTCTTAGCAATGAGACTAGTGGCAGGTAGCTTGTGGGTTCTTTCTAGGCTTCTCTTCTGCGTCTGTTGTAGTGAATTGCAAAGAAGAAGACAAGCTATACCATGGTGAGTGTAGGGTGTTCAGAGAAGGTCTGCTGAGCTGACATTTCTGCTGGGGTTTGGATGGACCATGAACCAGACTGTGGTTCTGCTCACCCATGTGGTGACCTGGGCAGTCATCCTTGTCCTCTGAGCCTACCTGTGTATAGATTTCCTGGATAGGGAGAGAAACTGCAGTCCTGGCTGTTTGGATATGATGCTTGTAATATCACTGTCCAGTGTGCACACACAGGTATGTTTTTGGTGTGCAGTGGGAAGACAGATTGGAAAACTGAAAATCTGGTTTCTAGAACTTCTGATTATTACATTTTACTTTCAAGATTGTCTTATAAATGTTTCAAATAGTTTAGAAACTGGTAGGAAGATGGTGATGTGGATTGTCATTCAGCAATACATGATTAGAAAGCATCTAACTTTCTGCCACCATCAGCTGCAATGGTGTGCTTCAGTGTCATTTACTTCCAAGGGACAAAAGGAATTTCCCAGCTGCAGAGGTTTCTTAGGTGTGCATCTTGTTGAGCACGTAGATAGGGCAGAATCCACATCTTTTACCATAATCCACGTGACAGGAAGCCAACTTTAAATTATTCTACTGTCATTTTGAGATTGGGCATCAGTGGGGCTTTGTTTACCTGAAACCAAAAGAAGGCATAAGGGCTACAGAGCCACAGCAGGTAATCACCTCCATTTGCAGAGAGAGCTCTAGAGCATGGGGACCCGGTATGTAGAAAAAGTATCAGTAGCTGGGGGGTCAGAAACAACAATTTAAGGGTCATTTTGTGTTAATTTCATGAAAGGTATGAACTCTATGTTTGTATAACTTCTATACACATAGAATCATAGGTAGCAGGGTAACATTGGTCAAGATCATACTTTTCCTGGCTAAGTTTCGTTTCATCTTTAGATTAATAGTTGACTTTATTTTCCTTCCTTTGTTCTTGGCTTTTTCTCCTTATCTCCAGTATTATTTCACGAATATTGTTCACATTCTTGATTGTTGTAGAATTGTTTTAAGTATAGAAGTCATATTAAATCAATCTGTGTACAATTTTTCATAATCCCATTGATTATTCTGATTGTTTCCACTGTGAATGTTGCTTTGTAATCAGCATTCCTCCTATAAATTGTTGGGCATTGTTGTTGGATTGTATTCACTACCTAGTGTGGTTGTGCAGAGAGAGAGAGAGAGAGAGAGAGAGAGAGAGAGAGAGAGAGAGAGAGACTACTAGGAGAAGAGAAAATAGCTAAAAGCTAAAATCCAGCTGGAGCTGGAGAATTTTTCTCCAGCTCCCACCACCAAGTCCCGCCAGTCCCAGAGCCCACTTATAAAACAAGCACACAGACTCTTACATTATTTAAACTGCTTGGCCATTAGCTCAGGCCTATCATTGTCTAGCTCTCACTCTTATATTCAGCCCATATCTATTAATCTTTACTTTGCCACGTGGCTTGTGGCTTACCGGTACTTTACATCTTCCTTGTCTTGGCGGTGGCTCCAGTCGGTCTCCCTTTCCTTCCTCCTTCCTCAATTCTCCTCTCTCCTTGTCCCACCTATACTTCCTGCCTGATCACTGGCCAATCAGTGCTTTATTTATATTGAGCGATATCCACAGCACTTCCCCTTTTTTTTCTTTTTCAAAAAGGAAGGGTTTAACTTCAACATAGTAATATTACATATAACAAAATAATTATCGAGTAAGAATTATAGTTACAATATAAAAGATATCTATCTTATATTTGTGAGTTTAAGGTTTTATATCTAACTTACCTTTTATCATAACTAAGGAAAATTGTAAGTATCTAGTCTTCAACCATATCAAAGACCTCAGAAGGATATAATACTACCTGAGAAATAGGAGAAGGATGCAAGCAACTTTCGGGAGTCTTGTAGGGTAGACAGAGACAGCTGACAGCCTGGACAGTCATTCAAAGTTCTCTTGTAAAGTTGGGGCATCTGTCTTTAGCCCTCAGGCCTAGAGTCTCTTATTCACTTTTCTCTGTGTCCTGCAGAATGTCTGGCAGTTTCCTCTGCAAAGCAGGAACCTGAAGGACCATTTTGTCAAGCAAAGTTCAGTGGTCACCTTTCTATGGGTCCTGCATGTCCAGTTGATCAATCAGTCCAGGCAAGAACAGTTTTTTGCCCAAATGGCTATTTTTGTCAAGGTAACTCCATATGGAGTGTCTTCGATGCCCATATTCCTCTCTGAAGTAAATCGGTGCTGTCAGGAGCAGACATGTCTCGCTGTCCAGAAAGTCTAAATTTTTAAAACATTTTAAATGCCATATTCTGTAGGTCTTTGAAGTGTTTGAAAACTACCTATCTATCTGAAATATATCTATGTATACCTAGAAGACTTAACTAACATGGCTACAAATATGATTATCATAGATGACTATTAATCTATTTTTTAATTATCCATTACAATTTTAAATGAGTTACATAAACATAATACCTCAAACAAGAATAGAAATATATATACAGTATAACAAAATTAAGGTTAAATTTGTATCAATAAACTAAAATCTATAGCAATGTAAAACATTTTAAACAAGTTGTTACTCTTTAAAAGTAGGTTCCTTAATCTACCCTTTCATCCTATCATATCTAAACTATCCCCTTTTTTTCTTCAGAAAGAGATTGTATTTATAATCAACCTGCTTTAAATAAAAATATTGGTTTTTCTCCGTCCCACATCAGAGGGCTCTTCTGATTTGGGACACAAGAATCTTTTAACCATTTTTTTTAAGCAATATGTCTGGGTTTAGAGGGGGAGTGAGCCAATTCCATCTCTAAAGCCAGCTTGGTATATTTGGGAATTTGGGCATAGCTTCTCTTACTACTTCCTGCTGGAGGGGGGGGGGGCGCTGTATCTTATGGGGACACAAAGAAAATTTTAAGATTATGGAGTAGTGCATGAGGGTGTATCGTCTGAGCCAGTTGCCTGAAACCATTTTGGATGTTGGATCATCTGGGTCATGGTGTCATTGGAGACCTTTCAGGGGGTCATGGCTGGTCAAACCTGATGTATCTTAATCTGGAAAAAATCCATAGCCTCTGGCTTTCTGTGGAAACAAAAGCAGAGACTCTTTTCCAAAGCAACATATCCTTATATCCAAATTTTGAAGTCAAGGTACCTTTAAAATTTACATTTTGGCATAACTCAACAGCTTTTACAATCAAATGTTTTTCTTCAGTTACGAATATCAAAGACAACATAATCCAGATTCTCTGTGTGATAGCCATCTTTACATGGCTTATTACCTTTAATGTTTCTTTAAAGACTTTATTTTTAAAAACTATCTATTTGTTTATATAACTGTATATATTTTTTTTTTCTCTCTTTTAAGCCTACGTACATTTTACACACATTGTAAACTATTCCATCTGAATCAGTCTTATTGTGAACCTATTGCTTTGAACTAGAGCATTCTAAGACTGAAACAGGGCTGTGGCTGCTGGCTCCGCCCACTTCAGTTTCCCAACATGGTGGTGGTCCGTTTTCCGCCAGCTCTGGGAGCCGTAACTCTCAGAAATAATGGGTCTACGCTTTTATCAAAGTAGCGTGTAGCCCAGAAACCTCTTGTTTGTATATATATATATATATACAAACTTTACTAGTATATATATATATATATATATATATATATATATATATATATATACTAGTAAAGACTACATCTACCACACAGCGTAATGTGCTGCTGGCAGACTATTTCCGCCATACTGCTGGTCAGGAACCTGCCAGTAGTTCAAACCCACGTTTTGCAGCATCTAGCTGCCGTATGAGACATGAAGCAGGAACCTGGTTTTGGCTCTGTTTAGAATTGGTTATTAAATATTCTCAGGTTTAAGGTGGAAACTCAAGCCGTTGGGCGCCATTTGTAGCTGGAGAATTTTTCTCCAGCTCCCACCACCAAGTCCCGCCAGTCCCAGAGCCCACTTATAAAACAAACACACAGACTCTTACATTATTTAAACTGCTTGGCCATTAGCTCAGGCCTATCATTGTCTAGCTCTCACTCTTATATTCAGCCCATTTCTATTAATCTTTACTTTGCCACGTGGCTTGTGGCTTACCGGTACTTTACATCTTCCTTGTCTTGGCGGTGGCTCCCGCCGGTCTCCCTTTCCTTCCTCCTTCCTCAATTCTCCTCTCTCCTTGTCCCACCTATACTTCCTGCCTGATCACTGGCCAATTGGTGCTTTATTTATATCGAGTGATATCCACAGCATCCAGCTGCATGTTCCAGCTTGTGATGATTCAGGCCTGAACTCTGGCTTCCTTAAGCTCCGACCATGTGAGTTGGTGATATGGGCGCAAACAGATCCAGCTGCATATAACCGCTCATAGCTACCATTGAGTGCAGCTCTGACCATGTCAGCTGGATCCATAGCTCCGACCAGGCCTGGGGCCTGTAACCCCTCGCCTGTGAGGCCACCAATGGTTTTTTAATAAATTCTTGCCACGTGAGCACCAAATGTAGACAAAATTAAAGTGTTATTAAATAAGAAACACAGAGCCAAATACAGAGTTAATAGTCAAAGAGATCAGAACAAGAGCCATGACGAGCTTTAACTTACCACCAGCAGCAGCTTCCCCCGAGAGAGCTTCTGATGTCTGACTTGTCTTTTTATTTCCTTTCGGCTTTGCCTTCTTATTGACTCTGAACCCAACCACATGACTTCCTCATCACTGCCTGTCTATACAGACCTCCAGGTCTCTATGTTTGGTACTGGGATTAAAGGTTCATGTCACCATGCTTGGCTGTGTCTTGACCACAGAGAGACTCTGCCTTCCATGTGATCAGATTAAGGGTGTGTGCTACCACCGCCTGACTCTCCTTATGGCTCGTTTTGATCTCCGATCTCCAGGCAACTTTATTTATTAACATACAAATAAAATCACATTTCACCACAAATAAAATATCACCATAGGCTGGCCTCAAATTCAGAGATCCCTTTGACTCTGACTCCAAAGATCTGGGATTAAGCAGTGGGCCCAAATTCCTAGTTGCTTTTGTATTTTTGTTATTGGGCGATGGGCCTGGAATATAGGTTTGAGTAGATGTCAGGCATATGATTTTGTAGTGAGGGTCACCCATAGTTTGAATTTTAAAATTTGGCATAGGGTTCAGTCTGTTTCTCAAGATGGCATGTATCCATATCTTAATACTGCCTGAGCCTTCTGGGTCATTGGATTGCAAGGGCATGACCTTATTCCTGCCTGTTGTTTGTTTTGAAATTTTAAATGAATATGCATATTTTACCTGTATGCATCGATATACACCATGTAAGTAACAGTTGTGATGTGCAACACATGGGTGCTTGGTCCTCAGGGTGATCCAAAGATGGTTTCAGAAACCCTGAAACTGGAATAGTGGATAGTTTTGATCCCCCATGTAAGTACTGGCAATTGAGCCCATCTTTATGCAAGGAGATCAGAAGCTCTTTACTACTAAGCTATCTCCTGCTCTGTGTTGATTATTTATAATCAACATTTATATTGCTAATGTTTTCATCTGTCCTTTTGTAACTGTGTAAACATACCATACTTTTTTAGTAAAATATGATTGATGTTACAGTTTTAGTTGAGACACTTCAGGTTTCTGAAGATGAAAATTGAACTTGAAGGAATACATAACTCTTTGTAGGAACTTCAGTGAAAACCTGTGAGTTCTTTCATTTTTGCTTGTTTGACTGATTTCTGCATGAAAGACAGGGTCTTAATATGTACATCTGGCTGTCCTGGACCTGATTGCATAGACTAGGCTGGCATTCAACTCAGAGGCAGATATACCTGCCTCTGCCTTCAGAGTTCTGAGGTTAAAGTCATGAGCCAATACACCCAGTTTGTCCATCTTATTTTCCATTTTCGTAGTTAGTAATTGCTCATATAATTTCTCTCATGTGTACCCTGCACTGTTGATCTGTTTACTTGTCTATCTGTGTTTGTTAGTAGTCCTTTCTCTTGTAAAAATTACAGAGGTGAACCTTCTATCCATTTTCCTTCTAAAGTGACTTGGTGATTACATTATAATGGCTATGTCATGAAATAAGTGTGGGGAGGGCCAGAATTATATGACTATACTGTCAAAGAAGTACACATTTACAATGTTATCAGTACCATGCTTTCTGTTGTACACCTGTATGGGATATTTTAGAATTCAGTGACCTATGATGACGTGCATATTGACTTCACTTGGGAAGAGTGGACTTTGCTGGATCCTTCCCAGAAGAATCTCTATAAAGATGTGATGCTGGAGACTTACAGGAACCTCACTACTATAGGTAAGTCTAAATTTTTCTTCATATTTTAAAATAAGGGGACAGCAAGTCCTTGATTATTGATGCCCCTCTACAATTTGATTGAAAAGGAGAAGAAAGAGCTGAATAAATCTGGCATGATTCTAAGGTTCAATGAGGATAGTAACTAAAATTTTGCACAATTTTCAATTATATAACATACATTTTCTGGTATTATATTTTAGGATACACTTGGGAAGACCATAATATTAAAGAAAATTGTCAAAGTTCTAGAAGACATGAAAGGTAATTTTCATGTGCAACCTGATGCAAATGTTCCCATAAAGAAGTTGTAATATATCCTGTTTTTATATTTTAAATAAAAGCAACAGTGTAAATCAGCACCATTAAAAGTGCGTCAATAATTGTTACATTCTTACAAAACTGCAAACCTCAATTTTAGGTAGGTGAATTGCATTTGCAAGGCATTCTTTTAAGAAAGAAGTCAAGGAAACAATGTCTTAACTGATATCACAATTTGAATCATAACAACATTAGAGTTATGCTGTAGAACTGTCAGTTCATTTATTTCATAACATTCATATTACAAATGTGTACACATTGAAGATGTGATAAGTATATCTTCAAAACCTTCTATAAGGAAACAATCCATAGTAAAGCTGGCATTACTCATATACTTGTTGTGACTGTGCTGTTTAGTGACAGTGGCAGTAAGGGTCAAGAGTCAAGGGGCAGTTGTTGTGGAGAAAACTTAATCCCTGTTCCACAAGTTTATGGGGAGAGAATGTCAAGCTGATTTCAATGTGAAAATCTTTTATTTGTTTCTTCCTTTGATAGATATATCATATGGTCACTCTGGATACCAGCCATGAGCATAGGAATATGGAAAGACATAACATACATCTCTCTCAGAACAATTAGAAGATATGTAGCAGTTCCCAGTTTGTGTACACTTGTTTTACTTGATTCAAATATACAAGTAATTGGTTTTTCAGTTTTTTTTGTTAATACATCATCAAACACCACACAAAATTCCTGTGAATACTTGGACTATGTGAATACTTTTGTTTGTCCTAGTTCACCTAGCAAATGTAGTATGACTTACAGGAAAATTGATGAATACAGTAAGGATGGTAAAGCTCTGAGTTTTTCCAGTTTTCTTCACATATGTGAAAAATCTCATATACAAAAAAGATTCTGTAAATATGGATCTTGTAATAAAGGATCTTACCATCAAAGATGCAAAACAACTCTTAATGGAGGGGCACAACATGAGTGTAAGCACAGTGATAAAACCTTATAATCTAATTCCTCTTCACAATTAGATCAAATTGTAAAATTAATTCATACAGATATAAAGATTCAACAATGTATTGTTTGTTGTAAAGATTTCACATGTTTCTTTATCCTTGTAGGCAAGAAAGAAGTCAAACTGTAGAGAGACCTTCTGTACATGCTCAAGGTGTAAATGCCTTTGTATATCCCAGTACTATTCAACTGCATGAAAGACCAAATACTAGAGAGAAGCCTCATAAATGCAATCAATGTGTTAAAGCCTTTGCATATTATGGTCATCTTCAAATTCATAAAAGAACACACACTGGAGAGAAACCCTATGAATGCAGTCAATGTGGTAAAGCCTTTCGATGGCACAGAAGTCTTCAACTGCATGAAAGAACACACACTGGAGAGAAACCCTATGGATGTAGTCAATGTGGTAAAGCCTTTGCACAATACAGTCATCTTCAAAGACATAAAAGAACACACACTGGAGAGAAACCTTATGAATGTAATCAGTGTGGTAAAACGTTTGCTGATCACAGTTGTCTTGGAATACATAAAATGACCCACACTGGAGAGAAATCATATGAATGTAATCAGTGTGGTAAAGCCTTTGCATATTACAGTCGTCTTCAAAGCCATAAAGGAACACATACTGGAGAGAAACCCTATGGATGTAATCAATGTGGTAAAGCCTTTGCACAATACTGTCATCTTCAAAGACATAAAAAAGCCCATACCGGAGAGAAACCCTATGAATGTGCTCAATGTGGTAGAGCTTTTGCATGGCAAAAAAGTCTTCAAATGCATAAAAGAACGCACACTGGGGAGAAACCCTATGAATGCACTCAATGTGGTAAAACCTTTGTATGGCCCAAAAGTCTTGAAATGCATAAAAGAACACATACTGGAGAGAAACCCTATGAATGCACTCAGTGTAGTAAAGTCTTTGCACAACATAGTATTCTTCAAGTGCATAAAAGAACACATACTGGAGAGAAACCTTATGAATGTAAGCAATGTGGTAAAGCCTTTGCAGATTATAGTTGTCTTAAAAGGCACAGAAAAACACACTGTAGAGAAATTCTGTGAATGTTTTCAGTGTTGTAAAGCCTTTACAGATCACTATAGTCTCCAAATACATGAAAGAGCCCATACTGTAATCAGTGTGGTAAAGGCTTTGCAGATCACAATAGTCTTCAAATACACGAAAGAACCCACATTGGAGAGAAACCCTATGTATGCAATCCATTTGGTAAAGCCTTTGAATGTCACAACACTTCAATGTCATAAAAGAACACATACTGGCGAGAAACCCTATGAATGTAATCAGTGTTGTTAATCCTTTACATATCACAGTATTCTTCAATGCCATAAAGGAACACATACTGGGAAGAAACCCTATGTATGCAATCAGTGTGGTAAAGCCTTTGAATGCCACAGTACTCTTCATATGCATAAAATAATTCATACTGGAGAGAAACCCTGTGAATATAATGATTGTGGTAAAGCCTTTGCACAACACAGTAATCTTCAAAGTCATAAAAGAACACATACTGGGGAGAAAGCCTATGAATGTAAGCAGTGTGGTAAAGCCTTTGCATATTACAATCTTCTTCAATGCCATAAAAGGGCACATACTGGGGAGAAACCCTATTAATGCAATCAGTGGGGTAAAGCCTTTGTGCACCACAGTACTCTTCAAAGGCATAAAAGGACCCATACTGGAGAGATACCCAATGAATGTAATGATTGTTGGTAAGCCTTTGCATGTCTCAATACTCTTCAAATGCATAAAAGAACATACTGGAAAGAAGCCCTGTGTTTGTAATCAATGTAGTAAAGCCTTTAAATGTCACAGTAGTCTTCACAGGCATAAAAGAACACTTAGTGGAGAGGAAATCTATGAATGAAATCAGTGCAGTCAAGCTTTTTTATGTGACAGTAGTCACTGAAAACATGAAAGATCCTTTACCGCAGAGAAACCCTTTGTATGTAGTCAGTGTGGTAAATCCTTTCTATGTCATAGTACTCTTCAAATGCTTAAAATAGTACACATTGGAGAGAAAGCCTTTGAATGTAATCTGTTAAAGCCTTTGCATGTATCAGGAATCTTCAAAATCATGAGAAAAAATCAAGTTGCAGAGAAACCCTCCAGTCAGTGTGGTAAAGTTTAGCACTTTATACATTAGTAAAACTTTTTGTGTGCAATCTATCTGTTTAAGCCTTTATATATTGTAATAGTCTGTGACCATGTGAAAAAGCTACTGAGGCTTTCTCTTTATATTTTTAATTAAAAAATTTTTCTTTCCTTTTATATACCAAGCCCTGTTCCCCCTCTCTCTCCTCTTCCCCCTGCCCCACCTCCCCTTATCCCACACCCATCCCTTTCTCATAGCGGGTAAGGCCTCTCTTAGGTAGTCAACACAGGATGGCTTACCAAGTTGGTGCTTGACCTAGCCCTCCCATCCTGCATCAGAGTTGAATAAGGTATCCCACCATAGAGAATGGGCTCTAAAAAGCCAGTTCATGTACCCAGGATAAGTCCTGGTCACATTGACAGTGGACGCAGAAACATACCAAGCCACATAACTGGCACCCATATTTAGATGATGTAGGGCAGTCCCATGCAGGCTCCCCAGCTGCCAGTCCAGAGTCCATGAGCTCCTGCTAGTTGGGTTCAACTATCTGTCGTTTTTTCCCATCATGATGCTGAACCCTATGGTGATATTTTATTTGTATTAAAATGCTATTTGTATGTTAATAAATAAAGTTGCCTGGGGTCAGAGCTATTAGCAAGCCATAGGAAAGCAGGGCAATGGTGGCATATGCTTGTAATCCCAGCACTTGGTAGGCAGAGCTAGGTAAGTCTCTGTGTGTTCAGGGATACAGCCAGCATTGGATACACATGCCTTTAATCTCAATACCAATCATGGAAAACCTGGAGGTCTATACAGACAGGCCATGATGAGGCAGTCATGTGGTTGGGTTTACAACCAATGAGAAGGCAGAACAGAAATTCTATATAAGGACTTTAACACAGAAAGTAGCTCTGGTTCAGAGAGGTAGGACCACCACAGGAGGAAGGGTAAGGTTTTAGCTCTTAGCTCTGACCTCTTGGCTTTCTTCTTTGCATTGGTTCTGTGCTTCTTATTTAATAAGAAGGTTGGTTACATCTATATAACCCCCCTTGCTCCTATAATCCTTCCTTCTTCTCTTCAACTGAACTGTGCCTTTATGTCACTTGTGTGAGGTTTCTCCAACTTCTTTATGTAGACACTTAGTGGTATATACTTTCCTCTTAACACTGCTTTCATAGTGTCCCATAAGTTTGGGTATGTTGTGAATTTACCTCTGATGAATTCTGGGAAATATTTAATTTCTTTATTTATTTCTTCCTTGACCTAGTGATAATTCATTTGAGGATTTTTCAGCTTCCATGAGTTTGTAGGTTTTCTGCATTTTGTGTTGTTGAATTCTGACTTTAATCCATCATAGTCCGATAAGATACAGGGGTTTATTCCAATTTTTTTGTTTATGTTGAGATTTCTTTGGCTATTGACTGTGTGGCCAGTTTTGGAGAAAGTTCCATGGGATGTTGAAAAGAATGTATATTTTTTGTGTTTCAGTGAAATGTTCTACAGATGTCTGATCAATCTGTTTGAGCCAACATCTGTTAGTTCCCTTATATCTCTGTTATATTTCTGTCTCGCAGACCTGTCCAGTGGAGAGAGAGTTGTTTAAGTATCCCAGTATTAACATGTATGGTTTTTAACATGTGATTTAAGCTTTAGTAATGTTTCTTTTACAAATGTAGGTGCCCTTATATTTTGGGCATAAATGTTCAGAATTGAGACTTCATCTTGATGGATTTTTCCTGTGATAAAAATGAAATGCCCTTCTCCATCCCTTTTGATTGACTTCAGTTTGAAATCTATTTTATTAGATATTAGAATAGCTACACCAGCTTCTTTCTTAGGACCATTTGATTGGAAAATCTTTACTCTGAGGTAATGTCTGTTTTGAAGTTGAGGTATGTTTCTTGTTTGCAGCAGAAGGATGGATCCTGTTTTTGTAACCATTCTATTAGCCTGTGTCTTTTTTAGGGAAAATTAATTCATTGATATAAAGGGATATTAGTGACCAGTGATTGTTAATTCATGTTATTTTTTTGGTTGTAGTGTATGTGTGTGTTTCCCTTCTTTGGGATTTGCTAGCATGAGTTTATCTATTGCCTGTGATTTTGGGGTTGCTGCTAACTTCCTTGGGTTGGAGTTTTCCTTCTAGTACTTTCAGTAGGGCTGGATTTGTGGATATGTAATGTTTAAATCTGGCTTTGTCATGGAATGTCTTATGTTCTCCATCTATGGTGATTGAAAGCTTTGCTGGGTATAGTAGTCTGTGCTAGCATCCATGTTCTCATAGTGTCTGCAGAACATCTGTGAAAGAACTTTTGGCTTTGACAGTTTCCATTGAGAAGTCAGGTGTAATTCTGACAGGTCTGCCATTACATGTTACTTGATCTTTTTCCGTTGCTGCTCTTAATATTCTTTCTTTATTCTGTATGTTTAGTGTTTTGAGTATTATGTGGCATGTGGACATTTTTTGTGATCTAGTCTATTTGGTGTTATGTATGTTTCTTGTCCCATCAAAGGCATAGTTTTCTTTATGTTGGGAAAGTTTTCTTCAATGAGTTTGTTGAATGTTTTCTGTGCCTTTGAGCTGGAATTCTTCTCCTTCTTCTATCCCTATTATTCTTATGGTTGGTCTTTCTATGGTGTCCCAAATTTCCTGGATGGTTTTTGTTAAAAATTTGGTGGATTTAACATTTTCTTTGATGGATGAATCTGTTCCATCTTATTCTCATTACCTAAGATTCTCTCTGATATTTCTTATTTTTTTTTTTTTTTTTTTTTTTTTTGGTTTTTTGAGACAGGGTTTCTCTGTGTAGCTTTGTGCCTTTCCTGGAACTCACTTGGTAGCCCAGGCTGGCCTGGAACTCACAGAGATCCGCCTGGCTCTGCCTCCCAAGTGCTGGGATTAAAGGCGTGCGCCACCACCGCCCGACTTTTTTTTTCCATTTCTCATATTCTCTCGATTAAGCTTGCATCTGTAGTTTCTGTTTGTTTACTCAGATTTTTGTTTTCCACAATTCCTTCAGTTTTTGTTTATTGCCTCTATTTCAATTTGAAGTCTTGAACTGTTTCCTTCACATGTTGATTGTTTTTTCTTCAGTTTCTTGAGTTTCTTTAAGAGAGTTCTTGTTTTCCTCCAAATTTTTGTTTGTCTTTTCCTCTATTCTTTTAAGAAAATTTTTATTTCTTCTTTCAAGGCCTCTATCATCTACATAAACTTGTTTTTAAGGTCTCTTATTTCTGGATCATCTGCTTTGGGAGGTTCAGGTCTTGCTGTTGAAGGATCACTAGGTTCTGGTGGTAGCGTATTGCTCTTTACCTTTTTATCGTGTTCTTACACTGCTGTCTATCCATTTCTTCCTTTGACCCATACAGGTGGTACTCCAGGTCACTCTTCTTCCAATTGGTGCGGGGGGGGGGGGGGGCTGTGGCTCCTGTGGTTGCTCTTCTTCCCAATTAGTGCAGGAGGGGCATATGGCTCTGGTGGTCACTGGTGCCCCAGGGGATCCTTGGTAATGGGGTGGGGGAAAAGGGCTGCTACCAGGTCTCTGGGAATGCACTGACTTGGGTGGGGCAAGGAATGTACCCATGGGTCCTAAAGGCTAGAGAACTAAGCTGTCCAGTCCAACAATCTGGGTCTTACCTCTTCCCCAACTGGTACATGGAAGGGGGTCCTATGGCTCTTGTGGACACGGCTGCCAATGGGGATGGTTGGTGGGGAAGGAGGCTGCTGTTCTTTCTTTTGGGCTGCCCCGGTAGGGGGAGGGGCTAGAGAACTGTGCTGACCAGTCTGGAGATTGAGCCTTACCTGTTCCTCATCGGTACAGGGGAGCATATGACTTAGGAGGTCCATGGTGTCATTGGGGTTGGTTGGCGTGGCGAGAAAGAACTTCTTAATATAAAGTATTTGGTAAGTTCATTAGACAACACAATTATAATCAGTTTCCTGAGAGTATTCTATAGAAAAAAAATTCGACAGTGTCAACAATAACAGATTGATCGCCATCTTTACATTGTGTGCACCAGCAATCTCATGAAAAAGTGATTTTATAACTATGTGAAGCCCTATGTGTAGGGTAAATTGTCCAGCCAGAGAAACATACCCTGAAAATAGAGCCAGTGAAATACACACACTTTGGCCCTGAAACCAGAGCCAAAAAAACTGCCTGATAGTCTTAGCAACAGCAGCTGAAACATGATCTGGAGATGAGCTGGACCAATGAGAGGCAGCCATGTCACACCAGCTGATGTATATTCATCAGACCTCCCCCCAGAGTGGGGTGGAGGGTATATAAGGCTTGCCTCTTCCTGAATAAACTGAGCTTGTTATTTTGACATTCTCCCAGAGTCTGTGTGGTTTGATTCTGCGCCTACTTGGCCCCCACCCCTAAAGGGAACAACAGCAAAGGACCCTGCTACATCCGGTGCCAAAACTCGGGACATTTGGTCTGTTTGTCTCCCTTTACTCATGTGTGGCGCTGGTTGAGAAGCCCCCTTGAGCGGTATATTTCGGTGAATAGGCCCCTCTACGTTGTGTAAATTCGGTCCCTTCAGCAGGTAAATGCTGGGACCCCCACTTTCTTCTTTCTGTTTGTCTTGTTGTGAGTCTGTCTGCACGGTAGGGTGACATATACTTTTGTTCAGGCTTGCCTAGTGTTTCAATATAAGGGCTGGTCCCTCAGGAAACAACAGCCACCATCTGAGAATTTTTAGTTGTATATATGTATGTATATGTTTGTGAATGCATGCATGTGCTTGTGGGTTGTGATGCCTGGAGAGCTGGATGAGTAGTTGGTAGTGCTTGTTCCATAGATCTTTTCAGAGAACATGTGGAAACCTGATCTGTGGATAAAAATTCTGTTCCTGGCCAGAAAAAGGGAAGTGGCCTCAGGAGTAACCCTCTAATTGTTTGTTATGCCCATTTTGTTGACTATAATTGCTGGCCTAAAGTCATCCTCTACTGAGGCCCACAATAAACACTACCAGAAACAATGTAACACCAACTTATCTTTTGCCTTGTTTCCATCCATGACTGTTATTTCCTCTGCCTCTGCTGTCAGGGAGAGGCACAAGAATAGATGTAAAGTGAAGGAAAGGGATGGAAAGAGAGAGGAAATGCTTTCTGCAGCATCTAAGCCTATACAGCCTATACCGGCAGCCCTTCTCTCACCCATCCCTAGCAGCACCAATGATCACTGGAGTCATATGCCCCCCTGCATCAATTAGGAACAGGTAAAGCCCAATCTCTGGACTGGTAAGCACAGTTCTCTAGCCCTAAGCCCTAGCCAGTATAGCCCCAGAGAAAGGGCAGCAGCCTCTTCCCCCTACCCCTATGGAACCACATTTCATTGGAGACATGTGACCCACTTCCATTCACTGATTGGGGAAGAGGTAAGACCCCAATTGCTGGACTACAAGGCCCAGTTATCTAGCACCTAGACCCTGGTGGCACATTCCATGACCCATCCCCCAGCCAGTGCAGCCCCAGGGACTGGGCAGCATCCCCCTTCCCACCAACCCCCTCAGCAACCATCCTGGGTAGCACCAGAGGCCACTGGAGCCATATGCCCCTCCTGCACCAATTGGAAGAGTTACCTGGAGTTGCACCTGTACAGATTAAAGGAAGAAATGGGTAGACAGCAGTGTAAAAACATATTAAACAACATAAAGATCAATAAGGTACACTAGAACCTAGTGATTCATAAACAGCAAGACCTGAACAGCTCAAAGAAGATGAGCTGGAAGAGGTCCTAAAAACAACATTATGAAGATGATAGATACCCTAAAAGAAATGAAAAATTTATTTAAAAGAATGGGAAAAAAGACAAAAAAAAAAGGAGGAAATCAAGAAAACTCTTAAAGAAACTAAAGAAACCCAAGGGGGAAAAAAACAAACACATGAAGGAAACAGTTCAACTTGAAACTACCACAAAATTATTTTTATTCTTGCCTCCTCCCCCCAGCTCTGTTGTTCCCTGTGTGAGTGAATGTCATCTGTGTAGGGGTACACTTGAAAACCAGAAGATGAAGTTGGATCCCCTGGAACTGGAGTATAAGAGGTTGTGAGCTAACCATACCTGGGTTATTTAGCAGAACCTGTGTCTCCTTGGAAGACCAGTGATCACTCTTAACTTCTGAGCTATTTCTCCAGATCCACAAAATTTTGATATATTATATATTTATGTTTAATATCTGTGCTTTCCAGCTCAAGTTTTCTCTGGTCCTGCCCAGCCCTGGGGTCAAGACAAATCTCTCCCACCTGTGGCCCCCAGCTGCTTATGAAATAATCACTCAGAGGCTTAATATTATTTACAAACTTATGGCCATGGCCTATGGCTCAAGCTTCTTGCTAGCTAGCTCTTATAACTAAACTCATTCCATTTCTATTAATCTACATGTTGGCACACATTCCAAGGCTTTACCTTTGTGCCATTACATGCTGCTCCCTGGGTGGCAGAATGGCTTCTCTCTGCCTCTCCATTCTCTTCCTGTCTATCTGCGGATTTTATCCTACCTCTAAGCTGCCTTGCCATAGGCCAATACAGCTTTATTTATCAACCAATCAGAGCAACACATATTCCCAGTGTATAGTAAGACATCCCACAGCACTTCCCCCTTTCTGTCTAATCAAAATGGAAGGTTTTAACTTTAACATAGTAAAATTAGATAAAATAGAACAGTTATCAAGCAATAATTACAGTTACAATATCTAGTCAATTTGTACTTGGCAAAATTAAAAAAAATATGCTATTCTATATTTGTGAGTTGAAGTTTTTATATCTAATTTATCTTTTATCATAACCAAAAAAAATTATAACTATCTAGTCTTCAACTACATCAAAGACCTCATAAGGATATAATATCACCTAAGTAAACAGGAAATGCATTGTAAGCAACTTCCAAAATTCTGGAAATGACAGAGGCAGCTGCCTGCTCAGAACCAAGTAAACACACAGAGAGGCTTATATCAATTACAAATTGCATAGCCATGGCCTATGGCTCAAGCTTCTTGCTAGCTCTTACATCTTAAATTAACCCATTTCTATTAATCTATATTTTACCATGTGTTCCATGGCTTACTGGTCTGCTGGCATGTTGTTCCTTGGACAGCAGGCTGGCGTCTCTCTGCCTCTCCCTTCTCTATCTGCTTGGATTTTCACCTGGCTCTAAGCTGCCTTGCCATAGGCCAATGCAGCTTTATTTATCAACCAATCAGAGCAACAGATATTCATAGTGTAGAGAAAGACATCTCACAGCAGTGCTTTATTCAGAAATAGCAGCCTCTTCACTAAAAGCATGACCATTAATCTCACTGGAAATTAACACTCAACTATGGCAATAGAGTCTATGGAGAAAGTTCAGGAATGTCTGGAGACCAGATGGCAAGAGGGCTGAAAAGTTTGTTGCTTGTGTGCTACACCCCAGATGTATTTGGATTCTTCATTTATTCCTGTCTTTTATTTTTTGGCCTTAAGATAAAACCTGTAGATGTAACCGTCTTTTAAAATGAGAAACACAGAGCTGATTTCAGAGTTAAAAAGCCCAAGAGGTCAGAGCAATAACTAAGAGCTAAAAACCTTACCCTTCACTGCTGCTGCTGTCCTCCTCAGCCAGAGAACTACTTTCTGTGTGTCTGTCTTCTTATAGACTTTTTGTTCTGCCTTCTCATTGGTTGTAAACCCAACCACATAACCTCCTCATCACTGCCCATCTATACAGACCTCCAGATCTTCTATGGTTGGTATTGAGATTAAAGGTGTGTGTCTCCATGCTGGTGGTATCCTTGAACACACAGAGATCTGCCTGTCATGTGATCAGGATTAAGAGCGGGTGCTACCACTGCCAGAATTCTGCTACGGCTTGCTATTAGTTCTGACCCCCAGGCAACTTTATTTATTAACATACAAATAAAATCACATTTCAGTACAAATAAAATATTACCATAAAAACCAAAGACCTTATAAATGCAAGGCAATTACTCTACTACCAATCTATGTACAAGCCCTATAAAATAAGTCAATTTTACAAACAAAAATAAGTCGATTGAGGCACTTGAGAAAAGCTGTCAGGATATATTCAAAACTAAGTGGGGCTTAAGCAGGAAAGGGCAAAGAGGAGGTGGCAATTATCACTCTGCAATCATTAGCCACTTCAGCTGACTTCTAGAAACATGGTTATCTGTCAACTGCTAGCTACATCCACCATTATCCACATGAGAGGTCTGGGTAACCTACTAATTGAAAACATTACAAACCAGTCACACACTGTGCTCAGGACCCACAGGTGAGTAAGGCAAAACTAGCCTATTCTCCATCCTCAGGATATGAGGATAGACAAAGAAATCAAATATTCTAACTGACAAACTTAGATCACACCGAGTCTCAAACAGTTTCTTGTGCATCTACAGAGGCCCATGCCTTGTCTGCATTAGAGCCAACTCAGAGAAAGGTGACAGTTCACTGGGATGACCAAAAACAAAGACCAGAAAAAAACCTTTGCCCTGCTTCTCTGGCTGCTGAGCTCTAAAAAGCCCTGCTGTGTCAGTACCTGTCTCAGGACCCATGGTGTCATTTCCCCAAAAAATTTACTCTCTGACTCACCTCCAATCTCAGAAGTCAGATTTGTTCATGGGTCTTGTATAATATATCAGAGACCAGCCTTAATATTATACGTCCCAGGGCCTTAGGAGAAAAAATTATGAACGGCGAGGACTATTTTGGGGAAGTAGAATCTCAGCACACTGAGCCTATTTGCTTTAATTCCTCTGAGATAACATCATCCTATTTACACAGCTTCAGTTCTGTTCTTGTGCCTAGCTCCTTTCTTGCCTGATTTCTCTCTATATTTATCTACTGCTTCCTCTAAGTTCTATCTTAATTCTTTTGTCTTGATTCTGCCTCATCTAGGTCCTTTTCATCTTGTTCTTACCCAGCTAGTACTTCCCCATCTGACTCTTCCTCATCTTCCATCTATCTCATCCACACATTCTCTTTAATCAAAATCCTCCTTCTCTCTCTCCATTCTCCATCTCTAAGTTCTCCATATTTCTCCCAAAGCAACAGCAATCCCCTGGTAGAAGAAGGTCATAAGGCTTGAATTCTATGGGGTCATAAAGATAGGTCAGAATTTCCCTCAGGCAGTGACCACCAGGCTTTCTTTTACAATCCAAAATGGGAGTGGTAAAAGAGGTCAACTAAGTGTTAATGACTGGTTAGTATATCAAAAAGGGGATCTATGTGCTCAGTGTACGTCCTGAAAAATGGTTAGGTAAGAAGTTAGGGGTCTATAAAGTTAGTAAGGCTATAAGGAAGGAGGGTCCGAGCTAAATTGTGTAAAGCTATTATTTAAGGTTCACCTGGCCTAGGCAGTGTCTCCTTGTGGAATCTACCTTAAATGAGGAGACTAGCATGTGGTGGTCTGGACTTGTTATTTCTGTTACTCCTTGAAAGTGGCTAAGGGAGATAACTGATTCCAGTGCTGAAAGGAGAGAAATGGATGGACTGGGGGGAAGGAAGCCTTTCCTGAAGCTATTCTCCAAATACCTTGAATGTATATGTCCAGAGAGTGATCAGTCCACACTGTTAGCACTTCTTAGGGAAAAATCATTTGGGAAAACTATGAAGGCACACATGATTTTCATAACAGAAGACAGCTGATATATAACAAGCCAAATAACACCAAAAGCTCCTTGGAATTTAACTTCTTCTGAAGGAATTCCTTGATCCCTTCAGGTAGTGGCTTTGCTATAACCAGCTGAGTTCTTATAATATTTTACTATGACCTGTACCACAGGGGGAACTGAAAAAGAATAATGCAGTCATCATGAAGAAACTCTTCCTCAGTATAGTCTAAGATTTACCATGGAAAAAGAACAAAGGATTAGCCTCAACTCTCATGTCCCCTCTCCGTTCTATGGCTTGCACAGGCACACTTTCCATTGAGTCATGTGTACTCTGCTTGAGGCTAGATTCACCACCAGTGTTCTGCCACTTCCTCAACACTGTTGAGAGAAAACTCAATTTTTTAGTATCAAAAGGGATTCCTTTCCACTTCTAGGAGGGTTTTCTCAAATATGCTTTTTCGCAGGCAGGTATAATCAGCATGAGTCAATACAAATCACAGTTGGAATTTTATTTATTTTGAGATAGGGTCTGTCTATGTATCTTTGGCTTTCCAGGAACTCAAAATGTAGATGAGGCTGGCCTCAAACTCATAGAAATCTTCCTACCTCTGCTTCCCAAATATTAGAATAAAAAGAGTGTGCCACTTCATCCACTTGTATTTTATTAATAATTTACTTATGACTGTATGTTTGTGCTCATTTATGTATGGGAAGGTATGCATGGGTGTTGTAGTATGGGTGTAAAAATCAGAGAACTACCTTGGTTGTTGGTCCTTTCCCTTCATCATGTTTGAGACATTCTCTAGATTTATATCATATACCCATATCCTTGCAGGCTTTCTCCTCTCTGTCTCCTATCTTGCCTTAAAAGCATTGAATTATAAGCACACACCATTGCAACTGGCTTTCTAATGCAGATGTAAAGGGATAACTCAGGTTCTTACTTCCAAGGTGAGGACTTTATCTGCTAACCCATCTTCTCACCCTAGAACTTTATTAAGTTAAGACTTTTGGATTGGGACACAGTCTCATTTTCTAAACCTGTCTGGCCTAGAATTCACTATGAATTACGTAATCTAGGCCTGGAGTTTACAGAGCTACAACTGCCTCTCAAATCTTGGAGTAATGGTATGTACCATTGCCACCACGCCTGACTAAAAAAAAAAATACATGTTTATTGTGAATTTCGTATAAATGTTAGTAGAAATAAAGGATGTTGGGAAAGTGTGGTCTTATGAGGGAGAGACACATTTAAGAATTAAGTATATATTAGTATTTATTAAAGACATAATATGTATTATGTAGTGTGGTATATTTTGAATCAAGGTCATGTGGGATTATAAATAAGGCCCTGTCTTAAACCAGGAGAACAAATCAAAATTAGGTCTTTTTAAGATGGGCATTACTTTGGAAGTGACTATATCAAAGAGCATATTGTCAAATTGTTATCTACCTGCCTTTTCCTTCCTATAGCTGGGTATAATGGCATTTGCTACCATGCTTGACAATATTTATTGTATGAGTACAAGTGGCAGACACATGAAATGACTTTAAGAGGTATTGTGTTGTCACAATTTTCCAATGCTCCATTTTTGTATGTTATTTAGTTTTGTTCTTTTTTTCCAATGAGCACAAGCATGTGTGTTCGGGCATTGATTATGTAGCACATGCTTTAAAACTCACAATGATCTTCCTGCCTTTGTGTCTGGAGTGTTGATATTGTAAGAATACACTACCACATATACTTTGAAAATTAAGTTTTATGGTGCAAGTTGTCTTTTATGTTTTTTGTTGTTGTTGCTTTTTTATTTTATTTGTTTTTTACAAATCTAATTCCAGTCATTATTTTATGTTCATGGTGTTTTTCTTGCATGCATGTCTTTGTAATCCATTCATGCTTAGTGACCAGGGAGGCCAGGAGATGGTTTCAGAACCCTTGGAACTGCAATTTCAGATAGTAGTGAGCTCCTATATGTAGTGGAAATGGAATCTGGGTTCTCTGAAAGAATCTTCAGTGTAGCTGGAGAGTTTCTCTCCAGGTCCCGCCAAGCCCCCGCAGTTCCGCAGCCCATTTATAAAATAACCACTCAGATGCTTATATTACTTATAAACTGTATGGCCATGGTAGGCTTGTTGTTATCTATTTCCTCTATCTTTAATTAACCCATTTCTATAAGTCTGTACCTTGCCATGTGGCACATGGCTTACCAGTATCCTTACATCTTCTTTCTCCTTGAGGTGACTGGCCGCGTCTCCTGACTCAACCTAACACTTCCTAGACTTCTCCTCTCTGCTTGTCCCACCTATAGTATACTTCCTGCCTGGCTACTGGCCAATCAGCGTTTTATTTATCAATCAAAGCAACACATTTTCACAGCATATAGAACATCCCACAGTACTTCCCCTTTTCTTTTTTTTCAAAAACAAAGGTTTTTAACTTTAACATAGTAAAATTACATATAACAAAACAATTATCAAGCAAGAATTATAGTTACAATATCTACTCTATTTATAATATCTAGTCTATTTGTATTTGGCAAAATTAAAGAAGATATCTAATCTATCCTATATTTGTGAATCTAAGGTTTCATATCTAACTTATCTTTTATCATAACTAAGGAAAATTATAGCTATCTAGTCTTCAACCACATCAAAGATCTCAGAAGGATATAATATTACCTGAGAAATGGTAGAAGGACACAAGCAACTTTTGGGAGTCTTGCGAGAGTAGACAGAGAAAACTGGCAGCCTAGACAGTCATCCAAAGTTCTTCTGTAAAGTTGGGGCTTCTGTCTTCAGCCCACAGGCCTAGATTCTCTCAGTCACTTCGCTCTGTATCCTGTAGAATGTCTGGCAGTTTCCTCTGCATAGCAGGAACCTGAAGGAAGGACCATTTTGCCAAGCAAAGTTCAGTGGCCACCTTCCTATGGGTCTTGCATGTCCAGTTGATACATTTTTTCAAGCAGTCCAGTCAAGAACAGTTTCTTACCCAAACGGCTATTTTTCCAAGAAGAAGATAAACTCCATACGAAGTATCTTCAATGCTCATCCTCCTCTCTGAAGTAAATTGGTGCTGCCAGGAGCAGACATGTCTCACTGTCCAGAAAGTTTAAATTTTTAAAATATTTTAAATGTCATATTCTGTAGGTCTTTGAAGTGTTTGAAGATTACCTACCTAATTGAATTATATCTATATATACCTAGAAAACTTAACTTGACTATAAGTTTGACCATCATAGAAGACTAATTATTAATCTGTATTTTTAATTATCCATTACAATCTAAATGAGTTACACAAACATAATACCTCAAACAAGAGTAGAAATATACATACAGTAAAACAAAATTAACTTTAAATTTGTATCAATAAACTAAAATCTATAACAATGTAAAACATTTTTTAAACAAGTTGTTGCTCTTTAAAAGTAGGTTCAATAATTTACCCTTTTATCCTATCATATCTATATCTTATCCCCCTTTTTTCTTTAGAAAGAGATTGAATTTATAATCAATCTGCTTTAAATAAAAATATTGGTTTTTCTCTGTCCCACTCCAGAGGGCTTTTTTGATATGGGACAGAAAAATCTCTCAACCTTTTTTTTTTTTAGCAATATGCTTGGGTTTAGAGAAGTGAGCAAATTTCATCTCCAAAGCTAGCTTTATATGTTTGGGAATTTGGGCATATCTTTTCATACTACTTCCTGTTGGATGAAGGCACTGTATTCTTATGGGGACAAAAAGAAAATTTTAGGATTATGGAGTAGTCTGTGAGGCTGTCTTGTCTGAGCCAGTTGCCTTGAAACCATTCTGGATATTGTATCATGTGGGCCATGGTGTCATCGGAGACCTGTCGGGGGTCTTGGCTGGTCAAACCTGATGTATCTTAATCCAGAACAAATCCATAGCCTCTTGATTTCTGTGGAAACAAAAGCAGAGCCTCCTTTCCAAAGCAACATATCCTTACATCCAAATTTTGAAGTCAAGGTACCTTTAAAATATACATATTGGTTTAATTCAACTGACTTTACAATCAAATGTCTCTCTGCAGTTAAAAATTCCAAAGACAGCACAATCCAGAATCTCTGTGTGATATCCATCTTTACATGGCTTATTTTTTATGTTACTTTTACTTTTTTTTAAAAGACTTTATTTTTGAAAACTATCTATTATTTTATATAACTGCATATATTCCTTTTTGTCTCTGTTCCAAGCCTACATACATTTTTACACACAATGTAAACTATTTCATCTGAATCTGCCATATTGTGAACCTATTGCTTTAAACTGTAGCATTTTTAAGACCGAAACGGCTGCTGTGGTTGCTGGTTTCCCCCACCTCAGCTTCTCAACATGGCAGTGGTACATTTACCACCAGCTCTGGGAGCCATCAACTCTCAGAAGCAGTGGGTCTATGCTTCTATCAAAGCAGCGTGTAGCACAGAAACCTCTTTTTTTTTTTGGTACTAGCAAAGGCTAAATTCACCATGCATCATGTTGCACGGTTTATAGAAACCTCTGTGTAATTTGATGGGAATAGATCAAGCACACATGCCACAAACCTGCCATAGAGTAGCTGAAGCCCACATGTTGCGGCATCTTGCCACTCAAATGAGACATGTGTCCGGCTCCTTTTAGGCTCCTTTTAGAATTAATAAGTATTTTAAGGTTTCAGGTGGAAATTCAAGTCATTGGGTGTCATTTGTAGCTGAAGAGTTTCTCTCCAGGTCCTGCCAAGTCCCCGCAGTCCCGCAGCCCATTTATAAAATAACCACTCAGACACTTATATATTACTTATAAACTTTATGGTCATGGCAGGTTTCTTGTTATCTAGTTCCTCTATCTTTAATTAACCCATTTCTATAAATCTGTACCTTGCCATGTGGCACATGGCTTACCAGTATCCTTATATCTTGTTTCTCCTTGAGGTGACTTGCTGGTCTCCTGACTCAGCCTTACATTTCCCAGACTTCTCCTCTCTGCTTGTCCCACCTATACTCTACTTCATGCCTGGCTACTGACCAATCAGCATTTTATTTATCAATCAATCAAATCAACACATTTTCACAGCATACATAACATCACACAGCACTTCAGTACTCTTAAATGCTAAGGTATTTTTCAATCCAAGTTTTCTGCTCTTGATCTCTGTGAGTTTGAGGCCATCCTGGTCTGCAGAGCGAGATCCAGGACAGGCACCAAAACTACACAGAGAAACCCTATCTCGAAACCCGCCCCCCTGAAAAAAAGTGGAATTCTCCTTCAGGTAAGAGAATTAGCCCCAGGCAGGGATGAGTTCCTTAATAGTTTATCCAGTACAATGTGGTCAGCCCTCAAACCATATACATCAAACTAACAAAAGTAGATTCAGCAGGGTGTAATCATATATTCAGTGTACTTGTTCATACATATTTAACAAAGAAGAGGTTGAATGGAAGTATGTGGAAAGTGCAGTTGAAGATTTTTTTGGTTCTGTCTGGCTCCTGCAGCTGCTTGGCTCCCCTTTGGGGAATCAAACCCTGGTCTCTCGAGTGACAGGTGGGGACACTTTCTTATTTAGACAAAATGGGCCGATGTAGTGGATAGTTGTTCCAACTTTGACCTGGAAGTACTACCCCCATTGAGGCTTTTGGTAACTGTCATGCCTATGAGGAGGGGCTGAGACAGGAACCCTTAAGACCTGAGATGCAGATGTGCCTGCTCTCTTGGTTCCTGGATCCTGGACGCTAGAGTTAGATCAAGCAGAGCTCCCCAGAGAACACCGCTGGACGGCACTTCACCTCTTCTTGCCCTGTAACCTATGCCATTACTTGTAAGTTACCCCACAAAATAAACCTACCTTTTAACTATGTGGAGTTGCCTTAATAATTCCACCAATATGAAAGGAATGGAGGGAGGATAAAAAAAAATTGGGAAAGTGATGGATCTTTCCATTTAAAATGTATAGAAACAAATTTTAAATAAAAAAGAGGGGCTAGAGTGCATGGGGCTTGCCAGAGCACAGGGCAGACAGGCACTCTTAGAGATCTGACCTGGAAATGCAGGGCAGCACAGGGCTTGGGGAGTGTACCATCAGCCATGGAGGCTTGCAGTGGAGGGAAATGGGAATATGGATGCTGCCAGCCAGTTCTGCAAAAGGCACAGTGTTAAACTCAAGAAATCTTGTGAGCAGAGCGGAGTAGGGCATGGATGGGCTCTCAAAGGGCCAGTGGGGCTGTGGGAATGGCCCACCCACACGTTGTGGCACCACGTGTTATGAAGGCCCACACAGGTGTAAATACATATTAATTTATTAAGGGATGCAATGCAAAATTAGACTCACTAATACAATGCAGTGTAGGCATGCTGCTGATCTACTGCTGATGCAACTTCTGTTATCTGCTGTTTTATCCAGAGGATATTATGGTAATATTTTATTTGTGCTGAAATGTGATTTTATTTGTATGTTAATAAATAAAGTTGCCTGGGGGCCAGATTTAAAAGCAAGCCATTTAGCAGAATTTTGGTGGTGGTGGCACACACCCTTAATCTGATCACATGGCAGGCAGAATCTCTGTGTGTTCAAGGACACAGCGAAGCAGTGACCAGAACCTTTAATCTCAGTACGAACCATAGAGACCTGGAGGTCTGTGTAGACAGGCAGTGATAAGAAAATCATGTAGTTGGGTTTAAAGCCAATGAGAAGGTAGAACAGAACAGCAATAAAAAGATGGGTCACACAGGAGAAGATCTCTCTCAGAGGAAGGATGGCAGTGACTAGTAAGCTAAAGGCTTCACTAGTGCTCTGATCTTCTGGGCTGTTAACTTTGCTCTGTGTTTCTTATTTAATAAGACCATTTAGAATTACATCTACAGGATAGAGGACCAATTTCAAGGCACTCTTCACTGCTGGCTCCAGCTCCCCAAGAGAGAGCATGAGAGAGCATGTAACCTCTTTCTCTCTTTGTTCTTAAGTTGTCATGTACACAGAGAAGACCATTCCTTAGGACTCATAACCCCCAAAAGTCAGTGGCTGGAGGGATCAAAATCTCACAAAAGTTACAGCTGTACCTGTGTCTACAAGACCTTCAATGACAATGTCATTTATTCATATTTTTAATTTTGTCTTTGTTCATTTGTAGAAGTTTGCCAAAATTTGTTTTGTAGCCTCTCCTGAATTTTTTGTTCTCTCTTCTATAGCTGTTCTATCATTCAGAGCTATTGAAAGCTATTTGGGCCGGGCAGTGGTGGCACACACCTTTAATCCCAGCACTCAGGGGGCAGAGACAGGCAGATCTCTGTGAGTTTGAGGTGAGCCTGGGCTACAGAGCAAGTTCTGTGAAAAGCACCAAAGCTACACAGAATTAGGAGTCTATAATGTTAGTATAAATATCACTAAGGCTGTATAAGAAAGGAGGGTCTGATCTTAATTTTGCTGAAGAATGCATTTGTGAGAACTGTTGTTAGCCAGCACATTTCCTCAGTTGAAGACTAGATAATTATAATTATAGTTTTTCTTAGTTATGACAAAAGGTATATTAGATATAAAACTTTAGACTCACAAAAATAAGACAGATGATAGAATACTTTCTTTAGGTTTGGCAAATACAAAGAGACTAGCTATTGTAACTGTAATTTTTGCTTGATAACTGGTTTTTTTTTTTGTTTTTTGGTTTTTTTTTTTTTTTTTTTTTTTTTTTTTTTTTTTTTTTTGGTTTTTTGAGACAGAGTTTCTCTGTGTAGCTTTGTGCCTTTCCTGGATCTCGCTCTGTAGACCAGGCTGGCCTCAAACTCACAAAGATCCGCCTGCCTCTGCCTCCTGAGTGCTGGGATTAAAGGCACGTGCCACCACTGCCTGGCTTGATAACTGTTTTGTTATATGTAATTTTACTATGTTGAAGTTAAAACCTTCCTTTTTGATTACAGAAAAGGGAAAATGCTGTGGGATGGTCTTTCTGTGAATATGTGTTGCTACGATTGGTTAATAAAGAAGGTGTTTTGGCTTATGGCAAGACAGGATAAAGCCAGGCAGAAAATCCAAAAGAGATATACAGAGAAGAAAGGTGGGGTTGGGGCAGATGCTGTGAGCCACCAGGGAAACAAGATGTAATAGAATATAGGTAAAACCATGAGACATGTGGTGATACATAGATTAATAGAAATGGGTTAATTAAAGATGAAAGTGCTAGTTAGCAAGAAGCCTGAGCCACATACCAAACAGTTTTTAGATGATATAAGCCTTTGTGTGTTTATTTGGGACCAAGTGACTGTGGGACACAGGAAAACTTTTGGCTACAAATTCAAGTGTTTCCAACAGGTGCAACCTTTTATGGTTTTAATAAAGATTCAAAATTGTTCTTCTAAACCACTATTAAATGCAAAATTTTTTTATGCATCCTCTCCTCATAGTAGACAAAGTAGTCCAAGCATCATACTTTGCACCTATTCCTTTTATGGCTACCAGAACAGATGAGTTCTCTACAGTCAGAAGTTTTCAGAACAGGCAGTTACATCATACAAACTAAGAATACAAAAATTATACAAAACACATATCCTGTTTTCTTTAAATACTAATACTATTTTTGAAAGTTTCTTTGTATGTTTATATGTTTTTTTGTGTGTTTGTATGTGTCTATGTATGTATTTGTGTGTAGTGTGTGGTTTCTATGTGTGCTTGTGTGTAGAAGTAACCATCTTATTCAATAAGAAACACAGAACCAATGCAAAGAAGAAAGCCAAGGGGTCAGAGCAATAGCTAAGAGCTAAAAACCTTACCCTTCCTATCGCGGTGGTCCTAACTCCCTGAAAAAGAGCTACTTCCTGTGTGTCTGTCTTTATAAAGACATTCTGTTCTGCCTTCTCAGACTTGTGTAATTGTTTTTCAAGCATATAAGAACTTGTTTACTACCGAATCATCCTAGGTCAACTTCATGTCTGGGAAGATTTTAGTGCTTAAAATAATTTCATCTGCAATTTTTTTTTGGTTGAGTCTTTGTATGGTTTGGATATCCAGGTAACTGCAGCCTCATAAAAAGAATTTGGCAATGTTCCTTCTGTTTCTATTGTGTGGAACAATTTGAGGAGTATTGATATTAGTTCTTCTTTGAGAGTCTAGTATAAATCTGTGCTGAAACCATCTGGCCCTGGACTTTTTTTGGTTAGGAGACTTTTAATGACTGCTTCTGTTTCCTTAAGTTTAGTCAAAAGTTTTCTCTGGTCCCACCTGGCCCCACACAGTCAAGACAAATCTCTCTCACCCACAGTCCTGCAGCCACTCAGACCTAAGTAAACACACAGAGCTGGCAGGTGACAAGGAAGCCCTTAAACTTCAAAAAATACAGAGTACGTGTACTAGCAAATAATCTCTTTAACTGTGAAAATTCCACGTGGTGCCAAGTTGAGAGTTCCTCCTATGAAACTCTCGAGAGCTGCAGATTACAATACCTACATTACACAAGTTTTACTTAAAATTTCATTTTCTAGGTTCCATCTCCTAACTGCTATCATTCAGATGTTGTTGAGTAAGTTGTAGTAAGCTCTTTTTGCAATCCTGACAATCAGGTAAATTTGGTTACAATTACTCCACACTTGCTGAGTTTTTGTTCTTAAATCTCCCATATCAATCCCCTGCCCTCAAATGTGTGAATGGCACAATGGATGTGAACAAATGCCCTCAGTTTCTGCAGCCTCTGTTATATAGCTTCATTGGCTGAAACACTTTCTATTCTAAGTCTACAAGAAGCAGTAAACCTAGTTCTTTGGATCTGATGCCAACTTTTAACTATTCAGAGGACTTCCTGGTATATAACCTCAGCACTCAGAAGCTGGGTGGAAAACTGCCATAAATCAGTCCCCACCTGGGCTAGATAATAAAACAACAACAAAATTCCTTTCAGGATAGTAAGAGCAGGCCTAGGAATTTCAAGTCCCTGAAAAACTCTTAAACCTCAGGTTTAAGTGGCATGAGCTTTACAACATGTTAACTAGATCACTCTGGTTCCTGTATGGGAAATAACTATGTAGCAAAAAGGGGGAAAAAAACCACCCAGAGGCTCTAACAGAGGAGGAGGTGGCAGTGAGGATGAAAATCATCTATTCTAGGTGATGGGAAGGGTTTAACCTGAAGTATAATCCCAGGACAGAAATAAAGTTTTGTGTATAGGGAAGATTCTAGTTTGATACTTTCAACAATAGGGAAATAAGTCTTTGAGTGATTTCACCAGTAGATGAGGACAAGCTGTAAAGTTATTTCAAGGGTAACTATTTGATCAGATGAGTATGAAAAGGAACTTTGCAAATATCAGATATAACAGAAACCCTTTAAAAAGACTGGACATATAAACCTGAAATACAAAGCACTGGAATGATTGAGAATTAGTGTCACACCACTTGTTATAGTTTCTCAAAGGTACCAGCTTAGTGTCATCCTCACTCTAGCATCAGGCAACTGACACTCTACTCAAAAATCACACTGCATACACACACAAGAGTTGTTTTCAGCAAATACAACAATCATAACTTTCCTGTAACTTGTATAACTGAAGCCCTTAAGAATGTTACATTAATACTTGTTAATCTAGCTAAATAGAAATTAGTTTAAGACTATCTTAAACTGTCAAAGTGGACCATCCCAATGTTTGCATCACAAAATAGAAATTCAATAAAATATTACTCAACACCAATTTCTCACAAAAATAAAACAGAAATGTACTGGAGTTGAGACATTATGAATACAGATTATGGATATGCTCCAGCACTTCAAAACTGTAGGAAGGAGGATTGTGTATTCAAGGCCAGCATGGGCCACTGTTTCAAAAAGATCAAAAAATGAAAGCATTACTGAGCAGCTGGTGAGAAAGCTCAGAGAGTAGAGGGGCTTGATGCCAAGCCTGGCCTGAGTTTGATCCCCAGGCACTACATGATAGGAGAAAGAGAACTTCTGACCTCTACACATGCCCCCTATACACAAATATGCAACAGCAACTTAAAAAAAATAAAAGAACTATGGATGCTGAGGCAGGAGGATTAAGACTGGGTAAGGCTACTACAATGAAACCCTGTGTCAACAAAAAACCAATACAAAAAAATCAGACTACTTATATTTCAGTCTCACTCTGTTGATTACAAAATATTTCCTGTGTTTTTTAATTCAAACTCACCTAAAAAGATTTAATGAATGTAATTTTGTGTTGTTTTAAAGCATAATTTTTATGGAAATAAAAGTATTTCTATTTTCACTAGACCAAAAATACTTATTAGTCAAATTACTGAAATACAAATATTTCAATGCTGTGGGATGTTCTGTATGGCAAATGTGTTGCTCTGATTGGTTGATAAATAAATCACTGATTGGCCTGTGGCCAGGCAGGAAGTATAGGCGGGACAAGGAGGAGAATAAAGCTGGGAAGTGGAAGGCTGAGTCAGAGAGACACTGCCAGCCGCCAAGATGACAAACAGCATGTGAAGATGCCAGTAAGCCACGAGTCATGTGGCAAGGTATAGATTTATAGAAATGGATTAATTTAAGCTGTAAGAACAGTTAGCAAGAAGTCTGCCATGGCCATACAGTTTGTAACCAATATAAGTCTCTGTGTTTACTTGGTCGGGTCTGAGCGGCTGTGGGACTGGCAGGTGAGAGAAATTTGTCCTGACTGTGGGCCAAGCAGGAAAACTCTAGCTACAAAATCTTAATTTCTGTACCAAAATTTCAACTCCTTTGTTAAAATGTAATGAAGAACCTTTATCCTAAGAAGGGGGAGGTGGCTTCTTCCTAGAAAAAAAATTTCTGTATGCTTTAACATTGGAATATTTTTTTAAATGTAAAACACTAGCATGTAACAACTTGGCTGAGAGGTATACTTGTACATGGTTCTATAATGTCTACAATCCTAACTTTGACATTACAAATTATTTAGGTAAAAATTAACCACTGAGAAAAGTTTAATAAAGGTATTATAAGGATCAAAGCCAAGTTTTAATCTAATTCATTCCATAGTAAACCATACCAAATAAGTTTTCAATTTGCCTCACTTCTGAGTTTAGGACTTACCAGCACAGAGAGAATTTCCAGACTCCCCTATCAGTAGTTTTCCATTTTATATTTTCTTTGTAAATTGTAATAATAGAGATACTATTTATGCTATTAATTCAGTGCCAACATGAGGGTCAAATGTATCTCAGCAGTCTCTATTGTTAATTCAAAACCCTGTTTAAATGACCTCGATAAGCATAAGGCCACACTGAATACTATTATAAAAAGATCCAGACATTATTAAGTTATATATAGAAAACTTAAATTATTTCCAGTGATCAGTACTAATTTTCCAAGATGTTAGTGTGTTACACAAAGGTTCTCAGTTCCTTTTGATGTTTGGGGTTTCTCTTTAGACTTCACCAGCTATGCTTGTATCATCCAGAATGCTTCTGACCAGTTTGACAGGATTTCAGATTCTCTGATGACACATGCTCAACAAACTCATTAAATATATTAACAGATGAGAACACATTTCCAAAATGGGTGGGATAAAAAACATCATATAGCTAGAAACTTGAAAATACTTAGAAGCAATACCTACTCTCTAAAACATGCAGTTTTTATCTCCTAAAAACAATTTTTAATTTTAAGTAATGAAATATGTAATTTATTCAAGTCCCACAAATTCAGGAACTAATAAATATTCAACTGAGATATTTCTCAACTAAAAAAATGGCATCTAAAGCTGGGGGTGATAGTGGTACATGCCTTTGATACCAGTACTCAGGAGGCAGAGGAAGGTAGAGCTCTGTGAATTTGAGGCCAGCCTGGCCTACAGAGTGAGTTCCAGGACAGCCAGGACTGTTTAACAGAGAATCCCTGTCTTGAAACAACAATAACAACAACAAAAAATTCTACTGATTTTATAGCCAGGCAGTGGTGGTGCACACCTTTAATCTCAGCACTTGGGGGGCAGAGGCAGGTGGATCTCTGTGAGTTCAAGGCCAGCTTAGTCTACAAAGTGAGTTCCAGAACAGCTAGGATTGTTACACAGAGAAACCTTGTCTCGAAAAATCACACACAAAAAAAATTGCATCTGCCACATACTCCAAATGTACTTCTTCACACTAATTCCTGAAGGATAGGAATAGATACTCCAAGACTGAAGTTCTGTGAGTAGATTTATGGAAACCCTAAAAGACATCACAGCTTTCTCTCCTATATTATTTTTACTATTCTAAGTTTCTTGTTCAAGTTTTCTAAACTTGTAAGGATCCCCTCAAGACTTTCTTTTCTTTTTGAACACAATGAAAATAAAAACAGATCCAGAAACTGTGGATCATTCTTCTAATCCCATAACTGAGTAGGCTGACGTAGTGGGGTAATCATATAACAAGAAAGAAAGGAAGGAAGGAGGAAGGAAGGAAGGAAAAAAAAAGTATATATTACATATACATGTATAATAAACTTCAAAGATATACCGAGTTTTAGACTAAAGAGTGATTTTATGAGAATCAGGTGGGTCTCTGTGGGTTTAAGCCAGTCTGTTCTTCAATATCAATATCCATTCCAGCCAGTTCTATACTAAGAACCAAATTCTGAATTTAAAAAAAATGATTATTTTATCGTGTTTCATTCCTGTTGTAAAGGACTATGGAAGTATGAATTTTAGGTATCTGTTATATTCTAGGAGAAGACAGATACATGGTGGAAGCAAATTACAAAGTGAGGTATAATTTAGCAAATGATTGAGTTTGAAAAATGACTAACAAACTGCTTGCAAATGGAATCACTCAACAAGTATACACATGAAAAGGAAACAAGACAAGTACTTATGAGTTCACTTATCAAGGAAAATAAAAATTTTTAAAAATACAAAATTGTAAGCAACTAAACCACCACTAGGCCCAATGATCCAGTCAAAAATTCTGTTACTGTTCCTTTCGCAGGACAGGTAAATATGTCCAAGATCTCCAACCTAACTCTCCAACAGAGACATGTTTTTGACTAATTTCCCTATATAATAATTAACCCAACGATAACTTTCTATGAATGGCTAGGAAGCCATTAAGAACATTACCACTGTTCTTTCTTTCAACATGCCACAATTACAGATAATGGATTATGAGATTACTAGAGATACTGAGACCCTGGGAGGACAGATAGCCAGAGTCCAATGTTTATCAACTGTACTCAAAGCACACACCATTGCCTATACCTATAAAGTTACCAAGTTTAAAAACTGCTGTTTGATGTGATTGGTAGGATATCTAGATTTGACTATACTTGCTTCACCACATGGAACTTATTTCATTGAATAAAGGAGAGCATTTGGCTTTTTGTATACATCATGTTGCCTTTTTGGCATATAATTCCTTATGATTATTTTGGGCTTGTTTAATAAACTTCATTTTAGGAGAAACTATGACAACAAGCTACAGAGATGACTATCACACCAACTAAGGAACAAATCAACTATGCATGATTCTGGCAGACACATCTGTGCAAACTGTGATTGAAAAAATTACTTTGGGAATCATTTCATCTCCATGACAGCACCTTAGACTAGGAATAGTGTATTCCAGATTCTTGGTTCAGCCCATGGCATTATTGCCATTTCTACCAAAAGAGAAGGTCTATAGAAATCGGTCATACACCAGAGTAGGATGGCTCTAAAGACTCAATAGACTTCCTGATGCTTTATATTTATCATTTGCTTTTTCATAATGTTAACATTCAAAAAACTGAGAAACAATGTTGGATGCTAATTATTAAGATTACTGGACTCTTAGTTGCTGTTGTTTTTTATTAGTAAAAGACGAAATACCTCTCTCATGGCTTTGAACCACATTCCCCTACTTGACACTGATCAGGTTAGGATGATGCTATACAATGATTGGCTTAGCTCAGAGTCCTACAGATCCAACCCTACTATGACTCCCTTTACAACATTTTTGTTTGAAAGTGATTGCATTTCCTTTTATTTCTAAATATGTTTTAAACTTGGTGCATACAAAACCTGGAAAAAATATAAATTTGAGAAAATGCATGTATGTCAGAGGGATCACAACAATATCCTGTGATCTATACTGTTTCAACCATTTGGCTTAATAATGATATGTTTTAGTGCTTAAGATTTATTTTCCCACATTATTTGTCTATGAATAATTTGAATATATATTGTATGCATTCTCCTTTTCCTGTTGTGGCCCGAATTTGAAAATTGCTGTAAAATTGTTCATTCTTATACGTGGTTTCCATCAGCACTGTGTATGCCTCAAGGACTAGGGGATGGAATATAATAAGCACAGAAAAAAAGGGGCTTTTGTTTTGTTTTTTCTTCTTTGTATTACATTTTTTCAATTATTTTACATACTGACCAGTTTCTTCTCCTTCCTCTCATCCCATCCCCTCCCTCCATCTCCCCCCATCAACTCCTCCTCCATCTTCTTTCCAAAATGGGCAGGCCTCCCATAGGAGTCAATGAAGTATGGCACATCAAGCTGAGTAAGGAACCAGCTCCTCCACCTGCATCAAGGCTGAAAGAGGCAATCCAGCATGTGGAATAGGTTCCCAAAAGCCAACTCAAGTGCCAGGGACAGGTCCTGATCTCACTGCTAAGAGCCCCACAAACACATCATGCTACACACCTGTCACATACATGCGGAGGGCCTAGATCGGTCCCATGCAGGGTCCCTAGCTGTTGGTCCAGAATCTATGAGTTCCCACAAGCCCAGGTCAGCTGTCTCTGTAGATTTCCCTGTAATGACTTTGATCCCCCTGGCTCCTCCTCCCTGTCTTTACCTGGACTTCTGGAGCTTGTCCAGTGTTTTGCTGTGGCTCTCTGCATCTACTTCTATCAGTTACTGGATGAAGGCTCTCTGATGACAATTAGGGTAGTTACCAATCTGATTACAGGAGATGGTCTCTTCAAGCACCCTCTCCACTATTGCTAGGAGTCTTAGCTGGGGTCATCCTTGTAGATTCCTGTGCGTTTTTCTGGTACCAGGTTTCTCTCTAACCCCAAAATTGCCCCCATCAAGATATCTTTTTCATTACTCTCTCCTTCCATCTGCCCCCAACATGCCCAACACAATCCCCCATGTCCACATCTCCCTACACACTCCCCACCCCCAGTTTACCCAGGAGATCTCTTCTACTATACTTAGCAAAACTTCCAATCACTATAGATGGTGAAAACAAGCTATTTCATAACACAACCAGATTTAAACAACCTATCCACAAATCCACCCTATGGAAAGTACTAGAAGGAAAATTCCAATGCAAGGAAGTTAGCTGCACCCACAAAAACACAGGCAGTTGATAATCTCACACCAGCAAACCCAAAGAAAGGAAACACACACACACACACACACACACACACACACACACACACACACACACACACACTCTATCACCACCACCACCAAAACCAATGAATAACAAGAATTAACTATCAATGGTCATTAAAATTTCTTAATATCAATAGACTCAATTTGCCAATAAAAAGACACAGGTGAACAGAATGGATATGAAAACAAGATCCATCCTGCTGCTGCATACAAGAAACACATGTGAACTTGAAAGGCAGACATTACCTCATAGTAAATGGTTAGAAAAAGATTTTCCAATCAAATGGACACATGAAGCAAGCCAGTATGCCTATCCCAAATCTAACAAAATAGACTTCAAACTAAAATTAATCAAAAGAGATGGAGAAGGATATTTCATATTTCATCAAAAGAAAAACGATCAGGATAAAGTCTCAATGTTCAACATCTATGCCCAAATACAAGGACACCCACATTTGTAAAAGAAACATTACTAAAACTTAAATCACACATCAAATCCCATACATTAATAGTGGGAGACTTCATCACCCCACTCTCACCAATGGACAGGTCTGTCAGACAGAACCTTAACAGAGAAAAAAACATAATTAACAGATATGACTCAAATGGACTTAACAGACATCTACAGAACATTTTACCCAAACACAAAAGAATATACCTTCTTCTCAGCACTTCATGAAATCTTCTCTAAAATTGACCACATACTCAGTCACACACACACACAAAAAAAAACTCAACAGATACAAAAAAATTTGGAATAACCCTCTATTGGATCACCATGGTAAAAGTTAGAGTTCAAGAACAACACAAACTACAGAAAGCCTACAAACTCATGGAAACTGAACAACTCTCAAATAAACTACTACTGGGTCAAAGAAGAAATAAAGAAAGAAATTAATTCATTCAATGAAATGAATTCATAACATATCCATACTTAAGGGACACTCTGAAAGCAGTGCTAAGAGGAAAGTTCATAGCATTAAGTGCCTACACAAAGAATTTCAATTAATCTCACACTAGTGACTTCACAGCACACCTGAAAGCTCTAGAATAAAAAGAAATGTATTGTTTAGTAAAATCTTCAACTCTACCAAAGCACTTCTTGTTCCTCACCCAATTACAGGGTGTTATGTGTGCACATCCCATTACACACTCAATGTTCTCTGCAGCCAATACTTTACTTCATAGCTGGGAGGTTCTGCAGCCAAACACAGGTCACATTCAAACAGTAACAGTTATTAAACAAAAAGAGGCCATGGATTAGAACACAATGAAGGGCCTATGGGAGGACTTGGAGGCAGGAAAAAGATAGTGGAAATAATGTAATTTTAATTCCCCCAAATTATGTTAAAAAGTTAAAACAGGCCAGGTGGTAGTGGTGCATGCCTTTAATCCCAGCACTGGGGAGGCAGAGACAGGTGGATCTCTGTCCTTTCCAGGCCAGCCTGATCTTTGTCCTTTCCAGGCCAGCCTGATCTACAGAGTTCCAACATACGCTCCAAAGCTACAGAAAAATCCTGTCTTGAAAAATCAAAAAAATAGTTGAAACAGGCTTTATGGTCATGTGCTCCAGAGACTAGGGAATTGTATTAGAGTACACAAAATACTATTTGCATAATTTCTCTCAGGGTATATATCTTAAACCTGGAAAACACAGTCAAGTTCAGCAGGGCTGCACTATTTTATCCAGTTCTACTATTTTGCTTGAACTAGTGTAATTACAGTAATTTGGTTCCATGAAAATTCAGTTCTTTATCCAGATTCTTGATTGCCTAGTCTGTGAAACTGAGAAATGGCCAGTCAAGACATTTATGGAAAATCTAAACTTGATTACCTTAATACTCATTGCTAATGTCAACTACTGTCACAGCAGGAAAGCCTTTACCCTCTCCTTGCCCATCCCTTTCTGTGTTTTGTGACTACACCTGCTTTACAGTGGGTCAGTGAATTCATTCTTACCCAGGTCCTACTTCATTTGTAAATTCACAGTAAAATCTAGAGAACTTGGAGGATACTCATTCACTGATCTATTTTTCCTTTCCACAGACCAGCCAAGTCCCAGCCTGGAAGTATTTACAGGGCTGTCTTCCCAGCACTGGGCAGCAAAGGCAGATTAGGTGTTCAAAGCAATTCTCAATTGTATGTGTGAGACATGCCTGAGCTACAGAAGACCTTGATCTAAACCAGTGGTTCTCAACCCTCCTAATGCTGTGACTCTTTAATACAGTTCCTCATGATGTGGTGACCCCTCAACTATAAAATTATTATCACTGCTATTTCATAACTATAATTTTGCTGCTTTATGAATTGTAATATAAATATGAGTGTTTTCTGATGGTCTTAGGACAGTCTTGTAATATGGTCATTTGATCCCTCAAAGGGAGCTGTGACCCCCAACCCCCAGGTTGAAAACCACTGCTCTAAACTGATATAAATAAAATAAATAGCACTTAAGAAAAAAAATGGAATGAAATTCTTAAACTGGGAAATATTTGAAAATAGAAACAGAGATTATTAGAGCAGTAATGCATTTAAAGAAAATGCAATTTTAAAAATGATACCAATAATTGAGGGTTTTAAATGACAAAATATCTGGAAGAACACTTAGCTATACTGACTTTGAAACAGAATAGGCACTTCCCTGGTAGAGAGCATGTCATTAATAATAAACTGTGAATTATTCCCATGTAAAATGTTAGCTATTGAGTAGTGTAAGCTGACAGATTTACAGCCAATGGCCTTTGTCTCAAACCTCTGAGCTGACTTAACTGTGTCAACCAGAATTGCACATATCTGCATAGGAGAATATCCCAATTAGAAACTGCATACTCCATAATTCAAGCTACCCCTCCTAAATTGTACAACAACCAATTCTGTCTGTCTTCATTTACACAGAAGGAATTAATACATGCAGGAAAATTACAGAAAAAGTCACTCACCCTGCCCCATCAGTCCTTCTTTCTAATGGAGACCCCTGCAGCTCACTGCTTTCAACTTCAGTCTGTGATCAAGCTATTGTCTAGTCTGTTTTCCCCTGCAGTGTACAGAGTACACTGTTCCTCTTCTTCTGGTCTGAAGGGAGAAGCCATGCTCCACACATAAATTCGTTTTCTGTTACTGCAATGGACAGTCTACTATGTCACTCAAATTGGTAACTGTAGAACTCTTTGGTGCTGCAGACCTGTAATCTGAGAATTTAGGGTTGTTAGTGAAGAGGAAAGGAAGGGTAATGCCCTATAAGGCTACTGACAGGGTTCAAGTCCACCTCAATCTCTATCGGAGACCTTGACTCAAAACTGCTTTTCAAAAAGACTGGAGAGGCAACTGTTCTAGAATTAATGTATCTTCATGGCACACCAGGACTTAATGTTGGTTGTGACTCTTTAACGGTCCCTTGAGCAGCATTGAGAGGCCTGTTTTTTTTTTTTTTTTTTTTTTTTTTTTTTGGTTTTTCGAGACAGGGTTTCTCTGTGTAGCTTTGCGCCTTTCCTGGAACTCGCTTTGGAGACCAGGCTGGCCTCGAACTCACAGAGATCCGCCTGGCTCTGCCTCCCGAGTGCTGGGATTAAAGGCGTGCGCCACCACCGCCCGGCTGAGAGGCCTGTTTTTTAATGGAGGGATGGTCCTTTCTGCTGGTTGAAAATTAGGGTTGTCTCCTTCGTTATGAAAATGTAGCTTTATACCTGGTTAATCCTGCTTAACACACATTTCTATCTTACCATACTATTCTCTACCAGGCATGGTTAGTATATTACTTATCTTTGGGGTATTTAGGATGGAGCCCTCCCTTACCTAAATTCTACTTTGTAACTTAGTGTCTTCTAAAAATGGGTAAATCCCTATGCTATCAATTCTATTATAATAAATTCTACTCTTCTGCATCACAATTTAGCAGTGGAGTGTTACTTTACACAGGAAATACTGTTTACAAGCTCCACAAAATTAACTCCGGAGAGACCCTAGACCTAAATGTTAAGTGTTAAAACCTCAGAACTTCTGGAAGATCCTTGAAAGACTAGGTCTCTCTGAGTTTGGCAAACCTGCCTTCCATGTTGAAAATACAAGCACTACTGGTGCCGGCATTTCACAGTGACCTCAACAACAAGGATATTTCTAAGCACAGTCTTGCTCCCAATGCTCTGTAGACGCAGCCAGCAGAGTGAGGTTATTCAGAGGTTGTCGCCCCGGCCCAGGAAGTTGCAAGGACCACACAGGACCAGCAGGAATATGCCAAACTCTGTGTCCAGCCACTGGCTCTCATTTATCCAGGCAAGGACCCACCACACCAGCTCCCACGGCTCAGCCACCTTCCCCACCCAGTCTGGGGACAGCAGCCCCTCACTCACCATTCCCAGCGACTCCTCCCCGCCTGAGGACAGTGGCCTATCACTAACAAAGGCCAGCCACTCCTCCCTATCTGTGGAGAGCTGGCCCTCCCTCACCAAGATGCAGCTGCTGAGATGACCCACGCTCTCCCCACGATGGAGGCCTAGGCACAACACACACGACAATTTCCGACTTCCACAAGAGAGGAGCTGTGAGCTAGAAGCCTTGCTCCCGGAAGTACCTTCCCATTTGACTGCCGGGTCCACTGGAGGCTCTGATTGGATAGTGAAGACTGAGTGACAGAACCAGCGAGCTGACAGGACAAAGCACAGTAGTTCCCAGCCCTGACTTCCAATGTAAGGACAGACTATCCTGAGTTGGCTGAAGATTTGTGCCAAATTCAACTGCAAGTCTCTCGTTAATGTGAACCAATGGGTTCAGTTTTAAAAAGAAGTATACAAATTCAGAACGAGGCTAATTAGACAATTTTGCACAAGAGGAACACAGGGTCACTCAAGGACATTATAAACAAAGTCCACAGTGGCCTTGGGACTAAAAACCACAGCCCCATTTGTAGAAGGAGGTGGGTTCTCAGGATCTTAAGCCACCCCTCCCCAAATACCCTGGCCCCAGACCTTTACCAGTTCTCCCAAGCATATTCCAGATTTTAGAGAAGGAGCTCTGTTTCTTTCTCAATACATCGGGGTCTTGGAAAAACCTTCCATGGCCTAGGGAGGTTGCAAACTCAAAGAGGCCTAGTTTCAAGTGTCTTCTAGAAGTTCTGCACTTTAAATTTGACATTTAGATGTAACATTCATTTGGAGTTAATTTTGTGGAGGTTATAATGACATCTCATATACTGGGTAGCACCAATTGCTAAGCAGTGATGTAGAAGAGTATAATTGGTAATATAAAGGATTTACCAATGTGTAAGAGATAGTCACACAAAGTAGAATTTAGCTAAAGGAGCCCTGCCTCTAAAATAACCCGAAGATAAGTAGTATGTTAACCAGGGCTGTTAGAGATTAGGATGCTAGGATAGAAACTTTCATTCACCTTTTATGTATTGGTTATTGTACTGTTATTGGTCACATGTCTGTAATCAAAACAGGTAATGGGATGCTGATCTATGGACTAGACAGAGAGATCCTCTGTGTAAAGATCTCTCTATAGTAAACTGGGGCATCATAGTTTTAAGAGGGATTTTTAGTTATGTTGTATTGGCGACTGTACACATCAAATCATTGATGTCTCATTATGTATTTGCTATTTCTTTGTATTGCCAACATACACCCACTAAAACCAAAAGCATGGTTATAGTAGTGATGCCATATATTATATGAAGACTGTCTTGTGTTTTCTCTAAGGTTTACTTTATCAGATTGTACCTAGAAAATAGTAATTTATTTCATTATCTTATACACAGTTTCTAATTCAGCTGTCTTTTATTTAGTTCTTGTTGCTCAGCACTATCTTAAGACAAACAATTGGCACCTTCCTACGATCAGCTGTGCCTGCTTACAGAGGATGGCCACCACCAGGTTTGCTGACTATTAATATTCCATCATAGAAGGAGATATCCCCTCCTTCTGAGTGTACAGCCTCTTTCCCAACCAACTGCATACAATTCAACTCTAATGACATTTGATCATGTGGTTTGGGGGAGGAGCTAGAGTACATAGCCTGGAAATACTTGGGAGGAGGTGGTTTCTGCATTTGCACCTATGAGAAAGTCATCTTAAAAAGGAATTTACCTTGAGTGCTATCAGATTTATCTCCTTTGTACACTAAGAAATGTAATGTAATGCTAGAGTATATGGGCAGAGAGAAGATGAGTTCCACATATGCAGCTATGGGAGAGTCATAGTACATACTGGGTGGAGACATTCCTGTGTGGCTGCTTTTGGGTAACTTAGAGTATCTGTTGCTGTGAAGATACACCATGATTTCAGCAACTCTTATAAAGGAAAACATTTCATTGGGGCTAGATTACCTTTTCAGAGGGTTTAGCCCATATCATCATGGCAGGAAGCATGGTGGCATGCAGGCAGACATAGTGCTGGAAAAAGAACTGAAAGTTCTACATCCAGATTGGTAGGCAGCAAGTAGTGACTCTGTCACTCTTCCTCCAAAAAGGCCACACCTACTCCAACAATGCCATACCTCCTATTAGTGCCACTCCATATGGGACTATGGAGGCCATTTTTATTAAAACGATCACAGTATCCAAACTCTTGTATCTCCTCAACCATGTTCAGTAAGTAAGCTCAATGATCTAATTGGTTCCCCAGGGTGGACTTCAGTAAAACTGTATTTTCATTTTCACTGGGACTTATGGGGATGAGATAGACATTGCCTTGTCCACCCCTACCAGCGAGAAAATTCTTACAACAGATCATAAATATATTTGTTAATGTTCCTATGTCTCACAGAATTAGAAAAAGGAACTGGTACATAAAGCATGTTAGGAGGGTGTAAACATGGAAATGACCTTAGAAAAGGACTTAGATATATGAAGATGATAATGACTGCATAGCTCTGGAGTAAAAAAGATGGAAAAGCTTTGCAAACTTATGAAGGTCTGAGTAAGTTGTTTAAAGTACATAAAGGTTGAAATTTAGAAATCATATATTGTATTAAAGTTGGCAAGGTCAGATATCAACTGTTTCAAGGACTGGCTGAAATGTGTGTCAAAAAAAGCTTATTGAGTTATGTTTGGCTACTGAAATAGTACACAGTAGTTAAAAGTACCAAAATGGTGTAAAACTGATCTCCTGAGTGTTTCATAATCATTCTTGGAGGCTATGCTGATATGTTTAGAGAGACTAAAAGGGGGAATATTTCTCCCCTTTCCCTACAAGGTCAATGAGATCTCTGGGGACTAAGGTCATTGATCGCTTGTCTTATTCATGGAGACCATGGAGACACCACTTAATGAATTTGAAACATTTTCCAGTCTACAAAAAGGAGAACCAAATGTGGGAAAGATTTACTCAAGGCTTCAAAGGAAGCCACAGCACAAAGAGCAAAGACTTTGATTTATCCTCACATTGATGGACAACTAGTAAAAGAATGGCTAGAAGAGTCTGAGGTTCTTCTCAAATCCAAGTGACCCCTGAAGACTAGTTGTTCAACTGGCCTTGACAGCAAAGAAAGAAAGATTAATTTTAGCTACCTGCATAGTCTTCAACACTCAGCAGGAAAGTTTAAGCAAAGACTAAGAATTGGTCACAACCCAAGGGATCACACTCCAGAGATATTAGATATAAGTGTACATGAAATGTTATTTAGACAACCAAACTCACTGATATTTTCTTCTTCACAAAAAGATGTTGCCCAGATTTGAGAAATCAGATCTTAGATCAGTGAACACCTGCCCACATCCAAGGAAAACAAGTTCATAGTTTTTTTTTTTTAACCCCCAAATTAAATGATGCTAAATAACTCTTCTCTCCCTATCCAGAAGCCACATGGGAAGGGCATCATGCTGACTTTGGGGTGATGAAACAGCCATGAAGAGGTGTGAAAGATAATTTTGGGTTCATCACTCTGGAGACCAACTGTAGAGGTCAAAGGGAAGCATCTATTAGTTGGGGGATACTATAATCCCATCAATAATGTCTTGTTGACTTTGTACATTTTAGTCCTTACCAGACACCAGGAAAAGAATTCCTTTCCTGTCTATTTCCAAGCATTTCATCTTTACATGAGGACCTCTGGAAAGGTATCCCAATACTGCCACCTGGTATCCCAAATTCAGCTGGAAGAAGTCAGATCAGTCATTGCTCCAATCCCATCACAGCAGTTAGGATTACCTCTTCAGAGGAGGTTAAATAAGAACTGGAGGTAGAAATCAACTAGGCAGTTTAGGATAAAAACCCCCAAAGAAAAGAAACTAGTTGCTTTCTTGACTAAAAGCCAGGAATGTCATGGGACTCTTACCAGTTTCATCCTTGACAGAGGCCAAAGATACCAAAAGTGATTTTGGGAGCTCGGGTCTCTGATGCTATGTGATTCTGGGGGACTTAGGAAGCAGGTAAGTTAAAAGTGGTAATGAAGGCCAATTATGAGAAAACGGTCCTTGGTCTAGAGAATAAAATCTCTGTGCCAGGTAAAGACCTAACCTTTCAATAGGGATAGGTCAATCTTCTGGCCAAGGAACCTAGTCTGTGGAGCCCAAAAAATGGCCACTCAGGACATTTATCAGTCACCTATAATTGGTTAACAGATAGCACATTGGAAACCCAAACTGCAGACAAAACTGGAATATTTTAAGGGTCCTTCCCACATCTTCCTTTCTGTACCATGACCATAACAGCTTGTAATGTGTGAACAATGAATTTCCATTCTTACACAAGCAACTCCGCATTGCCACTCCACAATAAAAACCTGGGATGCACTAGGATGCTCATTCTTCTGTCTCTTTTGCCTTCTTGCTGAGCAGTCAAGGCCCTGACTGGAATGACTGACACACTTGAGCTTGGAGGTGGGAAATGGACAGTGGAAATGATATAATTAAAATCCCTCCAAAAATAAGAAATTGAAACAGGCGTTATGGCCATGTGCTCCAGAGACTAGAGATTTGTAATAGAACACACCAAGGTTTACTCACACCTTTTCTCTCAGGCTGAACATCTTAAACCTGGAAAACAACAGTCCTGTTAGACAGGGTCACACCATTTTATCTAGATCTTCTATTTTGGTTGAACTAGAGAAACTACTGTAATTTGGTTTCATGAAAGTTCAGTTCTTTATCCAGATTCATAATTGCCTGGTCTGTGGGCAGTCAGGAAACTTATTGACCATCTAACATTGATTACTTCAGTACTCATCACCAATGTCAACTACTGTCACAGCAGGAAAGCTTTCACCCTCTTCTTGCCCATCCATTTCTGTGTTGTGACTATACCTGATTAAAGTTGGTCAGTGAACTCAATTATTGCACAAATCTGTCTTCATTTGTAAGTTCCCAATAAAAGCCAGAGAGATTGGAGGATTTTCATTCACTGGTCTCTTTTTCCTTCTCACTAACCAATCATGGCCCAGACTAGAAGGAGTGGCAGGACTGTCTTCGCAGCCCAGAGTCGGGGTTAAATGGCCAAAACAATTCTTAATTATATAGTGTGAGGAAAGGCTGAGCTACAGAAGAAATAGTACATGGTGGGAAATTATAAATGACTAACCCTGCCACAATCAGGTCCAATTTTATAATGGTAACTCCAGCAGCTGACTGCTTATTCTTTTTTCCCTGTACTACACACAAGAAATTATTCTTCCTATACTGCTCTGAATGCAGAAGACATGCTCCACATGTAAACCCTTTTCCAGTGACTGCAATGGATAGTTAACTACAGGACTCAAAAAGGTAATTTTAAAACTCAGTGAGGGTACAGCCCTTTAAGAATTTAGTTGGATTAATCAAGAGGACAGTAAAGGCATTGCCCTGGGAAGCAACAGACTGGGATCAAGGCCACCAGAGTCAACATAAGAGAACTTGTCTCAGAAACATTTTCTTAATGGCTGGAGGGACAGATGTTCTAGAATTAATATGTCTTCTGTAGATGTAACCAACCATCTTATTAAATAAGAAACACAGAACCAATGCAAAGAAGAAAGCCAAGAGATCAGAGCTAAGAGCCTTACCCGCCTGCTACAGCTAGCCTCTTAAGCCAAGAGACCTCTCCGAAAGATAGCTAGTTCCTGTCTGTTTGTCTTTATATAGAGTTTCTGTTCTGCCTTCTCATTGGTTGTAAAACCAACCACATGACTGCCTCGTCTGTTGTACAGCCCTCCAAGTCTTCTATGGTATTGAGATTAAAGGCGTGTGTCTCCAATGCTGGCTGTATCCTTGACCACACAGAGATCTGCCTGCCTCTGACTCCTGAGTGTTGGGATTAAAGGTGTGCTCCACCAACGGCCAGCTTTTGCTATGGCTCTAATAGCTCTGACCCCCCAGGCAACTATATTTATTAATATACAATTAAAATCACATTTCAGTACAAATAAAATACCACCATATTTCCCCTTTTCTATTTTAATAAAAAGAAAAAAGGAAAAAGGTTATAACTAACATAAAAAACTATATACAAAAGTACAATAACTATAGACAAATATATACAAGTAATAAATACCTAAACAATGTCTAGTCCATTTGTATTTGACAAATTCAGAGAAAATAATTCCATTATCTATCCAATTTTGGTAAGTCCAAAATGTACCTAATTCACTTTCTATATCCTAACTAGTCTTCAACTATAACTAACCAAACTTCAACTATAAATAACTAATCTTCAACTCCCTCAGAGACCCAAGAAGGAAATAATATTAGCTAACAAAAATAAAAACAGGAAGTGCATGCAAGCAACTTCCAAAAAATTTGTGAGTTGACAGAAACAGACAGCTGCCTGCACAGTCACCTGAGGTTTCTCCGCAGTGTTCGGGCATCATCTTCAGCCTATAGGATTGGCATATCTGACAGACTTATTTGTGAAGCAGGATATACACAAGGTCACTAGTTGGACCTCACATTGGGTGAGAGCAGTCCATGTACCAGAAACACCTGAATTCCACTAGTGTCATGTCATGATTCAGGATTTTAAATTCTGGAAATTGTTGATGGTTTTTGAATTCAGCTATCCATCCTTCTTGGCTGTATATATATGGCTTCATCTTAGCATCCCATTCTTCTCCACATCCCTCTATTAAATGCCAGTCTACTATTGAGAGGCGTGAGCTTAGTTACTCTTCAAGAATAACTGTTTCAGCTGCCGTTCCATTGCACATCAGAAGCCATCAGCCCACTGCCTATTCAGCTGCCTTCGAAGAAAAGGGCACTGTACCTTTTCCAGATTGCGAAGGCCACTTCAGGGAAGGTGCCATATTGTCCTGGCCTCAGAAAATGCCTTTTGATAAAGCCATAACCACACTTGTTTTGGCAAGAATCGGTAGTCCTTTGCTTCATGTCCTGTCTGTCCATTTTGTCCTGTTGATTCGAGGATACTTTGTTGTCCAGTGACTAACTTTTGCCACAATGAAAGTTAACTCCATATACAGTTTTTTCAATGCCCATATTTTCTCTGAAGTAGATTGGTACTGCCAGGAGCCGACATGTCTCATAGTCATAACAAAAAAGAAAAATTTTCTAAGTTATTAAAATATTTAAAATGCCATATTCTGTAGATCTCTGAAGGGTTTGAAGATGACCTATCTATCTAAAATATATCTGCTCAATTTTTAAAACAATCTAATATGACTACACGTTCTATTGTAATGTCTAACTACTAACTTTCATTTCTTTATATCCTAATAGTTGGTAATAATAACATTCAAGGATCAGAAATTTGCATTACATTGTTAAATGAATGGTATAAGTACAATTGGAAATATACACATAGCATTTTCTAACAATATCAATATCAATATATATAATTTGTATACAATATAAAACAATACAATCCAATGTAAAGTATTTAAAACTAGTAATTGTCTTTTTCTTTTCTTTTTTTTTTTAAACAAGAACCTTAAATCTAATCTCCTTTGCTTAGCCTTTCTCCTAACCCTTGACAACAACTTGTAACCAACCCCCCTAAACAATGAAAATTATCCCAGACCCAAAACCCATTAAAAGACCAAAAAACCACCCGCCCCATACCACCTCTTTGGGAATGTGGGCGTTGTATTCTTAAAATTGCTTCCTGCTGGGTATGGGCAAAGTTATCTTTATCCTGAAAGAAAAATTTTAGGTTAATTGTCAAATTCTAGGAAAGGCAACTATATCCTTCATTATCAAGTCTGTGTATAATGCCAAAGTTCAGGGTTTATCTCAAATCCTTATTCAAGTAGTCTTTGAGACTGGATCATCTCAGCTAGTCATCTCAAAATTGCTCTGAGCACTTTGTAGTTCAAAGCTGATCTGTAGATGATGTTTGTCAGCTTAATGACATTATTATTGTCCATGTAGAATTGTTGTTGTGGGGCCCCACCTTCTTCCTGGAGACTTCAGTTGATGTTAGGCCTGACCGTGATTTCCTGCAAAAAACTGATAAGAGACTCGAACACAAAGACATATATATGCAGCTAATTGAAGCCTTTTTTCTAGAATTAGTTAGTACTCTTAACAAAGTTTAAAATGTATATATATATATATTAATCTTGTAAATTCTGATATAAAATTCATACTTTAAGAAAAGTTTAAAGAATCAAAATAGAATCAAAGAGTTGAGATTAGTAATAGAATAGCCCCTTAATTAATTTGGCTTTTCTCCTGTCCCATAGCAGAAGATGGCTCTTTTCTTCTGGCATGATACAGGGAGTTTGCATTTTCCTTTTAACAACATGCTTGAGTTTAAAGAAGGAGAGAGCCATTCTCTAACTCCAAAGTCAGCTTTAAATTTTAATTGAACTGGGACTATTAGAAGACCAATAGTGTTAGATCTTTAGAGAAGAGCAGAAACAAACATTTAGGAAGACATAAAAATTTTTTAGATGATATACCCATCCATTTCACTCTGTTTCCTGAGATAGATGATTTGTCCCTTTTCTTCAGTTGTATCATTTGTCCAGTGTTCTTCAAATTCCTTAACCTTCATTCTCCTAAAAGACAAAAACCTTTCCCCAAGACTAATTTTGGGGATGTTCCTTTTTGGCAAGTTATTATCTGATTAAATGAAAAGACATGTGTTACTGGTATAAGTTAGTTTAAATTGGATGTTCATACTGTTTGATGAACTATCACCTCCTCTAATTAAGAGGTCTCTCTTGTTCAAATCGAACCTTTATCAATTTTGATGGTACCCACAGCTTATCTTCTCCTGCAGAAACAAAAGCAAAACCTCATCCCCAACGTAACACATATCCTAGTTTCCATTCTGAGGTCAGCACATCCTTAAAGTATATAGGCTGATTTAATTCTGTAGTTTTTTTCTATTATCCAATGTCTCTCTGCAGCTCTTGTTCCTTTCTCATTGGCATTGAGAAAATTCAAAGTTAATAGAGCATTATGCAGTCTATTTCTAGGGGTTTTTGTTACCCCTTTCTGTTTATTTATCATATCCTTTAGAGTTCTGTTTGATCTTTCTATAACTGCTTGACCTGTAGGATTATGTGGTATATCTGTAATATACTTTATATTGTAATAAGCAAAAAACTGTTTCATTTTAACAGAGACATATGATGGAGCATTGTCAGTTTTGGTTTGTGCAGATATACCCATGATGGCCATAACTTCTAGCAAATGAGTGATTACAGAATCAGCTTTTCAGTACTCAAAGCAGTTGCCCATTGAAATCCTGAATAAGTATCAATGGTATGGTGTACATATTTCAATTTTCCAAATTCTGCAAAGTGAAACACGTCCGTCTGCCAGATTTCATTCCTCTGAGTACCCTTTGGGTTACATCCTGCTGGTAATGGCATTTGATTGTAGAAGGAACAAGTAGGACATTTCTTTACTATTTCTTTGGCTTGTTGCCAGACCCTCCAGGTCTTCTATGGTATTGAGATTAAAGGCGTGTGTCTCCAATGCTGGCTGTATCCTTGGCCACACAGAGATCTACCTAGCTCTGCCTACCAAGTTCTGGGATTAAAGGTGTGCACCACCAACGCCCAGCTTTTGCTATGGCTCTAATAGCTCTGACCCCCAGGCAACTTTATTTATTAACATACAATTAAAATCACATTTCAGTACAAATAAAATACCACCATAAGAAATCACTCTACATACTTAAATGATCAATAAACAAAAATCTCTTAGTAACAACGTGCATCCATCTCTAGCTAATGCTAAATGAGGGCCCAGCCAGAACAGACTGGGCATTCCATATTTGATACCATCCTGAAGTCTCTTTTAGGATCAGACTGTAGATTTATTTTGAACAATTTAAATAGGGTCAGGGGACTGCAAGTGTAGCCACTTAGGCAGATGAATATTTACAGAGAAAATCGGTCTTTTAGATCATACATTATAATCTACATTCAAAAGATGTATCAATACATTTAAAAGATGTATCCTTACCTTTAATTCTCACACACACAAAGGGCAGAGAACACAAATACAGAAAACATCAAGGAAGTGTCACCTATCAGTCTTGTGGGTACTGTTCTTAGATGACTAGTTTCTGCTGAGCTGTTTGAACCTCAGAAAAGGGCTGTTTTTCACTTCTGAGCATGCTGCAGCAGAGGAAGCGCACAGGTGCTTCCACACAGGACCAGAAGGAGCTAATTTTAACTAGCCCCATCTACTGTCTGTCTCATGGTTGAGACATCACTGTAGAGAATTCTATATTTTTAAGCTTTATTTTTATTTTATGAATATGGTGTTTGCCTGCTAGTATCTGCAGCACCTTCAGAGGCCAGAAGAGGGCATCAGAACCCTTGGAACTGGTGTTAGAGGCCATGGTTAACTACCAGATAATTTCTGGAAATGGACCCTGTGTCCTCTGTAACAGCACCCATTGCTCTTAACTTATAAGCCATCACTCTAGCTGCTTTTCTGTTTAAAATTTATTTGAATACATTTTAATTAAAATATATTATATCACTCTCCCCCTTCCTTGTCTTCACTGCATTCTTTCACAAATTCTTCCCTTCCAATTTCTTCCTTGTTAAGCATGTGTGATTAAGTATGCACAAATATATAAATAAAACCTGCTGTGTTAATTTCTGTTGGTTGTGTGTATATGGTTAAGAGCTGAACACACAGCATTAGATAAGCAATTAGGGAGCTCTTCTCTACCTGAGGCTAATTCTCTCACCTGCTTGTACAGACCCTCTGGAAATCAGTATGGTGGTTTCCCAGAAAATTGGGGATCAATCTACCTGAAGACCCAACTATACCACTCTTGCACATATAGCCAAAGGATGCTCAATCATACCACAAGGACACATGCTCAGCTATGTTCATAGCAGCTTTATTTGTCATAACCAGAACCTGGAAACAACTTAGATGCCCCTCAATTGAAGAATGGATAAAGAAAATGTGGTACATATACACAATGGAGTACTACTCAGCTATTAAAAACAATGACATCAGGAAATGTGAAGGTGGATGAATGGAACTAGAAGAAGTCATTCTGATTGAGGTAATTCAGACCCAGAAAGACAAACATGGTATGTACTCACTCATAAGTGACTATTAGCTGTAAAGTAAATGATAACTATGCTACAATCCACAGCCCCAGAGAGGCTAGGTAACAAGGAGGACTCAAAGGGGGACAGGGGTGCATGCGTTTCCATGGGAAGTGGAAATAGAAGAGATCTCTTGAGTTGTCTGCAGGCCATTAGGGATGGGAACATGAGGAATCAGGTTGAGGGGTAGATGAAGGGGAGAATACTGAAAATGATGACTATAAAGGGGGAGAGCATTTCAGTTTTAGGTGGAAACCTGATGAAAGGGAATCTCCCACAAATCTACAAGGATGGCCCCAGCTAAGATGCCTAGCAATAGTGGATAGGTAGCCTGAATTGGCTGTTTCCTGTAATCAGATGGTAACTACACCAATTATCATTGGAAAGCCTTTGTCCAGCAATTGATGGAAACAGATGCAGATATTCACAGCCAAGCACTGAGATGAGCTTGGGTAATCCTGTTGAAGAGAGGGAGGGAGGATTGTATGAGCCAAGAGGGTCATGGTCATCACAAGGGAAATTACATAAGCAACATGGAGTTCACAGACTGTGGACTGCTGGCTAGGGATTCTGCATGGGACTTGTCTAGAACCTCTGCATATGTATGACAGTTGGGTGGCTGGGTCTACTTGTGGGACTTCTTAGCAATGGGAGCATGGCCTGTTCCTAAAATTTTGGCTGGCTTTGGGGAACCTGTTCCTAATGCTGGATTGCCTTGTCTTATTTAATACAAGGAGAGGAGCTTAGTCCTATCTCAACTTGATATGCTATGCTTTGTTGGCATCCATGGGAGGCCTGCCCCTTTCTGAACCGAGGTGGAGGAGAGGTGGATTTTGGAAGCAGGTAGAGGGAAGGTGGGACAGGGAATGGGAGGAGATGGGAGGGGAAGCTGTGGTCTGGATGTAAATAAATATAAAAAGTTTTATTAATAATATAAATAAATTATGAATAAGAAATAAAGAAATCCAATTACATTCAAAATCATATGAAAATGGTGTCATGTGTCTTTTCTAATGCACAGGACTTTCTGTATTAACACAAGTGCTATTCACCCATCTTGACCAAAGCAAAGGGCCCTGAAATGTGTACCTAGAGGTTGCAGAAGGCAAAGAACCTGGTAAGTTGGGATGAAGCAATGGCACAGGTGAGATGTCCAAAGTAAGGCAAAATTCCATCCTGTAGTGGAGTGACACAAGCTCTTCATTAGAAAAGTAGAAAGAATTCCTGAAATTTTCATGTAAAATAATGCACTCAAGATGTATCACATAGTTTATATTAGATGACCTCAGCCTTATTTCATGTGAACAATGTTGATTTGAAATCTAGAATCTCAATGTAATTGGCAAATATGTGAGGGTCTATTCAGTGCTCCTCTGAGTATCTGTGTTTCTGGGTCTTCATGCCTATTTTAAATAGTTATGGTAGCTATCACTACAAAACAATTTGAGGCAGTCCCTGCAAGCTGGCAAGCAGGTGAGAGACCTGAGTCCAGACTGCACCCTCACCACCACCCACTAGACCTTGTCCCTCCAAGACCCATTCCGCTGCCCAACCCCATGCACCTGAACATTCTCCCTGTGGACAGCCCTCCCCTGAAACCCAAGCAGATTGCATTGGCACAGGTGTAAACTGCACCAATTGGCAGAACAGGTACAGGCACAACCTACACCAGTTGGGACAACAGACTATATAGCTACAGGCATGATTCACAGCAGTTGGAAGAACAGATGAGTAAATACCAGTGTAAGAATACACTCAACAACCTGAAGAGCTATATGGCACCACCAGAACCCAATGATTCTACAACAGCAAGACCTGAACATTACAATGCTGTAGAAACAGAAGAAAATGCCCTTTAAAATAACTTTATGAAGATAATAGAGACCCTTAAAAAGGAAATAAAAATCCCCTTAAAGAAATCAAGGGAAAGACAAACAAAAAAATTGGAGGAATTCAATAAATCCCTTAAAGAAAGCAAAGAAACTCAAGGAAGAAGCAATCAGACAGGTGAAGGAAACAATTCAAGACCTGAAAATTGAAAAAGAAGCAATAAAGAAAACACAATTTGAAGAATTTTGGAAATCAAAAACCTGGGTAAGCAAACAGGAACTACAGATGCAAGCATCATCAACAGAATACAAGAGATGAAAGAGACAATATTAGTCATTGAAGATACAATAGAGGAAATAGTTTCATCAATCAAAGAAAATGTAAAGTCCAATAAATTCATAACACAAAACACTGAGGAAATCTGGGACACTGTGAAAAGACCAAATCTAAGAATAATAGGTATAGGAGAAGAATCCCAGGTCAAAGGCACACAAAACATATTTAACAAAATCATAGAAGAAATTGTTCCCAATCTAAAGAAGGACCCATAAAGTTAAAAGAAGCTAACAGAACACCAAATAGGCTAGACAAAAAAAGTCACCTCGACACATAATAATCAAAACACTAAACATACAGAATAAAGAAAGGATATTAAAAACTGCAAAGAGAAAAGGCCAAGTGACATACAAAGGCAGATTTATCAGAATTACACATGACTTCTCAATAAAATTGTAAATTCCAGAAGGTCCTAGAAAGATGTTTTGCAGACACTAAAGGACCATGGATGCCAGCCCAGATGACTATACCCAGTAAAACTTTCAATCACCATAGATGGAAAAAACAAGAAATTTCATGACAAAATCAGATTTAAACAATACCTATCCACAAATAAAGCCCTTCAGAAAGTACTAGAAGGAAAATTCCAAGCCAAAGAAGTTAGCCACATCCATGAAAACACAGGTAATAGATAATTTCACATCAGCAAAACCGAAAGAAGGGAAACACACAGACTACCACCACCATCACCCAAAACAAATATTAACAGAAAATAGCAGTCACTGGTCATTAACATCTCTTAATATCAATGGACTCAATTCACCAATAAAAAGACACAGGCTAATAGGGTAAGTGCAAAAACAGGATCCATCCTTCTGCTGAATACAAGAAACATACCTCAACTTCAAAGACAGACATTATCTCAGAGTAAAGGGTTAGGAAAAATTTTTCTAATCAAATGGACATAAGAAGTAAGCCAGTGTGGCTATCCTAATACCTAACACAATAGACTTCAAACTAAAATTAATTAAAAGAGATGGAGAAGGACATTTCATTTTCATCAAATAAAAAAAATCAGCCAAGATGAACTCTCAATTCTGACTATGCCCCAAATGCAAGGGCACCCACATTTATAAAAGAAACATTACTAAAACTTAAATCACACATCAAACCCCACACATTACTCTCACACCCCACACTCCACTTTCAGCGATGGACAGGCCTGCCAGGCAGAAACTTACAAAGAAACATGGGAACTAGCAAATGTTATGACTCAAATGGACTTAATAGACATCTATAGAACATTTCACTCAAACACAAAAGAATATACCTTCTCAGCACATCATGGAACCTTCTCTAAAACTGACCACATACTCGGTCATAAAGCAAATCTCAACAGATACAAAAAAAAAATAGAATAACCCCCTGTATCTTATCAGATCACTACAAGTGAAAGTTAGAGTTCAAGAACAACACAAACTACGGAAAGTCTACAAACTCATGGAAAATGAACAACTCTCAACTGAATTACCACTATGTCAAGGAAGAAATAAAGAAATCAAAGGCTTCCTAGAATTCATATGAAAATGAATCCACAACGTATGCATACTCATGGAACACTATGAAAAGAGTGCTAAGAGGATAGTTCATAGCACTAAGTGCCTACGTAAAGAATTTGGAAAAATCCCACACTAGCGACTTATAGTACACCTAAAAGCTCTAGAAGAAAAAGAAAAAGAAGCAAACTCACCCAGGAGGAGTAGACAGCAGGAAATAATCAAACTCTGGGTTGAAATCAATAAAATAGAAACAAAGAGAATAATACAAAGAATCAATGAAACAGAGTTGGTTCTTTGAGAAAATCAACAAGACAGACAAACCCTTACTGAAACTAACCAAAAGGCAGAGAGAGATATCCAAACTAACAAAATCAGAAAATAAAAAGCGGACATAACAACAGACACTGAGGAAATCAAGATAATCTTTAGGTCATACTTCAAAAACCTGTACTCGACAAAATTGAAATTTTTTTTTTTAAAAATGGACTATTTTCTGGATAGGTACCACATAACAAAATTAAATCAAGACCAGCTAAACAATTTAAATAGACCTATTGATAGGAATTCCAAACATGCCCCCATGGTTGCACATGCCCAGTAGGGCACTTAGTCATTTCTGCCTAGTCATTTTTGGGTCATATGCCCTACATAACCCAGGACCCTCGGCGGCATAGTTGCATAATCACATGGCACAACCAAGTGATCTATGCACATGTGTGGAGTAGCCATGTGGGCCTGTGTACGCAAGTGCAAGCTGGCCCTTAAAAAACAAGTCCCATGTTCCTCCGCCCCCTTCACACACATGTTCTTTCAGCAGGCTTGATCACGTCTATCCCTTTCTCCTTGTCTTAATAAAACTCTTGTTAGTGGATTCTGTCATGTTTAATGACTTCTCCTCGCAAGAGTGTTGATAAAAACCATCATTTGGTGCTGTGACTCAACAGGCTCTTCTGGACACTTTGCACTTGGAAACCTGTACCAGGGAAGTCTGCTCCATCCACGACAGTCCACTGTCCATTTGCCTGGCTGCAGGATCCTGCACACACCACCAGCTACTTTGATTGATGAGTCCCCATTTTTCAGCCAGCATAAACAGTCTCTTGGATCCATGGGGATGACTGTTGAGAGTCCAGTACCCCACTGGTGTCCTTGAAACTGGGGGTACCCCCAGCAATGGTCTTCACTGGCTATGGTTGGTCCCTATGGAAGGCTATAATTTCTAGCCATCTCCCACGTCTGCAGCTTGAGATATAATTCTTGCAGTCAGACCCTTGTCTTCAGGCACATCCTCAGGCCGTGTAAGGGCGACACATTTTTCTGGCTTGATGAAGCAGTAAGTGCTGTCGGACTCCTGGGGAGTCCTTGCCTTCTCAGACCGTAGGCCCCTGCCTTACGTCTGATGCCTTAGGGATGCCTGGGGCCTTGGCTTGGAATCACATTTTTTTTTTTTGTCTCTCTGCTGCAGACATGGGAAATAAGGCTTCCAACCCCATCTGTCCTACCTCTCCTGTAGGATGTAGATGTAACCAACCGTCTTATTAAATAAGAAACACAGAACCAATGCAAAGAAGAAAGCCAAGAGGTCAGAGCTAAGAGCTAAAACCTTACCCTTCCTCCTGCGGTGGTCCTACCTCTCCGAAAGAGAGCTACTTCCTGTGTTAAAGTCTTTATATAGACTTTCGGTTCTGCCTTCTCATTGGTTGTAAACCCAACCACATGACTGCCTCATCACTGCCTGTCTGTATAGACCTCCAGGTCTTCTATGGTTGGTATTGAGATTAAAGGCATGTGTCTCCAATGCTGGCTGTATCCCTGAACACATAGAGATCTACCTATCTCTGCCTACCAAGTGCTGGGATTACAAGCGTATGCCACCACCGCCCAGCTTTCCTATGGCTTGCTAATAGCTCTGACCCCCGGGCAACTTTATTTATTAACATACAAATAACATTTTAGTACAAAATAAAATATCACCATATTAAGATGCATTCTTGAAGCTTTAAAACTTCTCAGCTTAATGCCTTGCTTAAAGATTCCTAAGCTTGTCCATCTCTGTACTAAGAGATGGCCCTAATATGCCTTAGAGAATAGCAAAAAATGGCTGCTGAGCAGTTCCTTAGACCCTGATATTTTACAAGAATTATCTAACTTCTGCCATGAACAGGCAAATGGAAAGAGTTGCCCTATATCATAGCTTTTTTCTATTTAAGTTCTAAACCATCTCTTCTGAATTCCTTCTCTCCTGCCCATATGCTCTTAGCTATGCCTGAACCAGACAATTCCCTGACTCCAGAATCTCTAGCTCGAGATCCTGCCTATTCGACTTTCTGCTCCCATCCCTGCTCCCAGGGCACTTGTTCCTTTGGCTCCTCCTCTGACTTCCTCCTCCTCTTCAACAGTGGCTGCTTCCAAAGGCTCCAACCTTTATGCCTCCTACTACCTACACTCGGACTGCTAAAGGGTCTGATCCCAGCCGTTCAAACCTGCCAACCATTCTCCCTTTGCAAGAAGTGGCCAGCGTAGATGGACTGATTAAGGTACATTTCCCATTCTGTCTTGCAGAACTGTCTCAAATAGAAAAGAAACTGGGTTCTTATACCTCTAATTTCTGCTTCCTTTATTAAACAATTTCAATATATTACTCAATCTTATAGTCTCACCTTTCATGACATATATATGATACTTGCTAATAATCTACTTCCTGAGGAGCGCAGGTGGGTTGGGGAGCAGGCTAGGACACATGCAGATGGAGTTCACCAAACTAAGCCCATACACCCTTCAGGGGCTGAGACAGTTCCTGATCAGGGCCCACATTGGGATTATAACACTCAGGGTGGGTCTCTAGCCAGGGATAGGTTTATTACCTGCCTCTTGGCAGGCCTCTGTAAGGCTGCCCTAAAACCAGTAAATTATGAAAAACTAGAAATGATAATTCAAGATCAGGATGAAAATCCATCTCATTTCTTAGAACAGCTCACTAAGGCCCTCCTTCAATATACTAGCCTAGATCCTGAAAGCCCAGAGGGCAGGCAGCTCCTTATGTCCCACTTTATCTCACAGAGCATCCCCGACATAAGAGTGAAACTTAAAAGCTTAGAGGAAGACCCTTTGACCCACAGGTAGAAGTGATAGCGGTGGCATTTAAGGTGTACCATGGAAGAGATGAAAAAGCCCCAAAAAGAACCTGCCAGATGCTGGCCCATGCTGTCCATCCAGCTCCCCAAAACTGCCAGGTCCCTATTTCAAGTGCAGGAAAGATAGCCATTGGGCCCGGGCTTGCACCACCACCCCACAGGAGGCACCAATAGGGCCTTGCCCAAATTGTTGCCAAAAGGGTCACTGGTCAGCTGACTGTCCTAATGCACCCAGCAGCATAGGAACACCAGATGAAGACCACCTGCTGGCTAACTTTCTAGGCTTGGTTTTCAGCAATGATTGATGCTGCCCAGGTCCTGCCCTGGCCACTTCCATCTCACATAGGGAACCCAGGGTAGCAATAATAGTATCTGGGTGACCCATCTCCTTCCTTCTGGACACCAGAGCTCCCTATTCTGTCCTGAGAGAGTTTTGGGGCCCTACTTCTCTTTCTTGTCTCCCTATTGTTGGGGTTGGGAGACAGCCTTATCTACCTCACCAGACCCCACCACTTAATTGTATTTTCAGAGGCATCCCTCTTACACATACATTCTTAGTGTTGCCAACCTACCCTGTGTCTCTAATGGGAAGGGATTTTCTAGCTAAGGCAGGAGCATCCTTTTCATTTGCTCCCCACATTCGCCTCACCCCAGACTCGCCAGCAGCTCCCCTTCTTCTTCTCCTAGCCACTCACTCTACTGAATCTAACAGTTCCTTTCCCTTGTCAGCCTCTTAGGTAGGCTCAAAAGTCTGGGACACCCAGAACCCTTCTATTACTAGGCACCATCAGCCTATTACTTACCAGTTACAGAACCCTACCTGCTGCAGGCTGCAGGAATATATCATAAGAACTCAGCTTGTTATGGCAAAGTCACTACCTGGAGGAATCAGGGAATTCCTCCAGAGGAAGCCAAATCCCAAGGAGTTTTTGGTGTTACTTGGCTTGTTATATATCAGCTGTCTTCTGTTATGAAAATCATGTGTGCCTTCATAGTTTTCCCAATTGACTTTTCCCTAAGAAGGGCTAACAGTGTGGACTGATCACTCTCTGGACATACGCATTCTAAGAATTTGGAGAACAGCCTCAGGAAAGGCTTTCTCTGGAATCAGATATCTCCCTTGGCCACTTTCAAGGACTAGCAGTAATAACAGTTCACATGCAAATCTCCTGATTTAAGGTAAATTCCACAAGGAGACACCACCTAGGTCAGGTGGACATTAAGTAATAGCTTTACACAATTCAGTTCGGACCCTCCTTTCTTACAGCCTTACTAACTTTATAGACCTCTAACTCCTTACTTAACCACTTCTAGGAATATTTAGATAACCTTCTGCGCTGACAGCTATGCTCAGCCAGAACTCCAGTTCAAGCCTCCCTGTAATTATCATCATTGGCAGCATCCAGCCAGGTCCATCCCCAGATGGAGGAAAGTACCTTATCAGAGATACCTCTGTACTCTCTAAGAACAGACTTAAGCATCCAGACTACCTGTTTGAGAAAGCCTGGAGGATGTGCCAATTAAGCCTTACTTCCTCCTTTCCCAAACCTTACCTCTAGTTCCAGATCTCCCTTTAACTATCACCAGAGGCATCTAGCTGTACAGGTTGCCTAGCAACCAAGCACACTTTCCCCCATCCTGCAGAAAAACGGCAGATAGTTTGGACAGATAGGAGCCACAGGAAAAAAGAAGACAGTTTTATTTTCTCCCATTGACCTAGCAACTTACAGATTCTTAACATTTTCTACTAATCACGTTTAAGACTATAGTTGAGCACATAAGATCCCTCTTCTTAGATATTACCCGAATTCAGCCTTTAGTTAATTCATTTCCCCATTGGTCACTTCCCTTTGGGGTTGCAAATGATATTTAACAGTTATTGCCTCCCTATGTGATTCTTATCACCCCTCCGTTTGACCCTGGAAGCCTGGCTTTCTATACCAGGACTTCCAGGGCACGGAGAGACAGAGAAGAGAAAAGAGAATGGAAGAATTAGACAGGTAAGAACTTGAGAGGGACAAACTGAGATGGGGAAGAATTAGATTGAAGGGCTAGAGGAGAGCACCAGAGGAATGAGATGGAAGATAAGGAAGAGTCAGATGGAGAAGTACTAGTGGGTAAGAACAAGATGAAAAGGACCTAGATGAAGCAGAATTAAGACAAGAGAATTAAGATAGAACTTAGAGGAAGCAGTAGATAAATATAGAGAGAAATCAGCCAAGAAAGGAGCTAGACATGAGAACAGAACTGAAGCTGGGTATAAAGGATGTTATGCCAGAGGAATTAAAGCAAGTGGACTGTAGAGCTCGGTGTGATGAGATTCTGTTTCCTGAAAATAGTCCTCACCATTAGTACTTCTCTCTCCTGAGCCCCTGGGATGTATAATATTAAGGCTGGTCCCTCTAATATTATACAAGACCTACCATTTATATTACCCAAGCTCAGTACTCTCTCTCGCTCCAGAGCCTAAGAGGACTTAAGCCTACCATTTCTGACCTTCTCAGGAAAAAGCTGCTATGCCCAACCTCTTTGCCTTTTAACACCCCTATACTTGCAGTTAAAATGTCTAATGGAACCTACCACCTGGTTCAAGACCTCCAGCTCATTAATTCTGCAGTGTTCCCTCTCCATATGATAGTGTCTAACCCTTATACTCTCCTGTCCACTGTCCCTTCAGGAACCTCTCACTTCTCAGTTCTAGACCTCAAGGATGCCTTCTTTTCTATTCCTCTCAGTCCTCAGTCACAAAATATCTTTGCTTTCACCTGGACTGACCCTGACACTCACCTGTCCACACAGCTGACCTGGACTGTTCTGCCACAAGGATTCAGAGACAGTCCACACCTATTTGGTCAGACTCTGGCCTCTGACCTGCTTTCTCTGTCTCTCTCTGGCTCTAAACTAATACAGTATGTAGATGACATTCTGCTCTGCAGCCCATCCTTACAAGTTAGCCAAACTAATACCTCTGCTCTCCTAAATTTCTTATCCAGCCGAGATTACAGGGTATCCCCTTCTAAAGTTCAGCTGTCCACTCCCCAGGTCACCTATTTGGGTCTAACCATTACTCCAACCCACAAGGCTATTACTGCAGATAGAAAGCATCTAATCCAATCTCTTACAGTCACTTCTACTAAACTGGAGATTCTGTCTTTCCTAAGACTATCTGGCTTCCTACAGTCTTGGGTTCCATCTTTTTCTCTCCTTGCTCACTCCTTATATAAGGCAGCTCAGGGCTCCCCACATGAGCCCCTCCTTCATCCCATTACCAAATCTTTCCAGAAGCTCCAACAGGCTCTTCTCCAGGTCCCAGCGCTTCACCTCCCAGACTTAACCTGTCCCTTCTCCCTCTATGTAGCAGAGGAGGGATTTGCCCTTGGAGATCTAGGGCATCAGCTGGGACCCTCCTTTGCACTGTAGCATATCTGTCAAAGAAGCTAGACCTTACCAGTCAGGGATAGCAACTTTGTATTTGTGCTTTAGCAGCTGCTGAGCTCCTTATTCAGGAATCAAAGAAGCTAACCTTTGGTTCACCTATTACTGTCTTCTCTCACCATAACCTGTTCCATCTCTTAACTTAAAAAGGCTTACAGACTTTACCTCCTTCCTGGATTCTTTCTCTCCAGGTGTTATCACTAAAAGATGCCACACTTACTTTTCAGACCTGTCCACCCCTTAATATTTCAAGCCTCCTCCCTCAACCTAATGCTAACTATTTTCCTTCTCATTCCTGCACTGAAACCTTGGAGGAACTATTACCTCACCCTTCACACATACAGTAGGGCACATTGTCTCAGGCTACTTATACCTGGAACACAGATGGCAGCTCCTTTTTACATGAAGGGACCTGTAAAGTGGGCTATGCAATAGTGTCAGATACTGAGGTAATAGAAGCACAGCATTTCCTGCACACACCACTAACCAACAGGCTGAGCTGATAGCTCTCACCCATGCCTTCCAGTTGGCACAGGGGCAATCTCTAAATGTTTACACAGACTCTAAATATGCTTTTCACATCCTCCTGTCCCATGCTGCTATATGGAGGGACAGGAGGATATATGAGGAGCATGGCCTCCTCACAGCAAAAGGGGGATCCATATCTAATTCAGGCCAAATAATGGCCATGCTGGAGGCTTCCCACCTCCCCAAGGCTATAGGAATTTTCCACTGCCGGTCTCATCAGACCAATAGCTCCATCATCTCTAAGGGAAATAACCAGGCTGACCAGACAGCCAGGACAGTGGCCCTCTAGGGCCAAATCTCACCCCACCTACCACAGGAAATCCATATAGTGCAGCTCACACCCTCACAGGGAACTCCTGACACTAGGCAACTTCTTTCCTATCTACACCAGCTCTTTCACCCTAATAGTCTTGTTCTGTCTCAAAGCCCACCTGCACCCCACCTCTGAGGACTTACAGTTCTTAAGAACTATTACTGCCTCTTGTGAGATTTGTCAAAAAAACAGATTGCAAGTACCAAGTACAGAAGTCAGCCTTTTCCCACCCACCAGGCTAGAGGTTCCCTTTCAGGGACTGACTGGCAGCTCGATTTTACCCATATGCACACCGTCAGGAAAATTAAATATCTCCTCATGATGGTGGGCTCATTTTCAAATTGGGCGGGGGCATAACCTGTTTCTAATAAGTGGGCTCAAACAGTTGCAGATCTCCTTCTCTGAGAAATTATTCCTCAGTTTGGGATTCCTGCTTCCCTTCAGTCTAACCATGGTCCAGAGTTCACCTCCCAGGTTTCCGAGATGCTAGCTAAGGCTCTTAACATTCCTTGGCATTTTCATATCCCATATCGTCCTCAATCCTCAGGAAAGATAGAGCATACCAACTTGTCTTTAGAATATATTCTTACTAAGATGTCACAGGAACTTCACCTCAACTGGGTAAGACTATTGCCTCTAGCTCTTTTCAGGCTCAGGACTCTTCCTAAAAAGCCTCTTTCAATTTCTCCATTTGAACTAATGTATGGAAGGCCGGTTCTAACACCAGGTCTTCTATCCAACCCTTCAACCATTCCAGATAGCCTGTTAACTCCCCTGCTGTGTCACCTAAGGTCTATCCTGTGGAACTTCTCAGACCATTCCTTAACTCAGCCATGTGACAGTCCTTGCCCACCCCCAATCCACATTGGGGATCAGGTTCTTCTTTCCCCTCCAGGCCAGTGCCCTTCACCCCTTTCTCCTAAGTGGCAGGGACCCTTCACGGTAATTCTTGTGACCCCTACAGCTGCTAAACTTGAGGACTTTCCTCACTGGGTCCACCTATCTCATCTGAAACATTTTATCTCACCTCCATCCCAGAAAAATTACACTTCACATACAGCAACACGGACAGGGCCCTGTTTTTTCAAGCTCCAGAGGACATCAGGATCTACTGCCTTGTCACCAATTCCAGAGGAGCAAGGTATCATCCCATAAGCTTAGAGCTGGAGGCAAAAGGACCCCCCAAAATATCCAGGCAGTAAGGAAAAAACAAAACAAACAAACAAACAAATAAAAACCCAGTAATAATTCAAAAGTGTTTACACTCCCAGACCCAAAAGTGTCTGGGCTCTGCAAAAACAGACTGTAATGTAACAGCCTATTACTGTTGAATGCTCTCAGCAATTCATCACCTGTTTCTCCTGAATGCTAAACTAATAAAGGAAACAGGTGCCTTAAATAAACTTCCTCTAATAAAGCTTACCTCAGGTAAAAATTAAGCAGAGTATTAAACATCACAATGGTCACTAATTTTCTCATGGCTGCTTCTTAACATGTTCAAAATTTTTCCCAAGCTTCACAAACCAGCTTAAATTCATCTAGACAGGCTGGATCTACTTCAGATAAATGCCAACTCCCCAGGTCTGGGAACACTTCAAATAAAATTAAATAATAATGATTCTTTTTCTCTGAGCTTTTTCTGTGTCACCAGTATGCTGTCAACAAAAAAGTTCCAAGCCCTAAAGGATGGACAACTCCAGGGCAATGGACGACAGACAGCCCATCATCCCAGGACTTCAGAAGCTCCCCTCCCTATTCCCCCCAAGAGTCAACTGACACCCACCAAGTCAGCTGGAAGCAGTGGATACTGCAGTGGGGGGGGTAGCCACCTGAGGCATGGGGGGAGCAGAGGGGGGGTGCCGGTATAGGCTTGTGTGCTGCCACAATCATTTCCTCTCTTTTTCCATTCCTATCCTTTACTTTATGCCTATTCTCATCCATCTCCTTGTCAGCAGAGGCAGAGAAAGTATCAGTCATGGACAGAATGAAGGTGATAGATAAGTTGGTGTTACATTGTTCCTGGTAGTGCTTATTGTGGGCCTTAATGATTTCCTCAGTACAGGAGGACTTTAGACCAGTGATTATAGCCAACAAAGTGAGCATAAAGAACAACTGGAGGGTTACTCCTGAGTCCGCTTCCCTTTTTCTGGCCAGGAACAGAACTCTCATCCAAAGATCAGGTTTCCACATGTTCTCTGGAGGAGCAGCATGCACTCTTAACTGCTGAGCCATCTCTCCAAGCATCACAATCCACAAGCACATGCATGCACACATGAACACACACACACACACACACACACACACACACACACACACACACACACAACTAAAAGCAGTCAGACCGTGGCTCCATTTCCTGAGGGACCAGCCCTTATATGGAAACACCAGGTGAGTCTGAACAAAAGAATGTGCCACCCTATTGTACAGACAGACTCACAAACAAGACAAACAAAAGAAGAAAGTGGGGGTCCTAGCATGTACCTGCTGAAGGCACAATGTACAGGGGCCTACTCACTGAAATACACTGCTCAAGGGGGTGCTCAACCAGTGCTGTGCATGAGGAAAGGGAGACAAACAGACCCTGTTCAAGTACCAAATGTCCCAGGTTTTGGCACCAGATGTGGCAGGGTCCTGTGCTGTTGTTCCCTTTGGGGGAGGGGGCCAAGGAGGTGCAGAGTCAATGACACAGACTCCAGGAGAATGCTGAAACAACAACCTCAGTTTATTCAGGAAGAGACAAGCCTTATATACCCTCCACCTCACCCTCAGGGAAGGTCTGATAAATATGCATCTGCTGATGTGACATGGCTGCCTCTCATTGGTCCTGGTCATGTCCAGATCATGTCTCAGCTGCTGTTGCTAAGGCCCTTAGGCAGACCCAGATTGGCTCTCAGAAAGTATCTTTTTTTACTGGTTTGGGCCAGCTGGCCCTCAAGCCTGTTAGGGATGAGTCATCCCACACTCACCTAAGTCTCACTTAAGCCTACACAATAAACTTACATTCTATAAACCTTACTTAAGTCTTAGTTACATTCTGTAAGTCTACTTTATAACATCTAGAAGAGATCTCTTCACTATTATCACTTTACATATAACATAACTAACTTAACACTAAAGCAAACATCTAATCAATATTTCTTAATATCTAGAAAAGATTTTTTCAGCTAAATTATTAACAAGACCAGAAGTACGCAAATCATTTCTAAAGTTCTGAGTTTATAGTAAAGTTCAGAGTTTAAAAGTTTTTGAACATTTGAAACAAGATTTGTCATTGACTCTTTCAAAACTAGGATTTAGTAAGTTCTGTTGCTATGGAATTGTAACTTGTTGCTAGAGAACTATAACATTTTCAGAACAAAAGCCGCTCCCCAAAGTCACCTTTCCCACCTACACTCTCTCAGCTGTTCCAGAACCAGCAGAGATGCTCAACAACAAACAGTTTCTAACCAGAGGCTGTCCCTTCACCCAAATTCATAAGAGCTTTCCTGTGTCATAATTTAGACAAACGTTTCTGTTACAGCACAACTTTCAGTTTGTTCTAAAAAAAAAAAGAAAAGAAACCTCACTTCAGGCTAAGGATGAAATTCCTATTAAATCTATCTTGATACTCCATTTCCCAGAAAGTCTTTTTGGTACACTAATAGCCTTCCAGTTCCCTATACAGGGTTTTACCTTTACTACCTGAGATTTTTCTTTTCTAAGCTTGCTTTAGAATACCTGTGCCACATTTAACAGGTATATCTCTCTAATTAAACCTTTCATCTGCCCAGTTCCTGAGCTTTACATCTGTTTGTCCCTGCATTCAGGCTGTGGCTTATTGCCTGAGGCAAAACCTTTTGGGCTTCACTCTGGGTAAGTGAGGGAAACTGAAAGCATTTGTTTCAGAAAGGTCCTTTCTCTGATAGAAAAGAAAGCTTCTCTCCTGGATAGCCCCCTGTTCTTTCCCGGCCTGGCTCCTTTCCCCATAGTGTCTCTGATGTGGCTGCAAATGAAGTACAGTTTTACTGCTTCACCCAGCAGCCCCTCCCGTTAGGGAGGTATCTGCCTGCCTCTGCAGAGGGATTTCTGGCTGCTTTTTCTCCTGGCTTTAAAAGACAGAGCTTAGAAGAGAGGTTTTTGAAAACTCAAGCCCTGCCTCCCTCATTGCAGGAAGGATTTTTCAAGCTTAGAGAGGTTTTGTCCTTTCCTGAAAGGTTTGTTGTTTTTCCTTAGAGCTAATCACAGGTGATTTTCCTATAGAGGTACAGGTAAATCTAATTTTACCCTTACAGAAAGAGAAACTCAGACAGAAAGTTCTGAAACGCTTTTTGAAAGATATTTCCTCTGACTCTTTCCCAAGATTTTGTATTCATAGCCCCATAGTTTCTCTGTCTAGTTGCTTATCTTTATGCTAAATTTTCTTCCTAATATTCCTACATTATATTTCTATTTCCTATCTAACTCTAAATTTCTTCCTCTCCTACTCCCATCCCCAATACCTATCCAGGCACATATCCACACCTCCACTGTTGTCCTGCTCCTCACTCTGTGTAGAGAGGTTCATAGGAATGTGCTGGGAGCCCAGTGGATTCTGAGCACTGTAGGTGAATTCTCTATCATCAACTTCTATGTGGGAAAGTTCCAAGATGCCAGACACTGGCATCTGGGAAGGATTCTGGGTTTTTTCCCTTCTGGTACCAGCTCAGTGATGCAGAAGGGTTGCTATCAGTCTCATACACCAGGCCTGGCCTTCTAGGAAAGACAGTAATAGGCCAGGGTTTAGGAGTCTGGGAGCTGAGGAAGAAACACATAGTAAGGTGATTATGATGGTTCATACCGTGAAATCAACAGGATCTAGAATCTTGTAGCAGACAAACTTTGTGCTTGCATGTGAGGGAGTTTTTAGACTGGGTTAAATGAGGAAGACCTGCACTAAATATGTGTGGCAGTATTCCATGGGTTAGACTTCTGACTGACGACAAAGCAGAAAATTAGGTAAGCACCAGTATTGATATTTCTCTGCTCCTGGCTAGTGTGCAATGTGACCAGCTGCCTCATGCTCCTGCTGTGATACCTTCCCACCCTGATGGACTCTCCTCAAACATATGTTGTTCTATCAGCAACATCATCAGACTAATCAACATAACTAGTACAGTGGTAACCCTGAAATCTGTTTCTCCACAGCTTCCTGCACTGATGACAAGCAGAGAGTGGCCCACATTTCAAGGACTTAGGCTCGAAAAATCTCTCCCTGCCTCTTCTCCCAGAAGAAGTATATCTTTGAGAGCTCTATTCTCATTGCTAGGTTTCAATGTGGACACTTCCCACTTCCTTGCATTTCTTTTATCTTTCATCCTAAAAAAAAAAAAAAAAAAAAAAAAAAAAGCCAAAAACAATGTCTGGACCAATGACTCCATAGTTGAGCACTTTATGCTCTTCCAGAAGAATCAGGTTCAATTTTCACAATCCACATGGCAGGTCCTAATCATCTGTGACTCAAATCATGGAGGATCTGATGCTCTCATACATCCATGTGGCGCAAACATATAGCTATAGGCAAGACCACTCAAACTCATAAACAAATAAAAACTGTTTAGGCTAGGCATAGTGGATCATGCCTATAATCCTAGCACTAGGGAGGTAGAGGCAAAAGTATCTCCTGTAGGAGACTACATTGTAGTAGTTACATAGTAAGTTCAAGGCAGATGAGGCTAAACCGGGAGACTAGTCTCAAAAAACTAAAGCCAAACAACTATTTTGTCTTTTTCTTTTTCCCTGTTGCACTAGATGCTGGTTATACAAGGATATTTTCACACAAGTATATAATGGGCTTTGAATGTCCCTCCCTCCTCCCCTCTCTTTCCTCATCTTGTCCCTGTCATGTTCATATCTGCCATGACCATTTCACTTATACTTTCATTTTATATGCACATGAAAGATTTTATATATCTATGTAAATGAGAATGAGAGAAAACATGGGATTTGTCTTTTGAGACTTACTGAGTTTGATTAATGTAACAATCTTCAGTTTTATGCACTCTCCTGAAGATGAAAACTTATTTTGTGTTCTTTTCAAATATTTATTACATTTGGCTCCATGCATGCACCCCTTAAATTCCATCTCTCAGGAGGCAGGCTGATCCCTCCATGGCCACTTCCATGTCAATCAGGATTACACAGTGAGATGTTGTCTCAAAGGAAATTATTACATTTATTTATTTACTTATTTTTGTGGGGGTTGGGTGGGGACAGGTGTGCCATGGCATAGATAGGAGATCAGAGGACAATTTGGTAGGAGTTAGCTCTCTCCATTCACAACAGGAGTCCCAGGGATTGACTTCAGGTAATCAGGATTGGCATCAAGTGTCTTTACCCATTGAGCCAAATGGCTGGCTTCACATTCTCCTTCTCCATTTCTCTGATTTCATAACTTAGCTATAGCGAAAAGTTCCATAACTTAGGGGTAGTGAGTAGTTCTGCAATGAACAATGATATGCCCCCTCCATCTTCCACCACCTCTGCAAATCCCACGCCCCTCGGCCATCTCCACCACCTCTGCAGGCTCCTCTTCCCTCCCGTGCATCCCCACCCAGTATTTTTTTACTCTAAAATCTAAATGTGTGTTGTAATAGGTTTTGTTCAGTTTACCAACCTTACACTTTCCTTGTAACATATTACTCCAAAATTTAAAGTATGATTTAAAAAACAAACAACTGGTTAGTCGGTCTGTAGGGTTTTCAAAATATTCTTTCCCATTGTTCTTATGAACCATTCCTGGCTTGTTAGGACCTCTAAGGATTAGCAAAAATGAGGAAACTCTGGTTGCTAACTTACATAATTATGTCTTTAAAAAAAATGTTTTGAGGAGAGACAGGAATTAAAGTTCATAATTAAAGAGATTATTAAATATCATGTGCAAATTTCAGTGACATAGTCACACCTCTTGGGAAGAGTTTCTGGCTTACATTTTGTTATTTTTACTTTTTTTTTTGGCTTACTCTGTCTTTTCTGAAACAGCATCTGGCTGTGCTGTGCTGCCCAGGCTGGTCTTGAACACTGAGTCAGGCAAACCTCCACCGCTCCCTCCTTCCTGCTCGCTAGGATTATAGGTATGCACCACACCTAGCTTGAGCAACTTTTTACAGTGTTCTTTGCAATGGAAAACCGTCACCTGCCAGTCCTGCAGCCACTTAGACCCAACTGAGTAAACACACAGATGTCAAGTGTCCTGCTCTATGTCTCTCTGCCTTACTGCTTTGAAACAGGGTCTCTTGCTGATCCTGGAGCTGAGATGATGGCTAGCAGGCCCCAGAAAGCCTCCCCCATCTCAGTGCTAGGATTACAGGTGTATGTAACCTCTCTCAGCTTTTTATATATGAATGGTGGGGATTCAAATTCAGGTCCTCATGATTGTGCATCAAGCATTCTTACCCACTGGGACATTTCCCCAGTCTGTCCTGAAGGGAATTATATAAGGAAGACAAATGTGAGCACAACTTGGGACCATAGCAAGAAAATGGAACCAGTCTAGATGTCCATCTACAGAGGAGTGGGTAATGAAAATGTGGTACATATGCACAATGGAATATTAATCAATTTCAAAGAAAAATAAAATTGTGAAATTAGAAGAAAAATGGTGGTCCTGAAAAATATAAACTGAGGTGTCCAAAACTCATAAGACAAAAAACAGTCATCACATATTATCTTTCATATATGGATGAACCTTATTTTTCCAGACAACATCCCTCACTGAACTGACTGCCCATCAAGCACCAGTGATCCATTTGACTTCGTCCCTACCCTACAACAGTAGCCACACTCAAGTCTTCCAAATACCCATTTTTCAAGAGTGCATTAGGGTTCTTTAGAGGAATGGAACCAATAGGATGTGTGTGTGTGTGTGTGTGTGTGTGTGTGTGTATGTGTGTAAGAAAGAGAATGACAGAGAGAGAGAGAGAGAGAGAGAGAGAGAGAGAGAGAGAGAGATGCTAAGTCAGCTTGCTTTGAAATGGTAACAATAATTTTCTCACACCGAGAAAGCTGAGAATCTGGTAGATGCTTGGCACTCCCATTCAGGTACCCCAAACCAGGAGGGTTCCTCAAGAATGACTGATCTTTTGTCGGAGATGGAAGCCTGGGGATGCTGGTTCTGACAGCAGTGAAGGAACCAGAAACAGCAGCAATGAGATAAAGTTATTCAGCAGTTAAAGGGGAGACCAAGTCAGCAAAAGGAAAATGATCTTCCTTCTGTCATGCCCCTTTATCTGGGCTGCTACCAAAAGGTAATTAAGACAGCTCCTCAGTTGAGGCTTCCCTCTCAGGTCATGCTAATCTGTGGCAAGTTGACATCAAAACCAACCATCATACAGACCTACTATGTACACTAACACCAGGTCTAGCATCTTTTGTTGGAAAGCATGGTCATGGGATCCAGAGACCCCACAATGATGGTTGGGACCACATTTGTGTTGATTATGAAGAGAAAAGATGTATCTGCCCATCTGAGAACTTGCATTCCCTCCTGACAGAAGGAGATTCCTCCTACATTGACTTTACCTGGGATCCCATCACTGACTCTCTTGCCACAAGGAAGGGAATTTGCTTTTGCAAATCCTAGAGAGTCCAGAACTCTGAAGCCTAAGGAGCTGGTGGAGGATGCTCTTTTCTATGCACACATGATACACATGAAGAACAGGACCTTACTCTCTTGGTAGTCTCAAATCAAGTCTAGGAACAACTCAGCCTCAGCAAATACTGAGACTGACTTTGTGTATAGTGCTATTTTTATTTACACCCATGGAGCTCACTGCTCATTTAAACACTATGCAGAAGGTGACTACTTCCAGTTTTCTGTCTGGACAAGCCTTTAACCATTTAAGGATTCTAGTCACGTCACCTCCAGTCTCTGGTGACGGTGCAGGGACCAGTGATTGGCAAGACCCTATCTCACCACCACTTCCAGGAGCACATAATATTCAACTTCTCCTTTGATGTTTGATAGCTTCTCTCACAATCTGGCTTTCTATTGGGCTTCATTAACCCAACCCCACATCTGTCACTTCTTCCCCAACAGAACTCATGACGGGCTCCAGTCCTGGAAGGTGCAGAATTCTGGTCCTGCTGCTGCTGCCCCTGCTGTGAACTGGTGAGTAGGCTGAGGGGAAAGGGATAGTATGGACAGCTGCTGTCGCTAAGACCCTTTGTTCCCCCGGGTCTCTGCAGGAGAATGCAGAGCTCTAGGTGCATGTGTCAGTGGTAGTACAAGGGGGTCTGTGTGTGCTGGTGCCCTGCTTCTTCTTCTACCCAACCTCTTCTACCATTCTACATGGCCTGGTTCCAGGATGGGGATGACATGATCCTGTGATTACAAACAACCCAAACAAAACAGTGGAGACAGAGACCCAGGGAAGATTCCATTCATCTGGGAACATCAAGACCAACAACAATGATATGCAAGTGTCTCTGGGAAATACTGACTTGTAGACCCACAGAAGTTGAGTAGCTAGGTCATATTCAGGGAATATCTATGTCTAGTTATCTAAGGAACCTCTGTATTGACTTTGATAGTGTTTGAATTAGTTTCTGGTCTCACCAGAAGTGCATACGGATTTGCTTTATTCTGCATCCTTGACAGCATTTGTTGTTATTTGTGTTCTTAATGACTGCCATTCAGAGAGAGCAGGGTAGACTCTCAGTGTAGTTCACTTGTGTTTCTCTAATAGCTGCTGAGGTTGACATTTTTCTTGGGTTGATATTTTTTTTTGGGAATGCATACTTCATCTTCGAAGAACTGACTGTTAATTTCATTCTGGCTGCTTTTTTTTTTTTTTTTAAGAATGCCTCTTCCAAGATGCATTCACCCTGCCACCTCCATCCATATCACCTTCATCTGAGAAGCATCCTCCTCCTCCTCCTCCAGACCTCAGATCATCCCTCACTGAGCTGGAGGGATATGGCTTCCTACTGAGCTTCTGGCAAGCAGCAAGACACTGTGAATAGGGCAAACACAGTCGCCCCTCCAGTTCTGAAATGATCCTTCTAGGTCAAATTGGGTCTAAACTAGGGATAACTAGGAAGAAGACTGGATGGACATGGAGGAGTCTATAGCTGTGGTCCAGGTTTGAACATAGGATCTGGCTCGGTATGTGGCCTAGGGGAAGAAAAGGACAGAGTGGTGATGAAAGACAGGAACCTCCTAGAACTTGCTGACTCCACCCAGTGTCTACAGGCTTATAGAGTATTGAGGTAGGGGGTGCTTTCTATGATAAGGCAGGGGAAATGAGAGCTGTATTTAGTAGGAGTGCAGTTTCCATTTCCTTAGAGAAGGAGCACAGCCCAATGCTTGCACAATATCATGAAAGGAATCCTCTTGCCTGAACCATTAATGAAAATGGAAGAGAGCAAATTTTGAATGTTTATTTTATCACCATCAGTAAAAAGTTTGAAATAGAAGGAAAATAGATCAGGAGAAAATATTATTGGCTGTGTCTCCATGAGACACTGATTGTGGGACAGGTGAGGTAACTTTAGAACAGTGGTTGAGGAGGGGGGGACTGTCTCTTTCATCTGTTTTAAGCCCTTTGCTCATGACGAATCCCATCATAGTCCCAGAGAGGGAAGTCTGTTTCCACGGGTGCCATTGCTGAAGAAGAGCCTGAATTTGAGGTTCTGTGGAGCATTTGCTTGGAAAGACAGGACCCTGCTTCAGAGTGAGGATTGGGGGCATATGTGCCTTCAAAACACCGATGTCTATGGGGACTAGGAAGATGGGGATGCTGTTTTCTGATAGGTTGTCCACAGGACTCCTGGGACTTTGCTCCACAAAAACTGTTTAAACAGTCACCCCCTCCAAAACACACACACACACACACACACACACACACACACACACACACACACACACACACACTGCTCACAGACTATAATGACCAATCCCATTCTCCCAGTACTCACAGCTGAACAGTTCTCTCTGAACAGGTCAGCTGAACACTTTGGAGTATCACTTTGCAGATGAGGTTGATATCATGGCCCTGAGGCCATAGGCTGAAGGTGAGCTCTGAGGAATGGAGAACCCCAGGCTTCTTAGAGTTGAGGTCAGCCCCTGTCCAGAGAAGAAGGTGAAAGGACTGCTTCCCTGGCAGGACCCTGGAAGGTTGCATCTTGGGTGTTCTGGGTGGCCAGACTGCAGGGGCTTCAGGGAAAAGATGGCAGATCTCTGCTAGGACTAAAGAGTGGAGAAAAGGTACCTTGACTCTAGGGAGTGGATAGACCCCTACTGTAACACTGAAAAGGACAAAACTGTCCCCAGATTCTCTATTCCTTCTGGCCATACTGCCCTAAGACCAGAGCAAAGCAAAGACCAGCAATATGTCAGTTCTTATATGTGGTCTCCACAATCTAACTTATCTCCTCAGGTCCCAGCCCACCTATTATCCTCAAGTGCAGCTTCTTATCTGTGTAAGGATATTTCTGCCAACTGTGCATGTGGAAGAGCTTCCTGTGTCCTCCATTCTGGTACCTTTGATACTCAGGTAGTAGTTGTTGGGACATGTTGGGCTAGATATGTGTTTTAGACACAGAGTAGAGGGTGAGCAGCCGATGTGAATCTGGAGTCAGAAAAAATTATGGCTAGTCACATGAACACATGAACACATTCATCAACATTTAGCCAAAAGTCAGCAGCCTGGCTGATGTCACAGGGGCATGAGTTTAGCAAGAACTACTTGTAACAGCTCTGTGCACTGAGCATCAGATCCCCTCCTCCCACTCAAAGGTGGCATAACCATTGCAACTCAACCATGGACTTGAGGGGTCATGGGAGCCAACAGATTACCCTGTGAATTTCTTTTGAAAGTATTTTGTGTGGAATTGCATCCTAAAATTACATATAGGAACTGTAGCTCAGTTGGTAGGGTGCTTGCCAAGCATGTCTGAGGCCTTGGGTTTGGTCCCTACTGCATAAACCAGGTGTCGAGATGAAAGCTCATTCATACAACACTAACAAGCAAAAAAAAAAAATGGATCTAGGCCTTAGTGCGCAACTTTAATTGCAGCACTTGGGAGACGGAGGTAGGTTTCTATGAATTTGAAGCCAGCATGCACCATTGTCTGTGTAACAAGTTCTAAGAGAGCCAGGGCTACACAGTGAGACCCTGTCTTAAAAAACAAAAGCAGCTGTGTAGGTTGCCAAGGTCATGAAATATGTCTGAAATCTTGGCACAGGAGGCTAAAACAGGAAAATTGTGAGTTTGAGGTCAGCCTGTGCTATATAGTGAGATGATCTAAACACCCAACACCCCCCCCCCCCCCCCCGCCACACACACACAGAGGCCTCTGAAGATGCCTTGGTCAGTGAGTGTTTATCATTCAAGCAAGAAGACCAGTTTGATCATTAGCTCACAGGTTACAGAACCGAGGCACTGATGCTCAATTGGAATCTCAGTGCTACTGGGAAGAGGCATGCTGTGGTTCATCATCTCCAACAGTGGCAGTCTAGCACACACACACATAGGGGTACAAGCCACTACTCATACTTGGAGATTGGAGGACAATTTTCACTGGTCAGTTCTCTCCTTCCATCATAATGGTCCCAGTGATGGAACCTGGGTCATCAGGCTTGGCAACAAGAGTCTTCACCCACTGAGTCATCTCACCGGCCCTAAAACCAAGAGTTTACTGAATATTTGGAAGATCTAACATTCATCAGTGGTGGCTATCAGCTGAGGCCCAGCAAGAACTGAACACCTCCACAGTGCTGCAATGCACACTCCATGCTGCAGCCTCCTTCTGTGATCCAAAGCCTCTGCGCCAGTCCCACAGTAGTGCCCAGTAATTTCCTTATGCTGACAAGCTTCATTCATTCTCAAAATTCCTTGTTCATGTTTGTATTTAATCTTGGTGTTTTTGGGCCAACCAAGCAAAATCCCACAGTCTACAAGTTCTTTCTCCTTTCCTCCTCCCCTCTCTCTGTGCCTCTCCTTTCTCTTTCTGCCTATATTTCCCTTCATATTTAAAATTTTAATTGTCAAGAGTCAAAGTCATTTGAAAGCAGGAAGACAGAAAGTCCGCTGGCTCCCCCTCCTGGAACAGACAAAGTCAGCATTTGGGAACATTTTTCAACCATTCAATTCTGTAGTTGGCATTCCTTTTGGGAACTGTAGATATGTTCAACTCAGCCTCCCACAAAACTGGATAGAATTCCATCTTCTGATGCAGCAATCTGCTAAATTCACACAGCAAGTGCAATGGTTTTCCAAATCCGGCCCCATTCCCACCCTCCCAGTTCCTCCCATGAGGCCGTTTTGGATTTTCAGGGCTGTCTTGTCTTTGTTTTTACTATTCCTGTTGCTGCCTTTTATTCCCTTTTCTTATTTAGGACATCTTCTAGTAACTCATTACAATGTTAACTATAATCATACTAGTAGCCTTGTTCTCCTTCACTCCTCTTTCATCTTAGAGGAAAAGAAAAGAGGGAGGGAGAGGGAGACAGAATCTGAGACTGTAGATTGAGCATTTTATTTCACTGGGGACCTGAAAATGCAGAGCCACTTGCCAAAAATTTCAGTTCATGGTTGTATTGAGTAGGCAAGCAGATTTTCAAAATAATTAATTTTATTCTGTTATTAATTTAGTATGTGTGTATAGTGTGTGTGTACATATTCAGTGGAAGCCAGAGGCCAATCATCTCCCTCTATCTCTCTCAACCTTATTTTACTTATCCAACTTATTGAGAATTTAGTAGATTCATGTCGTGTTTCAATCAGGCCCACCCCCCATTCCCATTAACTAAACTGTAATAGAGAGTAAATAAATTTGCCCTAGGCAATGGGAAAGTGCTTCAGTCCTTCAAGGCTGGACCCCCTGTAGCCAGGAAAGGCTAGATTCATTCCTAAGATGCCTCTGAGTCTTCATTCCATGGATCTGAGTAAACCCACACACCCATGTTGTTACCACTCCTCAGTTACACTCCTTGTTAGCTATCTTCTCTGGAGCTGTGGGTTGTAGTTTGGTTATCATTTGCTTTACATCTAGTATCCACTTATGAGTGAGTACATACCATGTTTGTCCTTCAGAGTCTGGGTTACCTCACTCAGGATGATATTTTCTAGTTTCATCCATTTGCCCACAAATTTTATGATGCCATTGTTCTGTTTTTTTATTTTTTAAATTTTTTGTTTTTTTCAATACACAGTTTCTCAGTAGCGTTGAAGCCTGTCCTGAAACTTGCTCTGTAGATCAGGCTGGCCTCAAACTCACTGAGATCTGCCTGCCTCTACCTCCTGAGTGCTGGGATTAAAGGAGTGTGCCACCACTGCCCCGGCGACGTCATTGTTTTTTACTGATGAGCAGTACTCCATAGTGTATATGTACCACATTTTCTTAATACATTCTTCAGTTGAAGGGCATCTAGGTTGTTTCCAGGTTCTGGCTATTATGAGTAATGCTGCTATGAACACAGCTGAGCATGTGTCCTTGTGGTATAATTCAGCATTCCTTGGGTATATGATCAAGAATTGTATAGCTGGGTGCTGTGGATGATTGATTGATAATAAAACGCTGATTGGCCAGTAGCCAGACAGGAAGTATAGGTGGGACAAAGAGAGAGGAGAGGTCTGGAAAGTGGAAGGCTGAGACAGACAGATGCTGCCAGCCGTCACCATGAGAAGATGTTAAGATACCGGTAAGCCACGAGCCATGTGGCAGCTTATAGATTAATAGAAATGGGTTAATTTAAGATATAAGAACAGCTAGCTAGAAGCCTGAGCCATTAGGCCAAACAGTTTAAATAATATAAGCATTTGTGTGTTTATTTTATAAGTGGACTGTGGGACTTCATGGGCTTGGCGGGACCCGGAGAGAAACTCTCCAGCTACGGCTGGGTCTTGTGGAAGATTGCCAATTTTCTGAGAAACCGCAATGCTGATTTCCAAAGGGGCTGTACAAGTTTGCACTCCCACCAACAGTGGAGGAATGTTCTGCTTGCTCCACATCCTCTCCAACATAAGCTGTCTTCAGTGTTTTTGATCTTAGCTATTCTGACAGGTATAAGATGGTACCTCAGAGTCATTTTGATTTTCATTTCCCCAATGATTAAGGATGTTGAGCAATTCCTTAAATGTCTTTTGGCCATTAAAGATTCTTCTGTTGAGAATTCTCTGTTTAGCTCTGTAACCCATTTTTTTAATTGGATTGTTCAGTATTTTGATGTCTAGTTTCTTGAATTCTTTGTATATTTAGAGATCAGCACTATGTCAGATGTGGGGTTGGTGAAGGTCTTTTCCCATTCTGTAGGCTGTTGTTTTGTCATATTTACCATGTCCTTTGCCCTACAAAAGCTTCTCAGTTTCCACAAGTCCCATTTATTAATTGTTGCTCTCAGTTTCTGTGCTACTGGTGTTATATTTAGGAAATAGTCTCCTGTGTGCTGTGGGATGGTCTGTATGTCAAATGTGTTGCTGATTGGTCAATGAATAAATCACTGATTGGTCAGTGGCCAGGCAGGAATATAGGCGGGACTAACAGAGAGGAGAATTGAGAGAACAGGAAGCTGGGTGAGGGAGACACTGTCAGCTGCCATCAGGACAAGGAAGATGTAAAGTACCTGTAAGCCACAAGCCACGTGGCAAGGTATAGATTAATAGAAATGGATTAATTTAAGCTGTAAGAACAGTTAGCAAGAAGCCTGCCACGGCCATACAGTTTGTAACCAATATAAGTCTCTGTGTTTATTTGGTTGGGTCTGAATGACTATGGGACTGGCAGGTGTCAGAGATTTGTCCTGACTGTGGGCCAGGCAGGAAAACTTTAGCTACAAATGGCGCCCAACGTGTTGGCAAGAGTTTCCACCTAAAACCTGAGTAAAAAGATTCTAAAACGGAGCTAAAAACAGCTCCTAGTTGTCTCTTTTAAGCTAGCGGCAGCCTGCGTGTTTGAGCTACTATGGCGGGTTCCTGGCGTGCATGCTCGACCTGCAGTATGGCGGGAATGAGGCCTCTGCAAGTGGCACATTAAGCTGTGTGGTGGATTTAGCCTTTGCTAGTACAAAACAAAACAACAAAAAAAGAGGTTTCTGGGCTATACGCTGCTTTGATAGAAGCATAGACCCACTATTTCTGAGAGTTGATGGCTCCCAGAGCTGGCGGAAAACGTATCACCGCCATGTTGGGAAGCTGAAGTGGGCAGAGCCAGCAGTGCCAGCGCCATTTCAGGCTTAGAAGGCTGCAGTTCAAAGCAATAGGCTCAAGCTAATATAAAAAAATAAGCCATGTAAAGATGGATACCACACAAAGAATCTGGATTATGTTCTCTTTGATATTCGTAACTAAAGAAAAACATTTGATTACAAAAGCTGTTGAGTTATGCCAAAATGTATATTTTAAAGGTACCTTGACTTCAAAATTTGGATATAAGGATATGTTGCTTTGGAAAGGAGGCTCTGCTTTTGTTTCCACAGAAAGTCAGAGGCTATGGATTTGTTCCAGATTAAGATACATCAGGTTTGACCAGCCAAGACCACCTGAAAGGTCTCCGATGACACCATGGCCCAGATGATCCAACATCCAGAACCGTTTCAAGGCAACTGGCTCAGACGATACTCCCTCATGGACTACTCCATAATCCTAAAATATTCTTTGTGTCCCCATAAGATACAGCGCCCCCCTCCAGCAGGAAGTAGTAAGAGAAGCTACGCCCAAATTCCCAAATATACCAAGCTGACTTTGGAGATGTGTAAAGGTTAAAACCTTCCTTTTTAAGAAAAGAAAAGGGGAAGTGCTGTGGGATGGTCTGTATGTCAAATGTGTTGCTGATTGGTCAATGAATAAATCACTGATTGGTCAGTGGCCAGGCAGGAAGTATAGGTGGGACTAACAAAGAGGAGAATTGAGAGAACAGGAAGCTGGGTGAGGGAGACACTGCCAGCTGCCATCAGGACAAGGAAGATGTAAAGTACCTGTAAGCCACAAGCCACGTGGCAAGGTATAGATTAATAGAAATGGATTAATTTAAGCTGTAAGAACAGTTAGCAAGAAGCCTGCCACGGCCATACAGTTTGTAACCAATATAAGTCTCTGTGTTTATTTGGTTGGGTCTGAATGGCTATGGGACTGGCAGGTGTCAGAGATTTGTCCTGACTGTGGGCCAGGCAGGAAAACTCTAGCTACACCTGTGTCAATGCATTCAAGACTACTTTCTACTTTCTCTTCTATCAGGTTCAGTGTAATTGGCTTTATGTTGAAATCTTTGATCCTCTTGGACTTGAGTTTTGTGCATGATGATAGATATGGATCTATTTGTAATCTTCTACATGTTGACATCCAGTTATGCCAGCACCATTATTTGTTAAAGTTGCTTTCTTTTTTTCATTGTACAGTTTTGTCTTCTTTGTCAAAAATCAGGTCTTCATAGGTGTGTGGGTTAATGTCAGAGTCTTCAGTCCAATTCCATTTGTCCACATGTCAGTTTTTATGCCAGTACCAAGCTGTTTTTACTACTATAGCTCTATAGTAGAACTTGAGGTCAGGATGGTGATGCCTTCAGAGGTTGCTTTATTGTACAGCATTGTTTTAGCTATCTTGAGTTTTTTCTTTTTCTATGTGGAGTTTAATATTGTTCTTTCCAGGTCTGTGAAGAATTGTGTTGGGATTTTGATGGGGATTGCATTGAATCTGTAGATTGCTTTTGGTAAGATTGCCATTTTTATTATGTTAATCCTTCCTATCTGTGAGCATGGGAGATCTTTCCATTTTCTGATACCTTCTTCAATTACTTTCTTCAGAAATTTCAAGTTCTTGTCTTACAGGTCTTTTACTTGCTTAGTTAGAGTTACCTTAAGGTATTTTGTATTATTTGTGGCTATTGCAAAGGGTGATGTTTCTCTGATTTCTTTCTCAGCCTGTTTATCATTTGTATATAGGAGAGTTACTAATTTTTTTTCAGTTAATCTTGTACCTGGCCATATTACTGAAGGTGTTTATCAGCTGTAGGAGTTCTCTGGTAGAATTTTGGGGGTCATTTATGTGCACTATCATATTGTTTGCAAATAGCAAAAGTTTGACTTCTTCCTTTTTAATTTGTATCCCCTTTATTTCCTTTAGTTATCTTATTGCCCTAGCTAGGACTTCAAGTACTATATTGAATAGATATGAGGAAAGTGGACAGTCTTTTCTTGTTCCTGATTTTATTGGAATCACTTTGAGTTTCTGTCCATTTAATTTGATTTTAGCTATTGCCTTGCTGTAATTGTCATTGTGGTATTTTCCTTGTATTCCTGATCTCTCCAAGACCTTGATCATGAAGAGGTGTTGGATTTTGTTGAAGGCTTTTTCAGCATCTAATGAGATGATTATGGGGATTTGTTCTTTCAGTTTGTTTATATGGTGGATCACATTGACAGATTTTTTTCTCATGTTGAACCATCCTTTCATCTGTGGGATGAAGCCTACTTGATCATGGTGGATAATTTCTTTGATGTGTTCTTGGATTTGGTTTGCCAGTATTTTATTGATCATTTTTGCATCAATGTTCATGAGGGAGATTGGTCTGTAATTCTATTTCTTTGTTGTATTTCTGTGTGGTTTGGGTATCAGGGTACCTGTAGTCTCATAAAAAGAGTTTGGTAATGTTCCTTCTGTTTCTATTGTTTGGAACAATTTGAAGAGTATTGGTATTCGCTCTTCTTTGAAATTCTGGTAAAATCTGCACTGAAACCATCTGGTCCTGGGCTTTTTTTGGTTGGGAGACTTTTAATGACTGTTTCTATTTCCTTAGGGTTATAGGTCTTATTTAAATTGTTTATCTGGTCTTGATTTAATTTTGGTATATGGTACCTATCCAGAAAATTGTCCCCATTTCTTTTAGATTTTCCAATTTTGTGGAGTACAGTTTTTTGAAGTATGACCTGATGATTCTCTGGATTTCCTTGTTGTCTGTTGTTATTTCCCCCTTTTCATTTCCTATTTTGTTAATTTGGATGCTCTCTCTCTGCCTTTTAGTTAGTTTGGATAAGGGTCTCTCTATCTTGTTTATTTTCTCAAAGAACCAACTCTTTGTTTCATTGATTCTTTGTATTGTTCTCTTTATTTCAATTTTATTGATTTCAGCTCTCAATTTGATTATTTACTGGCATCTATTCCTCCTGGATGAGTTTGCTTCTTTTTTGTTCTAGAGCTTTTAGGTGTGCTGTTAAGTTGCTAGTGTAAGATTTCTCCAACTTCTTTATGTGGTCATTTAGTACTATGGATATTCCCCTTAGTACTGCTTTCATAGTGTCCCATAAGTTTGGGTATGTAGTACATTCATTTTCATTGAATTCTAGGAAGTCTTTAATTTCCTTCTTTATTTCTTCCTTGACTCACTGATGATTCAGTTGAACATTCTTCAGTTTCCATGAGATTGTAGGCTTTCTATAATTTTTGTTATTGTTGAAATCTAGCTTTAGGCCATTGTGGTCTGATAAAATATAGAAAATTATTCCAATTTTTTTGGTGTATGTTGAGATTTGCTTTGTGACTGAATATGTGGTTAATTTTAGAGAAGGTTCCATGGGGTGCTGAGAAGAAGCTATATTCTTTTTTGTTAGGGTGGAATGTTCTGTAGATATCTTTTAAGTCCATTTGGTCTAACATAATGTCTATGAGATCCCTTATTTCTCTGTTAAGTTTCTGTCTAGCAGATCTGTCCATTGGTGAGAGTGGGGTGTTGAAATCTCCCACTATTAATGTGTTGGGTTTGATGTGTGATTTAAACTTTAGTAACGTTTCTTTTACTTATGTGGAAGCCCCTGTATTTAAGGCATAAATGTTCAGAATTGAGACTTCATCTTGATGAATTTTTTGCTGTGATGAATATGTAATGTCTTTCCTGATCTCTTTTGACTGGTTTTAGTTTAAGGTCTATTTTGTTAGATATTAGGATAGCTACACCAGCTTGCTTAAGTCCGTTTGATTGGGAATTCTTTTCCCAGCCTTTTACTCTGAGGTAGTGTCTGTCTTTGAAGTTGAGGTGTGTTTCTTGTATGCCGCAGAGGAATGGATCCTGTTTTTGTATTCATTCTGTTATCCTGTATCTTTTGTGTTCATTTATATTAAGGGATATTAATGACATGTGATTTTTAATTACTGTTATCTTTTGGTGGTAGTGTGTGTGTATTTCCCTTCTTTGGGATTTGCTACTGTGGAGTTATCTATTGCCTGTGTTTTCATGGGTGTATCTGTCATCCTTAAATTTGGGGTTTTCCTTCTAGTGATTTCTGTAGGGCTGGATTTGTGCATAGGTATGGTTTAAATCAGGTTTTGTCTTGGAATGTCTTGTCCACTCCATCTACGATGAGTGAAAGTTTTGCTGGGTATAGTAGCCTGGGCTGACATCTGTGGTCTGTAAGTGTTTGCATTTACATCTGTCCAGCACCTTCTGGCTTTCAAAGTCTCCATTGAGAATTTGGGTATTAGTCTGATGGGTCTGCCTTTATAAATCACTTGGCCTTTTTCTTTTGCTGCTCTTAATATTCTTTCTTTATTCTGTATGTGTAGATGTAACCAACGGTCTTATAAAATAAGAAACACAGAGCCAATTCAGAGAAGAAAGCCAAGAGGTCAGAGCTAAGAGCCTCACCCTTCCTGATTCAGGGATCCTCTCCAGCCAAGAGAGCTCTCCGAAAAGGACCTACTTCCTGTGTGTCTGTCTTTAAAGTCTTCCTGTTCTGCCTTGTCATTGGTTGTAAACCCAAACATGTGACTGCCTCGTCACTGCCTGAATGTACCGCCCTCCAGGTCCTTAAAGGCGTGCGCCACCGCCGCCATGCACTTGCTATGACTCTAATAGCTCTGACCCCCAGACAACTTTATTTATTAACATACAATTAAAATCACATTTCAGTACAAGTAAAATACCACCACATTTCCCCTTTTCTATTTTAATAAAAAGGAAAAAAAAGAAAAAGGTTATAACTAACAAAAGAAAAACTATATACAAAAGTACAATGACTATATACAATATATACAAGTAATAAATGTCTAAACAATGTCTAGTCCATTTGTATTTCACAAATTCAGAGAAAATAATTTCATTATCTATCCTATTTTGTTAAGTCCAAAATGTATCTAATTCACTTTCTATCCTAATTAATCTTCAACTATAACTAACTAACCTTCAACTATAACTGACTAATCTTCAACTCCCTCAGAGACCCAAGAAGGAAATAATATTAGCTAATAAAAATAAAAACAGAAAGTGCATGCAAGCAACTTCCAAAAAATTTGTGAGTTGACAGAAACAGCCAGCTGCCGGGACAGTCACCTGAGGTTTCTCCTCAGTGCTGGGGCATCATCTTCAGCCTATAGGCTTAGCGTATCTGACAGACTCATTTGTGAAGTAAGATGTACACAAGGTCAACAGTTCAACCTCACATTGGGTGAGAGCAGTCCATGTACCAGAAACACCTGAATTCCACTAGTGTCATGCCATGATTCAGGATTTTAAATTCTGGAAATTGTTGTTGGTTTTTTAATTCAGCTGTCCATTCTTCTTGGCTGTGTATATATGGCATCATCTCAGCATCCCGTTCTTCTCCACATCCCTCTGTCAAATGCCAGTTTACTATTGCGAGGCGTGAGCTTAGATACTCTTCAAGAATAACTGTTTCAGCTGCTGTTTCATTGCACATCAGAAGTCATCGGCCCACTGCCTATTCAGCTGCCTTCGAAGAAAAGGGCACTGTACCTTTTCCGAATTGCGAAGGCCATTTCAGGGATGGTGCCATATTGTCCTGGCCTCAGAAGATGCCTTTTGATAAAGCTATAACCACACTTGTTTTGGCAAGAATCGGTAGTCCTTTGTTTCATGTCCTGTCTGTCCATTTTGTCAGCAGTTGATTCAAGGATACTTTGTTGTCCAGTGGCTAACTTTTGCCACAATGAAAGTTAACTCCATATGCAGTTTCTTCAATGCCCATATTTTCTCTGAAGTAGATTGGTACTGCCAGGAGCCGACATGTCTCATAATCATAACAAAAAAGAAAAATTTTCTAAGTTATTAAAACATTTTAAATGCCATATTCTGTAGATCTCTGAAGGGTTTGAAGATGACCTGTCTAAAATGTATCTGCTCAATTTTTAAAACATATCTAATATGACTACAAGTTCTATTGTAATGTCTAACTACTAACTTTCATTTCTTTATATCCTAATAGTTGGTAATAATAACATTCAAGGATCAGAAAATTGCATTGTTAAATGAACAGTATAAGTACAATTAGAAATATACATATAGCATTTTCTAACAATATCAATTTCAATATATATAATTTGTATACAATATAAAACAATACAATCCAATGTAAAGTATTTAAAACTAGTAATTGTCTTTTTCTTCTTCTTTCCTTCTCTTTTTTTTTTAAACAAGAACCTTAAATCTAATCTCCTTTGCTTAGCCTTTTTCCTAACCCTTGACAACAACTTGTAACCAACTCCCCTAAACAATGAAAATTATCCCAGACCCAAAACCCATTAAAAAGACCAAAAAACCACCTGCCCCACACCACCTCTTTGGGAATGTGGGCGTCGTATTCTTAAAATTGCTTCCTGCTGGGTATGGGCGAAGTTATCTTTATCCTAAAAGAAAAATTTTAGGTTAATTGTCAAATTCTAGGAAAGGTAACCATATCCTTCATTATCCAGTCTGTGTATAATGCCAAACTTCAGGGTTTATCTCAAGTCCTTATTCAAGTAGTCTTTGAGACTGGATCATCTCAGCTAGTCATCTCAAAATTGCTATGAGCAACTTGTAGTTCAAAGCTGATCTGTAGATGATGTTTGTCAGCTTAATGATGTTATTATTGTCCACGTGGAATTGTTGTTGTTGTGGGGCCCCAACTTCTTCCTGGAGACTTCAGTTGATGTTAGGCCTGGCCGTGATTTCCTGCAGAAAACTGATAAGAGACTCGAACACAAAGACATATATATGCAGCTAATTGAAGCCTTTTTTCTAGAATTAATTAATACTCTATATGACCATTCATATCTTAACAAAGGTTAAAATGTATATATATCTATATATATTAATCTTGTAAATTTTGATATAAAATTTATACTTTAAGAAAAGTTTTAAAGAATCAGAATAGAATCAAAGAGTTGAGATTAGTAATAGAATAGTCCCTTAGTTAATTTGGCTTTTCTCCTGTCCCATAGCAGAAGATGGCTCTTTTATTCTGGCATGATACAGGGGGTTTGCATTTTCCTTTTAACAACATGCTTGAGTTTAAAGAAGGAGAGAGCCATTCTCCAACTCTAAAGTCAGCTTTAAATTTTAATTGAACTGGGACTATTAGAAGACCAATAGTGTTAAATTTTTAGAGAAAAGCAGAAACAAACATTTAGGAAGACATAAAATTTTTTAGATAATATATACCCATATGCCGTTTCACTCTGTTTCTTGGGATAGATGATTTGTCCCTTTTCTTCAGTTGTCTCATTTGTCCAGTGTTCTTCAGATTCCTTAACCTTCATTCTCCTAAAAGACAAAAACAAAAACCTTTCCCCAAGACTAATTTTGGGGATGTTCCTTTGTGGCAAGTTATTATCTGATTAAATGAAAAGACATGTGTTACTGGTATAAGTTAGTTTAAATTGGATGTTCATGCTTGTTGAAGAACTATCACCTCCTCTAATTAAGAGGTTTCTCTTGTTCAAATCGAACCTTTATCAATTTTGATGGTACCCACAGTTTATCTTCTCCTGTAGAAACAAAAGCAAAACCTCGTCCCCAACGTAACACATACCCTGGTTTCCATTCTGAGGTCAGCACATCCTTAAAGTATATAGGCTGATTTAATTCTGTAGTTTTTTCTATTATCCAATGTCTCTCTGCAGCTGTTGTTCCTTTCTCATTGGCATTAAGAAAATTCAAAGTTAATAGAGCATTATGCAGTCTGTTTCTGGGGGTTTTTGTTACCCCTTTTTGTTCATTTAGCATATCCTTTAGAGTTCTGTTTGATCTTTCTACAATTGCTTGACCTGTAGGATTATGTGGTATGCCTGTAATATGCTTTATATTGTAATAAGCAAAAAACTGTTTCATTTTAATAGAGACATATGATGGAGCATTATCAGTTTTGATTTGTGCAGGTATACCCATGATGGCCATAACTTCGAGCAAATGAGTGATTACAGAATCAGCTTTTTCAGAACTCAAAGCAGTTGCCCACTGAAATCCTGAATAAGTATCGATAGTGTGGTGTACATATTTCAGTTTTCCAAATTCTGCAAAGTGAAACACGTCCATCTGCCAGATTTCATTCCTTTGAGTACCTTTTGGGTTACATCCAGCTGGTAATGGCGTTTGATTGTAGAAGGAACAAGTAGGACATTTCTTTACTATTTCTTTGGCTTGTTGCCAGGTTATGGAAAAATCCTTTTTTAAACCTTTACTATTGACATGATGTTTTTTATGAAATTCTGAGGCCTCCAGCACATTTCCTATCAATAATTTATCAATCTCATCATTGCCTTGTGCTAGAGGGCCTGGCAGACCAGTATGGGATCGAATGTGAGTTATATATAAAGGATGCCTCCTTTTCCTGATTGTATCTTGTAATTGAATAAATAGTGAAGTTAATTCTGAAGCATCAGGGATAAATTCTGCAGTTTCAATATGTAATACTACTCTTTCAGCATACTGAGAGTCGGTTACTATGTTGAGAGGTTCTGAAAAATCCATTAATACCAACAGAATAGCATACAATTCTGATTTTTGAACTGAATTATAAGGACTTTGAACCACTTTACTTAAATTTTCTGATTTGTAACCTGCCTTTCCTTGTTTGTTGGCATCTGTATAAAATGTACGAACTCCAGATATGGGCTTTTCCCATACAATTCGAGGCAAGATCCAATCAGCTCTCTTTATAAGATCAATTCTATCGCTTTTGGGATATTTGCTGTTAATTTCTCCCAAAAAATTACTGCAAGCTCTTTGCCAAGGTTCACTTTCTGTCCATAATTTTTCAATATCCTCCTTAGTTAAAGGTACGACAATTTCTGCTGGGTCTATTCCTGCTAATTGACGAAGTCTCAATTTTCCTTTCCAAATCAAGTCAGAGATTTTTTCCACATAAGTTTTTAATTTTTTATTTGGTTTATTTGGTAAAAATATCCATTCTAATATAATATCTTCCCTCTGCATTAATATTCCTGTAGGAGAATGTCTAGAAGGTAAAATAACCAAAATGCAATCCAGCTTTGGATCAATACGATCCACGTGTCCTTCATGTACTTTCTTTTCTACCAAGGCCAATTCTTTCTCAACTTCAGGTGATAATTCTCTTGGACTATTTAAGTCCTTGTCACCTTCTAAGGTTTTGAACAAATTATGCAGTTCATCATTTTTTACCCCAACAATAGTTCTTAGATGAGAAATATCTCCAAATAATCTTGGAAAGTCATTAAGAGTCTGTAGTCTATCTCTCCTAATTTGCACCTTTTGGGGTCTAATTTTTTGTAGCTCTATTTTATATCCTAAATAATTAATAGAATCTCCTCTTTGTATCTTTTCAGGAGCAATTTGTAATCCCCAGCAAGGCAAAATTTTCTTTACTTCTTCAAACATTCTTTCTAAAGTATCTGCATTTGAGTCAGCTAGTAAAATATCATCCATATAATGATAAATTATAGATTTAGGAAATTTTTTACGTATCACTTCCAATGGCTGTTGTACAAAATATTGGCACAGAGTTGGGCTATTCAACATTCCCTGTGGGAGGACTCTCCATTGAAATCTTTTAACCGGTTGAGAATTATTGTAAGTAGGCACTGTGAAAGCAAATCTTTCTCTGTCTTTTTCTTGTAAGGGTATTGAAAAGAAACAGTCTTTTAAATCAATAACTATGAGAGGCCATCCTTTTGGTAACAGAGTAGGCAAAGGAATTCCAGATTGTAGAGAGCCCATTGGCTGAATTACTTTGTTAATTGCTCTAAGGTCTGTTACCATTCTCCATTTACCAGATTTCTTCTTAATAACAAATACAGGAGAATTCCAAGGGCTGGTTGATTCTTCAATATGCTGAGCATTTAACTGTTCTTCTACCAGCTCTTCTAAAGCCTGGAGTTTCTCTGTTGTTAAAGGCCATTGCTGGACCCATACAGGCTTGTCTGTTAACCATTTTAAAGGTAGAGCTGTTGATGTCTTTGGAAGATCATCAGTTGTTGTGCCCTGTTCTTGTATAATATGGATGGCTGGTGACCACTCAGAATAATGCCTTCTAATATTTCTCTCAGAAACATGTGCTAGTTTATGATTTGTTTCTGAGATTGGAGGGATGTTAATCTGAGTATTCCATTGTTGTAACAAGTCTCGACCCCACAGATTCATAGCTATGTTAGCCACATATGGTTTTAATTTTGCTCTCTGTCCTTCTGGACCTATACATTCGAGCCATCTTGCACTCTGTTTCACCTGAGATAATGTCCCAATTCCTAACAGTTGAATGTTTACCTCCTGAAGAGGCCAAGTTGGATGCCAAAATTCTGGTGCAATTATGGTAACGTCCACACCTGTGTCTACCAGACCAGACAACAAAACACCATTTATTTTTATCGATAATTTTGGTCTTTGTTCATTAATAGAAGTTTGCCAAAAAATTTTCTTTATGTTTTCTCCTGAATTTTCTATTCTCTCTGTTTCATCATCCTGACCAGCATGACTTATTCCAATAGGCATTTGGTTATTTAATTGCTCTGAGTTGGGGTTTCCTCTATGACTGCAGGAAAGGTTTGAACTGGATTTGCTATTGGGTCCTGCATGAGGCCCCTCTGGGAGTTTCCCGAAGACTGAGGCAAAGGATTACCCTGTCTGTCCCTTGTTGATCTACACTCGTTGGTCCAGTGTTTTCCCTTACCACACCTTCTTCATACTCCAGAAGGAAGGGGCAGTCTGTTGCCATTTTTCCTTGAAGAAACATTGTTTCTAGGAATGACCTGTTTACAGTCCCTTTTCAAATGTCCTTGCTTTCCACATCCAAAACATCTAACATTCCTCAAACCTCTTGAAATTGCTTCTCCTACCCAGGTATCATCATGCTCATGAGCTTCAACATTAACCGTGTCTCTAATCCAATCTTCCAAAGGTGCAGATCTTGCCTTTAACGGCCTGATTATTGTTTTGCATGCTGCATTCGCATTCTCAAAAGCCAAAGACTCAATTATTATCTTACTAGCTTCTGAATCCAGGACCATTCTCTTTACTGCTGAAGCCAGTCTTTGTAAAAAATCTGTGAAAGATTCTTTTGGGCCTTGTACAACCTTTGTAAATGACTCAGTTTTTTTTCCTGGTTCCTCAACTCTGTCCCATGCATTCAAGGCTGCTGTTCGACATAAAATTAGGGTTTGGACATCATATAAACATTGTGCTTGTGCTGAAGCATATTGACCTTCTCCAATAAGCTGATCCTGGCAGACTTGTATTCCTTTATCCCTCCACTGTTTTTCTATGTTTTTAGCTTCATCCTTGAACCAAGTTAGCCACTGAAGCCTTTGACTGGGTTCAAGAACAGCTTGTGCCAGCTCCCGCCAATCCTGTGGTACAATCCTATTATATGTTGACCAAGAGTTTAACATTTGCTTTACATATGGGGAATGCATGCCATAAGATACTATTGCCTCCTTAAACCTTCGTAAATCTAACATTTCAATTGGAGCCCAAATATTTTGTGTAGTCATTTGATCAGGCAACTGCTGTATGGTTACTGGACAAACTAAGGGTGACTGTGTGAACACAGGCTTTCTTTCTGTAACCCTATGATCCAATCTTGAAGCAACTTCACTGTTAGTTCTGTCTGAGTTTTTACAGGTTTAACAAGTTTTTCTAAAGCTGTCATCCTGGCACTTAAATTGACTATCTTTTTAAATAGTAAAATGAGAATAAGCATAGTAATAAAATGCATAATTCGGTCAACATTAATCTTCTCATATAGCTGTTCCATTGTCAGACTGTCTAAAATTGCAAACAAAGCCCAATTTTCTTCCAATGAACACAGAAAACCCATTTTTTTTAAAATGTGGAAAAAATTTCTCTTTTAAATAGTTTCCTTTAAAATATTTGATATGTTAAGTGACTTACCAAGTCCTCGTAGAACAATACCAATCCGAGGGAATTTCAAAACAGCCTCCTAGTGTCCGAGGTATGAATCCAGAGAGAGAGAGAGAGAGAGAGAGAGAGAGAGAGAGAGAGAACACGCAAGAACCGTAGCCACAAGTTCTGCCTAAGAACTTGAATCCAGCCACGTGTTCCCGCTTGAGCCTAGTCAAGCCTTGGCTCTGGCTACCTTAAGCTCCAACCACGTGCGTTGGCTTTACAGGCAGGGGCCCTGTTCGGCAGGGCAGGCCTGAATTGTCTGTAGCACCGGCTTTAAGCAAGTAGCTCAAAGTTAGTCTGGCCTGAGGCCAAGCCGACCTGGGCCCAGGCTAGGGAGCCGGCCGCCCTGGCGGAAAATGGGACCTGCCGGCAGCCCTGGCGGAAACGGACCTGCCGGCCGCCCTGGCGGGAGACCGGACCTGCCGCCAAGCCAAGTTAAGCGGTTTTTAATGGATTCTTGTCACGTTGGGCGCCAAATGTAGATGTAACCAACGGTCTTATAAAATAAGAAACACAGAGCCAATTCAGAGAAGAAAGCCAAGAGGTCAGAGCTAAGAGCCTCACCCTTCCTGATTCAGGGATCCTCTCCAGCCAAGAGAGCTCTCCGAAAAGGACCTACTTCCTGTGTGTCTGTCTTTAAAGTCTTCCTGTTCTGCCTTGTCATTGGTTGTAAACCCAAACATGTGACTGCCTCGTCACTGCCTGAATGTACCGCCCTCCAGGTCCTTAAAGGCGTGCGCCACCGCCGCCATGCACTTGCTATGACTCTAATAGCTCTGACCCCCAGACAACTTTATTTATTAACATACAATTAAAATCACATTTCAGTACAAGTAAAATACCACCACATGTATGTTTAGTGGTTTAATTATTATGTGATGAGGGAACTTTTTGGGGGGTCTAGTCTATTTGGTGTTCTATAAGCTTCTTGTATCTTCATAGGCATTTCCTTCTTTAAGTTGGGAAAGTTTTCTTCCATGATTTTGTTGAATACATTTTTCTGTGCCTTTGAGTTAGTATTCTTCTCCTTCTTCTATCCCTGTCATTCTTAGGTTTGACCTTTTCATGATGTACCAGATTTCCTGGATATTTTGTTTTGTGACATTTTTGGCTTTGGTCCTTTCTTTGACAAATGAATCTATTTCTTCTATTATTATCCTCTATGCCAGAGATTCTCTCTTCCATCTCTTATATTTTGTTGATTATGCTTGCATCTGTAGTTCCTGTTCATTTACTCAGTTTTTCTATTTCCAGCATTCCCTGTGTTTGTGTCTTCTTCATTGTTTCTATTTCCCTTTTTAGGTCTTGAACTGTTTCCCTCACAAATTTAATTGCTTTTTCATGGTTTTCTTGGCTTTCTTTAAGGGATGTATTGATTTTTTTTTCCTATTTTTTGTTTATCTTTTCCTCAATTTCTTTAAGAGAACTTCTCATTTCCTCTTTAAAGACCTCTATCATCTTCATAAAGTTATTTTTAAGGTTACTTTCTTCTGCTTCTTCTATGTTGTGATGTTCAGGTCTTGCTGTTGTAGAAGGGCTAGGTTCTGGTGATGCCATATTGCTTTTTATGTTATTTCATGTATTTTTGCACTGGTGTCTGCCTACCCATCTCTTCCTCCAATAGGTACAAGAGGTGCCTGTTTCTGAGCGAGCTCTCTTGTTCTAATTTGTGCTAGCTGTGTTGGTGTCTCAGGTAGCTGCTCTTGGTCTAATGAGAGCTGGCAGATTCTTTGTCTCAGGGAGCCACTCTTGGTCCAATGAATGCTGGTAAATTCTGTGTCTCAGGAAGCCACCAGAGTCACCGGAGGGTGGGTAGGTTTTGGGTAGGGCATAGATCTTGTAGATTGCATGGTCCGATAGGGGGTTTTGATAGGAGAGCCTGCCCACAGGAGTCTTCCTTGCTGGCCAGCAACTGGGGCAGTGACAGGTGGGGGTTCCAACAAAAATAACTTTAAATATGTATTGATATACAAAAATATCTTAAACAAGAGTAGAAATATATATATACAGTATAACAGAAATAAACTTACATTTGTATCAATAAATAAAAATCCTTGCCAATGTAAAATATTTTAGACTATTGGTTGTTTAAAAGTAGATTCAACAGTCCGTTCTTTACCCCATCATTTCTATACTATATCCCTCTTTTTCCCTTCAGAAAGAGATCTCTGAATCTAATCTCTTTTGTTTAGCTTTCTCCCTGACCATAACAAGTAACAATTTGTAACCTCCAACTCAAATGATGATAAACATCCATATCACACTGAATGACCACAACCACCCACCCTACCTCTTGGGTATATGGGCATTGTGTTCTCTAGACTGCTTCCTGTTGTCTTGGGGTGCTGACATCTTTAAGGGACCCTGAAAAAAATTAAGATAATGGTCAAGTCCTGGGAAAGCTAGCTGTTTTCTAGTCCCAGTACAGCAGGAAAATGTAGGGCTTGTCTTAAGTCTGACTGGAATAGTCTGTGACCATCTCAGTCAGCAGTCTTTGAAGCTGTTCTGGATGTAGAACTCTAAGGAATCTGTAACAGAGGTACTCTGGGAGACTGGATCCTCTGGGTCACCCATTTTCATTGGTGTTGTGGTCCTCTTCCTCTGAAAATGCATAAACTTTCAAAAATATATATCTGCATTAACACAAGTATGGAATATACAATGTGCACAAGTCAATTAAAGATGTTTTTTGTTCTATGTTTGAAAAGGTTAAAGACATCTCTCAAATTTATAAGTTCATTTGGCCTGCATAACCAAACTGTAATATAAATCTCTATCCATGCCATATGAAAGAATGGCATGTGATAATTAGTCATGAGGACTCTGTAGCTAACAATATTCATCATACATCATCTTGTCTCCAAGCTGTTCCTGTGTAGAGAGATCAGCTTACCCATCACCTATCCTGTAGTCTTTCTTGGTTCCTCCCCTATGTCTATAGCCAAGATACTGAAGAGGTCTTCCCAAGTCAAATCTGATCTCTATTAACCTGGAAGGAATCCACAGCTTTTCTTTTCCTATGGAAACAAAAGCATAACCTCTTCCCAAACATAATACATTTTATTTGACTTCCATTTTTAAGTTGAGACATTTTTAAAATATATAGGTTGGTTTAATTCAGCAGTCCCTTCCACAATCCAATGTCTCTTGGCAGCTGTTGTGTGTTTATTAGCATTCAAAAAATTCAAAATTAATAAAGTATCATATAAGGTCCAAACTTCCTGTGTTATAAAATTTTTCACCCTTACATGGCTTTTTTTGGATTACTTTGCTTCTCTTTTTAAAGATTTTACCTTATTATTTCTGCACTAGTTTTTATGACTGTCTACCCTTTAGCCTACTCATATTGATAAATGCACTGTAACCTGTTTAGAGGCATTTTCTGTCTGAACCTGCTTCACTGCATATCTGTAACCTTTTCTGTCTGCATGAGAAAAATTCAAGCCATGCCCAGCTTAGCTCATAGAATGCTGATGACTTAAGTCTGCAAGCAGCGGCTGGGAGATGCCTCTCTATACCACAGTTGTATGAAAGACTGTGGGACTAGGAAGCCATGTTTGGCTCCATTTTCGTGTGTTTGTAATCTTTTTTTTTCTTATGCTGTCTCAGGTCTTACGTGGAAATATGTGCCCCCATGTTGGATGTCATTTGTAGTTGGACTTTTTCCTTGGGACCATTGGTTCCACAATAACATGGACACATTATTAATTATGAGAGCTCATCCAATAGCTTAGACTTATTTCTAACTAGCTCTTCTAACTTAAATTAACCTATTTTAATTAATTTACTTTCTGCCTCATGGCTTTATTACCTTATCTTCGTATTGCCCATCCTGCTTGCTCTGTGTCTCTTGGTTACTCTCTTCTTTTCCTCAGCACCTTCTCTGCCCTGAAAATCCTTCCTAGCTATTGGTCATTCAACTTTTTATTAAGCCAATTAGAGTGACACATCTTCACAGTGTACAAAAGGATTATTCCATAACACTGGCTGTCCAAAGAAAGACCTGTTACACTCATAGAATGTTTCCTATGATCAGTTGACTGAAGAAGAGAAGATTAGAGCCTGGTTTACTGATGCTGCTGTATGTTATGCAGGCACTACCCAGAAGTAGAAAGCTATAGACTTTCAACCCATTTCTGAGACAACCCTGAAAGATACTGGTAAAGGGAAATCTTCAAAGTGGGTAGAACTTTAGGTACTACATGTGGTAATACAGTTTGTTTGGAAAGAGAAATGGCCAGATGTGCAACTGTTCACTGATTCATGGCTTATAGCCAATGGATTCACTGGATGGTCAGGGACATGGAAAGAGCATGATTGGAAAATTGGTGAGAAAGACATCGAGGGAACAAGTATGTGGATAGATCTGTCCAAATGGGCAAAGGATGTGAAGATACTTGTGTTCCATGTAAATGCTGACCAAAGGTACTTCAAGTGAGGAGGAGTTAATAAAAAAGTAGATAGGATGACCCATTCTGTAGACAGTCAGCCTCTTTCTCCAGCCATTCCTGTCATTGCCCAATGGGCCCATGAACAAAGTGGCCATGGTGGCAGAGATGGGGGCTATGCCTGGGCTCCCCAACATAGATTTCTACACACCGAGGCTGACTTGGCTACACCTGCTGCTGAGTGCCAAAACCTCCAACAACAGAGACGAACACTGAGCCCCAGATATGGCACCATTCCCCAGGATGACCAACCAGCAAGTTGGTGGCAGGTTGTCTACACTGGACCACTTCCTTTGTGGAAAAGACAATGCTTTGCCCTGGAGTAGATACTGGTTATGGATTAGCCTTTCCTACACATAGTGTTTCTGCCAAAACTACTTATGGACTTATAGAATGCCTTATCCATTGAAACGGTATTCCATACAGTATTGCTTCTGACCAGGGAATTCAATTCATAATCAGAGCAGTGTGACTATGGGCCCATGATTATGGAATCCACTAGCCTTACAATTTTCCCCACAATCCTGAAGCAGCTGGCTCAATAGAAAGATGGAATGACCTTTTGTGGACACAGTTACAGTGCCAACTAGGTGTCAGCAGCATAGAGGGCTTGAGCAGGGTACTCCAGAAGCCAGTACATGCTTTGAATCAACATCCAATATATGGTATTGTTTCTCCCATAGCCAGGATCCACAGGTCCAGGAACTAAGAGGTGGAAAGGGGATAGTTCCTCTCCCCATCACCCCTAGTGACCCACTAGGAAAGTTTTTTCTTCCTATTCCCACAACTCCAAGTTCTACTGTCCTAGAAGTTTTGGTTCTGGAGCGGGGAGTGCCCCTGCTAGGAGTCATAACAAACATTCCATTGAACTGGAAATTCAGACTTCCCCTTAGTCACTTTGGGCTTTTAACTCTCTTAACCCAACAGGCTAAGAACAGAACAACAAACAGTGTTAGGAGGGATGATATATGTAGATTATCATGTAGAAATTGAATTGCCTCTCCACACTGAGATAAGGATTATGTCTGGAATACAGGTGATCTTTAGGGCATCTCTTGATGCCACCATGTCCTATGATTAAAGTCAATGGAAGCTACTACAGCCTAATCTAGGCAGGATGACAAAGTTCACAGACCCATGAGGAATGAAGATATGAATACTACATAAGAAGAGCCAAGACCTGTTGAAGTTACTTGAAGAGAGTAGAGGAAATACATGTGGGTAGTAGAGAAAGGTAGATATAAATACCATGTAAGGTCATGTGACCAGTTGCAGAAATGAGGACAACAGACACGAGTGCTTTTGTTGTATTTTGTTAAGAATGTATTTGTACTGCACTGCCACCCAGGGTAATGGTGATATCCAGGCCCAGCTGGTGCTGAGGACCCTGTCTGGGTTCATTGTCCTACCACAACTGGGGTCTGTGTTGAGGTCCAAGGTCCATGTTGCCACCAAAGGTTACAGGAAAGCCTGGAGTTGGGCCACAACCAACTGGTGTCTGGGGGCCATATTGCCAGAAAAACCATCCTGTTCTGAGTGGCCTGTGCTTCCACCAGAATCAGGATGTCATCTGGGCCCAAGCTGATGCCAAGGGCCATGTCTGGGTCCATGATCCTGTTGCAGCTGTGGTCTGTATTGATGTATGTGGTCCGAGTCACCTCAGGGGGCCATAGGGACCATGAGTGATAAAATCAGAGGGTCATGCTGAGCCAGCCGCATCATTCACTGGCCCTGGGATAGCTGGTCCTGCACCTTGCTGAACACTGCAACAAGAAAGCTGGTCCCAACCCTCATGGAAGAGCTGTCCCTGGCACTTGGGAGAGATGGTGCCACCACTCAACAGGGGTGAGGGAGAATTGACCATGACAACATTGACATAGGGAGGACTGTCCAGCTCAACTACCACTCAGGCCCACAGCCTAGTCCTTGCCTTGGTCTACCTTAACATCTACCTCTGGATGCTCATGAAGGGGTGGGTTCTGTGGAATGATACCCACAGGATTTCTATGAATCCAGGCAGCCAAGAGATATCTGAGGGGAGTTTAGGTGAGGATTTAGTGATATTGGTGTACCAGAAACCAGAGGCCTTGAACCTATGACACATTGCAATGAACATTTGCATGTATGGCTGATTTAACAAAAGGGTATACTATGTGACACATCATGGTTCTCAATGCCACCAGAACAAATGAAGAGGTGTTGGAGAGTCAGAAAAGATGGAGGATCGAAGAGAAATTTTGTTTTTGGTTTTGTTTTCTTTTTTGTTTGCTTGCTTATTTTGTTTTGTGCTGAAGACCTGCTTCAGCAGAGGGGTTCAGGTCCCAAAGAGGATGTGTGGAGTTGGGGGAGGAAACAGGACAGGATCTGAGGGTGAATCAGGATGGCTGACAGGAGAATTTAATTGAAAAAAAAAAAAAAAAAAGAATACACCGAGGGCATGTGAGCTGGAGTGTGGCTTGAAATCAGGGTTTGAGTAACCTTGACCTTGGCAATAGGTACCAGTCATATGTTAGTTAAATGGCCACAAGTTCCTTTTGCCAGAGATAAGGAGGATGATTGCTTTAGCAAACAGAAACTTTCCTCAAGCACTGGAGAGAATGAAGACCCTTATCCAAATGCCTTACTTGCGGACCAGATACCATAGTACAATTTCTCAGTCTTGGTATATGGGTATGCTCCCCTCATAATGCTCCCAAAAGGGAAGATCCTGATGCCTAACTCTTTCCCCATTAAACTGAACCATTCTGATTTCCCTATATTTATGAACTGAACTCTTGTCCTAAATGGCCTCAGGCTCTGAATCTGAATTGTAGACATTTCTCCTTGGGATCAGGTGTGTCTAGTAAATCTCTAACTTTCCTATTCTTGATATAATTAGGAGGGCACAATGGGATTCATGGTTCCATGATGGCAAGGATTTTTTTTCCCAAAGAATTATTATTTTGTTTAGAGAGGCTACCATTGTATACATTTTCATTCTTTACCAAAGGCCACACAAAATTTCCCAAAGAAAAAGATATTAATATTGAGAATCATTAAAAATAAAATTTAAAAGGTACTGCAGAAGTGTGGTCAGCAATGTTGAAATGATGGAACTTTGTCAGGCAGTAATAGTTGCCATGTGATCCACACCAGTTTTGTTTTGTTTTGATTTTTTTTTTAATTTTATTTTTGCAGGATGCTGTAAGGGTGAAGGGAGGATATGGAGGGACTGGGAGTTGAGCAGAATTTGGATGCATGATGTGAAATTACCAAAGATTCAATAAAGAAATTATGTTAAATTAAAAAAAAAACACAATTAAAAGTGTTCCTCCATGGCTTCTTGTTCAGTACCTACCTCCAGGTTCCTACTCTGAGTCCTTCAATAATGGACTGTGATAATGTGAAGTGTAAGCCAAATAAACCCTTTCCTTCCAAAAAAGAATGTACTTGTACAGATATTTGTGTTTTCTTTCAATTTCCTTATTATATGTTGTAATATCAATGAAAAGAATACTAATAGGCTGTCCCCCAAGGGACATTGCCACCTATTTGAAATTTATAAAGCATTTGCAGTTGTTCAATGGATAGTTATATCATGTTAGGCTTAATTATGACCTGGTTAAATATATAATGCATTTGTGATTGTCTACATGATAGTTATGTTTAGGCATTGTTATGACCAGGTTATTGTTTTCATTTGGAAGTTAATTATGACAGAAGGAGGTGTGATTGTGTGTCAAGTTGACAAGGGATGGACTGTGATGACTATTCTTGGTTGTCAACTTGACTGTATCTGAAATGAACTATAATCCAGAAATGGAGAGCAGAGTTGTGATCCTGATCTTGAGGCAGAAAGACAACTTGCCTCTAATCTAGATCTTAAAATTGGATGATGAGATGACATACGCCTTTAATCCAGACCTTGAGCCAGGAAGGCACATCTTTAATCTGGGCTATACCTTCTACTGGAAACCTATGTAAAGACATAGAAGAAGGAAGATTTAGTTCATTTTTCGCCTGTCTGCCCTCCCCTCGTCAGCATATCCATTTCTTAACTGGCATGGGAGCCTACTTTTTTAGGATTCCAGCATATGAAGACCAGCTGAGATACTCAGCCTCCTGGGACTGAGCAACTACTAGATTCTTGGACTTTCCGTTCACAGCTAACCATTATTGGATGGCCACCTCTATGTTATTCCAATAAGTTCCCATAGATAGATAGATGCTCATTCCATAAGTTTTGTGACTCAAGAGAGACCTGACTAATATAAGTGGGACACGGAAGTCTCCCACTATCAATGTGTGGGAGTCAAACTGTGATTTAAGCTATAGTAGTGTTTCTTTTACAAACTTGGATAAACTTGTGTTTAGTGTATAGATGTTAAGAATTGCAATGCACCATTGGTGGATTGTTCCTTTGATGGGTATGTAGTATTCATCCTTAGCTATCCATATTCATTTTATTCTAAAGTCAATTTTGTCAGATATTAAAGTTGTTAAACCAGCTAAAGTCCATTGCTGCTTAGGTCCATTTTCTTGAAATATCATTGTCTACTCTTTTACCCTTTAACCACTGATGTTAAGGTGTATTTTTTGGATGCAGCAGAAGGATAGATGCTGTTTTCATATCCATTCTGTTAGTCAATGTACTTTTACTGGGAATTTAAACCATTGATGTTGAGAAATATGAATAAGCAGTATTTGTTGATTTCTATTATTTTGGTGGTTCTGTTGCTGTTGGTGGTGGTAGTAGCAGTGTGTGTGTGTGTGTGTGTGTGTGTGTGTGTGTGTGTGTGTGTGTGTATGTGTGTGTGTGTGTGTGTGTGTGTGTGTGTGTGTGTGTGTGTGTGTGTGTGTTTCCCCTCATTAGATTTGCTGGTCTGGGATTTTTTTACTCCCCATGTTTTCTTGGGTGTAGTTGATGTCCCTAGGTTGGAATTTTCCCTCTAGCACTTGTTCCAGGCCTAGATTTGGAGATAGATACTGCTATCTATCTGGTTTTTATCATGGACTGTCTTGTTTTTTCCCTCTGTGGGGATTGAATGCTTTACATGGTGTTGTAGTCTGGGTTGGGATCTATGGTCTCTTAGAATCTTTAGCACATCTGCACCAACACATCTGGCTTTTAGAGTCTGTATTGAGAAGTCAGGTGTAATTCTAATAGGTCTGCCTTTATATATGTCTTTTTTCCTTTCCTTCTTAATATTCCTTTTTATTAACTTCAGTGTTTTTATTATTATGTGCCAAAGGGGAATTTCTTTTCTGGCCCAATTTATTTTGTGTTCTGTATGCTTCTTTTACCTTGACAGACATCTCCTTCTTTGGGGAAGGAAAATTTTCTTCTATGATTTTGTTGAAAATATTTTTTTGCACCTTTGAGCTGGGAGTCTTCTCCTTGCTCAATTCCTATTATTCTCCGATTTGGTCTTTCCATAGTATTCCAGATTCCTTGTTTTTTTGTTTGTTTGTTTGTTTTTAGATTTAACATTTTCTTCGACTAATGTATCCATTTCTTCTGTAGTGTCTTCAATGTCTGTGTTTCTTTCTTCTATCCCTTGTTTTCTGTTGATGAGGCTTCTCTCTGTGGTTCCTGTATGAGTTCCTAAATTTCTCACTTGCAACTGTCCTTCAGGTTTGGTTGTCTTTATTGATTCTACTTCCACTTTTAGGTCTTGAACTGTTTTATTCATTTCTTTCTACTGTTTGTGTTCTCATAGATTTCTTTAAAATATTTATTCATTTCCTCTTTAAGGACCTCTATCCTCTTCATAAAGGCTGTTTTAAGGTCTTGTCCTTGTGCTTTAGCTCTGTTGGAGTACTCTGGGCCTGTTGTTGGTAGGGTTGCTAAGCTCTAGTGGATACATATTGGCATAGCTATCATCATTGTGTTTTTATGCTGGCATCTAGACATCTGCAGTTGGGAAAATTAAAATTCTAGGTGCTGATATCTGGTCTTGTCTTTGTTGGGTGAGCGTTTTGTTCCTTGGTGTCTGTTTCTTCTCTGGTTTGCTGTGGGATGATCTGTATGTCAAATCTGTTGCTCTGATTGGTCAATAAATAAAACACTGATTGGCCAGTGGCCAGGCAGGATGTATAGGCGGGACTAACAGAGAGGAGAATTGAGAGAACAGGAAGGTGGGAGAGACTGCCAGCCACCACCATGACAAGAAGCATGTGAAGATGCCGGGAAGCCACAAGCCACGTGGCAAGGTATAGATTTATAGAAATGCATTAATTTAAGCTGTAAGAACAGTTAGCAAGAAGCCTGCCACAGCCATACAGTTTGTAAGCAATATAAGTCTCTGTGTTTACTTGGTTGGGTCTGAGCGGCTTTGGGACTGGCAGGTGAGAGAGATTTGTCCTGACTGTGGGCCAGGCAGGAAAACTCTAGCTACACTGGTTTCTAAGAGTATATGGTGGCTGTGTTTCCTAATAGGAAATTCTAGAGTCTTGACAAGCTTGGACACTAGGGGTTCAGGTAAAAATGTGTTTCTGGGCATTTAGAACTGACACTTAGGAATGGGGGTGAAGGAGCTTAGGGGGGCCACAGCAGGGAGAAGAGCAAAGTGCTCCACCCAAGTCTGCTTAGTCCCCTGGAAATGAGAGAGATAGTGAGGAGAGGGTCAAGCAGGTCTGCTACAGAGCTAGGGATGAGAGTGGGGATGGATTTGGAGGAATGGAGAGGAAGGTGAAGATCTGCAATTAGCCTCTTGCTTCCCTAGTCAAAGTGGCCTAGGTTTCCCAGGGAATGCCTGCTGGAGTTGCAGGCTGGGATAAAGTGGGGGAAGGGAAGTTGCGGACGCCCTGTGTGATAGACTGGGTATGGAGTAATGGGAGAACAGAGGCTGCAGTGAGTATTTTGCTACAGAGCTAGGAATGAGATTGGGAAATTAGATTTGGAAGAGCAGAGGGAGAGGTAAAGATCTGCGGTTAGCCTACCTGTTTCCTGCGGGGCTGGACTAGCTTTCAGGTTCCCACTGAATCAAAATATTTTTAATTCATTGGTCTCAAGTTCAAATTTGCAGATATTTCCCAATAATCTGAAGGCCTAGTTCTTATTTGTTGGGAGAGAGAGAGAGAGAAAGAGAGAGAGAGAGAGAGAGAGAGAGAGAGAGAGAGAGAGAGAGAGAGAGAGAGAGAGAAAGAGAGAAGAGGAGAGGAGAGGAGAAGAGAGGAGAGACAGACAGAGACAGAGTGCAAGCAAACTTGAGGCAAAAAAAATTCATTAGGCTTAGGCAGAATGGTGGAGTCTAAGTTAAACAAATAAAAGCTTCAATTTGCTTAGGAATGGAAGATTCTATTCTTGGGGGCTGGAGAGATGGCTCAGTGGTTACGAGCACTGGCTGTTCTTCCAGAGGACCTGGGTTTATTTCCCAGTGTCAAAACGGCAGCTCACAACTGACTGTAACTCCAGTACCAGGAGATCTGGCATCCTCACACAGACCTACATCAGGCAAAACACCAATGCACAGAAGAAGAAGGAGGAGGAAGAGGAGAAGAAGAAGAATCAGAACCTGTTCTTTTACGGGTCTCCTTGAGGGATTAGTGGGGAGAGAAAAGTGTGTTCTAAGGAAAGGGGCTCAAGGTCAGCTGACATCACTGAAGGTTGACTCAGGGATATTATGTTTTCTCCTGTTTCTGGCTGAAGTAGGTGTTGGGAAGTTCACCAGGACATTACTGGATAAGGTCTGTCTGAGAGATCCCTAGGTCTGGTTAGGGTGTGACATGATAAGGATCACTTGTCCTGCCTGCAACCCTTTGTTTGGTATCTTTAAGGGCCCTCTCCCAGGAAAAGCCAGGTAGTTTTTCTACCTCTGTGAGAAGATGCTATCAAAGTATTTAAATAGTGGCACTGTTCAGCTAGAGATGAGCAGGGACTGCTCCACTTTATCCTGTTTTCTTTTTTTTATTTTGACATTATAATTTAATTATAACATTTCTCTCATCTCTCCAAACACTCCTGGTAGGATACCCCACCCCCACTCTCCTTCAAACTCACTGCCTCCTGTTTTGTTGTTGTTGTTGTTGTTGTTGTTTTGAGACAGGATTTCTCTGTGCAACAGTCCTAGCTGTTCTGGAACTCACTTTGTAGACCAGACTGGCCTCCAACTCATTGAGATCTGCCTGCCTCTGCCTCCCAAGTTCTGGGACTAAAGGCTTGCATTACCATCACCTGGCACATTCTTTTTTTTTTTTTTAAACTAATTGGTATTATATATATTCCTAAATACATCTTGCTCAGACTGTATATGTTACTTGTGTGTATGTTTTCAGGGTTAACAGTTTAGCACTGACAACAAACTAGTGTGATTTTCCATGGGGAAAGACTACCTCTTCCAACCCCAGCTTTCCTCAGTTCTTTGTTGGGGGTAGGTTAAGACCGCAAGGTTTTTTCCCTATTCAATTTAGCATGTCCACTGGTGTTAACTGTTCTTGATACCAAGTTCATTCAGGTAACCCTGGACAGGATTCTTGGCCCATTGCTTATGTTACCCTAGGCCTACGACATGTATTTTCTATGCCTTTCTGTGTTCTGTTGGTACTTGATTTTGTTCCTTCTGTGAAAGCAGGTACACAGATACAACAAAAAGTGATCTACCACCTCCTTAAAGTTTATTGTGCAACTTAATTTTGTAGCAGTGGAGCCAATTTAGGTCAATCTCAGTCCACATCTGCCCTGTTAGATAAAGCTCAGATATTCAGAGTTAAAAACCCAACATGCCAGCTTCCTTTCTCAAATCAAGTTTTGACATACAACAATGTCAAATTTTAATATAACATGGAAGTAATTAAAAGAACATCTTCATTGATTGAATATATGAAATAAATTTTTTGAATATATGAAAAAATGGTAGACTGACAGCTTCTCACATGTAAAAATGTTTTTCTCTAAGATATAAGCAATCAGATAATATAAAAATGAAGGTTAAAAAAATAGGTTAAGGGGAAAATTAAACAATGAAAAAAAATAAACTACCCTAGAAACATAACAATGTTTCAATGCCTGGAAGTTAAACTAGGGTGTACATGCCTATAACCGGAAGAAGAGACTACTAGCTGAAGAAAGAGGATCCTGTGATGGGGTCCAGTGTTGGGGTACACAGTGAGTCTGAGGCCAGCCTGGGCTATCTAGAAATGTGTGTGTGTGTGTGTGTGTGTGTGTGTGTGTGTGTGTGTGTGTGTGAGAGAGAGAGAGAGAGAGAGAGAGAGAGAGAGAGAGAGAGAGAGAGAGAGAGGACAGATAAATGGCAGTGCCTAAAGAACAATGAGTTTCTTCTCTGTACAGGTACAGGACCCACACATGCACTTGCACTTTCATGACTGTATGCACACACAAACACAATGCTGTGGCCATATGGATACTATCTTGATAGCAACTTCTTAAATTGGGTTTGATCCCATTTGGGCTCATGTAACTCAATGTAGCAGATAGAAAAAAATGAGACAAGGGCAAAAAGTTTATGAACATATAAGGATCAAAACTTAATTAAAAATCAAATGCATGGTTCCAGACATGGTGGTTCATTCCTTTAAGTCCAGCACCTAGGGGGCGAGCTGGGGCTGGGGGTGGGAGGGGGGAGGCGGGTGGATCTCCGTGAGTTTGAAGTCAGCGTGGTCCACATAGAGAGTTTCCAGGCAGTCCAGGGTAACCTATTGAGTGAGACCATGTCTCAATTAACTAAAATAATGAGTTTGAGATCTGGTAGGTTTCAACCTGGTTACATTTCTACATTGTTGGTTCTGAACACAGCACACACACTTGGCCAACAAACACTGCCTCAAACACCTAGGCTCAGTTCTCACACTTTGGTATGTTATTTATTGAGGGGTTTTTACTACATATTCAAAGATAACGCTTACTTACAAAGAATAAAAGTTTTTTATATTTTCCTACCTTTATTTTGCTATGCAAATGTCAAATAAATGTACCTTTGGATTGTATTGCATTCAGATGTTTAATTTTTTTTAAAAAAAATTTGAGGTTCTGACTTGAGATTCATCAACAATTGCTAACTAAATTTTGGACTTTTGATTAGGACAGAATATTCAACAATGGACCCTTAAGTACAGTGCTCAGATTTTGTACTATAAGAGCAATTCCTAATGTATAGAAAATCATAAAGCAGAAATATCAATTCCTAGAAATCAATCTACCTCAAGACTCAGCTTTACCACTCTTGGGCATATACCCAAAGGATGCTCAATCATACCACAAGGACACTTGTTTACCTATGTTCAAAGCAGCTTTACTCATAATATCCAAACCTGGAAACAATGTATATGCCTCTCAACCAAAGAATGGATAAGAAAATGTGGTACATTCACACATTGGAGTGTCACTCAGCAGTAAAAACAAAACAAAACAAAAAAAACCAATGACATTGTGAAATTTTGTAGGCAAATGGATGGAACTAGAAAGAATCATCCTGGGTGAGGTAGCCCAGACCTAGAAGACAAACATGGTATGTACTCAATCACAAGTGGATGTTAGGTGTAAAATAAAGAATAACCAGGCTACAATCCACAGATCCAAAGAGGCTAGGTAACAAGGAGGTCCCCAAGGGAAGCCACACGGATCTCCCTGGGAAGGGGAAATAGAAGGGTTCTCATGGCTAGATTGGGGGTGGGTGAAGATGGAAACTGGAGGGATCAGGTTGGGGGTTGGATGAATGGGGAGAGTACTGAAAGATGACTGGAAAGGGCATGCATCTTGGGTCAAGTAGAAACCTGATACAAGGGAAACTTCCAGGAATCTAAAAGGATGGCACCACCTAAGACTCCTAGCAATCATGGATACCTAACCTAAACTCTCCATCTTCTGTGATCAGACTGGTGATTACCCCAATTGTCATCAGAGATCCTTCATCCAGTAACTGATGGAAACAGATGCAGAGACCCACAGCAAAAAACATTAGGCCAACCTTTGAGAATCCTGCTGAACAGAGGGACAAAGGGTTGTAGGAGCCAGGTAGGTCAAGGATATCACAAGCAAACCCACAGAAACAACTAACCTCGCTCATAGAAATTCACAGTCTGAACTAACAATCAGGGAGCCTGGATAGGACCAACTTAGGCCATCTACAGATATGTGACAGTTGTGTAGCTTGATCTACTTGTGGGACTCCTAACATGGGAGCAGGGGTTGTCCCTCATGCTTTGGCTGGCTCTTGGGAACCTATTCCTCATACAAGATTGTCTTGCCCACCTTTAATACAATGGGAGGTGCTTAGTTTTACTGCAACTTGATGTACCATGCTTTACTGATACCATAGGAGGCCTGCCCCTTTTTGAACAGACACAGAGGAGGAGTGGATTGATGGGAGAGAGGTGGGGGTGTAGGGAATGGAAGGAGAGGAGGAGGGGGAACCTGTAGTCTGGATGTAAAGTAAATAAATAAATTAATTTAATTTTAAAAATAAAAACAATTATCTTTGGAAAGCATGGAAGATAGGTTGGAAAGATGACTTCATGGTTAAGAGCGCTTACTACTGCCAGGTAGTGTGGCATATACCTTTAATCCCAGCACTCAGTAGACAAACACAGGTGAATACCTGAGTTCAAGGCCAGCCTGCTCTATAGAGTGAGCTCCAGAACAGTGAGGGTTACACAGAAAAACCCTGTCTCAAAAAAAAAAGAAAAAAAAAGAAAGAAAGAAAGGAAAGGAAAGGAAAGGAAAGGAAAGGAAAGGAAAGGAAAGGAAAGGAAAGAAGGAAGGAAAAAAGTGCTTACTGCTCTTACAGAGGACCTGAGTTGGTTCCCAGAAATCTTACCTCAGGGAGCTCACAACCACCAGTGATTCTAGCTCCAGTGGATTTGAGACCTCTTCTGGCTTCTGCAGGCAACCACTCTCACACAGACACATAGACAAAAATAAAATAATTTTAAAAAAATTTCTGTAAATCTGAACCAACAACCAGGGATCCTGCATGGGACCAACCTAGGTCCTCTACATATATGTGACAGTGTGTAGCTTGGTCTAGTTGTGGGACTTCCAACAATGGGAACAGGGGCTGTTCCTAATACTTTGGCTGTCTCTTGGGAACCTATTCCTCATACTGGATTAACTTACTGAGCCTTAATACAAGGGGAAGAGTGTAGTCTTACAGCAACCTGATATGCCATGCTTTGTTGATACCCATGGGAGGCCTGCCCCTTTCTGAACAGAAACAGAGGAGGAGTGGATTGAGGGAGGAGAAGAGGGAGGGGAAATTGTGGTCAGGGCAAAAAAGAGAGAAAGAAAAAGAAAGAAAGAAAGAAAGAAAGAAAGAAAGAAAGAAAGAAAGAAAGAAAGAAAGAAAGAAAGAAGAAAGAAAAAAACTTCTGTCTTAGGGTTTTGTTGCTGGGCAGAGACAGCATGACCACATAAAATCTTATAAAGCAAAACATTTAGTTGGGGTTGGCTTACAGTTTTAGAGGTTTAGTCCATCATCATCATGGCAGAAAGCATGGTGGCATGCTGGAGAAGAAACTGAGAATTCTACATCTGTATCTACAGGGAACAGGAAGAGACAATGAGCCACTAGGCCTGGTCTGAGTTTTGGAAACCTCAAAGCACACCCCTGCAGCAACACATTTTTCTCCAAGAAAGCCAAAGCTACTCCAACAAGGCTACACCTCCTAATAGTGGCACTGCCTATGGGCCTATGGGGGCCATTTTTATTCAAGCCACCATGGCATCAAGGATGCTTTACATCCTGAAGTATCAAAAATATTTAGCCAAAATTTAGTTATTTATATAAGAATAAACATATCCACCTCACAATTTTGCAAATTTACTTGCATCCTTAAAAAAAGTATAGTTACATACATACTAAATAATTGTGTCAAAGCAAATGTCTTTATAGTTATCAGTTAGTATTTAATTTATATCTCTACTTTGTACACACATATACTCAAGGTTGTGGAATAAATTCTTGGGAAGAAAGAAATTGTGAATGAAAAGATTTAAGAAACCTCCACTGAGGCTAAAGACATGACTCAGTGGTTAAGAGCATTACTGCTCTCCTTGAGGGCTCAAGTTCAGTTCCCAGAACCCATGTCTGGTAGCTCAGAGCCTCCTGAATGTTATCTCCAGGGAATCTGATCCTTTTCTAGCCTTCTTGGGCACTGTACTCACATACCCAAACTCATACATAGCAAACAAATGTACACATGATAAGATATATAATCTTAGGGACTGCTCAGCAGTTGTGAGAACTTGCTGCTTTTACAGGGAACCCAAGTTTGGTTCCCTGAACCTACATGACAGCTCACACACATCCGTAACTTCAATAACAGGGGATCTGATGCCCTTTTCTAACCTTGGCAAGTACCAGGCACATGTGTGGTGTGCATGTATCTATGCAAGCAAAACATTCATATACATAAAATAAAATAAATTAATATATATACATATATAATAAAATCTTTGGAAAAAAGGAGAAGAAGGAGGAGGAGGAGAAGGAAGAAGAGGAAAAGGAGAAGCAGAAGAAGAAGAAGAAGGAGGAGGAGGAGGAGGAGGAGAAGGAAGAAGAGGAAAAGGAGAAGCAGAAGAAGAAGAAGAAGGAGGAGGAGGAGGAGGAGGAGGAGGAGAAGGAGGAGGAGAAGAAGAAGAAGAAGGAGAAGAAGAAGAAGAAGAAGAAGAAGAAGAAGAAGAAGAAGAAGAAGAAGAAGAAGAAGAAGAAGAAGAAGAAGAAGAAGAAGAAGAAGCAGCCCTGATTTAGGTGCCACAAAATGGCTTAGTGGATAAATACCTCCTTGTCAAACCTGATGACCTAAGTTCCCTTTCCAGGATCCATAGGATGAGAGGGCAGAACTGAGTCCCTCAAGATGTCCTCAGATTTCCACATGAGTTCTATTACATACCTGTGTTCATATGCATGTATGTGCATACATATATACATACATACACCCTTATTTAGCAATACAAATAGTATTATTAGAAAAATCTATTAAAATAATCATACAAAAAACCAAAGAAGACTAAACATACCGCCTGGTTAGAGACTCAAAGAACATCCCTTAAAATTCAAATACTTTTCCTAACAAACTCCTTATGTAAAATCATCTCCTCAACCTATGATTCTATCCTTGTAATTACATAGTTGTGCAAAGCCTAGAGCCCTAAGCAAATTAAATGCTTGTACATAAATAATACAATGGCCTGCTCCCAGCCACCTTCAGCCAGTTTCTTTTTTGTCTTGACTCAACACAGAGCAATGTCCCCCACGTCAAAGGCTGCAAATGCTGTCGAATACTGCCACTGCCCAGTAGCCACCTTCCTCCTGGCCCTTTCTCTAGAGCTCCATATAAACACTGATGTCTGCAGAGGTACCAAGCATACACCTTAAACTCACCATGCCCAAGCCTTGCTCTAGGTTTCCACTCCAGGCTTTTTTCTTACTCCAGTGGATATAGGCTCCATCTTCGGGAGTCCCTGGCCAAAAGGTCTTATAGTCATTCTTGCCTCCATTTCCCACTTACAACACATCCAGCCAGAAATCCTCAGAGCTTAACATTCAAAACAGATCCAGAACAAGAACAAACACCTACCACTGCACTTCCGCTTCCCCCTCCACTCCCTCAGCCTTTTCCTCTTGCTGTGCCTCTCCTCCTCCATCTCCTCTGCCTCCTATTCTTCCTCTTCTGCCTCTTTCTTCCACCCTTCTGCCTCTCTACTTCCTTCTCTTCTTCCATTTTCTGTCTCTTTACTTCCTTATCATTCTCCTTCCCCATTTCTTTTTTCATCCTCTTTTTTCTTCATCCTTATTTTCTGTCTCCTCTTCCCCCACCCCCTCTTTGTCCTCCCCATTCTTTCCCCCACACTTCCTTTTCCCCCGTTTCTCTCCTTTCCTTTTTCTTTTTTTTCCCTATCTGCCTTTTCTCTCCTTTTCTGACAAAGGAGTCCTAACCAACAGGCAAAGGAAGTGTCTTTGCAGAAAGATGACATGCCACAGGATGCCCTCAAGGTAATAGGGATAGTTTGTAACAAAAATTGCCAATGAAAAGAGTTAGGTCCATAAGAGGGAATGGTGCCAGAGCCTGAGTCATGTGATGAGAGAGCTTCCCCAGTTAATGAATGAGCATCGAAGTGTGGAGAAGCAGAGCCAGGCAGGGTAAGGACACAGCCGCTCTGGACAACAGTGGTAAGATGAAGGACCAGTTGTATATTATAGCAAATACTTTCCAGGAAATGGGAAATGTTTCCCAATCTCAGAGAAGGGATTTACACTTAATGATGATCTATATGGTAGTGAATGGGAACTGGTATCAAAGAGGCAAAGGTATCATTTCTTTCCCCTTTTTTTTTTTAAAAAAAAAAAACTCTTCCCTTGAGTGCTGATTCTCCTCTCTCCTCTCCTTCCAGTCCCTTTCCACTACCTTCCCTCTCCAGCACACACACCCACCTACCTTTGTTTCTCTTTATAAAAAAGCAGGTCTCCCAGGGTATCAACCAAGCACAGCTCCAGTATTCCTCTGTTTAGTTTTGTGTGGATGATCTGTTCACAGATTGGTTAGAGTTTCCTGTTGAAGTTTCCCACTATTAATGTGTAGGGTTTGATATGTGATTTAAGTTTTAGTGATATTTCCTTTATAAATGTGGATGCCCTCGTATTTGGGACATAGATGCTCAGAATGGAGACATTATCCTGGTGGATTTGGATTTGTCCTTTGATGAATATGAAATGTCCTTCTCCATCTCTTTTGGTTAATTTTGGTTTTAAGTCTATTTTGTTAGATATTGAGATAGCTACACCAACTTGCTTCCCAGGTCCATTTAATTGGAAAATCTTTTTCCGACCCTTTACTCTGAGGTAATGTCTGTCTTTAATTTTGTGGTATGTTTCTTGTGTGCAACAGGAGGATGGATCCTGAATCTATTATGTTAGCCTTTGCTTTTTATTGGGAAATTGAGTTCATTGATATTGAGAGAGGGTAAAGACAAATTATTGTTAATTCCTGTTATTTTGGTGATGGTGATGGTGGTAGTTGTGCGGTGGTGGTGGTGGTGGTGGTGGTGGTGGTGGTGGTGGTGGTGGTGGTGGTGCTGGATGTGTGCTTTTCCCGTCTTTTGGTTTTGCTAGTATGAGATTATTTTCTGTTTTTACATGGGTGTAGTTAGCCTCCTTGGGTTGGAGTTTTCCTTCTAGCATGGGCTGGAATCTGTGATCTCTTAGAGTCTGTAAGACATCTGTCCAGGCCCTTCTGGCTTTTAGAGTCTCCAGTGAAGTCTGGTATCATTCTAGTAAGTCTGCCTTTGTATTTTACTTGGCCTTCTTCCCTTGCAGCTTTTAATATTCTTTTTTTGTTCTGTATGTTCAGTATTTTGATTAGCATGTGCGAGGGAACGGGGCGGGGCGGGGGGGGGGGGCCTGGGGGGACTTTTTTTTCTGGTCTAATCTATCAGTTTCCTGTAAACGTCTTGTACCTTTATAGGCATGGCATTCTTAAGGTTAGGGAAATTTTCTTCTATGATTGTGTTTAAAATACTTTGTGGGCCATTGAGCTGGGATTCTTCTTCTTCTACTCCTATTATTCTTAGGTTTGGTCTTTTCATAGTATCTCATGTTTCCATGATGTTTTGTGTCAGGATGGTTTTTATTTATTTATGTATGTATGTATGTATGTATGTATGTATGTATGTATATGAGGACTTTATTTACATGTATGCCTTCATGACAGAAGAGGACATCAGATCTCATTATCGATGGTTGTGAGCCACCATGTGGGTGCCAGGATTTGAACTCAGGACCTCTGGAAGATCAGGAAGTGCTCTTAACCGCTGAGTGGTCTCTCTAGTCCCACTTAGAAACATCTGTGTGTGTGTGTGTGTGTGTGTGTGTGTGTGTGTGTGTGTGTGTGTGTGTGTATGTGTGTGTGTGTGTGTGTGTGTGTTTTGTTTTATTATTTTTTGTTTTGTCGTTTTGTTTTGAGGCAGAGTTTTGTCATGTAGCCCTGGGTGGCCTTGAACTCACTATGTAGACCAGGCTGGTCTTAAACTTAGAGAGATCTCCTGCCTTTGCCTCCTAAGTTCTGGAGTTTAAGGCATGTGTCACCATGCCTAGCTTATTGTTTTGTTTCTTGAGACAGGGTCTCACTCTGTTACCTAGGCTGGCCTCAAACTTACAGCAATCCTCCTGTCTCAGTCTCCTAAGTTCTGAGATTGTAGACTACACAGATTCTTGAGTTGGAACTTACAATATTTTTTAATTTTATGTCTTTTTTTTTTTTCAGAGCTGAGGACCAAACCCAGGGCCTTGTGCTTGCTAGGCAAGTGCTCTACCACTGAGCTAAATCCCTAACCCCTCTTTTTTTAATTTTAATGAAGAAAGGCTGAACATTAAGAAATTATCATTCAATTTATCAAGTTAGCAAAAAGAGAAAATAGGAGCCTAAATGAAAGGAAATAGAAAAATAACGATATGTCAACTGTAGTACTGAGACTAACTCCAAAAAACAAGAAACAAAAGAAAAAAACCCACAGCTTCTATTCACATCACACTCTTCCTCCTTCCCCTCTTCCTTCTTTTTTATTTTTATTTTTATTTTTATTTATTTATTTTTTTTTAATGGGGCAGGGGGACTTTTTTTTCTGGTCCAATCTATCAGTTTCCTGTAAACGTCTTGTACCTTTATAGGCATGGTCTTCTTAAGGTTAGGGAAATTTTCTTCTATGATTGTGTTTAAAATACTTTGCGGGCCATTGAGCTGGGATTCTTCTTTTTCTACTCCTATTATTCTTAGGTTTGGTCTTTTCATAGTATCTCGTGTTTCCATGATGCTTGTGTCAGGATGGTTTTTAGATTTAACATTTTCTTTGATGGATGTATCAATTTCTTCTACTGTATTTTCCATGCCTGAGATTCTCTTTTCCATCTCTTATATTCTATTGGTGATGCTTGCATCTGAAGTTCTTGTTCACTTACCTAGATTTTCTGTCTCTAGGATTCTCTCAGTTTGTGTTTTCTTTATTGCTGTTATTTCCCTTTTCAGGTCTTGAACAGTTTCATTAATTTATTTCACCTGTTTGTTTCTTCTTCTTGGCTTTCTTTAAGGAATTGATTCATTTCTACTCACCAATTGTGTTTTCCTGGATTTCTTTAAGGAGCTCTATCATCTTCATAATGTTAGTTTTAAGGTCATTTTCTTGCATTTCAACTGTGTTGGAATGTTCAGGGTTTGCTGTGGTAGGATAGCTGGGCTCTGGTGATGCCATATTGCCCTGGTTGTTGTCAACTGTGCTCTTAAGCTGGCCTCTAGCTTTGGGTTTGGGCTAATTATAGGTGTAAGTGTTGATTTCTGAGTTTGTCTTTGTTGGATCAGTGTTTTTTGCCTTGGTTTTTTGTTTCCTCTCTAGTCTTCTGGCCTGAGGGGCCTGTCATTCTGGTGATAGGCAGTCCTGTATTCTAGGAGGTTGCCTCTGGTGAGGTTTTGGTGGTCTGTGTGGCGTCTGGGTTTCTGGGAACTGGCATAGCCTCTGGAAGAGCAGGGGACTGGGATTCTGGGTACCAGCAAGGCCTCTAATAGTGCAGGGGGCTTCTGCCAGAGTTGTGGTCCAGGAGCTGGTGACGAGGATGGGGAGGGAGCTGTGGGGGGGAAGCCTGCACTGGCTCTGAGAAAGTGTTGGTGGTCTTCCAGTAGGGGGCTTACCTGGGGTTCTGGGTACTTGAGTGACCTCTGATAGAGCAGGGGGCTTCTGCCAGAGTTGTGGACTGGGATATGGTGTGGGGTGGGATATGTTGGTGGAAAGCTGGTTGGGCTCTGAGGAGTGTTGGCAGTCTATGGGCAGGGTCTTAATTGAGGTTCTGAGTGCCTGTGTGGCCTCTGGTAGAGCAGGGGACTTCTGCCAGAATTGGGGCCAGGATATGGTAACAAGGAGAAGGGGGCTGTTGTGGAAAAACTGGGTGGGCTCTGAAGAGTATTGGTGGTTTGTGGGTGGGGTCTTATTTGGGGTTCGAGGGTGGGGCCTTACTTGGGGTTCCAAGTACTGGCAGGGCCTCTGGTAGAGCTGGGTGTGCCAGGATATCCAAAGGTATGAATTTCAACATTTGTTTAAGAATGAATGCAAATGACCTCTTGTCTTAATTAGGATTTCTATTGCTGTGAAGAGACACCATGACTGTGGCAACTCTTATAAGGGAAACATTTAATTAGGTCTAGCTTACAGTTTCAGAGATTTAGTCCATTATCATCATGGCAGGAAGCATGGCAGCATGCAGGCAGACATGGTGATAAGAAGCTGAGAGTTCTACATTTTGATCAGCAGACAGCAGAAGTGATGACTGTGTATCACACTGGCTATAGCTTGAGCATATAAGACCTCAAAGTCCTCCCCCACCATGACACATTTTATCCAACAAGACCACACCTCCTCCAACAGTGCCACACCTCCTAATAGTGCCAACCCCTATGGTCCAAGCATTCAAACACATGAATCTATGGGGATCATTCCTATTCAAACTACCACACCTCTCCTCCCAAACATTCTTGTTTACCTTTTCCTATTTGTAGTACTGGGGATCTCAGGACATTTCTCATGCTAGGCAAGTGCTCTGCTGCTGAGCCACATCCCCAGTCCACTTACTTTTAATTTTGAGGCAGAATCTTGCTAAGTTTCAAGTTGACCCTGAACTTACCCTGTAGCCCAGGAAAGCATGGAATTTGGAATTTTCCTGTCTGAGCCTTCTAGGCAGTAAGGGTTACAGTCTGGCACTATCATATAATTTAACATTCAAACAGCAGGATACTTGTTTTCAAAGTTAACTGATTGGGTTGACTTAAACAATCAAAAAAGAATCTATTACAGGATTCGGGGTACTTGACAACATGCAATAGCTAAAATATGGAGTTCAGAAACTGGGTCACAACTCAAGTAAACAATGACAGCAGAACCACTGCCAAGTTTTCCTAGGGACAGTCTCATTTGTTAAGTGCCAAGGCTGTGAAAATGAGCACCAAACTCTTCTTCGTGCCATGATAAAATCTCAGGGTGAGTTTAGCATGACACCACACTAGCCAGTAAGCTCCCTGGTGTTGTGGGGTATCCACCAGAGAAGACTGCTATGACATGGATTTGAGCCAATAGGAAGTCTTCATTAGCCAGCCAGAGACTACATTGGGTGTTCAGAATCCCAGAGTAGACTGAAACCTTCCTCAGGGTGAGTTTTTAAGCACAGAAAACATATCCTGGGTTGTCGTACTTCAGTTAACAAGAACAGTTAGCCAGAAAGAGAACTACAAACGCCAAAAAGTAAGGTTAGTATGTTTAGAGATTTCCCCAGAGCTATGGTCTTTAATATATTGGGTCTTTATTTTCATTTTGGCAAGTGGTATTCTCTGTGTCCTGAGTTTTATGACTTGGATGGTACTTCCATCATGGAGTCAGTTGTGCTAAGGTCTGGGGCCCTGTTATACTGGAAGACAAGTATCTAGCATTTAGGTTCCAAGTCGTTTGATGTAGGACTCCTCACGAGCGTTCACAAAATGATGAACTCTCCAAAAGGGGGATGATAGTTCAACTTCTCACTGAAAACAATTTTCTGGGATGGAGAGATGGCTTAGGGGTTAAGAGTGCACACTGTTCTTGCAGAAGAGAGGAGTTCACTTCCCAGCTCCCATCTTGGATTGCTCACAACTACCTCTAACTCCAGCTCCAGGGAATCAAACGACTCTGGCCTCCTCAGGTACCTGTACTCATTGGCACATACATACACACATAGACACACTTACACACACATACACACATACAAGATTTAAAATAAAATAAATACCTTTTAAAAACTATTTTTGAAAAAATTCAAATAGAGTTACAAACAGAACAATTAAAAAGTATTAATGATGGAAAGGATATGTCTTTAGTATGTGCATTTAACATGTTTCTATACCTAGAAAATGTGAAATTAACCAGGAAAAAAACTCAAAATCATACAGTAACTCATGATCATGTCTGGTCACACCAAAACATTTTAACTTATCACTATTTACATTTGGAACAAGATAATAATTTGTGGGGCTGGAGAGATGGCTCAGAGGTTAAGAGCACTGACTGCTCTTCTAGAGGTCCTGAGTTCAATTCCCAGCAACCACATGGTGGCTCACAACCATCTGTAGTGAGATCTGGTGCCCTCTTCTGGCCTGCAGGGATACATGCAGGCAGAACATTGTATACACAATAAATAAATCTTTAAAAAAAAAAAAAAAAAAAAAAAAAAAAAAAAAGATAATAATTTGTTGTGGGGACAGAGTAAAATGTCATGTCTCAGTTATAACCAAAAGAAAATGTCTCCAGGGATTGAGGAGACGGGTCAGTGAGTAAAGTGCTTGCTGGACAAGCATGAGGACCGGGGTTCCGGTCTTTAGTGCCTATGGCAAACAGCCTGGTATGGCGATGTGCATCTGTAATCCCAGCACTGAGGAGCCAGAAACAAGAGCATCAAGGTGGCTCTCTGGCCAACTAGCCGAGCTTAACTGATGCAAATTATTACCAATAGTGGGAGAGGATGGAGGGCAGGTAGAGAGGGCAAAGCGTTGGGAGAGATTAAGTGACACCTTGGTGACAAAGGCCACTAAGAACCCTGTGGTGGACTGGCTGCCGCCCACTGACTTGGGGACCAAACAATAGGAAGATGAAGAGCAACCTCTGCATTCCCACCTTTAGACATGTGTTGGAAATACAAAAACTCTCTGTGACTGCCTTAAGAGAATCTACTAGAGCCAGTTCAACCAGAGACATGATCCTTCTAGGTCCTTTACACTAAACTAGAGAAGAGAAGAAATTATGACCAACTGAGGCAGAAACAGATGGCTCATTGCATTGGTGGAGTGACCGATTGCAGACTGTGGAAGTGAACACTCACCTGGTGAGGCTATGAAAAGTCTAACAGAGAGAGTGGCTTGAAGCCATCACACTCTATGCACAATCAGGGCCCGAGTCTACACTGACAAGTCCAAAAAGTAGAGGACTTGTCCTTCTTGCTTCTCCCACCTGATAGATAAAATGACAAGGAAGCTGTGCTGGTTTTAATTTTCAGTTTGACATAACCTAGAATCACCTGGGGGCGGGGTGTTTTCTCAGGAACTGTCTAGATCAAGTTATCCCATGAGTATGTCTGTGTGGATTGTGTTGATAGCCTTAACTGAAGTGGGAAGACTGAAAGTAGGTGGCGTTATTCCTTGTGTTTGGGGTCTAACTTGTACAGAGTAAAGAAAGCTAGGTTAGTACTAAGCATTATGCATTGATTCTCTCTGAATGTGATGTGACCATGAGCTTGAAGTTTCTGCCTCGACTTCCCTGAAATAAAGGACTGTAACCAGGAATTGTGAGCTACAGCAAACCTTTTCTTTACTAAATTGCTTTTGGTCAGCTCATCCTATTTGTTGTTGTCTTTTAGATGAGATTTTTCACTGACCTGGAACTTGCCAGGCAGGTTAGGCTAGCTGGCAGTCAACGCCTCAGGGATTCAGCAGTCTCTGTCCCCTAGCACTATTCTCTCTCTCTCTCTCTCTCTCTCTCTCTCTCTCTCTCTCTCTCTCTCTCTCTCTCTCTCTCTCTGCTTTTTTACTTTCTTGCTTTCTTTGATGTTAACATTGGTTCTGGCCATCAAACTCAGGCTCTTGCATCTGCAGCAATCAATGTATCAAATGAGTCATTTTCCATTCTGTGTTGGTTTGAATGAGAAACACTCCTCACAGGCTCATGCATTTGAACACTTAGCCTCCAATTTGAGATACTATTTGCAGAAGTTTAGGAAGTCCAGCCTCGCTGGAATGAACATATCACTGAGGGTGAGCTTTGAAGTTATACATACTTTCCCCGACTTCTACTTTGCTCTCTGATTCCTGCTTGCATTTGAAGACTGAACTCTCTGCTTCCTGTCTGCCTGCTGTCTTGTCTTCTGACCATGATGGACTTGTAATTCTTTGGATCCATAAGACAAAAGAAACTGTTGCCTTGACCATAGTGTTTTATCATAGCAATAGAAAAGTAACCAATATACTTTTCCTAATTTTTTTTCCTTCTTGAAAGAACTTCTAAGGATCACAACTTGAGCACATTATAAAAATGTCTCATCTTCCTGTTCTGGAAATGCTTGATATTATACAATCAATTTGATGCTTTTTGTTCAAGCTTTTATCTTTGATAGACATGGAACTATGACAAACTTATGTAATTTTTCTAATCAACTCAATTGCTTTGAAGTTTAATTAGTGAGAAACAATATTGTTGGGGCAATACACTTCAGTGCTTTCTTGCTTTCCCTCTCTCTGCATTTACTTTGTCTGGACAAAAAATAATTTACCACAGAGATTTTTATACATGATTTTACTTCTACTTCAAGAAAGCTGTCAATCACTGTTCAAAACTCACCTCACAGATGTGAAGGCTTTTCAAATAATACCTTTTCTTAAAAGATGCATGGCCTAAATGGAATTAAGTAACATTAAATACTGCTATTAAAGATTATTTTCTTTAATGATATAAAAGCCAAAACCGTAAACAATTCTACAAAGAAGTCTGCCTATCATAAAACCCATCTATTTCCACCTTATATCTTTTTACAGTTTTTTTCCCTTCATTTTTTTTCTACCCCTTCTCGTCCCAAGAGTACAAAACATTCTCATTAAAGGTACTTGTTCTGAGCGTAGCATGGTGGCACATGCCTGCCATGCTAATTCTTGGGAGGTGGAGGCAGGAAGAAAGTTCATCCTCAGCTACATAGTGAGTCTGGATGCAACCTGGACAGTGTGAGACCCTGATTCAAAAAGAAGCAAAATAAAACAAAATTTAAAAAGCAGGACATAATCATATACGTCAGTCTAGAAAGACAAATACCAGAACTGGAGCTATGATTCAGTGCTTAAGGGCCCTTGCTGCTCTTTCAAAGGGCAGATTTTGTTCCCAGCACCTGTTAATATTCTGACCCACCCCTTGGTTCCACCCTGTGTCCAAGGGATCAACATCTTCTCCTGGCCTCCCTGGTCACTTGCATATATGTGGCACATGGACATACACACAAAAAACAATCTTTTTTAAAAATGAAAGAATGAAAATTGTCTTGAGAAACAAGAGTGGGAAGAGGGTAAGAAAATGGAGGTTAGAAGAGAATGGGAAGGATGTGCTAAACACATAGGATATACCTGCATGATAATAAAGAATAAAACAGAGCAGAGAAGAAAAAGATTTGTTCTTCTCTGTTTTGGGAAATTCTATGTCTAGATTCTGGCTTCTAGCATAGGAGTCCTTGCTCCTGAAACTCATGGTGTAAGGTGAGAGGATAAAAGAGGAGAGAAATCGGCTTTATAACCTGAAGACGTTCATGAATCTGGAATTCTCATGACCTAAACAACTCACATCAGGCCCCTGATCCCAGCTCTGTCCATCAGGTTCATCATCCTACCCTTGTCCTTGAGCACTCCCCCCCGAATCTTATCCATGAGCCCTCCCCCCAACTTTGTTTATGAAGCCCCTTGTTTTAATTAGAAGAGACACCATGACCATTGCAACTCCTATAAGGAAAATATTTAATTGGGGTGGCTCACTTTGTTTCAGAGGTTCATTCCATTATCATCATGGTGGGGAGCATGGCAGCATGCATGCAGACATGGTGTTGGCTACATCTTGATCAGAAGGCAACAGGAAGTGGACTGACTCACTGGGTGTGGCTTGAGCATATATGAGACCTCAAAGCCAGCCTCAACAGTGACACACTTCCTCCAACAAGAACACACCTACTCCTGCAAAGCCACACCTCCTAATAGTGCCACTCCCTATGAGATTATGGGGGCCAATTACATTCAAACTACCAAACCCCCTCTTCCCAATCGTGTCCATATGGCCCCTCTTTCTATCTTTGTCCTTGAGGCTACTCCTCCTGATCTTATCCATGAAATCACTCCTCCTAACCTTGTCTGTGAAGTCTCTCCTCCCAACTCTGTCCACAAGGCTGCTCCAAGCAACACTGTCTTTAGGTCTTTCCTCACAACTTTGTCCTTCAGGCCCCTCTTCCCAACTCTGCTGCATTGAAGACAGAACTTCAAAAGCAGACTTTTAAAGGTGGGACTCATTTGCAATCACACTAACTTTGTGTGTGTGTGTGTGTGTGTGTGTGCGTGTGTGTGTGTGTGTGTGTGTGTGTGTGTGTGTGTGTGTGTGTGTAAACAAATAGGCATATTTCTACTAGTTGCAAATCGAGAAGTTTCGGCAGATCTTAGGCAGCTCTCTGTCTGGGGTATGTCCAACCATGTCACAGCCAAATAAGGCAGACTTAGCTGTCAGGCTTGGCCAATCAGCAGTTTCCCTGTTTGGCTTTTGTTCAGGGTGTGAAGCTCCCTGATCCCTGCTAGGTGAAGAAGCTCTTAAAATTCTAGTTTTTAGCACTGCCTGATGCATGGATCATTCTTTGTTCAAATGAGAATCATAATTTTAATTTGTTAAAGCCAGTGAGATGTCTCAGTGAGTATGTAAAAGTATGTTCCACCAAGCTTGACAACTTGAAGTCCATCTCTGGGAATCACATAATAGAAGGAATAACCAACTTCTAAAAGTTGTCTCCTGACCCACACACGTGTGCCTCTGCATGTATGCACACTTGTAAACACACACGCACACACACACACACACACACACACACACATCTCTAAATACAGAAATTTGATATGTCTTAGGTTATTATTTTGTGTGTGCACAATGTGTCTATGTCACAATGCTATATCTGTTCTCTCCTTCCACAAAATTGATCTCAGGGATCACACTCAAGTCATCAGGCTTGGCAGCAAGCATTGGTAATCACTCCTGGAATCATCTCATTGGCCTAAAGTTATTTTCATAACTCATCAGTGTGCAGTGTTCAGACACAATCTTTTTGTCAAGATTCAGTGCAATCACCGGATGAATTGGCTAAAGCCTCTGTTGTGATTGCTGGGCAACTTGGGTTTTCCATTGCCAGGTCCTGTTCTCTTTGCTTTGTCCCCCCCTATGGATCTGAGAGCTGCCCACTTTATCCTATGAACTCTGATCTCTGCTTTGGAGTCACACTCCTGAAGAGCCATTTGCTTTTCCAAGCATTACTGATGATTCTAGCCTTTTGCTCCTGCCATTACATAACAAAAACACTTCACCTGAATGAAAACATGTTGACATTGAATAAACACAAAACATGTTGACAAAATAAACATTGTTTTTATTAGGTATAAGAAAAAAATATGGACCAGTGATGCAGCTCAGTTGGTAGAGTGCTTGCCTATCATTACAGGGTCCAGGGTTTAATTACCAGCACTGTGTACAACAGCACGATAGTCCATATCTGTATCCCAGCATCTGGGATATAGAGGCAGTAGGATAAGATGTTTAAAGTTTTTGTCAGCTACATAGACAGTTCAAGTCCAGCCTGGGCTATGTAAGTCCTATCTCAAACTAAATAATGAACAAACTTCTGGAAAATGTCTCAGAGGGTACAGAATCTTGTCATGAAGTCACCTGACATGCGGAGTTTGATCCCCAAGCCCCATGTGGTGGAAGGAGAAAATGGACTCCTTCAGCTTGTGCTCTGACTGTGGCACACATTTACTGTCCTCACATAAGAAAACGTAATTAAACATTTACAAAGAAGAAAGAAATTATATCATCTACAGGAAAGTGGATGAACCTGGATGTCATCATGTCAAGCAAAATTGCCAGATTTGGAAGACAAACATTGTAGTGGGTAACTGTTCTATCTATGACCTTGATGCATCGTCCCTAGAGATGCAGCAGGTTACTGCACTACCTGCCTATGACCTTGAAGTACATGTCCATGGGGCATGGCCTCTCGAAGATCCTTAAGACCTGAGATGCAGGTCTTAAGACTGACTTAGGCAGCCAGAACAGCAGTCCAGAGCCTGCAATTATTCTGTACTATACAATGAGTTTTCCCCTTAATAATTCCTTTTCCCTTTAAACAGACTCTGTGGATTTCTCGCCATAAAACATTACATCTTTCCACTGATCCACAAACATATATTTGAAGTATATGATGGGAACACAGAAGGGGGAGTATTTTGAAGAGGAAGAGGGAAGAAGAGAGGACAGTGTCAGGCGAGACAAATATGGCATGTTTTTTCATATATGTAGAATCTATCTACACACACAGAGGATATGAAAGAAGGGGGACTGTTTGCTGTTTGGGGTAGGAGGCCAGTGGGAGGTGGGGAGGGCGCTAAATGAAGTAAAGTAGAGGTGAATGTGAACAGAGTCCATGGCATAGGTATAAGCAAATGTCATAATGAATCCCATTATTTAGTACACTGAAAGGCTAAAAAGACAGCAGAGCTGCAGGAATGGCTCATCATTTCAGAGTACTAGCTGCTCTTGCAGAAAGAAGACTTGGATTTAATTCCTAGCACCTACCTGGTGACCCACAATAGTCTCTGTCTCACCTCCGCAGGCACCAGGCATACATGTGGAGCACAGATATACATGCAGACAAAAGACTCATACAAATAAAATAACTCTTAAAAGAAAACTAACATTTTTAAGTAAAAAGGGGCTGAGGAAGACAGCTCAGTGGTGAAGAGCTTATTCTGCAAACCTGGGGACCAAGTGGTCATGGCAGCCTGCCTGTAATTCCAGCCTCATAAGGCAGAGACAGGTCAAGCTCGCTATTGAGACTAGCTGTATCTGTGAGCTCTAGGGTTGGCTGACAGCTCCTGCGTCAATAAATAAGGTAGACCATCAATAGAGGATAATTTGTGCCGTCAACCTCGAGCCCCTGCATGCACCCACTCTTATGCAAAAGCATGTATGTACACACATGCATAAAAATGTAAAATGGATACAATCAAGAAGGGAACCATGAGGAAGAAGCAGGGAGGAAAGGCAGCTAAAGAGGGCAACAAGGAGGTGAATATGAGCAAAATATGACAAACTTAGACAAAAATATCACAACGAAACCTGGCCTTTCATCCAACAACTATATGCTAGTTAGGAAATAACATATCGACGTGTGGAGTGAGGTGATGGGAGCAGCACAGCCTGTTTCAAAAGACTTAGGTGAGGTCAATGTAAACAGAGAGGATAAAACTGAGCCGATTAAAAAATAGTGAGTTCCAGGAAAGGCGCAAAGCAACACAGAGAAACCCTGTCTCGAAAAACCAAAATATATATATATATATATATATATATATATATATATATATATATATATATATATATATATATATATATATATATATATATATATATATATATATATATATATCTTTATTTTAAATTTTATTCATTTAATATCATTGTGCGGGACACTCATGTGTCCACAAGCTTCAGGAAGTTTCTCCTTTGTTTCGTATCTGGCTTTTAAGATTGCTGAGATATTAGCCAGGTGGTGGTGGCGCACACCTTTAATCCCAGCACTCGGGAGGCAGAGGCAGGTGGATCTCTGTGAATTCGAGGCCAGCCTGGGCTACAGATTGAGTTCCAGGAAAAGGCGCAAAGCTACACAGAGAAACCCTGTCTTGAAAACAAACAAACAAAAAAGATTGCAGAGATATAGTTGTGAGACTATATCACATTTGGCTTTTTTATGTGGGTTCTGAAAACTTGAATCATCAAGCTTGCATGGCAAATGCTTTTTACCCATTGAATCTTCTTCCTAGCCCTTAACTAATAAATACATTTGAAATTTTAAGTACTCTAAAAAATCTTTTAATTATGTGTATATGTATGGGTGTGTGCATGGGTATGCTTTGTGCCAAGCAACTTAGCCCAGGGGATGGATGATGGGAGTGGCAGATCTTGAACACCAGGAGTTGAAAATGGACACTCCTGTCTCCAAGAATGATATAAATGATGGGTCCTAAGTTTCAGGGATTTGTAGGAATTTCAGGTATGATTCTTAGGTTCTGTGTGAATTGGAATTTTCTGAAGCAGAGGACAGGAGCAGTTGCCCCCATGACTTCTGATGGTAATAAAGGGGTCATGTCTCAGGAATTATGTTCCCTTATCCCACAGGCTAAAGCAAGTGCCAGACTAATCTCTAAATAACCCCTTTGACACCCACCCATCCCTCCATTTACTCACTTACAAACATCTTCCTCGTCCCTACTCCGAGCCATGCCTGTGTTGAGTGACACTGAGGACCAAGAGGTGACTCAGATATAGGCTGTTACCTCAAACAGTGCTCACAGTCAGACCCAGTCACAACAGAACACAGCTGAATCCCAGCCAGGACAAGAGATTGGCCATCAGGACTGTGGATGTGTGACAGCAGTCCCAGACACCTACTCTATGCATAGGGACTGATAAAAAGTGTGCTTTTAAATCACGTGATTCTGTGTGCAGAAGTAAAAATGTGCCAGTGCTGGTCCCCAGTACTCACATATTTTTACAGACACATCACACCTCCAAAGGAGGAACATAGAATTTAGTGACAAAGGGGCCTGGGCTCAAGTCTCTGGCTTATTTTGAGTCTGTGCTTTTCCCTATTAAGAACCTCAAGTCCTAGATGGGGTTTTAACTCACTGATAGAGTGCTTTCCTTGAATACATGAGGCCCTGATTTCTATCCCTACCATGGCAGAATCTGGGTCCCTCATCTTTACATGGAGACTAATACCCATGGCTGACAATAAGATGTGTGTTAAATGATATACTTTACAGCAGTAGTTCTCAACCTTCCTAATGCTATGACCCTTTAATACAGTTCTTTATGATGTAGTGACCCTGAACCATAATATTATTTTCATTTCTACTTCAAACTATAGTTTTGCTACTGTTACAAATTGTAATGTAGATATCTGACATGCAGGATGGTCTTAGGTGATTCTGCTAGGAAAGGGTCATTTGACCCTCAAGGGGTCGAGACTTACATGTTGAGAGACTCTGCTCTATAGAGACTACTAAACCCAGGAAGTGTTCGAATCTCTCAACAAGGAGTGTGTGTGGTAATTGTCAATGCCAGCAGTATTCACTCTTATTGGTGGGGAAATGAAGTATGTTCCAACATACTTACCTGAAACCATTAGTACTGAACCTTGTATTTATTTCTTTGTCATATATATTTATGGCAAAGTTTAATTTATGGTTTAGGTACAGTAAGAAAGAAAACTCTAGAAAGCTGAAGCAGGAAAACTTAAATTGAGGCCAGCCTAGACAACTTAGTGAGACGCTATCTTGAAATAAAAAATAATAAGAGGGGCTAGAGGTACAGCTTAAAGCTTAACATGTATTGCTCTTGAAGACAACTGGTGTTCAGTTCCCAGAACCAACCCCAGATGGTTCACAGCTGCCTGTAACTCCAGATTTGGGTATCTGATGCACTTTCCTGGTCTCTGAAGGCACATGTACTCACATGCATCTTAGTCAAACTGAGTTTCAGGACATAGTGAGATCCTGTCTAAAAACAAAACAAAACCCAGCAACTATTAGGAGGGGCTGCCAGTAACAGAGCTCTTGTCCAGCATGTCTGATTTTCTGTATTCATCCCCAGTACTAGAAAAAATAACCCTAGAATATTTGAATAGGCACATGTGTTTAAAAAAAAAAAGGCCCGATCTCTTGTTTGGATTTATAAATTATAAAATAATTAACATTTTATATCACAGATTAGTTATTTTAATTATACAATAATGAAAATAAAACGCTAAATAAATAGTCATTAAAATGAATGGGTATGAGGGTACCTTTGGGGTTATGCTGCTAAAACAGGTGGAGACAAAAGTGATCCTACCCGGGGAGAAAAGTGATAGTGCACCACATGCATACAAAATTCCCTATGTACCCCTCAAATGTTTTTAGGTCCTAATAGGCTGCTCACAATATTTTCGTTCATATTCTCTGGCCTCTCCTCTCTCTCCTGGTTCAGACCGCCAGCTTCATGTCTCTTTGCCGCTTCTCCCCTGACAGTCCACCAGCCCTACAGTCCCCACTAGCTCCTCACATTTTCCTCCCCACTCCTTCCTCCTCGGTCCTAGTCCCTACCCAAGCGGTCCTAGTCCCTACCCAAGCGAGAGGAGGCCTGCTTCTCAGAGTCCACCATCTCTTTCTTTCCAGCTCACCCCGGCCCCAGAAAGGTCTGACAAGCAGGTCTGACCCTTCTCCTCCTTTTGCTCAAAAAGCTCCAAGGCTCCTACTTAGCCTCAGGCAACTTCATTCTGAGTTTGGCCTTGAACACACTCAGAATTGCCCGCCCACTCATCCTATCTGCTGCGCTCCTGGCTCTTGGCCCCTAATCATATGGGATTGCTTTGTTACCCTCCCCTATCACCCTGGTTGCTGCCATTGGGCTTTTGCCTAAACTGTGCCCTCGGCCTGGACCTTCCTCACAATAATTCAGGTCTAACTTCTGATTCTCTGAGGTAGCACCAGCAACCACGCCTTCTTGGTGGGTCGTCTGCTGACTACTGTAGGGTGGGTTTCCATCCGCGGCCCCACCCACCCCCTATCTCTTGAGTCTCTGGTCTCGACACCCCCACCCCCGTCACACTCCTTCACCCTGGAACGGGACATTCTGCGGCTGGGTCTGATTCCTTCATCAGTCCGTGAGCTCAGTGTGCCAGGGTAGATATGGGGGTCTAATTCACCTTTTGAGTACCAGTGCCGGGGAGGGGAGAAACAGCGCAGGAGAAGGGGGGCGGAGGACTGGGAGAGCCGAAAGGGGTGGGTGGGAATGCAGCCCCTGGTTGAGGAAGGTGCTCTGAGAAAGAGACGAAAGAGAAAACATCCAGCCAGAAAAAGGATAAAAACAGAAAATGCAAGACTAGTCGCTAGCAAAAAAAAAAAAAAAAAAAAAGAAAGAAAGAAAAAGGTGAAGATGCAGAGACTGGGAAAGGCAGAAAGGGAGGTCAGATAGAAAGAAGGGAGGCCAGAGAAAAGAATGACATGGGGGAGGGAAAAGAGGGAGGAGGCCGAGAGCCGGGAAGGGAGGTGAGATGGAGGGAACCGAAGGGTAGAAAGCCGCAGAGACTGAGCGGGCCCTAGCCAAGGAGGAGGGAGGGAGGGAGGGAGCCTGCCTCCACTGCCTCCCGGCCTCTCTTTTGTCCCTTCCCTTCTCCCTGCGTCATGCTCCCCTAGCCCGGCCTCCCCTCCCGCTCCCTCCTCCGCCCTGCTCCTCCTCCCTAGGGCTGGATGGAATTTTTTCCCCTGGACGCGGGCCAGCTTCGGGGCAGGGGGGTGGGGGGGAAGCCTGGCCGGACTGGGTTGGGCGGTGGGGAGGGGCTGGGCAGGGGCCCCCCGGGGAGGGGGCCGGTCCGAGGCCACGCTGCCCGCGGGGTCTGGGGTGGAGGAGCCCCGGCGCGCAGTGCCGGGAGGAGACACCGGCCGGAGGCAGCAGGCTACCGGGGGCGGAGGATGGCGGGGCTGGCGGGAGGAAGGAGAGAGGCCGCGGGCGGCAGAGGAGGGAGAGGATGGAGAACCTGGGGCTGGGGCTGGAGGAGGACACTGGGTCCCCGCGACGCTGGAGCGGCGGAGCGGTGAGTCTGCGGAACCGGAGGGGGATGGGACCTGGGCCGGACTCCAGGGTCCCCAAGGGAGGAGGCAGCCAGCCTGGGCCTGGATTTCTGGGTTCTCACTTGGATGGCGGAGAAGTGGTGGTGGCGGTTGTGGTTGGGGGTGGTGGTGGTGGTGGTGAGCTGGGTGTCGGGACTCCTCAATCTTTGATGGAGGGGGCTGGAGGTCTAGATTCAGGGGTCCCTGGGTTACAGAAGCTGGGAGGATCTGAGATTCTAAAGGAAGGATGTAGGATCCCAGAGTGTAAGGGACTGGGGACCAGATGCCAGAGACCGCAAGGAGGTGGAGGAAGACTGTCTGGCTTTGGAAGTGCCTCCGGCGGCCCAAGGGTTAACGTCTGGCTGGAAGGGAGGGGGAGGGGCAGAGATGGGGCTGCGGGGCTTTGCGGGGTCAAGGGTGAGCCGTATGAGTGGGAGGGTGTCAGGAGGAGGGGGAGGTTGTCTGGGCTGCCAGACGGGCCCGGGTCAGAGCCCGGGGCAGGGGATGTCTGGTAGTGGAGAGGCCCAGCGTCCAGGTTCCTCTGGGGACTCGGGATTCCAGGCCTCGGCCCCCTCCTCCCTCAGAGTCCACCTTCAGCCGCTTACCAAAATTCCACAATCCGAAGCTCTAGCTGAGGTGTGCCCAGGACCCAGGAGCCTGGGCCACCCAGCTGCTTCTTGGCTCTGACCCGAGACCGGCCACCACCTCCTGCCCAGAAGCATAGGCCACCCTCCCATTCCCTCCTCCTTTAGAACCTGAGAGTCAGAGCCCCAAGCATTTTTCTTCTTAGCTGCCAGGACTGGGGGATAGGTGGGGGGCTCCTTACCAGGAACCACGAGTTTCCCCACCCCTTCTTAGCCCCAGCTGGAGTCCAGCACTCCGGGGGTTAAGGGGGCGGGGCCAGTGGTTGCTATGGTGCCAGACTGTTTGGGTCTGCTCTCTGACCCTTGGGGGCTCCCTAGGGTCTGCAAAGAGGGGGAGGGGACCCAGGCCCAGGGGAAAGTCCAGTGCCTACCTCTTCCCCAAAGCAAGCCTGTGAACCCAAGGGAGATGCACCCATGCCTGGGGCAGTGACCTTGAACCAGCCTGGAACCTTCTCTCTGAGCCTCAGTTTCCCCTTTGAGGAGAAACTTACTGGGTGTGGGAGAGATGCTCTGGTCTGGAGAATCTTTAAGATTCTCGTTTCCCCGCTTTCCTCACCCCCCTCCTCAGGCCCCAGGCAGCCCCGGGGCATGCTGGGAACCCAGGCCTGGGCTCTGGGCCAGGTTGGTTGGGGGGGGAAGCCTCCTCCCTTCCCCTTCCTCCCCACCTTGGCCTGACTCTCGCCCCGCCTGAGGGTCTGGGAGGTTGGGAAGGAGGGAAAGGAAGACTTGAGCTGGGGCCGAAGACCCGTCTCAGGCCCCCGCCTCCCGCTTTGCTTCTCCGCCCCCTTCCCGCCTCTCCTCCCCCCTCCTCAGCAGGTCGCTACCCCGGCCCAGGGCCCCTTCTCGACCCACCCCCACTCCACTCCCAGCTCCAGACCTGGCTCTGAGCAGCGAGGGGGAGGGAGGGAGAGAGGGAAGGAGAAAAAGAGAGGGGATGGGGGAGGGGAGGGAGGAGAGAGCAGGAGACCTGGGAGGGAAGGGGAAAAGGGGGAGAGAAAGGGAGAAAGAGAGAGACCCTGGAGAGGAGACTGGAAGATGCGAGGAGTGTGGAGGCTAGACTGAATAAAAAAGCGGGGAGGAAAAGAGAAGAGGGAGACGAATTCAGATAGAGAAAATGAGAGACAAAGCCAGGAAAGGAGGAGGCGAAAGAAGACAGTGAAAGAGAGGGAGAGACGTGAGAGGTAGATATGGAAGATAGGAGATGAGGAAGAGGAGAGGGGCAGCCAGAACAGAGACGAGTGAGGACCAGGCGTGCAGATATGGCAGGAGAGGAGAGCCTAGACAAGGAAGATACACACTGAGAAAGAAAGAGGGAGAACTGGGAATGGGCAGGGTAAGAAAAAACGGGCGGAGAGAAACAAGATGGACATGGAACCTGGGAGCCCCAGAGGACCAGTTCTGAGCTCAGCCTCAGGGTGGGTGCATATCCTAGGGCCCCTCCCACCTGCAGCCGACCGACTTTGGCCAAGTGGTTTCCGGGCTCAGGGGTGCAGGTAACAGCCTCATCCCTGAGTTGGAGGAGTCTAGGAGACAGGACCCTGGTTGGTGTCATTACTCCTGGGTCATAGCTGTCACCCTAAAGGTTCAGAGTGGGGGGAAGGTAGAAGGGACGGATTGTTCTGAGAGGCTCATGAGCATTCCTGGTACCCAGGAGCCCTGAAACTCAGGTCTGGGGGTCCGAAACCTTGAGGGGTTTCAGGAGGGGGGCAGATTACCAAGACAAACGAGGCCCTCTCCCTCCAGCACTCCAAAAGCCAGCTCTCTTCCCAGGGTGCCGCCTCTAAGGAACATTCCTGTGGTTGTACCCAGGGTCTGGGGTGGGGGATTGACCCCTGAGTCTGAGGTAAGAGTGTTAGGAATTGGACCCCTGTGTGTGACAGAGAACTGAGTCTGAGGGCTCTTGGGTGTGGAGCACTGGATCTGAGGGAGGACGGGGACCTGGACCTCTGACTCTGTGGTAGGAAGTCTGGAGCCAGTACACCTGGATCTGAGGGGGCCTGGAGTCTGGATCCCTGGCTTTGAAGGAGGGGGAATGGGGCCTAGATTGTGCGAGAAGAGCTGGGACTGAATTCCTGGGTTCCTTGGGGAGGAGGAGGGGGCCGGGGGCCCGGACTCCTGGGTCCTGGCACCCACCCGTAGAACCGACCTTGCGGGGCCTTCGCCGCACACAAGCTCGTGTCTGTGGGTCCGTGTCGGGGGCTCACCATCGCGGCTGGGACCTCCCCGGCCCTCCCCACCCTCCTTACTTCTCTTGGTCCCCCATCATTCCATCTGTCAATCTGCCCACCTGCCGCGCCCCCCGGGCTGAGGTAGGAGGTTGTATAGTTGAGGAAGACACCCGAGGAGATCACTATACGGCCTCCTAGCTTTCCCCAGGCTGCGCCCAGCACGGGAAGGGGCCGGCGGGGACCTCAAGTCCACACCACTGCCCCAGAGTTCCTAGGAGGAGCTGGGGTGTCTTCTCTGTCCACACCCTGTGTCCTAGCCCTTTTCTTTGCCGTCTCTCTGCCATCAGATTTCCACGTTTTCTGTCTCTGTCTCTTACCCCACTGTCTCCGGGGTTCTAGAAGCTTCTGTTTCTCTAGTGCTGTGAATCTATCTCTGTGACATTGTGGGTCTCAAGGCCTCTTGATATCTCTCCTGGATTCTCTGTCTTTTTTGCTCGTTTTCTGTCTTCAGGGACTCCGTGTATCTGTGTTTTTTTCTCATTTCCCTGCTCCCACCTCTGGGGAAGAGAGCTTTTCTGGTCCACCATAGCTAAATTGCCGGCCTCTGGGTCCCTGAGACCCTTTAACCTGTGAGGACGTCCAGGGTCACAGGTGAGGTTCTTGGGAGCCTGGCGCCTGGCTCAGCCACAAATGTAGGGATTGCAAGTGACCCCTGACAACCTTCCTCTAGATGGAGCCTGGCACTTGACCACCAGCTGAAAGAGGATCTCTGATCTTAGGCCACAGCTCCCCCTCCCCCACAGTGACCTCACAAAGGTTACTAGCTTCTCCTCAGATCCAGAGACCCTCTGAGATGGCCCTTGTTGCCCTGATGGGGAGCAGTGTCCTGTTCCCACTGATCTTCAGGGCATCCACGTGGGCCTGCCTCTTCTGCTTCACTACCCATGAGGAACGCCTCCGTGTCTGCCAGATGTTTGTGGGCACAGAGGGCTCCAAGCTGGGCCAGTGTAAAGATGCTCTCACAGCTGCCTTTGAGGGTCTCTCAGACATGGAAATCAGTGAGGAGACCCTCCTCCCTGATCCAGGGCCATGGGGAGGGGCAGGAGAGACCTTGAGCGACTCCAAGAAGAAAAGCTAAGTACAGGATCATGGCAGAGACGCAGGGAAGAGAGACAGGGGGAAGCAATGGAAGGAAACATATTCAGAGAGGGGCGGAGACAGTGCCTCAGAGCGAGACTAAGGACAGTGAGGGCCTTGACAGAATTACAAGAAAAGAGATGGAAAACTAGAAAGAGTAGGAGGAGCATTGCTCAGAGAGAGGAGGGTATGGATGGGGACACAGATGAGTGGGGAGATCAGAGACCTGAAGATAGACAGAGAGACCCAGAGTGAGGGAGAAAGGGGCTGACAGAGAGGTGGCCAGGGACCTAGAGAGAGACAGTGATCCAGAGGTAGGACAGGTTGGAGTAGAGACTGACAGGGAGAAACAGATCCAGGGTGGTGTGACAGAGACAGAGACCTAGAGAGAAAGATAAGGAAAGACTAGAGAGAGGGAGGGACAGATATCCAGACTGGGGCTTAGAGCTGGGAATAGAAACCCAGAGAGAGAAAGTATTCTCTCTCCAGAGAGGGCACCTAGACCCTGGGGTGGGGGTGGGGTGAATACTTTCAGCCACGAGTCAGACATAGAAAGTACCCGGCACCAGATGTGTGCCACAGTGCTTCCTCAGCCTGCTTCTCGTCCACCCTCAGACTATGATGAGCGGAGCCACCTGCATGATGCATTTACACAGATGACCCTCTCCCTCCAGGAGGTGGCTGCAGCTCATGGTGAGTGTTTTTATGGAATTTGGCTTCCCCTCCCACCCCCTTGCCCAGGACTATGTGAAGGCATAAGTGATTCCTCTGGTTGGAGGGAGTGATACTGGAAGCCTGTGTGAATTAGATTATTTGTTGGGGAAAGTGCAGAGGTGAGTAGAGTCAAAGACAGCAAGGAACCCAGGGAGGCGTAGAAGTCACAAAGTCTGAAGCCCTGTGGGGTCAAGTCCATGTGACCTATCTGTGTTCTCACATTTGGGCTCTGAAGTCTGGGTGTGTCCCTGCCTCTCACCTGGGCTCCACTTACCTATAAGGTAGAACATTCTCATCTCCTAGGGTGAGATGTTCTCTTTATCTCCCAGAGTACTCAGAGCTCATTGGGAGGGAATGGGTCTTTTTGAGACAGGTGTTATGGAGGACGTAATTTGTTAAGACAAGACACAGCTGGGCGGTGGTGGCTCACGCCTTTAGTCCCAGCACTCGGGAGACAGAGGCAGGCAGATCTCTGTAAGTTCGAGGCCAGTCTGGTCTCCAAAGCGAGTTCCAGGAAAGGCGCAAAGCTACCACAGAGAAACCCTGTCTCAAAAAAAAACCAAAAAAAAAAAAAAAAATCCTTCCTGCCGGTCGGTGGTGGCGCATGCCTTTAATCCCAGCACTCTGGAGCAGAGGCAGGCAGATCTCTGTGAATTCGAGGCCAGGCTGGGCTACAGAGTGAGTTCCAGAAAAAAAAAGGCGCAAAGCTACACAGAGAAACCCTGTCTCCAAAAACAAAAACAAAAACAAAACAAAAAAAAATCTAGACAAGACACAAACACATATATTTTTCATGGCTAACAAAGACAGGTAAGAGCAGTAGAGCTAGCCATTCAGGGCACAGACTTGGAGAGTCAGCCAGACTGCTGCTTGGGACATCAGGGAAGAGCATGCCCATGTAGCTGTATGGAGCAGCCCTTAAGGCTCTGGGGACATGTAAACACAATCACACCAGGTCACCCCAGCCACAGAGCACACAGTCTTCTATGTAGTTGTATGTATGGCAGTGTGAGAAGTCATTTTTGTTTAATTTAAGAATAAATTGGCCGCTCCCAAGGATCTGGGAGTTCATGGCCTTTTTTTTTTTTTTTTTTTTTCATCTTCAATGGTTCATGTTGTTCCTACTAAGTTTGATATCAAAACCCTCCCAAACAAAGGGCCCATTGATTCAGTGGGTGTCCAGGACCATCATGGAAGAGGATTTTCTGTGTGTCCCCAATCCCAAAGAAGAATTTGAGGAAACTGAGAGATGGAAGAAATGCAGGATTCTGGGGGATGCTGTCTGTTCTTACCTGGGCTTGTCTCCTTTTTGAAACTTGGAAAAAGCTACCAAGTGCATACCTAGGAGTAGAAGATCTTTCTAGTGTGGCACAGAGACTTGGGGGCAGATGGAAGCTGGGGTTAGAGAGGAGGCCTGTGACACAGATCTGAGACCATCGTGAAGAGGAGGGACTAGGAAATAGAAAAGTGGGCCAAGATCTGGTGGTCTATGACAGGGAAAGGAAAAAGGTGGGGTTATAGGAGTGCCTTCACCTAGGGTCTGACTTCTTAGGAGTGACATCTCTAAGATGGGGTGCATGGACGCCAGAGCTGGACTGCGGACAGATGATTAGGGTTATAACACAGTAACCACACAGGGATCCTGGTGACATCCACAAGGGATCTAGAAACCTGGATGTCGGATCAGTCAAGATGTCCTGAGGGACCTGGAAAAGCACAGAGTGATATAAGCAGGGTAGAGGAGCTTCTGCTGCTCTAGGTGTAGACAGAGATTCTGGGACCCCACAGAAGGAAAGACTGAAAACTGGGAGAGACTAGCCTAGTAAGTTCCTCAGACAGAGGCTGATGGAATATTCCAGAACTACCTGTAGAGTCAGAGCTGGGACCAAAACTGCAAATGTTCTGTTCTAGAGATGCTTGTATTTAAGGGCAGAGCACAGACAATAAAAACAGCCAATAAAGTGTGAGGTTGAGAGTGTGGCTCGGGGTAGACAACCTGTGTAGAATCCACCAGTGAGGTTCTAGGGTTATGGCTTTGTAATAAAGCCCTCACGTAGAATCCAGCAGCGAAGGGCTGGAGCTATGGCTAGGCTGTAGAGCATTTGCCTAGAGGTCTGTGTCTCCTGTGTGGGGCGTTTACCCAACCACCCCCACAGTTCCCCAGAGTTTTCTTGAGTGCGAGCAGCAGGAAATATTAGATAGAAGGATTTATTGCGGAGAATATCACGGAGATAAACAGATAGAAAATAAAGGATAGCCTCGAGAGGGCCTGGAACCTATTCCAACGGGCCCCGACTGTCTCTGCTCCAGGGTTTTTATAGAGACGTCAAGGGGTGGAGCAAAAGACCTCCTCCCCCAGCACAGCCAAGTGCAGACCATCCCAGACACCTGCACTTAGGCCTGTGGTCTAATCATCCTCTATGTGGACCTGCTGGGTAAAGCCACGAGGAACCCGAGAACGGGCTCCCACACTCCTGCATCGTCATTTATGCTAATTATTCTCCTAAGGGATATTCCATTATCACCCCTGTGATGTGGAGTTTCACAGCCCTACCTTCCAATTGGAAAAGTTAGGACTGAGCTGGGCTTGAAGATGTGTAGTCAGGAATTAGGATAATTGTGCATTGGATGAGTCAGACTAGTACCGTTTCTTGGAGGTTATACAGATGATAATGTCTCTATATACACACACCATAAGCTTATAATGTGAGTATAGGTTGGATATCCTTAGTACAGTAATCTGAAAGCTGAACTGTTTCTAAGCTAGATGTGGCTCATCACTCCAATGTCAGGGCAGTGGATGAAGCAGAAAGGTCAAGAGTTGAGAGCACCTTTGACTACAAAGTGGAAAAGAATTTTTAAAGGCTAGGGATGTAGCTCAGTTGGTAGAGTACTTGCCTGTTATACACGAGTCATGGGTTTTATCCCCAGACGCTAGTATACTTCTTGGTCCCACATGTCTGTGATCTCAGCACTCAGTGGAGGCAGGCAGGAGGATCATCCTCGGTTATGTTGTGAATTTGAAGCCAGCCCAGCATACAAGAGACCCTGTCTTAAAGAAAAATAATTATCCAGGTGTGGCAGTGGCTCACACAATACCAGTATTTGGGAGGCTGAGGCAGTAGGGTTGAAGGAGCCTAGGTTACATACACAGAGTAAAAAAAAACAGACAAAATAAAACAGTGACATACGTGTGTGTGTGTGTGTGTGTGTGTGTGTGTGTGTGTGCGTGCGCGCGCGCGAAATGTTTCAAAATACAAAGCCTTTTTGAATGTCATCTCAGCTCCACATAACATCACATGACAGGCCACAGGTAAAACTCAGGCCCACTCAAAATAGTGTGAACTCAACCTTCAGACTGTAAAACATTATGAAACAAATGAATTTCCATTTTTACTTACTTGTTTATGTGTATGAATGTTTGCCTACACTCATGTCTGTGTACCACATTCATGCCTGGTGCCTGAAGAGGCCAGAAAAGGGTGTCAGATCCCCTGGAGTTGTAGTTACATGTGGTCATGAGCCACCATGTGGATATTGGCTGAACCTGGGTCCTCTGCCAAAACAGCAAGTACTCTTAACTGCTTAGCCATGTCTCCAGGCTGTTTTATTTTTTATCATGTGTATATGTACATGAATTTACTGGAGACTACTCTGGGCTACGTGAGACCCTGTCAACAAAGAGGGGTGGGGTGGGGTTATCGAGAGATGGTTCAGTGGTTCAGAGTGCCTGATGTGCAGTCATGTGGACTAGTTTTAGTCCCAGCACCATCAAGTGTGGTGTACCCTTACACTCTTACAACCCCAGGCCCAAAGTAAATGAAGGCAAGAGCCTTGGTGGGGCTTGCTGGCTTCCCTGAGAACACATTAATTAGAGCATCAGAGAGACCCTGCCTCAGAGGAATAGGCAGGGTAACATAGGTGGACACCTGACACTGCGTTGTGACTTACTAGGTATGAACAGATGCGTGTCCTGCACGTTTATGCACACACTCACACAGACAGACACAAAAGTAAGTCATTTTTAAAAACAGTGCGTGAATGGCGAAGTATGGAGGTCCGAGTTTTACAAGTGATTATGTGGCCTTGATGTTTGTTTATCCTTTTTGTTTGCTTTGAGGGAAGGTCTCACTACATAGTCCAGGCTGGCCTTGATCTCATGATCCTCCTAGCCTCCCCAAGAGCCTGTGTCACGACATCTAACTTCTCTAACCTCTTCATGCCTCAGTTTCCGAATCTCAGATTTGAAGGGGGTAGTAGTAGATGATTCTCTGTATAGGCAGAAGCTCTTAGACTCAAGGCTTATACTCCAAAGCAGACTACAGGACAGCTGAGAATGAAAGATTCCGTTGCTCATAGCATTCAATCCTGCCCACACATCTTTTTTTTGGGGGGCGGGGGGGGGGGGCGTGTGTGTGAGACAATTTCTCTGTGTAACTTTGGAGCCTGTCCTGGAACTCACTTTGTAGACCAGGCTGGCCTTGAACTCACAGAGATCTGCTTGCCTCTGCCTTCTGAGTGTTGGGATTAAAGGCATGCACCATCACCGCCCATGTCTTTATGGTAGACACTGCCACCATTGCTGTTTTATGCATGGGGAAACTGAGAACCAGAGAGTTGTCACCTGATCAGCCTCACATGTGGAGGCAGACTTATGATCTGTGGATAGATGTACCTCAGTGTGAAACAGATGTACTCAACAGCTGTACATGCCAGGACTGAAATCCAGTGTCAGAGCTCCTAACACATGCCCCTCACCAGGGAAACTGCAGCACCTTTTGTACCATTATGATTCAGTTGGCATATTGCATGTTCCATTTACCCTGTTTAGGATATTTCCCTTTACTCCTGACCCCCCATGTGTACAAGATATATATAAACCTCTCCTACCCTTGTCCACCTCACAGGTCTCTGGTGCACTTGATATGTCCCACCCACTGGCACCCTCCTGTGAGTCATTGATTTGGCTCCTAGATGTATCTTGGGTAAGGCCTTCAGCATCCAGGCCTCTCATTGAGGGCTCCACTCTGACTATATCCTCCTTACAGTACTACCATCTCTAGATCATATTCCTGCTCTTGTGGTTAGGAGAATGACCTCAGATTGTTCATTTTGAACTAGCTTCTTGGCTTTGGTGGTATTCTCCTTGTAGACAACAATGTACCATCTTTTCCGTAATACCTTCAATTCTTTGACAGTTTCATACACATGTATATTTTGGTCATCGCCCTCACTGCTGTGACAGAATACTTGACAATCACCTTAATGGTGAAAACACTTATTCTAGATCACTGTTTTAGAGTAGTCCAGTGGTTCTCAACCTGTGGGGCATGACCTCTTTGGGATCCTTTCACAAGGGTCGCCTAAGGCCATTAGAACACACAGATGTTTACATGACAATTTACAGCAGTAGCAAAATTACAGTTACAAAGTAGCAACAAAAATAATTCTATGATTGGGGGTCACCACAGCATGAGGAACTGTATTAAAGGGTCGCAGCATCAGGAAGATTGAGAACTACTGGTGTATTGTGACAGCAAGACACAGCAGGAGCCTGAGGTGGCTGACCACATTGCATACACAGTCCAGAAGCAGAGAGAGTTGAATGCGGGTGTGTTCAGCTTTCTCCTTTTGATTCCATCTGGGCCCCCAGGCAATGAAATGGTACCAGCCACATACAGAGTGGGTTTTCCTACCCCTTGACAGGCCCAGAGGTTTGTTTCCATGGTGATTCTTAATTCTGTGAAATTGACAATAAAGATGAACTATTGTACGAGTCTAAGGTGCACCTAAATGACATCATTTTAACCCTTCTGAGAATGTTGTCTCATTCTTCCATACTGCACTGGGGATTAGGATTTCACATATGAGTGGGGTGGGGTGAACACTGTCATAGAACCATTTCCACCAGAAGGCCTGCCGACCTTGTTGCTGGTCTCTGGTGAGCTCCACCTCATGATCTGGAGGGTACTTGGTGGTAAGAATCAAGGACTCAGAACATAAAAGAGTGGAGGAGTAGAAATGAATGGTGGTTGGGGAAGGACTGGGAAATGCTCTGTTTAAAGGGAGTGCTGGTCATTGACCTGCTAATTGCTGCCTTATGGCACTGTGGGTTATGTTTTCTAGCTTTGTGCATTTTTTTTTTAAAAGATGCTAAGCATTTTTGTGACCTGTTTTGTGTGTTGGCAATCAGTTCATTTAGTTATATTTTAAGATTTATTTTATTTTTAATTATATGGATGGGGGCTGGGGTGTTGGTGCATGTGAGTGCAGAAGCAGGAGCCTTTGAACGCCTGAAGAGGGCATCAGATGACCTGAAGTTGGAGTTACAGATGGTTGTGAAACTCCTGACATGGGTGATGGGAAATAAAATTGGATCTTCTACAAGACATTGGCTTAACTGCAGAGCCATCTCTTCAGCTCCCCTTGCTCCACCCCCTTTTTTCATTTTTTTTTATTTTTTAGACAGGATTTCTTTGTGTAGCCTTGGCTGTCCTGGAACTCACTTTGTAGACCAGGCTGGCTTTGAACTCAGAGATCCTCCTGCCTTTGCCTCCTAATTGCTGGGATTCAAGGCATGTAACACCACCTCCCGGCTGAGATATCAAACTTTTTTTTTTTTTTTTTTTTTGGTTTATCCAGACAGGGTTTCTCTGTGTAGTTTTAGTGCTTGTCCTGGATCTCACTCTGTAGACCAGGCTGGCCTTGAACTCACAGAGATCAGCCTGGCTCTGCCTCTTGAGTGCTGGGATTAAAGGTGTGCACCATCGGCGCCTGGCAAAGATATCAAAATTTTGTATGACTGTCCCAAAGATATATATTGGTAACCAGTTCGTATATAGAAAAAGAAACAAGCCAGCGATCACTGTGCACACCTTTATAATCCCAACACTTGGGAGGCATAGGCAGGTGGATCTCCAAGTTCAAGGCCCACCCAACTGGTCTATAAAGTGAGTTCTAGGATAACCAGGGCTACACAGAGAAACTCTATCTTGAAAAAAGGAAAGAAAGAAGAGGAAAAGGAACACTTTCCTGTCTGATTTTTACCACATCCAGGTGATGCATTTGGGTCTAAGGCCACTGCTCGTGACCTACAGTTCCTGCTGGACTCTAGAATTCACTCAACATACACTTACTGAGCTGTTTTGTAAGACCTGGGGCCCTCCTGTGTGTTTCTGAGAATGCTGAGAATTCAAGAGGTGGAAGCTTGGGGAACATTGAGAAGAGAGGGTTGAAACGTGAAGAGTCAGAGGTTGGGGAGGACTAGACTAAGTGGTGTGTTCTGGACATGACAGGACCAATGTACTCCTGAGCTCACTGCAGCTGTGGTTGCCTGCACAAGATCAAGTCGGTCAACATTCCAGTGCTGTGGGGGAGGGGCTCACAAGCCTCCCCAAACGGAGGTGCTACTGATAGGGAGGAGGGAGAGCCAGTTGTCTTCAAAGGTACATGCAGTCCCTGGTAGGTTGGTAGGTTCACCGTGCTCCAGTCCATGCATGTATGAAATTCTCAGAGAACAAAAATCATTAATTAAAAACATAACAAAGGCCGGGCAGTGGTGGCACACGCCTTTAATCCCAGCACTCGGGAGGCAGAGCCAGGCGGATCTCTGTGAGTTCGAGGCCAGCCTGGGCTACCAAGTGAGTTTCAGGAAAGGCGCAAAGCTACACAGAGAAACCCTGTCTCGAAAAACCAAAAAAAAAAAAAAAAAAAAAAAAAGGAGCCAGGTGTGGTTCTGTGTACCGTTAATCCCAACACTGGGGAGGCAGAAGTAGGCAGATCTCTTGAGTTCAAGGCCTCCTTGGTCGACATGGAGAGGTCTAGGCTAGCCTGGAACATAGTGAGCCACTTTTTAAAATCTATCTATCTATCTGTCTGTCTGTCTATCTATTTATATTTAACCTTATTTTTATATGCATTGTTGTGAAGGTGTCAGATCCCCTGGAACTGGAGTACCAGTTATGAGCTGCAATGTGGGTGCTGGAAATTGAACCTGGGTCCTCTGGAAGAGCAGCCAGTGGTCTTAACAAAACAAAATACTAATAACATGGATTTATGCTGTTACCATATGTAAACATTTAATTTACACGCCTAATTTACATACACAATCTAATTGGCATATGTGTAATTGCAAACTGGTGAAGCCTATGTACACTGTGAATGAGGCACAATGAGAGATAAAAGTCGGTGACTTTAGTAAAGATTTGGGGTAATCAAACCCTTGCAGTGACACATGAGATGGTAAGATATGTAGAATAATGGAGAGCTGGGCAAAGATGTTTATAAACAAATTAACGGTGCCAGGTAACCTGGAGATTGAAAGTGGACAAGAGCAGCTGTAGCAGAGAAAGAGGAGACAGCCATCACTGTAGGGCTTAGTAAGCCCTGCAGAAGAGTTGATCATTATCCTCCCCTTCCCACTAAGATATAAATGTATGGTGCTCTCAGGAGGCAGAAAGAACACCTTGTAGAAGTTTGCCAGCCTTCGCTTTGGACCTGTGGGAGGCAGAAACACAGCATGTGCTTATGGGAGAGACAACAAGTCCTGACTATTCAGCCATAGGGAAAGCACTGTTAGTATATCCACCCTGCTTCATCCTCCAGGGTCCTTTAAGGCTGCGTTCCCTAGTGCTGCAGCAAAAATGAAGAGGACCATTCATCACCTTAAAAAAGGTAAACCAGCCTCCACTTCCAAGCCCTGAAGACACACAATACACCACACACACTCTGAATCCAGCCTAAGCCCTGGGACCAGTGGATTTCCTATCCCAGGACAGATCATGTGACAGTCCTACCCCATATCTGCCCAGGCCTCTTCTGGGATCTGCTTCTCTCCCTGTGCTCAAAAGCATCCTCTCAAGTTGGTGCTTCTCTAACTGGGCCTACTAATTAGGTGCTCACTCCTTGAAGGACTGCCTGAGATCTACTCCCACCCCCAGGGGTAATTAATACCTCAAGGCTCATTCCTCCTCAAGTCTCCTGTTTCCTCGGTCTCCCCTCCCCCCATTTCCCTTTTCATAGATGATTAGCTACAAGCCTTAAACATGAAGTACTGTGGACTTGGCCCTGCCCTGTAGGAACTACATGCTCTATTCTCCCCTCCAAGTGCTCCATTAGTAGCCTAGGCCTGTTTTCCAGAGGAGAGGATTCCCTGCCTCTAATACCTTCTGGAGGGGCTTTAGGTAGGTCTGTCAACTACCTGGGTCCTAATGCCTCTTTTCTCTCCACAGTCCAGGACTGCATCCTCCCTTGTGGTAAGGACTTAGTCCCAAACCTAAAAACAGCAGGGGAAGCTGGGGTGGAAATCTGGAACTTAAGATGGAGTAGGCCTTAGATCCAAAGAAAACCAATAGAAAAGTGCATCATCTAGGTATTCACAAACTTCATAGAAGCAGGCACTGCTGGTGAAGGCCTGTCATCCTAGCTACTCCAGAGGCCTAGACAGGAAGATCACACATCCAAGGCCAGCCTGGGCTACACTGAGTTAGGCCATGTGGGACAACTTAGGGGCACCCCGTCTCAAAACAAAATTCTAAAAAGAATTCTGAAGGTATATATAGCTTAGCAGTGGAGCACTTGTTTAGAATCTCCCAGCCAGGGGCTGGGGGCGTGGGTCAGTGGTAGATGCCCTGCCTAGACTCCTGGGGGGTTCTGGGTTCTTAGTGGTAGACTTTACTAGAATTCCCAAGTGGGGACTGGGAGCATGGTACAGTGGTCGAGAGTTTAGCTAGCATGCATAATCCCATTCCCAGTGGTTATAACACACACACACACACACACCAGGTAAATGCTGCTGTATAGAAAACAGGCTAACAAGCCAGTAAGTAGCCCAGGGGCCGACTGGACAGACTGATCTAAACAATGCAGAAAAGGTGCGATCTATCTTCCACCTCCCAGTAGAACCCTGGGATTCCCCATAGATTCAAGAAGGTTCAGAAACTTGGTCAGGAGACTGCGGGGGGTGGGGGGGGGTGGGGGGGAGGACGACAGGAGGGGAGCCCAACGCTCCTGGTCTCGGCTCACAGGCGTCCAGGAGGCCACTAGGCGTTTCCACTGCTGGGGCTGCTTCTCCACAGTCTGTGACCTCCCTCTAGACTGTCCAGGTGAGGGGGCGGCGCCGGGATGCCAGGGAAAGGGCGAGGCTTGTGCAGGCCTACCAGGATCACCTTGCCTCTCTCCAGTTCAGGACGTGACGGTGAAGCGAGGGGATCAGGCTTTGTTTTCTTGTATCGTGGGCTTCCAATTGCCAGAATCGGAGCTCACTTACTCCTGGAAATTCGCGGCAGGAGGTGTGAGTCGAGACGGCCAGCTGGCGGGTTTAAGGGGTCGGCTCTGCTCCAGGGAAAGAGGAGGCTAAGTTCAGAGCACTGGGCGTAGGGTTTGGGTTTAGTGTGAGAAGAGAGACCAAGGTTAAGTATATGGAAGACCGGTGCTTAGATGTGCATTATGAGTCAGACTTTAAGGGATGCCGGGAAGGGTTGCTTAGGGCAGCCAAAAGAGTCAGGCTTGTGAGCTGAGTCAGGTCTGGGAGGGGCTTGCCGTTCTGGCTGAGTCCGGGTGCGTTTGAGCTCCTCCATCTCGCAGCTCCGGACTCAGGACGTGTCCTACTTCCGTGATGTGCCAGGCGCCCACGGGTACCTGGCGCGAATCCGGCCAGTGCAACCCACGCACCGGGGGACCTTCTCCTGCGTGATCCTGCACGACCAGCGCCCCCTGGCGCGGCTCTACTTCTATCTGAACGGTGCGGGCGGGGCGAGGATGTGAGGTGGGGCCAAGGGCGGGACTCCGCCCCCTAACTTGCGTGCCCCGGCAGTGACTGGCCCTCCTCCTCCTGGGGAGACTGAGCTCCAGGTCACGTTCCGGGAAGTGATGAATTGGACACCGCGGGAGGCGGAAACAATCGAGCCCTGGAGGCCCAGCCTAGGCGAACTGCTTGCCAGGCCCTCGGCTCTGACGCTTGGCAACCTGTTCCTGATCGCGGCTACCGCTGCATTCGTGTCTGCTAGTGTCACTGTGCTAGTGTGGTGAGTGCCAGCTTCCACCCTCCCCTCCCCCAGCTCCTCTTGTCCACGCCTCAGGCCTCCGCCCCACGACCCCAGCCTCCTCCCTCAGTCGTACTCAGGTCTTATCTCAGACCTAGGGAGTCTAGTCCCCACCCTCCAAGACCTAGGAGTCCTAACCCTTTTTTTCTGAGATCCAAGCCCTTCCTTCTGAGATCCTAGCCCTTCTTGCTCAGGCTGAGAAATCCAGGTCTCTGTCCTTATGTCTCATAACCTTATATGGTCCTGACACCAGGCCTTCGTGCAGACTCAGGTCTAGGCTCTTTGCACTTTGAAACCCAAATGTGTTTCTGTCCCTGGGCCCTCCTACAGCACACATTCCATTGTTTTCCCAGGGTGTTTTTTCGATGGTACTTAAGTGGCGACTAACAAGGGTATCTGTCCTGATCTGACATTCATCCCTGAAATAAAGAATGTATTTCAGTTAGTTCTGGATTCTCTCTCTCTTTTTTTGACGAGGTCACTGCTTACCTGCGGAGGAAGACAGACAAAATACCCCCAAATGCTTAGGTGTATGGACCCATGTGACAGGACGCAAGCTATCGGTTTGTGGGGCTCTTCGTTGGCACCATTGGGCACCACCAGCGCAGACCCTTATCCGTTCTCTTGCAGACTCCTTGACATTTCCATCTGTAGAAGATACTCTCAGAGTATATATGGTATCCTTCTCCCCAAACCCCCTCAAAAAAAAAAAAGGTCAAACAAGGCTTTCTTCTTTTAAGAAAAAGCACCTATAGCCTTCTAGCAGTTTAATGCAGAAACCACTGGGATGACAGCCCTAGCTCCACACTGGGGGATTCTAGGTAGGAGCTCTACTACTGAGCCACACCCCAGCTACTTACTGGAATATTTTAGATAGGGCTTTACCACTGAGGTGCACCCTCAGCCCCTGTCACTAGGCAGTGTCTCTAGCACTGGGGCACACCTCCAGCCCCTTACTGTGCATTTTAGACAGGTACTGTAGAGGTGAGTTACATGCCTAGTCTGGTTTCTTGCTATGTGTGGGTGTGGTGGGGTACTTTTGTGTACATTCATGTGCATGTGGAGGCCAGAGGTCAACCTCAAGTGTCAGTCTGCAGGCACGATCCACTCTGTTTTGGAGACAGCATTTCTCAATAGCTCGGACTTGCCTGATGAGGCTAGCTGACCAGCAAGTCCTAAGAATCAACATGCCACTACCTCACCAGCCCTAGAATTACAACTGCATGCTTTTTACACCCAGGTTCTGGGGCATGTACTCAGATCCCCACTAGTTTCCAATCTAGTATTTTGTCACAATGGGTTACTTCTCTGCCCTAAACCCATCAGTGGCTTCTGTTGTCACTGGAATCAAACCTACTTGTTAAAATTTCCAAAGCTCAAGATTCTGTCCCATATTGGTCTTCCTAGCCTTGTGCCTACCAAGGAAGAGAGCTTCCCATCCTACCCTGCAGTTCCCTTTTCTGCCTGTGGTATCCTTTAAAATTCTCAGCCTCCCCCATGGTCTTGGTACATGTTTCCTATTCACAATAATGTGTTTGTTTCCCCCCTTCTTTCCTCATGACCTCCTTTTTTCTTATCCCTCCTGCCCCCTGCTCATTTCTACCATTACATTGGCCCAGTAAATACCCATGACAACCATCCAAAACCAACACTGTTTTATTATATAGCTTCTATGTCCTCTCATGTCTTCTTTGTTTCATTTCAGCTCGGGTGGCCTCAGCCTTGGTCCCCTGAACTTTGAGAGATGTGTTCCATGTCTGAACATTCACCAAGGCTCTTCCTCCATCTTGAAATGACTTCTCTTCGAACTTTATGACCTCACTTCCTGCCCATTGCACAGGCACTCTCTCTGGCTAGTGCCTACTCCTTATGTTGTCCGTCTGTGTGTGTGTGTGTGTGTGTGTGTCCCTGTTCCACATAGGCATGATAGAAGGCTAGTTTTTGAGATGCAGTCTCCTGTAGTCAAGGATCACCTAAAACTCAGATAACCTTGAACTTTTGATCCTCTGGCCTCCACCTCCCAAGTAGTGGTAAGACTGGTGTGCACCGTTGGTCCCAGTTTTATACAGTTCTGGAGGCAGAACGGAATGCTCTGCGCCTGTTAGGTATGTACTGTGCCAACTAGGTATATGCTCCTAGCCCTAGACACGATTATTAAGCACCCCCCAGGTCTTTTTCCCCTCCTATGATGATAGGAAAGGCTGAGTCTTCTTCTAAACATGGCTTAGTCTTGCTAGTGACAATGCTCTATATCACTAGTGTCCTTCCTTCCATCTACCCTTCTTTCGTTTTCTGAATGTGCTCTGTGCACATGTGTGTGGGTACACAGTACATGTGGAGGACAGCGGTTGATATCAAGGGTCTTCCTCAGTTGATTTCCACTTTATAATTTGAAACAAGGTCTCTGGACCTTTAAGATTAATCTAGACAGGCCTGCCAGTACTTCTCAGGCACACTGTGGCTTTGCCTCCCCATAGTTGGGATTACATGTGCTGGTATTCCTAGTCGATGGGCATCTGGGTTCACGTCCTCCTGCTGCATACTAAGCACTTTCTGACTGAGCCATTTCCCAAACCTCTGTATTGCTTATGTCATGGACAGTAGACAAGAATGAAGTAAAACACAATATTTGTGAGGGAAAGATAAGGGAGAGTTTTGGAACATTGAAGAACAGTGGCAGTTGGCTCTGGAGACTGACTGGGAAAGAGACATTTGAGGAAGGACTGGGAGGCTCAAGCTATGTACATATTTGTGAGCTCCGGTGCAGCAGTTGCAGGGATGTAGAAGAGGCTGAAGCAGAGTTTTTGGAAATGAACACACTGTGAGGTCAGAAAGCCTGGAGGGAAAGGGAAAGGTGGAGCAGGTTGTGCAGGATATTTCCCAGTGCAAGGTTTCAATTTTCCTCTGCCTTGAGCCACCGACAGTTTTCTGAGTGTGTTAGTTAATTTTCTGTTGCTACGACAAAACATGGACAACAGCAACTTATAGAAGAAAGTTCAGTTTAGCCTACAGTTCCAGGGGGATAGGCCATGAGGACAGGGGATATATGGCAGCAGGCAGATGAGAGATCACATCTCAATGCGCAGAGGAAGCCAAGGGAGCCAACTGGGAGATGGATGAGGTTATAGGTTCAGGAAGGCCATCGACAGCGACATGCATCCTCCAGCAAGGCTTTACCCCCAAAGTTCCATAACATTCCCCAAACAGCACCAACAACAGGAATAAGGGAACCAATATGTGTGAACGTATGGGGGACATTCCTCATTTGAATCACCACACTGAGCCATGGAAGGTCATACACTACACAGCTACTGTATCAGCTACTTCCCTGTTTCTGTAACCACAGTACCCAGCAAAAACAAGAAAGGGCTGCTTTATTTTGGCTTCTGGTTTCAAATCTCTTAGGTTTGGGTAGGGCTGAGGAGCTCCAGCATGGTTTTGGATCTCTTAGGTTTTGGCAGGGTTAAAGAGCTCCATCTGAGGCAGTAGGAATGTGTGATTACAGGTTTGTGGCCTGCCAGCAAGTGGATAGTTACAGGAATCAGGGGTCTGGCTAATAAACCTTTAGAGCCTGTCTCCAGTGAACTATTCTGGTGGGCCACACACCTCATGAAAGGCTCCATAGTCTTCCCAAATGTTGAGATCTTCTAGGGAGCAAGCAATACAAGTCTGTGGATGGTGTTTCAAATTCAAGTCTTGGAGGTGTCACTTTGAGGTGCTGCAGAAACCAGGTAAAAACCAAAGATCTGGGACAAGGGTGAAGGGGGAGTAACTCCAGTCTAAGAATTACATTTCTTTTGCTGTTATAAAACACCATGACCAAAAGCAACCTAAGGAAGAAAGTTATTTTAGCTTATGATTCCAGGCTAACTGGCAGTCCCTTATGGTGGGGAAAGCCTGTTAGCAGTCAGGGAAAGGCATGGAGGCAGGAACAGGAAGCTGGCTGATCATAGTTTCATCTACACATAGGCAGTGAAGAGAATAGAAAAAGCAGAGAGGCTAGAACCACTCAAAGCCTGACTGCAAGATTCCACCTCTTGAAGATTCCATAACCTCCCCCAAATAGCACCAACTAGGGATTAAGTGTTCAAATACATGGGGAACATATCTCAGTTAAACCAGAACTCCATTCTATCCAGAAGATGGACCCAGCAACAGATGGGAATGCAGAGTCTAAGAGACAAGAAGACCCTAAGGAAAGCTCAGTCGCATTCTCTGTAATGGACCTGACCTAATTCTGGTCTGTCCAGAGCTGTACCAGCTACCCACTGTCTGCAAATGACTTGAAAGGGACAAGTCTTGCTGCATGTGTTTACAGCTGGAGGTAACTATAATTAGTACAGGACTTGCTCCAGGGCAACAGAAGTCACAGAGGCACGTGTGTCTGGGATTTTCCTTCTTTTTGGTCTGCATGTATGCCAGAGATTGATGCTGGGCATCTCCTTCAATCAAACCTGCTAATATTTTTGAGGCAGAGTTTCTGACTGAACCTGGAACTCACCCACTTAACTAGACTTGCTGGCCTCCAGGTATCCCCACTTATCTCTACCTCCCCAAATCTGAAATTGCAGACATGCACTACTGCGCCTGGGTTTTTACATAGATTATGGAGGAGGGACTGAGGTCTCTGTGTGTAGGCAGCAAGCACTTTACCAACTGAGACACCTTCTTAATATTATTATTTTTTGTTGAGAGTCTTATTTTGTAGCCAAAGCTGTCCTGAGACTCAAGATTTTCTTTCTTCATCCTCCCTAAACGCTGGGAGAATCTATGTGACATCACATTCAATATGCAGGTACTCTTAACTATTTTTATTTGTTTTAATTTGGGAACAGGGTCTCTGTGTCTAACCTAGACTGGCCTGGAGCTTGGGGTCTTATCTTGGTTTCCAAAGTGCTTGGATTTTAGGTGTGTACTACCATGCCTGCCACTTCTGGGGAGTCTTTTTAAATTTTTAAAATTAATTCATTTATTTCCATGGAGGCTAAAGTACAACCTACAGGGGTGGACTCTCCTACTTTGTGGGTACTGGGGATTGAGGTCAGGTTACCAGACTTGATGGCAAGAGCCTTTCCCCACTAGGCCAGGCTTTCTCAACTTGTAGGTTGCAACCCCTTTGGGGTTGAATGACCCTTTCCTAGGGGTGACATATCAGATATTTACATTTACATAACAGTAGAAAAATTACAGTTATGAAGTAGCAATGAAATAATTTTATGGTTAGGTATCACCACAACACAAGAAACTGTATTAAAGGGTTGTAGCATTAGGAAGGTTGAGAACCTCTGCATTAGGCCACCATGCTGGTATTCTTAATTGCAGAACATAGTTGGTGTGTTGGCTAGGACTCTCTTGTGAGCTTATCTATATCTCTTTCCTTGCGAATTGATAATGTACTTGGCCAATGGGTTTCTGACTGCATCAGCGAGCCAGTGGAAAGCTATAGTGGTTACTCCAGCTTGACTCTGTGGCCCAGGGAGCTAGGATGATGCTATTGTGTTGGCTGAGACAGGGAGATGGATTAAGAGGAGGAAAGTTTGGAGTTGGGTGTGAGATGCCAGTTAACTATTAAGTGGAAACATCTCAGAGGCTGTTGGATACACTAGTCTAGAATTTAGACACTATTTTGGAATTCTGTCTCTAGGTGGAAAGTGTAATTAGGGTGCTTAGAGCCATAATGGTGAGTAACTAACAGGCCACGTGTAGGCAGATGAGAAAAGTGGTTCTCTAATGACTGCATGAAAAGGAACCCAAAGAAAGGCTTTGAAACATTTTCATATTTATATTGGGTGAGAGTATGACCATTTTATTATGCAAATAGGTGTGCTTGCCTGTCTGTGCATCTGGAGTCCAAGAGAGAGTCTGAGATGTCCTGCTCTGTCACTTGCCATCTATTACTGTGAGGCCAACTTTCTCCCTGAATCTGGAGCTTGTATTTCCTTGGCTAGGTTGGACAAAGATAACCTTGAACTCCTGATCCTTCGACCTCCGAGTGCAGTGATTACAAGTACAGGGATCAAGGTCTACACTAACATTCTTAGTTTATGCAGTGCTGGGTCAAAGTCAGTTTCATGCATGCTCAGAAGCACTGTAAGAGTTAAGCAACATCTTTAGCACAGAACCAGGAAAAAAAAAAACAGAGGAGTGGGGTTTGCTGAGGCTCCTGTTTCTTCCCGACAAACATTCCATGCCAGGTTATGATAGCACATGCCTTGAATCCCAGCACTCAGGAAACCTCTGAGCTTAAGGCCAGTCTGATCTACATAGTGAGTTCCAGGCCATCCAGAGCTTCATAGAGAGACCCTGTCTCAGAAGCAAAAGAAAACAAATCAAACCAAAAAGAACAAAAAAACCAATATGCACCCCTACACATACATGGGGCGTGGAGGGGTGAGGAAAGCCGACAGACCGACTGCAGAAGTTGCCACCTCAATGGGAGGCTCGTGGTTTTAGCAGTGGAGATATCATTAATGAACTTAATGACCAATTTTGTGGAATGGGGGAGAGGTGAGGAGGGAGGGCTGGTCATGTGATTGGTTTGGTTTTCCCAACAACAGGAGTCAAAATTAGTCATTAGGAAAATGGAAATCAAAACTACAAAGAAACCAAACCACAGCCACGGGGATAGCTTGTAATTAAAGTGTTACATAATAAGGTTAGCAAGAAGGTGGAGAGATCAAAAACCTCATCACGTTTGCTAGCAATGAGGTAAAGTGGAGTTGCCTCTGTGGAAAAATCTGTGATTTCTTCCCAGAATTAGGATCTGGAAAGCTGTCTTGGTGAGCAAAAGACTTGCAGTGAATCATGAGGACCTGAGTTCGGATCCCCAGAACCTTTGTAAAACGGCACAAGACACTGAGCTTCTGTATCCCAGCTCTCCTATGGCAAGATGAGAGATGGAGCCAGGAGAATCCAAAGACGTTTGTGAGCCACCAAGGCTTGTAGATGTAGTGGCGAATTAGAGACCCTACCTCAAAGAAGATGGACAGCAAGGACTGGATGCTCGGGTGACATGTCCTTTGACCCCCACCTATGTCACAGTCACATACATGAGCATACACACAAAGATAACACAAAATTAAAGCAATGGCTGAGGCTGTAAGTGTGGCTGAGTTAGTGGCGTAATTGCCTAGCACATTTAAAGCCCCAGCTTCCATCCTCAGAACTCCCTGAACACAGCGTGCTGCTTTATGTCTATAATTCCAGAACCTGGGAGATGAAGGCTGGAGGATCAGAAGCTCAAGGTTATCCTTGCCAAGTTTGAGGCTAACCTGTGCCCTATGAGAGCCTGTCTCAAAATAATAATAATAATAACAATAATAAATTATTATTTTAAAAACAATGAATGATTATTACATAATAAATGTTTTGAAATATTAAAAAATAATAATTGAACTAGAAGACCCAGCAGTTCTTTTCCTAAATGTACACTCAAGAGTTAAAGTTTTAACTCTACACAAAAAACTACCAAAGAACATCATAGGTCCCAAATTGGAGACAACCTAAATATCTATCTACTGATAATAGGATAGATAAAAATAGTTTGTGTCCTGTTACGGTATACTGCTTAACAATAAAAAGGAATGAATCAGAGATTCAATGGCTAAGGTGAGCTTTGAAAGTGTTATGCTAAATCAAGTCACAAAAGGCCACAGACTGCCCGCTTCCATTTATATGATCTAGAACAGGTAAGTTCACAAAGGATGAGTGGCTGCCTTGAGTGTGTGTGGGAGGGGCAGTGGGATGAGGCGTGACCACCAGTGGGTATGGGATCCCCTGGGGAGAGATGAAAATATAAAGTTAGATTCTGGCTATGGCTACTTAATGATCAACTTACTGAAATTGAAGGTTTTTTATGGAATATTGCTATCCACAGAAAGGGAAGTGGCACAGTAGTTTAGGAGGAAATTGAGGTCAAGAGAGTCTTAGGAGGTTTTTGAGACAAGATTCTGTGTAACCAGGGTGGCCTTGAACTCCTTATGTAGCAGAGTGTGATGTTTAGTTTTGATTGTCCACTTGACACATAGAATTACCTGGGTTGGAGTTACCTTTAGGTATGACTGTGAGTGATTTTAACTGGGTGAATTGACATTGTATGACTCCATTTTATGGGATGGGCTTAGACTGATTGAAAAGGAGACTGAGCTGACCACCAGCATGTATGCAGTAATCTATTGCTCTTGACTGTGGATGTGATGGAGTAGCTGCTTCAGGTTCCTGCTGGCTTGACTTCCCTGTTAAAATGGACAGTGGCCTGGAATTAGCCAAATAAACCCTTTCTTCTTCGCTGCTTTTGCCAGGGTGTTTTCTCACAGCCACAGGAAACAAAACTAATAGGAATGACCATGATCCTCCTGCCTTCAACTTCCAGGTGATGGGGATTATAGGTGTGCCTCACTCACATCATCTGCCTAATACTTGTGTTTTCTTTAATTTTTATTTAAGATGTATGGGTGCTTTGCCTGCATGTATGCCTGTGCACTACACCCACGGAGGCCAGATCCCCTAAAATGAAGTTCCAGAGGTTGTGAGCCACCATGTGAGTGCTGGAAATTGAACTCAGGTCCTCTGAAAGAGAAGCCAGTGCTCTTAACTGCTGAGCCATCTCCCAGCTCCAGTACCTGTATTGTGTGAAGACAGAACCTATGTTCCCAGGAAGAGTGCCCAGTGGAGGCTCAAAATCCATCACCCTTTATTGGGCCCTGTGTCCCTAATTCTCAATGACAAGAAAAATGGGAAGAGGTGCTTGGAAGAAAATAAATAAAAAATTTATTATATCTTAATCACAGTACAAACATTAAATAGCAACAGGGAGAAAACAGGGACCTTCTGGCCCTGGTCCTACAAACACACACCCTGATCAATAAATTACCCCTCCCCAGAGACCCACAAGTCTTTGAGTTCCAATACAGTCCATTGGATATATTCCAATAATGCATTCCAAGAATCTTGGATGGCTCCCTCATTTCAAGGAGAAGGGAAACTGAGGCCAGGGAGTCCCCATGGAATTCATGGCTCCTGCAGCTACCCCGCAGGACTCCTCTTGCCTCCCCTACAGCCCTCAGTGGGCATGTTTATGGCCAGACTCACACCTGAACACGATAGCCACCGCTCCGACGCCTGCAGAGCCTCCGCACAACCACCCAATAGAGAGTCAACATTACCACCCAGTAGGCTACATAGGCGCCTGCTCCAGCAGCGAGATGGTAGGCCTCAGCTGCCCGGGATGGGCCACTCCAGTCGGCCTGTGCTTCCTGGGCAACACTGCGGACCAGGCCTCCAAGCAGCAGCAGAGCCCAGAGTGCCAGGGGTAGCACCGGAACATAGTTAGCAGCCAGCTTCTTCCGGCCTGAGGTGCCCCAGCCACTTTGATTCATGGTAACCAATGCCAGGAACTTGGCAGGCAGCAGGCCACACATGTAGAGTGGTGCATAGAGTGACAGCAGCACCATGCGGAGGCAGCCTCGTAGCCAGGCTGCAAAGGCCGCCTTAGCCAGCGCCACACCCTGCACACACAGCAGCACCCAGAGCAGAGCCCACGGGCGCCCAGCGTAGAAGAGCCGCAGCACTGTGGCAGCCACGAAGAAAGGAAAGAGGCCCGAGACCACCGCTTCATAGGTCATCCATGCATGGTGGTGGTGCCACCACAGGGCGTTGTATAGCCACTCGCGGAAGTAAGACTTGGACCAGCGGGTCTGTTGGCTCAGCCAGCGCAGGAAGGAAGAGGGTGTCTCCGAATAGCATCTGGAGCGCGAGGTGTATCTGACAGGCGCAGAGAAACAAGAGAGGACATCAGTGTGGTTCTCCCTGGGGCTTGTGCAGAACCTTTAAATTTTAAGATCATTTCATGGGCATGGATGTTTTGCTTGCATGTATGTACGTGTGCTTCATGTGTTCCTGGTGCCTAAGGAAGTTAGAAGAGGGCATCACAGCCCTTGGAACTGGAGTTACAGATGCTTATGACCTGTCATGTGGGTGCTGGGAATCGGACTCAGGTCCTCTGCAAGAGCAGCCAGTACTCTGAATTAGCTGAGCTACCTCTGTAGTCCAGTGAGCAGAATTTCGAAGTGACCACTTTGACTGCTGTTGGGTAAAGGGTTTTTTCTTTTTTTGTATTTGTTTTCTTGTCGTTGTGGCAAAATACCTGACGACAACAGGTAAAGGAAATAAGGGTTTTATTATGGCTCATAGTTCAAAGGTAAAGTCTGGCCTGGGAGGGAAAGCATGCAGGCAGGAATACGAGGCAACTGATCACACTGAATCCATGGACAGGAAGCAGAGGGGAATGAATCCTGGGGTGTGTGTGGTGTGGGGGTGTGGGGGGTATGTGGTGTGTAGGTGTGTGTATGTTGTGGGGGTGCGTGTGGTGTGGTAGTGTGGGGGGGGTATGTGGTGGGGGTGTGTGTGTGTGTGTGTGTGTGTGTGGTGTGGGGGGTATGTGTAGTGTGTGTGGGGGGGAGGGTGTGGGGGTATGTGTGGTGTGTGTATGTGTGTGTGGTGTGGGGGGTATGTGTAGTGTGTGTGTGTGTGTGTGGTGTGGGAGTGTGGGGGTTATGTGAGGTGTGTGTGTGGTATGGGGGTGTGGGGTTATGTGTAGTGTGTGATATGTGGTGTGTGTATATGTGGTGTGGGGGTGTGGTGTGGGGGTGCATGTGGTGTGGGGTGGGGGTAATGTGAGGTGTGGGGTGTGTGTGGGGGTATGTGTGGTGTGTGTATATGTGGTGTGTGTGGTGTAGGGGTGCGTGTGGTGTGGGGGTGTGGGGTATGGGGGTATAGGGGGTATGTATGGTGTGTGTGGTGTGTGTGTATGTGTGTGTGTGTGTGTATGAGTATGCCTAAGTATATGGATGCACAAGGAAGCCTGAAAAGTGTCTCAGGTCCCCTGGAGATGGAGTTACAGGCAACTGTGAGCCACTAGATGAAGGTGCTGGAATTCAGCTTGGCTCCTCTAGAAGAGGTCCTCTTAACCAATGGACCACCTCTCCAGCCTCCTCAGCGTCCTTTCTATGGTCCTTTATCATCGTTTAATATTTGCAACAGCTACGACTGCATGAAGTTTGTACGCCAGGCAGTTTCTAGTAATTGCTCAGTCCGTGTAAGCTACTGCTGTTTTTACTGTGACTAACACTGTTACTACAAGCATGACTAATATTAGTCATTGACACAAACACCATCAGTGACATGACTAAGTGCTGACTAAATTGGCAGGTCCTGGCATGAGGAGTAAGACAAGACTGGCCACTACCCAGGTTAGTCTCTATGTGAGAAGTTCTCAAAAGAACAGTTGGACCCCTTCCTGTGACCAAGTCAGAAACCATTAATCTGTCCCTACGTGGCTTAGCCGTACCCATGCAGGGTAGCTAGACTCCCAGTTAAGGAAGTCACAGGTGGCCATCAGCAGTTAGTTCATTAGACAGCGTCAAACTAGTCTGTCACCAAGGGCAGTACTTGACAGTGTTTGTGTCATTTGGCACCCTCAGTGTTCTGCTTGCTTCTGCCTTTGCTGTTTGTACCCAAAACATCTGCCTGGAGGTTGCTGTTCCATGCCAGTCTCTGCTCAAAGCCCTTCATGATTCATTTTAGCAAAGGTCCTATGAGTCTTTCACAAGGGGACCCCTGCTGGCCCTCAGTCCTCTCTCCTGGTGCTCTTGGCTAAAATGAGATTATAGCTCCAGCTCTAGCTGTTTCCTCCAAATTGAAACATTTCCTCTTGGAGGGAGGAGGGAAGACTTAAAAACATAATGGAAGTTCAAGGAATTTACAAGACCCAGGAAGCTTAAAATGTTACAACGTTACAAGATTGAGGAGAGTCCTCCTCAAGGAGGTGAAAAACTGTGGAGGGGTGAGGGGTGGGGGGGTGGTGACTGACCCTTCAGTGGAGCTGCCTGCAAAGTGCAGCTTTTGTGAGCAGTTAAAGCTGACTCAGAATCATTCATGCATAAGTACACCCAATAAACTCACTGGCATCAAGTTAGACTTTGTGTCTGGCTTTAAGTGAAACATATAGTAAAGCCTCATGTCTGGCTTTGGGAGAAATGTTTCAGCAAAGCCTTTGCTACCTTTAGGTTAATCAGTAGATACTGTGAAATTGTTTTGAGACTGTTTCAACCTTGAAAAAATACTGTCTTTCTGCAGAATCTGCACTTGGTGCTACAGGAGAGCTTGTAGCTGCACCAACCTTAGTCCTAAAACAGCCTAAGTTCTAAGGCTGACCTGGAGTTCTTTCTTTCGGTTATGGCAAAAGGAACTGAGATTTGTATGGGTTTTCTGCTCTCACAGGCAGCAAAAGCAAGTTAACTTTGATAGTTGGAACCTTTCCTAGCCCTTATTAACCTTGTATATGTTTGAATAAAGTAACTGTAATGAGCTAGCTGGGGAGTCAGTCTTTTTCAAGAAGACCGAACCCCTCTGCTCCTTTGGAAAATGAGGGCTTAGCATCTTGGTGAGCTTCCCTCTCTACTTTGGCCCCTATGACCAACATCAAATGACAGGTAGAATTTTATTTTATTTTATTTTTTAATTTACTTGGTTTTGGTCTGCATTTGTGCCCTGTCTGGGATGAATGGATGTTTGTTTACATCTCCGCTAGTTAGTTTTAACTGTCAACTTGCCACAACCTAGCATCACTTGAGAAGAAAGCCTCCACTGAGGAGCTGTCTAGATCAAGCTGACCTGTGGGCATGTCTGGGGGAACTGTCTTGATTGTTCATTGAGGTGGGAAGATTCACCCTGAATTTGAGTAGCCCTACTTCACAGGGTAGGTACTGAATAGTGTTAAGTGTAGAGAAGGCTAGCTAAACACTTAAGCAGAGGTCGGCAGCTTGCTAGGGTCCATTCATTTCTCTCTGCTTTTGACGGTGGATGCAATACAACTGGCTGCTTGAGTTCCTGCCTTGACTTTCTGTCAGTGATGGACCGTGATCTGGAATTGTAAGCCAAATAAACAATCCCTCCCTTGCATTACTTTTGGGCAAGGATATTAAATTTGGACACCACTTCTTCCCCAGGAGAAGTCACACAATATACTACCTAGTTTACCACACTTAATAGATATATTGTGTCCTCAGTGTAAGGAGGAATATATGCCCCTTTTGCCTACTACTGTGCCTCTAGAGCATCCAACAGAGACTTAGTGACCAATTTCGTACTGTCACTAAAAGACTTTGTCCAGAGTGCTTAGTGGAGATCAGGTACTCTCCTCCTCAGTTGCCTCTTTTCTTGTTGCTTCTCTCACTGGTTTTAACCCACCCCATCTACTTATCTCACCCTTCTCATTTCCCTTCCGAGTGGTCTACGCTTGGTCTCCATGGTACAGCCCACTTACCCTGTCCACCTTGTTCCTTCTGTGTGAAATTGCTCACCGTCACCTTTGGTAGAGGGGAAGAGTGTTCACAAAGCCCTTTACAACCTTTCTGGTACCCCCAATTCTCTCCTAATATCAAACTCTTTGAAGGCCATTGGCTGAGTACACATGACTCCTCTGCCTCTTATGATATTTATCCTCTGCCTCTCCCTGTCTCTCCCTTTGTCTCTCTCACTCAGGGACACTCTTCACAGACACAAACATGTGGTCCCCTCAACTTACTTGGTAGCGTAGCCCATACTGAGCATGCGGTTGGTGAGGTGCCTGTCATCCCCGAAAGTGCAGTGGGTGCCCAAGAACTTCTGGTTGTACCAGGCTTCCAGGAACTGCTGCAGGAGATTGTTCCTGTACAGGCCTAGGTGGGGGTTGGGGGGGGGGAGTACCTAAGCATCAGCCTCTGATGTGGTCCATATTGTGCTCAACACATCTCTGTTTCCCACCCTGTGCTTCCTCATCTCCATCCTAGTCTCAGCCTGGCCCCTCATCACTCCCAAATACAGCCCCAGTCTTAACTGAACCCCCTTGCCCATTCCAGTGTGTCTGTCACCTGACCATGCACTGTAATGTCATCACTCCCCCCACAATGCCACAGCATTCTCAGTGCCCTGGTTCAACCCCGTCTCCACCCCAACCTCATCTCACTCACTTCCAGGAGCCCTTTTGCAGCAACTTCCCCAGTCTCCATCCTTTTCCCTTTCCCAGCTTCATTCCTCTCCAGCAGCTCTAACACCATCTCCCCACTCCCCAATCTTACGTTATCTGTAATCCCAACCCTAGCCCTACTTTTCCACACCTTTACCCTGTCGCTGGCTCCCTTTCCTGATTGTCACCCACCCACAAGCCTTCCAAGCCCCACTTTCACTCACCCAGAGGACCACTGATGCAGGACACACAGTGGAAGTAGCTCTGACAAGCTCGCTCCACATTGAAGGCTACCCAGTATCGCAGGCTGCTCAAGAAGCTGACCCAGGAATCCAGAGGGTTAAGGATTCTTACGTCTCCTCCAACAGCTCCTACCCGGGGTTCTTCATCCAGCACTCGCACAAGCTCCAGCAGTGCCATGGGGTCTAGCCTTGTGTCTGAGTCACAGACCTGTGAAAAGGACGGGACCAGGATCAGACCAGAAACTTACACAGGGCTGGGGTTTGAAAGGGCGTGTAGATTGTTTACACCATTCCCTGGGCTGGGATTCTGGATTATATAGAAAGGAGAAAGTGAGCTGAACACAAATTCAGGATACTTCTAGCTCCTGTGAATTGAATTCCCATTCATGAAGAACTTTACCTTGAACCCTGAGCTAAAGTAAGCCCCTTTCTCCCTTATGGTGTTTTTTGTCAGAATATTTTCTCACAGCAGCAGGAGAAGGAACTAAGACAGTAGCATGTTAGTGAATGGCCACACTGAATGGATGAATGCATGATGAAATAAAGGTCTATAGATGGATGGATGACAAAAATCTCAACATGAAGGAAAGAAAGGGAAAAAAAGGGTGGGGGAACAAACTGCTATATAGAAAGTAAGTGAATGAATAAATAAGTGGATGAGGTCCACACTGGATGTAGATCCATGGGTACAGAGAATAGTGAAGGAAAGAATTTCCATATTGCATGAAGAAAAAAGTAATTAACATGTTGAATATCTGGATAGATTAATGGGTGAGTGGTTAAGCGAATGAATCTCTGTATCAAATGGACGAGTAGTTGCATGGAAGGATGAATGAATGTATGCTCAAATAGAGTTTCCTTCTGTCTTAAGTGGTTGCATGAATGAAAGAGGGGAATAGTTTTCTTCATTCAGGGTTGTGGTTGGATGTGAAATGTTCCCCATAGGTTCATGTGTTTGAACACTTGGTCTCATAGCTGGTGGCACTGTTTTGGAAGGTTATATAACCTTTAGGAGATGGGGGCCAGCTAGTGGGTCTCACTTCCTTTTCTCTTTCTGCTTCCTATCTGCAGGAGCAATGTGACCAGCTTTCTCAAGCTCCTGAATCCATTCTTTCCCTATCATGATGGACTGCACCCTCAAACTGTGAGCGAGAATAAACCCTTCTTTCTTTAAGTTGCTTTGGTCTGGTGTTCTGTGGCAGCAACAAATATACATATGGATAGAGTGAATGAGCACTGTATTGGGTGTGTATGCAAATGCATGTACCGTTTAATGAAAGAAACACACCAAAGGAATAAAAAAGGAGGAAGCATTGTATCATATGGATGGATAAGATTGACTAAATATCCATATTAAATCAGTTCATCAATGGTTAATGAATGAATGAGTGAATGGATGAATTAGAGTTTTTGTCTGAATGTGTGGTAAGTGAGGAAAGAGGAAAGGATTTAAGGCAGGAGGGATAGCTAGGTGGACCCAGATTTGAATCCTCATCCTCCATGTAAAAAGCTAGGTGTGGATGCATGTGCCTGCCTGTAACATAGTGTGCGCTCTCTTTGTGTGTGTGTGTGTGTGTGTACAAGAGGATCACTGGAGCTTACTGACTGACAGCCTAGTCTTTCAGTGAGAGGACATGTCTCAAAGGAATGAGGGAGGAGGAAAATGAAAGAGCAGGACATAGGATGTCTTTCTCAGTTATTCACAGCAAGCACACACACCCCACGCCCACACACGTACATATAAATAAGAGAAGACAGGATTGACGATACATTGAAGAAATTAATGATCTATTGGAGGATGGATAAAACCACGAATAACTATAGAAAGATCTTTTCACCAAATGAATAAAGAAAAGAGGAAAAGAAGAGGTTTCTTCAAATCTGTTTGAAACAGCATCTCCTGTTTCAAAGTTCAAAGCCTGACTTTGAACTTCTGATCTTCCTGCCTCCACCTCCCAAGGCCTGAGGTGCACCCTACTCTTTCTGAAGTGGAGGGTGTGAGATCACACTCAGAGGTGGCACGGGGCGCCTTGCACTCACCTGCACGTAGTCCACGGAGTCTCCCAGCGCCTTGAAAGCCGTGTACATGACCTCGCGCTTACCGCCCCAGCGCTGCGCCACACACACGCACCTGCGTGTCCTCACCAGCGCCTCCACTGCCAGCCGCCCTGGGTCCTCAGCCTCCACCTCGCGGTATACACCGGTACTCACTGCTCCTGCCCCCTCCGCCGACTCCCAGGGCTGATGATAGTTGCCATCCCACACGTAGGTGGCGGGGTCCTCATCAGCGAAGACTTCACGGAACATGTCCACCATGTACAGATCCTCTGCACGGTTGCCGTCCACCACCATAAGGACGCGCAACCGCGCGCGAGGGTACATCAGAGCGCGTGCTGAGGTCAGACACTGGCGCAGGTACGAGGGATCCTCCTGGTAGGCGGAGATGGTGAGCGCCACGCTGCGTGCAGTGGCCGCGTCTAGGGGTCCCTTCGCCGAGGCGCGCCGTGCTGCCTCCGCCACCCTCCGATGCTCCAGGTAAGCGAAGAGGCTCTGCGCCACCAGGTGCGCGCTGAGGAATGCCCCGTAGAGGCCGAAGGCCAGGAGGCCGTAGCGATCGGAGGCGAGAGGGACGCCCGCGGCGTAGGCCCATGTCATGAGGCCCAGTATGAGCAGTGCGAACGTAATCGTGAGTGCCCGCCGGGCCAGGCCGGAGCAGCGACGTGCTGCCTCTGAGGGCTTTGACATGTTCTGTGGGGAGCCAAGGAGAAGGATCAGTCCTGAGGGCTTTCTGGAGATGACCTTACTCCTGGGGATCCCCTTCTAAGCTGGATGATAACATCTCAGAACTTTTAAATGATCTCTCATATTTTAAAGGTTTATTTATTTATTTTTATTTTATTTGTTTGGATGTTTTTTCTGCATATATGCCTGTGCACCATGTGCCTGGTGCCCATGGAAGCCGGAAGAGGGCCTCAAATGCCCTGGAGTTGGAGTTACAGGCAATTGTGAGACCGGTTGGCTCAGGTCCTCTGCAAGGACAGCAAGTGCCCTTACCACGGTGACAGCTCCCTCTCTAGTTACCCCAGTAGTTCTTAGAAAGAAGATCCCCTGAGCACCACATTTGAAGCAATTGTGGCTCTTATCTCGGCTTAATGCCTTATTTTACTAATTACCCCCCCCCTTTTTTTTTTTTAGTAGAAAGAGTCTATGTAGCCCCAGTCAGTCTAGAACACCCAATCCTTCAGCCTCAGGCTCCTGAGTGCTGGGAAGACAGGAGTGAGTCACCCAGCCAGGCTTTTACACGGTGCCTTCTAAAGTAAGTTATTATGCCTCTTCCTCCCCCAGCTTTAGCATCTCTTCTTTACAAAAGAATTACACAATGCAACTCCCCAGGCTTTCAGGCTTTCCCTCTTTTTTGTTAGTGGCCCATAAAATGGTGCTGGCTGGTGGGTGGCTCAGTGGGTTAAAGGTGCCTGCCTCCAAGTCTGACAACTGAGTTTGATCCTTGGAACCGACAGGATGAAAGGAGAGAAATCAACTTGCTGTTCTTTGATTAAAACACATGCTTTGGCATGTTCTTTCCCAAAAAGTAACTTTAAAAATTAGAAAAAAATAATAATAAAGTTAAGAATAACTGTACAAACAAAAGTTTCTCTGTGTCAAGACACTAATACTATGTACTAAACAGTATATTCAAAATGTGTACCAAGTGTTGTTCTAACCCTTTTATATATGAACTTGTTTGTTTTAGAGACAAGATCTCCTGTAGCCCAGCCTGTCCTACAAGTAGCCAAGGATGACTTGAACTTCTGATCCTACTGTCTCAACGTCTGGAGTGCTGGGATGACAGGCACGCAGCCCAGTTCGTGCAGTGCTGGAGGTAGAGCAATGCTAGGCACCTGTGCTGCCCACTGAGCTATATTTCCAGTCCCAGGTAAGTACTCTTATCACCACCATTTTCCAGGCAGAGCTGCCGAGTCACAGAAATTTGAAGTCCCAAGGTTACACCTGAGATGATAGGAGCTGAACCCAGGATTCCAGTCACTAATCACAGTCTTCCTAGACTGCTTTCCCCTCTCCAGCAACAACATTGCAGTCATAGTGTAGATAGCAAAGCAGGGTGGTCAGAAGCTTGTGACCGGTGAGCAGCCACAGGCAACAGTATGGCACCTCTGACTTCCCAGAGGCCTGATGTGTGCCCCTTTTCCACTATTCAGTGACTTGGCAGGGCCATGTGCATTTACACATCAGTGGAGTTTTCTCATCCATGAAATAGGTGAGTAGCAGCTTCCACAGCCAGACATTCTTCTACAGCAGCCCTCCGCAGTGGGTACTATTGCTGTGTCCTGTTTCTGAGGCCCAAAGAGATGAATTCTCTCACTAAGGTCATTCAGACAGTAAGCAGAGGACTTAGGGTTCAAACACAAACAGTCTGGCTGTGATGCTTTCTCTGTCTTAAGCTGTCAGATCCTCCCTCCCAAGCTGACTGTGGGATAAGCCCTCAACATAAGGTCGGCAACACTGTCCATAGCTGAAATGCAGCCAGTATGACCAGTGTGTGAGTTTCTAATCTTAATTTAACATTAAGAAGCTGGCTCAGCATACACAAAATAGCTGAGTGCCCATCTGTAATCCCAGCGCCTGGCAGGCAAACAGGTAGATGCCTGGGGCTTGCTGGCCAGCCATTATAGCTGAAATTGTCAGTTCCGTGTTCAGTGGAAACCCTATCTTTAAGACAAAGACTAAAGAACAGAAGAAGACATTCATGTTAACCTCTGATGTCCATAGGAGCAGGCACAACTGAGCACACCCCTACAGCATTACACCCAGAGACATTAAAATGAAAGGTCTGATGACATAAGCCTGTCATCCTAGCTACTTTTGAGGCTGAATAATGTAAGAGGATCTCAAGTTCAAGGCCCGCCTGGTTAACATAGTGTTTAACCCTCTATCAAAGTAGAAATGAAGACACTAGCAAGATGGCTAAGTAGGTAAAGGTACTTGCTACCAAGCTTGAGGACCCCAGTTTGATCGCCGAAACTCACCTGGAGGAAGGAGAGAACAGACTCTGGGAAGTTGTCCTCTGACCTCCACATTTGATTGAGCAAGCACATAGGCACACACACACACACACACACACACACACACACACACACACACACACACAAATGTTAAAAAAAAGAAAAAAAAGATGGTGAGTATAAGTGGTGGAACATTTGCCAAAGACACAGGAGGCCCTGGATTCAGTTCCCAGCACTTTTTACATATGAATGCACACACACACACACACACACAACTATAAATGCACAATTTAAATATGTAAATTAAAATAAATATTCCATTTAGTCCCATTCAATTATAGAAAAACTTTTAAATATGTTTCAAACAAATGTGATGCATGACTCTTTTTAACTATAAATTTTACAAAAAGATAAGCCATCTTATAGATTTAGTCAGGGGTGGGTGAAAAAACAAAAGATCTCATTAATATTTTTGTATTGGTAACACTGAAATGATCATTTTGTTTTCCAGACAGGGTTGCATGAAGCCTGGGCTGGTTTTAGCTTCACTACATGGCTGAGAATGACACTGAATTTCTGATCCTTCTTCCTCTGCCTTCTGAGTGATAACATGACAGAGGTAGGCTACCACATTCAGTTTATTTGGTGCAGGGGATTGAACCTAGGCTTTGTGTGTGCTGAGCAAGCACTCTACCAGCTGAGCTACATCCCAAGTCCCTAAAACAATCACGTTTCAAAATATTTGTTTGTTTGTTTGTTTAGTTATTTTTTATTTGTGCGTATGTGCATGCACACATGCCATGGTGCGTGTGTGTGGCAGTCAGGGCAACTTTTAGGAGTTAATTCTCTCCTTCCACCCTGTTGGGGAGCAAACTCAGGTAATCAAGCTTAGCAGCAAGCACCTTTGCTCTTTGAGCCAGGTTGCCAGCCCCAAAGAACCATATTTTTAAATGTACAGTAGTGGTCAGTACACAGATTTCACTTCTACTTGCAAACCAATATCTTTTCACATTTGCAAATTGTTTTAAGCTGAAAGTGAAACAAAAATATTTTGTGGAGCATGAAAGTTACTTACAGTTCAAACCCCAGTGTTCTTCACATTGCACCCATTATCTATGCTGAGTCTGCTGTAGCATACCAAGACTGAGTAGTTCTGGCAGAGAACGCAATGTCTTCTAGTCCTCAAGTGTTTACTGTTTGGTGTCTGGTAGAAAAGTTTACAGTCTTCTCACACAGTGGGTCAAAGCAAATAAATTACCAAAATTAATTTCATTTAAAAATTACACTTATTTGTTTATTTTGTGTGTGGGCATATGCATGTCACAGAGCATTTGCCCCAGTGTATGTGTGTGTGTGTGTGTGTGTGTGTGTGTGTGTGTGTGTGTGTGTGTGTGTGTGTGTGTGTGTGTGTGTAGGTTGGGGGATAGTTATGGGACTAGGTTCTTTCTTCCCAGTATTTGGGTCTCAGAGACCAAACTCAGATTATTAGGCTTAGTGCAAGCACCTTTACCCCCAGAGCCATCTTGTAGGACCCACTTTACTTTTAAAAGAGGATTTAAAAATTATGTGGTAATTCACGTTATGTTTCTGAACAGTAGAGGTGAGTTAGGGATTTGGGGGATTTTAAAAGAACATGCAGGGTTTCCCTGTGTTGCCCAGACTGGCCTCAAATTCCTAGACTCAAGCATCCTCCAGTCTCAGACTCCAAAGTATTTGGGACCTCGAGTACATGGTACCAAATTTGAGAAAGAACTTTTAAGTACTCAGTAACAATTATTCTTTCTTTCAGACCCCTTCATTACTGTCTTTTTGCCTCAAATACAGCTCTGCCTGGGCTCCTGGGGTGGCTCAGATTATGAGGAAGTTATGGACACCTCCACCTACAGCTGTACTCGCAACATTAAGAACCACACAGACTGAAAACACCCATGTTCCACAAGACGACCTCATATACCCTGTCTCAGGCTGAGCATGGCGTCCTGTGACCTCCCACTGATGGTCATGCAGGGGACCTGAGGACACAAGCCCTCAGTGTCAGGAAGAAACAATATCAAGATGATAAAAAATATGCCAATAGCCACACAGACAGCCACCAAGGGACTGGGATAAAGGAACAGAAGTAGAAGGTTTCAGAAGAAATAGTCAACAGTTAAAATCAGTGGTTCTCAACCTTCCTAATGCTGCCATCCTTTAATTCAGTTCCTCATGTTGTGGTGACTCCCAAACATAAAATTATTTTAGTTGCTACTTTATAACTTAGTTTGCTACTGTTATGAATAGTAATGTAAATATCTGATAGGCAGGATGTATCTTCATTGTTACAAATTGATAAAAGTGGTCATGACCCACAAGTTGAGAACCGCTGGTTCAAATAGACCCCAGCCATATGAAATTGCTCTTTTTACAGGTCAAGAGAGGTTGAATATTGGTGAATGCATGTAGTTCAGCTAAGTAGATTCTGAACCCATAAAAGTGAAACCGAAATGCATACATCATTTACATGCAAAGTCTTCTTTGGGAATACCAACACACATTTATAGAATCACAGACATGTATGGATGACAAACCATATAGCAATGAACATAGAGAAGGAAACTCACTCCACCTTACAAGCTCACTGAACACATACAGTTGCTGTCACAAGTAGATACACACGTACACGAACTCCTTCTCAATAGTCCCCAATACACATGGTCTCACATATGGTAGTAATTACCCTTTATGGCAGCAGAAAATACACACACACACACACACACACACACACACACACACACACACACACACGCACACACGCACACACGCACACACGTACATACATGTCTCATGGCTGTGGGTCCTGCTGGATTCTCTCCTCTCCGGCTTGCTCTGCAATCCGTGTGTGTCTGGAGCTAGCTGGAGGGGGGCCATTTGAAGACCAGCAAATGCGGGGGTGGAGGAGAGCTGACGTCAGAGAACTAGCCTGTCCAGGGGCTCTGAGGTCACACAATCCCATGACTCCACCCTCTTCGATTCCCGACATTGCCCCCATCCCCCTCGCCAGATAGGACCTCCCTTCACAGCCCCTCAAGCTGGTCCTTCACTCCCCCTTTTCTTCCAGCCCTTCCTCTCTCTTTTCTCTTTCTCCCCTTTTCTCTTGCGTTAAGTTCACTTTACCTTTCATTTGTTCCGTCTGTATATTTCTTTCCAACTTTCCCCCATTTCTGTCTTTCGCATCTCCCTCAGCTGCTTCTCTTGTGTTTTGTCTGTATTTCTGTCTCCATCTCGCCCCATTTGTCGTATTACTTTCTATCACCCACTCTGACTCACTCCCCCCCCCCCTCGCTTCTTACTTCTTCCTCACTTACTCATCATCTCCCCAGACTCTCTACAATGGGTCCTGCAGGAACATATATCAGCAACTGGCAGATAGATAAAGTGCACACACGAGCATGTCTGTGGGTGTGACTGTGTTGCTGGCATGTGTTTTCACAGCAGCCTGGAGCTACAGCCAGAATTGCCTGCTTTTTGCTGGGCTGGTGTCTGTCTATTGTGTGTCTGTGGGGTGTGTGTGTGTACATACATGTGTCCATGTCAAGATCTGGCTGGGGCTAAGGACTGGAATACTGGGATCTGTCTTCTGAAGGATTTCAGTGACTTCAGGGAATGGCCTCAGCTCAGTGTTCTGATACACATCCCTGAGACTGGGTCAGAACATAGCTGGGAAGAGATGGGGTCCCAGGGTGTGTGTACCCCAGCTCCTTGGGGCCAGAAGGCCAGTGATCCCTGCCACTATTTTATATTCTTTTTATAAGGGTTTTTGTTGTTGTTAGCTCTAAGACTATCTTTCTCAAAGTTCCTCTCACTGTGAACTTATGGTGGGTAGTGTCCAGTAACTGTCTGTTCCTACATCCTTCTGTGTGGTAGATGCTGACAATTATATTCTTTCTTTCTCTTTGTCTCCCTTGTTCTCGTGCTCTCTCATTGTGCTTGACCCCCTGACTCTGTTTGTCTACCCATCTGTATTCCCATTTCTTCCAATCCTCCTCCACGTCTCCCTCTCTCATGTCTATTTCTAATTACCACCTCTCACCTATCTGTCTGTCATCTATCATCTTCTGCTGACCTGCCATCTCTGGATCTATCATCTATCTATTCCTCTGTCCCTCTATGTCTTTAACTAACATCTGCCTACCTGCCTGTCTCTTTGTGAGACTCTCTCACTCTCCTCTCCCCCTCTGACTTTTTATGTCTCTCTGTTTTTCCTTTCTCCTGCGGCTTCGTCATCTCTCCTAGCCATTCGGGACTCCTCCTGAACAGAGCCAGGTTCTCACATCCAGGGTGTGGGAACCTCGCTAGACACGGTGTAGGGGCAGTGCCAGGTTGAATCTTTGTTTGAGCCTGGCCACTGAGAAGGTCCCTGGTGGTGGGAACCTGGGCACCACCCACCCATCAGGGCAGGGAAAGCTGTGTCTGACGCTATTGCCGGGAGCCTCTGATGCTTAGTGTCTGGCTGTGTCAGGATGATGGATCCATTGATGGAGTCAAGCCCAGAGCAGGGGATATGAGGAGTTCCTGTGGCTAGAAAGGGATAACCCAAGCTCCACCCAAGGAGCTGGGCATTTGACTAGCCTGAACACCGCCCTGACTGGGTGGAGCAGCTGTATAAAACCAGATGTTTCTAAAACCAGAGTGTGCATGAGAGAAAGACCAGGATTTCAAACCCTGGGAGTTTTCTCTGCCAGGACACTAGAGACCTGGCCACAGCCCAGACTCCTCCTTTAGACCCAGGTGTCCAGGCCTCAGTCCCTTGTTAGATCCAGGGGTACGGACCCTAGCTCCCCTTCCTTGGACCCCAGACCCCAGACCCCAGCCTTCCTCCGTTAGACCCAGGTGTCCAAGCCAAAGCACTTCCCCCTCAGACCCAGAAGTCCAGTGTACTCTCCTTTAGACTCAGGAGTCTGGAAATCAGCTTTCCTCTCTCAGAAAAGGAGTACAGGCCTAACCCTCGTCCCTCAGACACAGAGGTCTAGTTTCCCATAATTCAGTGCAAGCACAGATGATCAGGACAGAATGTATCAAAGACAAGATGACAAAGACAGATGAAGCTGAGCACTCTTTCCCAGTTCCCTCCCCTCTAATGGTAGCTTATAACTGGTTCCTGCCTAGTCCACAGTGTCCTTTCTTCTCCAGATGGGGGCTGTCATTTAACTTCAAGATGAGAAGACGGGGAAAGGTAGGGGTGGTAGTCATAAATGGAGAAGAAACAGAGGAAAAACATATATTCATTACAGGGACACCTCTTGAGCTGCTGATGGGTGGGACCCTAGACTAAGTGATGGCAGGCACACACAAATGACTCAGCAGGGGGCCCTGTCTCTGAGAAGACAGCTGTGTAAATAGAGGACTGGGCACTGATGGAGTAATAGTTCCACCCAACTGAAAGGCAGGAAGGGCTTCCTGGAGAAGGTGGTCCTAACTGATGAGGACATAGTGGAGTGGAAAGTAAAGGAGAGAAAAGGTACCCAAGGAAAGACATGGTGTGGCCAGTTTACAAATCACACGCTGACTGAGTGGTGCTGTGGAAGCACGAAGTAGTTGAGAAGTAATGAGGTACATGAAGGTAAGATTGCTCTAAAAATAGTTTTGGGGGATGGACAGATGACTCAGTAGTTAAGAGTGCTTGATGCTCTTGCAGAGGACCTGGGTTGGGGCCCCAGGACTCAGGTCCGGTGGCTTACAACCACCTGTAACTCCAGCTCTAGCGTATCTGGTGGCTTCTTCTGGCCTCTGTGGACACCTGTACACATGCAACATACACATAAAAATAAAATAAATCTTTTATAAAGTGGGGGTATGGATGGCTGTAGAGATGACTCAGTGGTAAGAGTACTTGATACTTTTTTTTTTTTTGGTTTTTCGAGACAGGGTTTCTCTGTGTAGCTTTGCGCCTTTTCATGGAACTCACTTGGTAGCCCAGGCTGGCCTCGAACTCACAGAGATCCGCCTGGCTCTGCCTCCCGAGTGCTGGGATTAAAGGCGTGCGCCACCACCGCCCGGCAAGTACTTGATACTTTTGCAAAGGACCTGGGTTCAGTTTCCAGCACTCCCATGGTAGCTCACAATTGCCTGTGACTCCCGGTACAGTGGATCTATGCCCTCTTCTGAATCTCTGTGGGCACTGCATATACATGATGCACAGCCATATATGCAAGCCAAATACTTTATACATAATAAATCTTTAAAAATGACTTTTAGATTGAAATGCAAAATTATATATTCAGGATGAGGATGTAGCTCAGTTGCGGAGTGATTGCATTTAGACTGTGTGTTTGATACATAACACACCCTGGGCATGGTGTTGTATGTTTGCAATGTCAGCACTTGGGAAGTAGAGGCAGGAAGCTCAGAAGTTCATGGCCATCTTAGACTACAAAGGAAATTTGAGGCTGTCATGGGCTATATCAGAGCCTGTCTCAAAATAAACAAGTAGGGACAGATGGGATAATTCAGTGCATAAAGACATTTGCTACTATGTCTGAAAACCTGAGTTCATTCTTCAGAACCCACATGGTGGGAGGAGAGAACAGACTTCTGCAACTTGTCCTCTGACCTCCATGTGCAAATCATGGCATTCAGCTCCTAAAATAAATGTAATAAAACTTTGAAAAAGGTTTAAATTGTATATTAGTAAAGTCAAGGATACGACATCATTTCTTTATGACAAAATCAAGCTATTATAGCATGTGCAATATACAGAGTTTTGAATGCCAGACTCAAGGGCTAACTAACTAGAGAACTACAAGAGAACTGGGAGCTGTGGAGATAAAGGATCAGCTCTAGGTCTATGTGATCTACTAAGTAGGTAGAGAGACAAGGGATTCTTGGTCAGGTAACTCAGTGGGTGGCTATGTCAGAGATTCCAGAATTTCCTTCAGGCTAGGGGTTGTTGGCTGAACATGAGCTTTGAAAGAGTTGAAGGTTTGGAACTGGTGGGACACCAAGGAAGTGTGAGTGAGTATGGCAGAGCTGCTGGATATAATCCTTTGAGGAGTGGGGACTGAGAGGTGGCTCAGACACAGCCTCAAATGAATGGAACCCTTCATCAAAGCTCATCCATGCTACTCTGGCTGCCCCACTCCCTGCCCATTTTGTCAAACACTGTTCTCAAATAACATAGGCCCCCCCCCTTATCTGGTTTCTCTTTATGAGGTTGCAGTTAGCTTCATCAATCAAAGTCCAAAAATACCAAATGGAAAAATCCTGGGAATAAACAATTTGTAATTTTAAAAACCTATTTTTATTTTATTATTTTGTATGCATAGGTGACTTGACTGTCTGCCTGTCTAGGAATCAAATCCAGGTCCTCTGTGAGAGCACCCAGTGTTCTTAACCACTGAGCCATCTCTCCAGGCCAACAAGCCACACAAGAAAACAATAATTTTTTTAAATTATAAAATAATAGCATCATTCTGGCCTCCCTCTCCTCCCTCTAATGTTGCCATAGTCCACCTCAAATTCATGACCTCTTTTTCTTTAATTATCATTGTTAAATATGTGTATAATGAATTTATGTTTATAATATATTATAAATATATATTTTAATAAATATAATAAGTATTATATATCATATAACTATATAATGAGCATAATATATTATACTATATTATAACATAATATAAGAAAAATATATATATATAAAACCTGCTGGGTTCAATTGTGTGTTATTCCTAAGCAGCACAATGAAATCTAATGCTCTCCTGTTTGTCTTGTCCTGGATGTGAATCTTCCTTTGGCCCAGGATATGCATGCTGCATATGTGACCAGCCCCTTAGTAACTTAGTCATTTATTTATAGGATTCAGTATTGCCATATATTGTATTTGAATTCCAATGTTCTTATTTTACTTAAAAGTTCACCTTTGACCATTTCTCTTTTTGGCTAAGATCACACAACAACGGCAACTCGGGTGTACTAAAAAGAAATCATTCAGTGCAAGGTTCTTAGTTTGTGTGTAGAACTGGGTGCTATGTATAGTTTCAGGCATTCAATAAGGGTCTTGAAAAATATGATCCTTGAGGCTGGGCGGTGGTGGCGCACGCCTTTAATCTCAGCCAGACAGTTCTCTGTGAGTTTGAGGCCAGCCTGGGCTACAGAGTGAGTTCCAGGGAAGTTGCAAAGGTACACAGAGAAACCCTGTCTCAAAAAACAAAAAAAGGGGCTGGAGAGATGGCTCAGCGGTTAAGAGCACTGACTGTTCTTCCAGAGGTCCTGAGTTCAATCCCAGCAACCACATGGTGGCTCACAACCATCTGTAATGAGATCTGGCGCCCTCTTCTGACCTGCAGGCAGACATGCAGACAGAATGCTGTCTACATAATAAATAAATAAAAAAAAAGAAAAAAAAAAGAAAAATATGGTCCTTGAATAACTGAGGGGGGGATTTTGTTGGTGTTTTGAGGGAGGGTCTCTCATGAATGAAAAAAAAGAAATAAGAAAGGAACATGACTACCCCTAGGTATGGTGGAGGAGAAAGTCTGTTGTGGATAAAAGGGAAACAGACATAGTCAGAGGCAAGGACATCTGGGAGAGTCCAGAGTGGATATGACCCTGAGCCACGTAAGGAGAGAGGGGAGGGGAAGGGAGAAGGGGGAGAAAGAGGAACAAGGTGTAGCAAAAGAGAGGCCCAAAAGAGAGTAGACAAAATGACCAGGTAACCAAAACAGATTATATAGAGAAGGGCAGCTGGGGGAAGGGCAGACCAGCCTCTGGGCTGCAAAGTTTAGTGGGGGGGAGGAGGGGTATGCCAGCCAGGAGGGTCCTGCAACAGGTAGGTGCTGAGGGAAGCTGGGAGAACCTGGCAGCCAGGTCTGCTTTGATATGTTAAGTAGGCACCTCAGCCCATTGTCCTGGGTTTAAACCTAACATCTCTGAACCCAGGTTAGGTTCTAACTTTCTGTATAGCTGAGAATGACATTGAGTTACGGATCCTCATGCCTGCACTTCTCAAGTGCTAGGACTGCAGACATATGATACCATGACTGACTTGTGCAGTGCAGGGGAGGGAATCCAGAGTTTTGTGCGTGCTAAGCAAGCACCCCAACTGAACTACAGCCCCAGGTTACTGTAAGAGATGTTTGAACTTCCTTCCTGGAGAATTAAGGAGGGTAAATGACCACTGAAAAGTTAACTTGGAGAAATCGGCATTTTCTTAAATGTGTCTGTTGAGCTAGGTGGTGGTTGCTCACTCTATGAAGTGTTCTGGCTTGGAAAGGAAATACTTTGAAGAAATCCAGATACTTGAGAGACAAAGGAGAGATGGAGGGCAGAATCACTCCCAGGACCATGTGTTTGTACAGTTGGTAACCAGCTAGTGGCGCTGTTTTAAAGGTTGAGGAGCTGTCATGGAGTGTGATAGTTTGGGGGCGGGGAGGGGATATCTCTCAGTTCTTGACAACTGCTCAGTCAAGTGACATAGTTAGAGCAAAGGTTTATTTTGCAAAGCTAAACAAAGCAGCAAATAAACAAACTATAGAGGGAGACTGAACTGGACTACCTGAAGGAGGAGGAGTAGTTCAGAGGGTCCTATGTTGCAGATTTTAAAGAAATTGTAAGGAATATTTATGAGGTGTGTGACATATTCATGGAATTAAGTAACCCTTTTCTCTTTCTCGAATTGTGGTGGACTGTGTTTCCTTTTTAAGGTATTTCATTCCATGATCCTCTAGAACAGTCCAAAAAAAAAAAAAAAAAAAAAAAAAGCAAAGAAACAAACCAATAACATCCAGCATTCTAGTGATATATATCACATCAGGTAATTTAAGTGTGTTTTGAGTGTGTAGACCCTTGGATACTGTACACGTGTTAGAGAATTTCTAGGTGACTTAGTTTCTGATATAACAGAACAATCTAGCTGCTTCCAGGATGTTTAACCACAAAGAAGTTCTGACCACAGGGAGACATACCTTTTCCCCCAGTTAACCTCACATCCTAGTTTGCTTAGCGTGTCAACTTTACGCAGCCTACAGGTATTTGAGAGGGGAGCTTCTAGGTCATATTAGCCTGTGGCCATGTCTGACAGGCTCTTGACTGATGATGTAGGAGGGCCCAGCCACGTCAAGGCGCGTGACCCCAGGCTGTAGACTACAGCTTCAAGCAGCATTCTCTCATGGTTTCTTCCTTATGCTCCTACTTGAGTTCTGTTAATGATCAATGGTGACTTGAAATTATAAGCCAAATGAATCCTTTCCTCTCCCATATTGCTTCTGATCAGTGTTTTACCACACAAAAGAAACCAGGACACCTCATATTGAACTCCTTGTCTACTCAGAATTAGCAGACAGTGGGTAGGTGAAGGGCTTTGAGTGTTAGAAGCCAGGTCTCTCTTTCTGATCCACCCTCTACTGATCCACCAAAATGTGAACAAACCATCTCTTGAGCTCCTGCTGTCATGGGTTGAGTCATTCAACTCTCACACTTTTTTCACCATTATGGACCATAGACCCTGATTCTCTGTTTTCCCTTTCCCCCCACAGCATTGATCAGCTTTCTATATAATGTATAGACTCAATTGCTGAGCATCTTCTTTGGTGTCATGAGGGCCTCTCTTGTTAGAATGTAAGCTCTCCATAGACAGTGGTCCTTATCCATTCTACACATATGTCTGCTCTTAGAGCCTAGGCCAGTTCCTGGGATCAACAGGTGTTGAATGATTGAGTTTAGTCAGGATGAAAAGTAAGAATGGGGGAGAGGGGAAACAAAAGAGGAAGGGTAAAGTTTGTGCCTCTCTAAACTTCTAACCCTTAAGTAATCATTCTGTCTCCCTCTCTTCCTTCAATCCTTCCTTCCATCCTCTTTCTCTCTCTTCACTTTCTTTTTTTCTCTCTGCCCACCGCCCCTTCCCATCTGACATTGTCTCTCTGTGCAGCCCAGACTAGCCTTGAACTCACCCTGTAGCCCAGTTTACTCTCCAGCTTGCCTCTTCATGTGGCCTAGGAAGTGCTAGATTAAGGAAATAAAGGGTGTGTGGGTTTCCCTAATGCCTGCCCTTTCTGACTTGTGTTTGTCTATTGATCTGCCGCTGTCTTTATTCTCATACATATTCTCTCTCTCCTCTTTCTCTCTCCTCTCTCTCTCTCTCTCTCTCTCTCTCTCTCTCTCTCTCTCTCTCTCTCTCTCTCTCTCTCCCCCCATGCCCCAACCCCCCACCGCTTCCCTCTGCTCTCTCTTGTCTTTCATTGGCCTGCTGCACCACCTCTCCTGGGCTGTACTCCTTGTACTCCTGTAGCAGAGTCAATTCCTCACACACTGGGATTTCCCTGGGAGGCAGAAGAGAAGGGAGAGACAGGATGGGGGAGGAGGGATGACAGCAGAGAGGAAGGAAGGGGGAAAGGGACAGGAGGAGGAGGGGGCCCAGCAGCTGGGAGGCCCACACTCCACAGCTCTGTGGCTACCACTCAGTTGGGCAGGGTGTGTTACTCCCTTCTGGAGAAGTGGGACCTGAGGCAAGGAGTCCCCTGATGGGCACAGATCCCGGACATGCAAGCAGTCTGACTTCCAGGAACGGGGGAGGGCTTAGATCCTTAGGCTGCCAATGGGGCCTCACTGAGCCATTCCTCCCCCACACTCAAGATTCCAGGAAACACCTAGACCTTCAGGAAAGAGTCCTAGGAAAAAACCCAATGGAGGGAGTTTGGCTGCTTGCCTCTGGAAGGTAGCTGGCCCAGACAGAGGCTCCTGTGCCTAGACATTCATTCTCTAGGAATTTTCGGAGGAAAGAGAACAGACAAGGGAAAGAAAGAGAACAGGGAATTTCATCAGACCTCTCTGTTTCTGCTCAGACAAGCAAGAGAGGAGGGATCTTGGTTGCCATAGAAAAGAACAACGAAGGCCCAGGAAAACTAGTAACCCAGCCAGACAGGATGTGGGCTAGTTGGGCCAGGTGACCAAGCAGGTGTTGCGAATTAGGTCTTTTTCTATGTAGGAGACTGAGCCTGTACCTCTGTGTGTGAGGGAAGAAGGGACAAGGTCTGGACCCATGACCTCAGGGAGGAGGCTGGGACCTGGACACTTGAGTCTGAGGGAGGAGAGATGGGGCCTGGATCTCTGGGTGTGAGGGAGGAGGACTAGAACTTGGACCTCCGTGTCTGTGGGAGGAGGGTTAGGGTCTGGACTTCTGGCCTGAAGGAAGAGGGCCTTGATATTGGAAAGAAAAGAAACCCTGGTTCCTTTTGAAATTATTTTTACTCTTTGCTTGTAAAATTTTGTATATATACTGGGGATTTGTGCATGCTTGCCAGGGCGCACAGGTGAAGGTCAGAGGATGGTCTGCAGTAGCTAATTCTCTGCTTTCACCACATTGGCCCCAGGCATCCTACTAGGGGAGTTACCATTCCCTGGGCATGTGATTCTAGGCTGTACAAGAAAGCTAGCTGAACATGAACCTGCCTGCTAGCAGCATCCTTGTGGTTCCTGTCACACTATAGTGGTCAAGTGAGCTTCTTAGTTGTAGGTAATGCTGTGTGGTTAAGGTTGTAGCATGCTTGCCTTCAAGTTCTTACCATGAATTCCCTAAGTGATAGCCTGTGACCTGAATTTGTAAGCCAAACATACCCTTTTTCCCCTCAAAATAGTTTTTGTCTGGGTGTCTTTCACAGCAACAGAAATGAAATTAGACTTATTGTCTGTCTGCAGGGCTCCCTCTTCCCAATGGACCATTACCTTGTTGCTTAGGATTCCCACAAACCCTGGTTGTATCATAGTTGCTTGCATTTGTTATTTGAAAGGCTCATTCCCCAGAACCTCTCTTTCATCATCTATAAAATGAGATTATTTCAAGTCATCCCTCATGGCATAACCCTTAAGCAAGCAAGAGTCTCCCTACAGCAACGGAGGTTATGAAGTGATGTTATTTGTTTGCGGTCATTGCTTTTGCCTTCCTGTGACCACAATACCAGACAAAACAAACTCAAGGGAGGAAAGATTTACTTTGGCTCACAGTTTTCAAAGGTTTCAGTCTGTCACAGTGGGGAAAGCCGGTCAGAGCAGCTCAGTTCATGGCAGCCAAGTGGTAGAGTCTGACTGTATTATGGCAGACAAGGAAGGCATGGGGGGAGCAGGGTCGGTGTATAACCTGCAAAATCTTGCCCTGGTGACATATCTCCACTTGCTAGGGCTACATAAGCTATTTTCTGTGGCTGTGATGAAATACTCTGAAAAAGCAATTTAATGAAGGAAAGTTTTTTTTTTTTTTATCTTGGTTCATAGTTGCAAAGTACCATCCATCATGGAGGGAACTCACAGTAGCACGAGCTTGAAGCAGCTAGTCACATTGCAATACAGTAGGGAGGCAGAGGGTGATGAATGCTGTTCAATTGTGTAGCTCACAATAGCAAGATCTTCCCACCTCAGTTGACCTAGCCCCTACAGGCATGGCCAGAGGCTGACCTAATCTGAATAATCTCTCACAGGAATGTGTGGAGGTTTATCTCTTAAGTAATACATATTCTTTGAAGTTGGCAGTCAACACTATCACATGCCTGTGGTGGTATCATGTTCCCCAAAATATTGTGTACCCTAATAAACTTATCTGGGGTCAGAGACAGAATAGCCACTAGATACAAAGGCTAGAAAATGGTGGCACTCACACCTTTAATCCTAGCATTCCAGAGGTAGAAATCCCTCTGGATCTCTGTGAGTTCAAGGCCACATTGGAAACAGCCAGGCATGGTGACTCACGCCTTTAATCCCAAGAAGTGAGCCTTTAATCCCAGGGAATGATGGCAAAAACAGAAAGATATATAAGGTGTGAAGACCAGAAACAAGAAGCTTTTAGCTGGTTAAGCTTCAGGCTTTCGAGGAGCAGTTCAGCTGAGAGTCATTGGGATTGAGGACACAGAAGCTTCCAGTCTGAGGAAACAGGATCAGCTGAGAACTGGTGAGGTGAGGTAGCTGTGGCTTGTTCTGCTTCTCTGATCTTCCAGCATTCACCCTAATACCTGGCTCTGGATTTGATTTTATTAATAAGAACTTTTAAGACTCATGCTAAAACAAGCCCCTATCTCCTAAATGTTGACAGCCTTCCAAATTAGCATCACTATCTAGGAGACAAGTGGAGACATTTCATATTGGAACTATAGCATTAAGCTAAACCAGCAGTCATTGGGAGGCTGATGAATGTCCTGGGGTGGGAGCAGAGACAGAACTCTTTCTTCCTTTACTAAATCAGCTCTTATCAGAAGAGTCATCCCAGTGGAAACTGACAAGAGCCTGGGTTCTGGGTCACACTGGATTCCAAGACTGGTTGCCTTGGGCCAGCCACCTTCATACCCCAACTCTTGTCTTTATCCACCTTTGACCACAGGATCTAGTCACTATGTTTATGTATGTGGACAGCCTCAGTTCCTGGACTCATCATTCTCACTTCTAGAGTGTGGGGTAAGGAGGCCGTTCTTCCCAGGGCTACTAGAGGAGATTGCTCAGTGGGAATCTTGGAATGTTTTAGGGACTAGCCAGAGAGTTTGCAGCATAGACAATGGATCCTTAAAAGGGGTGCATGGGAAGGACCAAGCAGAAGATGCTAGGTCAGAGACCTAGAGGCCTCATTTGTGGCAATGCTTTAGTTACCCATAGGACAGTGGTCCAAAGTCACAACAATGACATTTCCATTGAGACAGAAAAAGGGAAATAGTGTTGCCATCATTTCTTCTCTATGGTTGAGATTTGAAAAATAACACAAAACCATCACTTTGGATTGCACACAGTGTCAGTGTAACAGAGTAGGTAGGGCTTTTATTCCAGCTTCCCTTGTCTGCCTAAAGACAGACTCTACCAGAAAGGAATACAATTATACACAAACTCCTCTGTTATTTCATCAACCAAGGAAAATTAAACTATCATCAGAGAAGAGAGTGAGGGATGAGAGCCACACTGAAGATTAGGTAAGTGTTCTTCCTCAACACTGTCTACCCTTCAGGAATCCTCATGTCCTGTGAAAGTCATTTTCTCTTCCTCTAAATGGCCTACAGCCTTCACTTCCATTTTGCTATAAGGAAGGGCATATACAATTCTAAATCTTATAGGATACTCACTTTTCATTCTCAGGATGCCTCCTTGGGTATGCCTGGAACAAAGGTGATTGTCTTTTTTTCTGCTAATTTGTCTACTGTTTGATTATTTCTGAAATTCAAATGTCAACTTGACCTTCGGTCTCTAATCTATATCTGTCCCAGCAGATTCCCAATCAACTAAAGACTGCAAACTGCTCCAAACTCACCAGCCCTAGGTTCTTCTGATGGAATTTCCAAAAAGGTGAGCTACATCCTAGAGGGCTCCAAAGCAGCTAGCCCCAGGTGGTCCACCATACTGACTGCTCCAATGTGGCCTGGACTTCCCTGGCCCCGGATGGTTCCACAGAGCCTGGACAGCAAATGAAACAGCCTGCATTCCCTTCTCTCTTTCTTCCTAGCCTTGTCCAGGATTCTAGCTTTCTTGGGTCCCCAACAAAGATGCTTCGGTGTCAGCAGGAAGTAAATCATAAAAAGATCACACCACCCCTGATCTGTTATTGTCAACAAGAAGGCTAGGATGCTAGGTCCCAAACCCAGGACAAATGGCCAACTGAGGTGCCTATATAACATATCAAAGTGAACCTGGCCTCTAGGTTCTCCCAGCATCCCTCAGTGCCTACTTGTTACAGTGTATGGTTGGCATACCTGCCCCCTACCCTAGACTTCTCCAGTCCAGAAACAGGGCTACTCTTTCCTATATAATCCTGCCATTTTGGTTATCTGACCCTTTTTGTCTACCTTTTACCCTCCTTGGTCTCCTTGCTCTCCCCTCTCCTCTTCCTCCTCTTCTCACATGGTATGGCTCAGGGTCGTGTTCATTCTGGACTCTCTGAGATGTCCCTGCCTCTGGGGGGGGATCTGCTATGATCTCTCTTCTATCTACAATAAACCTCCTCCACCATACCTAGGAACATTTATGTCTGCTTTTTTATTTCCTTTTTTATTCATCAGAAAAGAAAGTTTTTCCCCCCTCTCTGTTTCTCTCTTTTTCTCCCTCCCTCCCTCCCTCCCTCCCTCCCTCCCTCCCTCCCTCCCTCCCTTCCCTTCCCCTTCCTTCCTTCCTTCCTTCCTTCCTTCCTTCCTTCCTTCCTTCCTTCCTTCCTTCCTTCCTTCCTTCCTTCCTTCCTTTCTTCTCTGAGACAGGTATCTTATAGCCAGGTTGGCCTCAGACTCTCAGTATATCCAAAGACTTTTAGTTACTGATCCTCCTGCCTCTACTCCCCAGAGAGTGTTGGGATAACAAATGTACACTACCTTGCCCAGTTCACGAGGTGCTAGGGATCAAACTCAAGGCTTCACCCATGCTAACTAATCCCCTACCAAATGAGGCACAGTCCCAGCAGCTCTTGATTTCTTATCTAACAATTTTGCATATCACCCTATGAGATCCAAAGTAGCTATTAAAAAAAGTATTATATATATATATATATGTGTGTGTGTGTGTGTGTGTGTGTGTGTGTGTGTGTGTGTGTGTGTGTTTGTGTGTGCATGTGTACCTGAGTACAGTGCCTCCAGAAGCCAGAAGGGGTCATTGGATTCCCTGGACCTGGAATTACAGATGGTTGTGAGCCACCATGTGGATGCTGGGAACTGAATCAAGACCTCTAGAAGACCAGCCAGTGCTCTTGATTCTGCATCCCTAAATCATCTAAAGCTCTGTTACATTTGTTAAGATTCAGATTAAAGAACTTCTGTTTTATGTTTCTGTGAGCGTGGAACCCCAGAACTCTTCATGTGCTATAAAATGTGGAGATCACATGACTAGGGAAAATGGGTCCTGAGGTAAAAATAGCATAATCCAGTGTATTAATTTATAAATGACATTGATCTGGGTCCAATTTCTGATTTAGCATCCTCCAGAAATATCCTAGGGAAGTGATATAATGCCCATTTTACAGAAAAAGAAACCAAGACTCTGTTATATTCAGTGTCACGGAGAAATCCAGAAGTTCTTGGAGGTAGGAGAGGGTATAAAAGATCTTAGGGGTGCACAGGGAAAGGGGAGGAGAGAAAGGGTAATGGAATAAATGCTATGAGAGCATAAGTGGGGGCTATTTGAGTAGTAAGTATCAAACTAGAACACCACCTCCAATCTGAATATGCATATGACATCAGAGAGTATATGACATTCTCTCTGAGCCTCAATTTCTCTGCTGTGACTCTTGGAACAAAGATTACATCACAGAATATACAACGACCTCGGTATGTAGTAAGCCAGTTGATGGCCTCCCAAAGCTAGCTTTAAGTTTCATTGCCCAGAATCTGAGGACACTGGTCCCATTTGCAGACATAATGAAGTTAAGGACTCTGAGATGAACTCATCCTGTGTGCAGGGTGGGTCCTAAATGCCGACACTTGCCGAGAAAGCGATGACGGGAAGACAGGCTGAGCTGTGACGCATCTATGAGCTAAGCGTATTCATTTGTTATAGCTTCCATGGTAACGAAGGCTGGTGAGACAACAGAAAGTTGCTACTGCCCAGTTCTGGAAGTTATAAATTCAAGATTAAGGTGTTAGCTGAACTGGTTCCCCTGACTCTGTGAGAGAGGATCTGTTCCAAGCCCATAACTCAGCTGTTGCATGTTGACAGTCTTTCCCAAGGTTCCTCGCTTCTTCAGCACATGCTGTTTTTCCTGTGTGTGTGTGTGTGTGTGTGTGTGTGTGTGTGTGTGTGTGTGTGTGAATGTCCAGATTTCCCTTTACATAAGAATTCCGGCCATACTGGATTACAGCTCTACCCTTCCCTGGTGTGATGCAGTCTTAACTTAAATAACTATATCTGCAACGGTCCAGTATGCAAACAGGTGACATTCTGAGGCCCTGTGGATTCAGGCTTCCACCCAGGAGAGGTGGTGGAACTGCCCAGAAGGGGCCTGCAGCTAGGGAAGGGGTGTGGTTTTTCCCCACAGAGATTTCAAAGCAGAACCAACTCTGGTGAAACCTCAGTTTCAGACTTCTGGTTTCGAAAGTGTGAGACAAAATATTTCTAAGTGTGAACCAGTCTCTGACCTTTTCCCTGGACCATTCACAGAGATCTTCCTCCTCTAAGGTTCTCAAGGCCAAAATGGATCACAGGGAAGTTTCTTTTCCCCCAAACCCCAAGTCCAAAGATTTCAGAATAATCCTCCGAATTGTTGATTGCCTTAACCAGCATTTCTCAACTTGTGGGTTGCCACCCCTTTGGGTCAATTTGTAATGGTGAAAATACATCTGGCATATCAGATATTTGCATTATGATTCATAACAGTAGGCAAATCACAGTTATGAGTTAACAATGAAGTAATTTTATGGTTAGGGGTCACCATCACATGAGGAACTGTATTAAAGGGTTGCAGCATTAGGAAGGTTGAAAGTCACTGGCCTAAACAGATATGACAAGAAAGCATGAGAATGAGACAGGAGGATATGGGAAGTGTTAGTGCAGTGAGGTCGGGGCTCAGAGGATCCAGAAGACAGAGCAAGAACAGGTTGTCTCCAGCAGGTGGAAGCTTGCTTAATGTTGATGGTGGTTGTGATTCATGCTAAGGTCCTGGCTGCGCCCTCAGTATTTATAAGCTGTATTTGAAAGATCTCCAGTGATAGTTATGATAGATAGCAGCCAGGCTGAAGAAAATGGAGGTCTGAAGAGAAAAGCAATTGGACTGAAGTCGCATGAGTAGTGAGGAAGCGAGGGTTTAAACATGACTCTTATGGATTCCAAAAACATATGTGCTATCTATATTGTGGCATGCTGGAAAACGATTAACAATTGGCCTCTACAGAGAAAAAAAATGTGTGTATGTATAAATATGTATGTGTACAATAAAACTTGCTAATTTTAAAGACTTACTTTTTTTTTTATCAATTGCTGTTATGTGTATGTGTATGTCTGTATGTGCTTATGGATGCAGGTACCTGTGGAGGCTAGAAATCGGTATCAGATTGCCCTGGAGATAGAGTTATAGGTGGCTGTGAGATACCTGATATAGGTGCTAGGAATCAAACTCAGGTCTTTTGCATTTTAATTTTAGACTACAGCAGTTTGTGAATGTAGACACAACATATGATTCTTATATTGTAAATTCATGCAACTATGACCTCCGGGGGCATTTCTTGAGGTGGGGGAGAGAGCAAGGGAGGGAAGGAAGGAGCGAGAGATAAGAGAGAAGGAGAGGGGAGGGGGAGAGGAAGAAAGAGGGAGGGAGGAAGAGAAGGAGGAAGGGAGGCAGGGAGGGAGGAAAGGAGAAAGAAAGGGAGGAAAGGAGGGAGGCAGGGAAGGATGAAGGGAGGAAGAGAGGGAGGGAGGGAGGCAGGGAGGGAGGAAAGGAGAGAGTTTCTTAGAAAATTTATCAAATTTCTCTTCTCCCCGTCTCTGTCCCTCCCCTCCCATCCTCACCTCTCTTTTCTCTTTTCTGTCTTCTTCTCATTTCTTCTTTAATTTGAATTATGGTCTCGTGTAGCCCAAGCTGGCCTAGATCTCTCTAGGTAGCTGAAGATGATCTTGAACAGATTTTCCTGCTTTTATCTTCAGAGTGCTGGGATGACAGACATATACCACCATGCCTGGATTATTTGGTACTGGGGATGAAATTTGAGGATTTGTGAATGCTAAGTAAGCACTGTACCAACTTAGTATTATCTGCAGATTCAACATTAATTTTTCTAATGCTGTGGCCAACGATCCTGTCACAGTATCAAACCACAAATATCAAATCACATTGCACAGGGCTGGAGAGAGGCTCAGCAGTTAAGAGCACTCGCTGCTCTTTTGGAAGACCTGGGTTCAATTTCCAGCGCCCCCGTGGCTGTTTACAACCATTTGTGAGTCCAGTTCCAGGGAATCCAATGCCACCATCTGACTTCTGTGGGCACCGGGCATGCATATGGTGCACAAATGCACACGAAGAAAATACTCAGATAGATAAAGTAAAATAAATCTTTAAAGAGAAAGAGAAAGGAAAGTGACTCTCCATTGCTCAACAGCTATGGACTGCCAATAGCTTCTCTGCCGTTGGCGTGGCCTCGGGAGCCCATCCCCACTCCATGCTGGGATGTTTTATTGGCTTGATTTTCAGGATACGTAAGTACAGCTGCTGTGAGTACACAGGTGCAACAGCCATGCCGTATCCAGAAGCCAGCACTTCACAACACTCCTCCCCACCTTCCAGTTCTAACATTCTTTCAGCCCGGACTCTTCCACGATGTTCTCTGAGCCTGGGGGGTTTAATACAGCTACTGTGTGTTTATTTCACTTATCTCATTGAGCAATATTTAAGTAATAGGTGTAATATTTTGTATGCATATTATACTTCAAAAGTTTTCCTGAGAATGCAAGGACAAGGGGGGGGGGCAGAGAAGAGATACATAAAATTGTTCAAACTGTAGCAGCCTGCTCTGAACCATTACAGAACCTCACTGGGAGGGACTTCCTGAGTATCTGTAAGAAAGAGAAATTTGGGGGTCTTTTCATTCTGATTTCCAGCTGTGGTATGGAAGGTAGGAAGTGTTTGGCTGGAATCTCCAGCTCACCCCTGATTGATCTGGCCATTCCTCCCTCTCCAAACCCCAGCCTCCAGAAAAGCTGCAGGGAGTCCATTTCTGAATTCCTAGCAGTGGCAGCTCCTCCTAGAGGCTGCTAGCTTCTCAAGACTCCACATACCATGATGGGGCACAAACCCAGCTTGTGGAGGATATGCCATCGCCCCATGCCTACAGGGTGTTTAAGCTCCTTCCTTCAGAGCAGTCTTCCCCCACCTCATCTCAGGGGGCTGGAGAGTCACAAGGGAGTGCTTTGCTCAAATATACCTGGTCTTTTACTTTGAATTTGGCTTCGTCTGGCTTTCAGCATTGGCCAAGAAACCTATTATCAGGGTACAGAAACCTATCAGGAAGACCACTGCTGTGGGATGTCCTGTATGTTGTGAATAAATAAAACTCTGATTGGCCAGTAGCCAGGCAGGAAGGATAGGATAGGTGTGACAAGGAAGAGAAGAATTCTGGGAGGTTGGAAGGCTGAAGCAGAGAGACGCTGCCAGCCGCCGCCATGACAAATGAGATGTGAGGTACCAGTAAGCCACGAGCCACGTGGCAACTTATAGATTAATAGAAATGGGTTAATTAAAGATATAAGAACAGCTAGCTAGAAACCTGAGCCATTAGACCATAAAGTTTGTAAATAATATGTCTCTGTGTGTTTATTTGGTTGGGTCGGAGCAGCTGCAGGACTGGTGGGTGAGAGAGATTTGTCCTGACCGTGGGCCAGGCAGGACCAGGAAAATCAGCTACAGACGTTCATGGAAATAATAGGGTGATAGATTAAATTTGTCAGATGTGACATCTCTACCCTAGGTGCAATCCACATGCCCCAGATACCTGGCACAGAGATGTTCTGTGTCCAGATGTTCCTGTGTCCTCACAGCAGGCCTCTTCCCAGCCTCCCCTCTGTACCTCAGATGAAGGAGGGGGTAGGAAAGTGATTTTAGAACTTTTTTTTCATTTATTTGTTTATTTGTGTGTTGGAGCATGCTGTACCACAGTGGACACAGTGCCACAGAGGATAACTTGAATGAATTAGTTCTCTCTTTCCAGGGATTCTTGGGATGGAACTCAGGTTACCAGGCTTGGTGACAAGGCCTGCTGAAGCACCTTAGCCCCCAGAAATGGTTTTTCAGTGGTTGTGATCCCTGTACCAGCTCATCCCATCTTACCTGCTCAGACACAAAATAGTTCTAAAAGCCAGCTTTCGTTTCCTACATACCAGGAAATGCTCTCTTCCTCCTTCTCTGCCTATTTCTGTTTCTCCCTCCCCATCCTCTCTTCATCTTTGTCCTTTCTGTCCCTCCATTCTCTCTATTCCCAGTAAAAATAAGTAAGTAAATAAACATACACACACACACACACACACACACACACATATATAAATTGAAGTATAGTGTACACAGAGAATGTACTTAGTAGAGAGGATTTCTTGATAAATGTTCGCAGAGTTAACATGCCCGTGTCAACATGCCTGTGTTAACATGCCATGTAAACAGCTCTGGGTGAGGGAGAAGAGCACCCCTCTTCAGTCCCCATTATAAGTGTAAGCGTTGCCTTAGCTATGCTTGATATGTGTTTCCCTAGGGCCAGGCCTGCAGATACTTAGGCAGTTGAGGCAGAAGGATAGGGAATTCTAGCCAGAGCAGGCTGTAGAATGAGTTCAAGGCTATCCCGAGCAACTTAGTGAGATCCTACCTGAAAATAAAAAATAAAAATAAAAAAGGGACTGGAGTCAGGTGTGGTGGCACACACTATTAATCTTAGCACCGGCTGGCAAACACAGGATGATCTCCGTAATTTCAGGACAGCCTGGTCTACATAGTGATCTCCAGGACAGCAGGAATACATAGAGAGACCCTGTCACCAAAGACCGATTAATTAATTAACTAGTTAATTACAAAATGGGACTATAATGAGGGCTGCAAAATCTAGCTCAGTAGCAGAAAAATTCCTTATATATGCCCAATGAGAGGCTGCAGCATGACTTGATGGTAGAGCCCTTACTTAGAATCTCCCAATCAGGGGCTGAGGTGGCTCAGTAGTAGAATCCCTGTCTAGAATCCACAGTGAGGGTCTGGGGGTGTGGCTCATTGTAGAGAGTAGGGCATTTTGTTCACCACACACAGAGGTCTGCTTTTTATTCTCTGTACTGTTGTACTGACCCCCCACCCACAACACAAACAAAGAACTGAAACAAAAACAAGAAAAGCAACCAAATAATCATAAAACCTAAAAATAAAATAAAATAAAATAAAAAACCCAGAGGCCGCACAGCATGTATTATTTGCCTCCTTTTATTGACATTTATTTTTGAGTGTGTGTGTGTGTGTGTGTATGTGTGTGTGTGTGTGTGTGTGTGTGTGTGTGTGTGTGTGTGTGTGTGACAATGTGTGTATGGAGGTCAAGAGTCAGTTCTGTTATTTCACCAGGTGAGTTCCTGGAACTGAACTCAGGATGGAAGACTTGGCAGCAAGCACCCTTCCTTCCTGAACCATCTTGTAGACCCCTACCTGCCTTATTTTTCAGCCATATGTAGGTGGAGCTACCTAGGGTGTCTATGTTTGCTCTTTGTGTCTTTCATCACTTTATGTCTGTGAGGTATATCCACAGTAGCTAATGAAGTAGCAATTTACTCCCCTATCCTATAAAATAATGAATTCTGTCTGTGTATTATGCAAGTCTGTCTGGGAGGGATTGTTAGTACACTCTCTGTCCTAGGTGGTATCTATGTGTAGATGTATCCAACCTTCCCATCAAACAATAAACACAGAACCAATGCAAAGAAGAAAGCCAAGAGGTCAGAGCCAAGAGCCAAAACCTTACCCTTCCTCCTGCAGTGGTCCTACCTCTCCGAACCAGAGCTACCCCTGTGTTAAAGTCTTTATATAGAGTTCCTGTCCTGCCTTCTCATTGGTTGTAAACCCAACCACATGACCGCCTCCTCACAGCCTGTCTATATAGGCCTCCAGGTTTTCCATGATTGGTATTAAGATTAAAGGCATGTGTATCCAATAATGGCTGTATCCCTGAACACACAGAGACTTACCCAGCTCTGCCTACTAAGTGCTGGAATTACAAGCATACGCTACCACTGCCCTGCTTTCCTATGGCTTGCTAATAGCTCTGACCCCCGGGCAACTTTATTTATTAACATACAAATAACATTTTAATACAAATAAAATATCACCATATTTCCCCTTTTCTATTTTAATAAAAAGGAAAAAAAAGAAAAAGCTTATAACTAATATAAGAAAAACTATATACAAAAGGATAATAACTATATACAATATATACAAGTAATAAATACCTAAACAATGTCTAGTCCATTTGTATTTGACAAATTCAGAGAAAATAATTTCATTATCTATCCTATTTTGGTAAGTTCAAAATGTATCCTAATTAATCTTCAACTATAACTAACTAACCTTCAACTATAACTAACTAATCTTCAACTCCCTCAGAGACCCAAGAAGGAAATAATATTAGCTAACAAAAATAAAAACAGGAAGTGCACATAAGCAACCTCCAAAAAATTTGTGAGTTGACAGAAACAGACAGCTGTCTGGACAGTCACCTGAGGTTTCTCCGAAGTGCTGGGGCATCATCTTCAGCCTATAGGCCCAGCATATCCGACAGACTCATTTGTGAAGCAGGATGTACACAAGGTCAACAGTTCAACCTCACATTGAGTGAGAGTAGTCCATGTACCAGAAACACCTGAATTCCACCAGTGTCATGTCATGATTCAGGATTTCAAATTCTGGAAATTGCTGATGGTTTTCCAACTCAGCTGTCCATTCTTCCTGGCTGTGTATATATGGCTTCATCTCAGCATCCCATTCTTCTCCATATCCCTCCATCAAATGCCAGTCTACTATTGAGAGGCGTGAGCTTAGTTACTCTTCAAGAATAACTGTTTCAGCTGCTGTTCCATTGCACATCAGAGGCCATCGGCCCACTGCCTGTTCAGCTGCCTTCGAAGAAAAGGGCACTGTACCTTTTTCGAATTGCGAAGGCCACTTCAGGGATGGTGCCATATTGTCCTGGCCTCTGAAGATGCCTTTTGATAAAGCCATAACTACACTTGTTTTGGCAAGAATCAGTAATCCTTTGTTTTATGTCCTGTTTGTCCATTTTGTCCTGTTGATTCGAGGATACTTTGTTGTCCAGTGGCTAACTTTTGCCACAATGAAAGTTAACTCCATATGCAGTTTCTTCAATGCCCATATTTTCTCTGAAGTAGATTGGTACTGCCAGGAGTCGACATGTCTCATAGTCATAACAAAAAAGAAAAATTTTCTAAATTATTAAAACATTTTAAATGCCATATTCTGTAGATCTCTGAAGGGTTTGAAGATAACCTGTCTATCTAAAATATATCTACTCAATCTTGAAAACATACCTAATATAACTACAAGTTCTATTATAATATCTAACTACTAACTTTCATTTCTTTATATCCTAATAGTTGGTAATAACATTCAAGGATCAGAAAATTGCATTACATTGTTAGATGAACGGTACAATTAGAAAAATATATATAACATTTTCTAACAATATCAATTTCAATATATATAATTTGTATACAATATAAAACAATCCAATCCAATGTAAAGTATTTACATTTTTCTTTTCTTTCTTTTTTTTTTTTAATAAGAACCTTAAATCTAATCTCCTTTGCTTAGCCTTTTTCCTAACCCTTGACAACAACTTGTAACCAACCCCCCTAATCAATGAAAATTATCCCAGACCCAAAACCCATTAAAAGACCAAAAAAACCAACCGCCCCACACCACCTCCTTGGGAATGTGGGCGTCGTATTCTTGAAATTGCTTCCTGCTGGGTATGGGCGAAGGTATCTTTATCCTGAAAGAAAAATTTTAGGTTAATTGTCAAATTCTAGGAAAGGTAAATATATCCTTCGTTATCCAGTCTGTGTATAATGCCAAAATTCAGGGTTTATCTCAAATCCTTATTCAAGTAGTCTTTGAGACTGGATCATCTCAGCTAGCTCTTCTCAAAATTGCTCTGAGCACTTTGTAGTTCAAAGCTGATCTGTAGATGATGTTTGTCAGCTTAGTGATGTTATTATTGTCCACGTGGAATTGTTGTTGTTGTGGGGCCCCATCTTCTTCCTGGAGACTTCAGTTGATGTTAGGCCTAACCGTGATTTCCTGCAAAAAACTGATAAGAGACTCGAACACAAAGACTATATATGCGACTTTTTAGAATTAGTTAGTACTCTATATGACCATTTATATCTTAACAAAGTTTAAAATGTATATATATCTATATATATTGATCTTGTAAATTTTGATATAAAATTCATACTTTAAGAAAAGTTTAAAGAATCAGAATAGAATCAAAGAGTTGAGATTAGTAATAGAATAGCCCCTTAATTAATTTGGCTTTTCTCCTGTCCCATAGCAGAAGATGGCTCTTTTCCTCTGGCATGATACAGGGAGTTTGCATTTTCCTTTTAACAACATGCTTGAGTTTAAAGAAGGAGAGAGCCATTCTCCAACTCCAAAGTCAGCTTTAAATTTTAATTGAACTGGGACTATTAGAAGTTAAATAGTGTTAAATCTTTAAAGAAAAGCAGAAACAAACATTTAGGAAGACATAAAATTTTTTTAGATAACATACCCATACGCCATTTCACTCTGTTTCTTAGGATAGATGATTTGTTCCTTTTCTTCAGTTGTCTCATTTGTCCAGTGTTCTTCAAATTCGTTAACCTTCATTCTCCTAAAAGACAAAAACAAAAACCTTTCCCCAAGGTTTTTTGGGGATGTTCCTTTTTGACAAGTTATCTGATTAAATGAAAAGGCATGTGTTACTGGTGTAAGTTAGTTTAAATTGGATGTTTACGATAGTTGATGAACTATCACCTCCTCTAATTAAGAGGTCTCTCTTGTTCAAATCGAACCTTTATCAATTTTGATGGTACCCACAGCTTATCTTCTCCTGTAGAAATAAAAGCAAAACCTCGTCCCCAACGTAACACATACCCTGGTTTCCATTCTGAGGTCAGCACATCCTTAAAGTATATAGGTTGATTTAATTCTGTAGTTTTTTCTATTATCCAATGTCTCTCTGCAGCTGTTGTTCCTTTCTCATTGGCATTGAGAAAATTCAAAGTTAATAGAGCATTATGTAGTCTATTTCTGGGGTTTTTTGTTACTCCTTTTTGTTTATTTAGCATATCCTTTAGAGTTCTGTTTGATCTTTCTATAACTGCTTGACCTGTAGGATTATGTGGAATACCTGTAACATGGTTTATATTATAATAAGCAAAAAACTGTTTCATTTTAACAGAGACATATGATGGAGCATTATCAGTTTTGATTTGTGCAGGTATACCCATAATGGCCATAACTTCTAGCAAATGAGTGATTACAGAATCAGCTTTTTCAGAACTCAAAGCAGTTGCCCATTGAAATCCTGAATAAGTATCGATAGTGTGGTGTACATATTTCAGTTTTCCAAATTCTGCAAAGTGAAACACGTCCATCTGCCAGATTTCATTCCTCTGAGTACCCTTTGGGTTACATCCTGCTGGTAATGGTGTTTGATTGTAGAAGGAACAAGTAGGACATTTCTTTACTATTTCTTTGGCTTGTTGCCAGGTTATGGAAAAATCCTTTTTTAAACCTTTACTATTTACATGATGTTTTTTATGAAATTCTGAGGCCTCCAGCACATTTCCTATCAATAATTTATCAATCTCATCATTGCCTTGTGCTAGAGGGCCTGGCAGACCAGTATGGGATCGGATGTGAGTTATATATAAAGGATGACTCCGTTTTCTGATTGTATCTTGTAATTGAATAAATAATGAAGTTAATTCTGAAGCATCGTGGATAAATTCTGCAGTCTCAATATGTAATACTACTCTTTCAGCATACTGAGAGTCAGTTACTATATTGAGAGGTTCTGAAAAATCCATTAATACCAACAGAATAGCATACAATTCTGATTTTTGAACTGAATTATAAGGACTTTGAACCACTTTACTTAAATTTTCTGATTTGTAACCTGCCTTTCCTTGTTTGTTGGCATCTGTATAAAATGTACGAACTCCAGATATGGGTTTTTTCCTCACAATTTGAGGCAAGATCCAATCAGCTCTCTTTATAAGATCAATTCTATTGCTTTTGGGATATTTGCTGTTAATTTCTCCCAAAAAATTACTACAAGCTTTTTGCCAAGCTTCATTTTCTATCCATAATTTTTCAATGTCCTCCTTAGTTAAAGGTACGACAATTTCTGCTGGGTCTATTCCTGCTAATTGACGAAGTCTCAATTTTCCTTTCCAAATCAAGTCAGAGATTTTTTCCACATAAGTTTTTAATTTTTTATTTGGTTTATTTGGTAAAAATATCCATTCCAATATAATATCTTCCCTTTGCATTAATATTCCTGTTGGGGAATGCCTAGAAGGTAAAATAACCAAAATGCAATCCAGCTTTGGATCAATACGATCTACGTGCCCTTCATGTACTTTCTTTTCTACCAAGGCCAATTCTTTCTCAGCTTCAGGTGATAATTCTCTTGGACTATTTAAGTCCTTATCACCTTCTAAGGTTTTAAACAAATTATTCAGTTCATCATTTTTTACCCCAACAATAGTTCTTAGATGAGAAATGTCTCCAAATAATCTTTGAAAGTCATTAAGAGTCTGTAGTCGATCTCTCCTAATTTGCACTTTTTGAGGTCTAATTTTTTGAAGTTCTATTTTATATCCTAAATAATTAATAGAATCTCCTCTTTGTACCTTTTCTAAAGCAATTTGTAATCCCCAGCAAGGCAAAATTTTCTTTACTTTTTCAAACATTCTTTCTAAAGTATCTGCATTTGAATCAGCTAATAAAATGTCATCCATATAATGATAAATTATAGATTTAGGAAATTTTTTACGTACCACTTCTAATGGCTGTTTTACAAAATATTGGCACAAAGTTGGGCTATTCAACATTCCCTGTGGGAGAACCCTCCATTGAAATCTTTTAACCGGTTGAGAATTATTATAAGTAGGCACTGTGAAAGCAAATCTTTCTCTGTCTTTTTCTTGTAAGGGTATTGAAAAGAAACAGTCTTTTAAATCAATAACTATGAGAGGCCAGCCTTTTGGTAACAGAATAGGTAAAGGAATTCCAGATTGTAAAGAGCCCATTGGCTGAATTACTTTGTTAATTGCTCTAAGGTCTGTTACCATTCTCCATTTACCAGATTTTTTTTTTTTATAACAAATACAGGAGAATTCCAAGGGCTGGTTGATTCTTCAATATGATGAGCATTTAACTGTTCTTCCACCAGCTCTTGTAAAGCCTGGAGTTTCTCTGTTGTTAAAGGCCATTGCTGAACCCATACAGGCTTGTCTGTTGACCATTTTAAAGGTAGAGCTGTTAATGTTTTTGGAAGATTATCAGTTGTTGTGCCCTGTTCTTGTATGACATGGATGGCTGGTGAGCACTCATTAGAATAATATCTTTTAATATTTCTCTCAGAAACACGTACTAATTTATGATTTGTTTCTGAGATTGGAGGGATATTAATCTGAGTATTCCACTGTTGTAACAAGTCTCGATCCCACAGGTTCATAGCTATGTTAGCCATATATGGTTTTAATTTTCCTTTCTGTCCTTCTGGACCTATACATTCAAGCCATCTTACACTTTGTTTCACTCTAGATAATGTCCCAATTCCTAAGAGTTGAATGTTTACCTCCTGAAGAGGCCAAGTTGGATGCCAAAATTCTGGTGCAATTATGGTAATGTCAGCACCTGTGTCTACCAGACCAGACAACAAAACACCATTTATTTTTATTGTTAGTTTTGGTCTTTGTTCATTAATAGAAGTTTGCCAAAAAATTTTCTTTATGTTTTTTCCTGTATTTCCTATTTTCTCTGTTTCATCATCTCGACTAACATGATTTATTCCAATAGACATTTGGTTATTTAGTTGCTTTGAGTAGGGGTTTCCTCTACAACTGCAGGAAAGGTTTGAACTGGATTTACTGTGGGGGCCTGCCTGAGGCCCCTCTGGGAGTTTCCCGAAGGTCGAGGCAGAGGGTTACCCTGTCTGTCCCTTGTTGATCTACATTCGTTAGTCCAGTGTTTTCCCTTACCACACCTTCTGCATACTCCAGAAGGAAGGGGCATTCTGTTGCCAGTGTTCCTTGAATAAACATTATTTCTAGGAATGACCTGTTTACAATCCCTTTTCAAATGTCCTTGCTTTCCACATCCAAAACATCTAACATTGCTCAAACCTTTTGAAATTGCTTTTCCTACCCACATATCATCATGGTCATAAGCCTCTACATTAACTGTATCTCTAATCCAATCTTCCAAAGGTGCAGATCTTGCCTTTAACGGCCTAATTATTCTTTTGCACGCTGCATTTGCATTCTCAAAGGCCAAAGATTCAATTATTATCTGACTAGCCTCTGAATTCGGGACCATTTTTTGTACTGCTGAAGTCAATCTTTGTAAGAAGTCTGTGAAAGATTCTTTGGGGCCCTGTATAACCTTTGTAAATGACTCAGTTTTTTTTCCTGGTTCTTCAACTCTGTCCCATGCATTCAAAGCTGCCGTTTTACATAGAAGTAGGGTTTGGACATCATATGAACATTGTGTTTGTACTGAAGCATATTGGCCTTCGCCAATAAGCTGATCCTGGCAGACTTGTATTCCGCTATCCCTCCATTGTCTTTCTATATTTTTAGCCTCATTACTGAACCACATTTTCCACTGGAGATTTTGTCCGGGTTCAAGAACAGCCTGTGCCAATTCCCGCCAGTCCTTTGGTATAATCCTATTACAAGTTGACCAGGTGTTTAACATTTGCTTTACATATGGGGAGTGCATGCCATAAGATGCTATTGCCTCCTTAAATCTTCGTAAGTCTAACATTTCAACTGGAACCCAAGTATTTTGTTCATTCTCTTCATCAGGTAGCTGCTGTACGGCTACTGGATAAATTAAGGGTGATTGTGTGAAAACTGGCTTTCTTTCTGTAACCTTACGATCCAATTTTGAAACAACTTCACTATTTATTTCTTCTGTCTGAATTTGAATTTCTCTATAATTCATTTTTACCGGTTTAACAAGTTTTTCTAAGACTGTTATCCTGGCACTTAAGTTGACGATCTTTTTAAATAGTAAAATGAGGATAAGAAAAGTAATAAACTGAATAATTCGATCAATATTAATCTTTTCATATAGTTGTTCCATTGTCAGAGTGCCTAAAATTTCAAACAAAGCCCAATTTTCTTCCAATGTACACATAAAGCCCATTTTTTTTTTTAATGTAGAAAAAAATTCTCTTTTAAATAGATATGTTAATTGACTTACCAAGTCTGGGTAGAACAGTAGAATCCCAGGGAATTTCACAGCCACCTGGTGTTCGAGGTGTGAATCCAGCGAGAGAGAGAGAGAGAGAGAGAGAGAGAGAGAGAGAGAGAGAGAGAGAGAGAGAAAAGTGTAGCCGCTTGAGCCGAGTCAAGCCTTGGCTTTACAGGCAGGGGCCCTGTTCAGCAGGGCAGGTCTGAGTTGTTTGTAGCAGTTCCAGCTGCGGGTCAGTCAGGCCTGGGCCCAAGCTAGGCAGCCGGGCCGCCCAGGCTGGAAACCGGACCTGCCGCCAAGCCAAGCCAATCGGTTTTTAATGAATTCTTGTCACGTTGGGCGCCAAATGTAGATGTATCCAACCTTCCCATCAAACAATAAACACAGAACCAATGCAAAGAAGAAAGCCAAGAGGTCAGAGCCAAGAGCCAAAACCTTACCCTTCCTCCTGCAGTGGTCCTACCTCTCCAAACCAGAGCTACCCCTGTGTTAAAGTCTTTATATAGAGTTCCTGTCCTGCCTTCTCATTGGTTGTAAACCCAACCACATGACCGCCTCCTCACAGCCTGTCTATATAGGCCTCCAGGTTTTCCATGATTGGTATTAAGATTAAAGGCATGTGTATCCAATAATGGCTGTATCCCTGAACACACAGAGACTTACCCAGCTCTGCCTACTAAGTGCTGGAATTACAAGCATACGCTACCACTGCCCTGCTTTCCTATGGCTTGCTAATAGCTCTGACCCCCGGGCAACTTTATTTATTAACATACAAATAACATTTTAATACAAATAAAATATCACCATATCTATGGCTGTGATAAACACCACAACCATCATCTTAAAACTTTCAGTTCACCGTGAAGGGAAATAATTCAGGACCAGAACTCAAGGCAGGAATCTGGAGGCGGAAACTGAGGCAGACAGAGACCATGGAGGAGTGTTGCATACTAGCCTGCTTGCTTCACATGGCTTGCTCAGCTTGCCATCATCTCTTCTTCTTTAAAAATTCACTCATTTTGTTTTATGTATGTGAGTGTTTTGTCTGCATGTATGTACGTGTATCACATGTGTGTGCTTGACACCTGCAGAGGCCAGAAGGAGTCATTGGATCTCCCAGAACTGGAGTTATAGATGTTTGTGAATCACCATGTGGGTGCTGGAAACATAACATAGGACCTCTGCAAGAGCTGTCAGCTGCTCTTAACCACTAAGCTGTCTCTCCAGCCTGACAGCTTGCCTGTTACACAATGCAACACTATTGGCCCAGGGATGGCACTGCACATGGTGGGCTGGGGCTGGGCCCTCCCACATCTATCACCAATTAAGAAAATACCCTACAGACATACCTATAGGTCAATCACTCATTTCACAAACCAGAAGACGGAAGCTCAGAGAGATGAAGCCTTGAATCCCAGGAGTCTGGTAACTCAGCTGGTTATGGCAAAGCCACTACCTGAAGGGATCAGGGAATTCCTTCAGAGGAAGCCAAATTCCAAGGAGCATTTGGTGTTATTTGGCTTGTTATAAATCAGCTGTCTTCTGTTATGAAAATCATGTGTGCCTTCATAGTTTTCCCAATTGATTTTTCCCTAAGAATTGCTAACAGTGTGGACTGATCACTCTCTGGACATATACATTCAAGGTATTTGGAGAACAGCCTCAGGAAAGGCTTCCTTCCCCCCAGCCCATCCATTTCTCCCCTTTCAGCACTGGAATCAGATATCTCCCTTAGTCACTTTCAAGGACTAGCAGTAATAACAGTCCACATGCAAGTCTCCTGATTTAAGGTAAATTCCACAAGGAGACACTGCCTAGGTCAGACACTGGACCTTTTAAATAATAGCTTTACACAATTTAGCTCGGTCCCTCCTTTCTTACAGTTTGCTAACTTTATAGACCCCCTAACTTATTATCTAACCACTTCTCAGAATGTAGACTGAGCACATAGATCCCTTTTTTATATACTAACCAGTCATTAGCACTCACTTGACCTCCTCTTTTACCACTCCCATTTTGGATTGTAAAAGAAAGCATGGTGGTCACTGCCTGAGGAAAATTCTTACCTGCCTTTATGACCCCGTAAGAATTCAAGCCTGGTGACCTTGCTCTGCCAGAAGATTGCTATTGCTTGGGTTTATAACTGGATTCCTGGGAGACTTGGGAGGACCATAGAGAACTTAGAGGCGGAGAACTGAGAGGGATAAGGAGGATTTTGACCAGAGAGAACTTGTGGACGAGATGGAAGATGAGGAAGAGCCAGATGGGGAAGTACTAGCTGGGTAAGAACGAGATGAAAAGGACCTAAATGAGGCAGAATTAAGACGAGAGAATTAAGATAGAATTTAGGGTGAACTGTAAATAAATATAGAGAGAAATCAGGCAAGAAAGGAATGAGGCATGAGAACAGAACTGAAGCTGGGTAGATAGGATTTTATCCTAGAGAAATAAAAGCAAGTGGACTAAAGAGCTTGGTGTGCTAAGATTCTGTTTCCCGAAAATAGTCTTCGCCATTCATATTTCTCTCTCCTGACTGAGCACCTGAGAAGTATAATATTAAGGCTGGTCCTTCTAATATTATACAAGAGTCTGGGACTCTGCTCTACCCTCAGCTCTTTTCTGGCCTTCCAGATTCCCTACTCTAGAAATATATATTTCTGACACAGGCAATTTCCTCCTGATCTTACTCTGAGGTTTCTCTGGGTTCTGGTCATCTGTGGAGTGTGTCTCAATCTTCAGGGATTTCTGAACAGAACTGAGGAAAAGAAGGGGGAAGTAGGCTTGGGGCTACTTGAGTAACAGGAAGTAGATTTCCTTCTGATTTTCAAATGGGAAAGGATGTGGTTTTACTGCGTCAGTACAACTAGTAGTTGAGACAGAACCACTTGGAACTCAGGTACTGCCCATTTCCCTCAGGCCTAAGCTCCTCACACTCCCAATTTCACCATAATGGTAGCTCCCTTCTCAACTTATTCTTCACCTTGGTGGTTGTTTTGTTATCCTTTGGGTTGGGAACTGAAGGAAAAACCTATTTATTTATAGCACTTGTGAAAACAGATGTATGTCCTAAGTAATTTTCCAGTTTTTTTTTTGTTGTTTTTTTTTTTTTTTTTTTTTTTTTTTTTTTTTTTTTGTGGATACCTTTTCAGAGTCCTACTATTTGATTCAATTCTGATACTGTACTCTAGGTTAGTACAGCCCAGAGATGCTAATTACTCTGGATTAACAGCTCGGTAGCCTCTGGCTAGGGATATAGTTCCTTTAGTAGCCTGCTTCCCAGTAGAAAGAAAGCTCTGGATTCCATCCCCAGTACCATACAAACCAAGTGTGGTGACATGTTTATAATCCTAGCATACAAGCAGGATGACCTATTCATGGGCTGGGCGATAAGGCTTGTTGTGTAAAGTGCTTGCTATGGAAGCATGAGGTCCTGACTTCAGATCTCCAGAACCCAATTAAAAGATAAGACAACAGAGCACATCCATGATGTCAGAGCTAGGGATGGCTGAGACAAGTAGAATTCCAGAGTGCACTGACCATCTGGTAAATTGGAAAGTCTAGGAAGTCTATTGAGTTGATAATCTTTGGATTCACTGAGAAACTCATTCTCGAAATAAGGCAGAAACAATAGAGGAAAGCACCCAACATTGACCTCTGGTATCCAGATGCACATACAGACTCAGACACAGACACAGACATTTACACACACACACACACACACACAGAGAGAGAGAGAGAGAGAGAGAGAGAGAGAGAGAGAGAGAGAGAGAGAGAGAGAGAGAGAAGTTAAAGGTCATCCTTTACTTGGAATGCATGAGATCCTGTCTCAAAAAAAAGGGGGGGCTTTCACAGAGTTACTTACACATCTGTCTGACTTGGTTGCAAATCAAGGATTTCCTCAGATGTTTTTTCTTTGAAAATTTTATTTTTCCCATTTCTTTATGAGTTCTTTGGATTTCATACAATGTATTTTGATCTTATTAATCTCCTCACACAACCCCTCCCAGATCTACTCCCTCCTCCTTTCCCTACTTTGGTTTGTATCCTCTTATTTCTTTTTTTTAAAATTTATTTAACTTTATTTTATGTGCATTGGTGTGGAGGTGTCAGATCCCCAGAAACTGGAGTTACAGACAGTTGTGAGCTGGCATGTGGGTGTGGAAAGTGAACCCGAGTCCTCTGGAAGAGCAGCCAGTGCTCTTAACCACTGAGCCATCTCTCCAGCACCCTCTTATTTCTTTTAAAAAACCCATCTAATAAAGTTTGTGCCACCCACATACTCTGTGATGGGTGGCCTTCCAGTGGAGCAGGGTTGATTTCCCAGATACGATACCCTTAAAAAAAAAAGACACTCTTCCACATGTTTCCAATTGTTAATAGCTCCTCAGCTAGGCGTGGTATTTCATGCTCACCTCCTTTCTATACCAAGATTTGGTTTGGCTTGAGCTTGCACAGGCATTGTTCACACTGTCATAACCCCTGTGGATTTGTATGTGCAACTGCACGGTTGTGCCCAGAAAACACATTTCCTTGTAGCCAGCTGCTACCTCTGGCTCTTACAATCTTTCTGTGCTGTTTCATAATGATCCCTGGGAGGGATTGTGTGTGATATACATTTTCCATTTAGGGCTGAGCATGCATTAATCTCTTGTTTTCTACACCTTACCCAACTGTGGATCTCTGTATTCATTATTTTTTATTTATTTTTTTTTTTTTTTGGATTTTTCGAGACAGGGTTTCTCTGTGTAGCTTTGCGCCTTTCCTGGAACTCACTTGGTAGTCCAGGCTGGCCTCGAACTCATAGAGATCCTCCTGGCTCTGCCTCCCGAGTGCTGGGATTAAAGGCGTGCGCCACCACCGCCCGGCTCTGTGTTCATTATTATCTCCAGGAAACTGAACCTTCTCTGATTTTTTCTTTTTTTTTATTTTATTTTATTTTTTTCCCTTTTTTTTTCCTTCTCTGATTAGAGGTGAGAGATGTACTAAGTCATTACTAGTTGGTTAGCACTAAGTCCAGTTAGCAGAATAGCAGTAGAAGGTTCTCCACTAGGGCCTATAACCTCTCTAGTCATAGGCTCATGGCTCCGATAATGGTGGCAGGTATGGGTTTTGATTTTTGGAGTGGGCCTTAAATCCAACAAGAAAGTGGTTGGTTAATCTCATGATGCTTATGCCAATATTGTCTCAATGGATATGTCTTGCCAGGATGGTTGTTACTGTAGCTCTCAATGTGTTCACAAATGGGTAAGACTGGTGATTCCTTTTCTGGTAGCATGCATAGCAACTCCTAGCACTATATAACTATGCTATAGATCTCTACAGATCTGATAAAAAACAGCATGTCCCTGGCCTAAAAGCAAACTCATTGATCACTGAAATAGAATTGAGGATCTAGATATAAGTACACACTCCCACAATAATAGTTGCAGTAGATAGCATCTTCGTCAAATGGTGCTGGCTAACCTTGACAATTACTCTGTTCAAAATTCAGCTCCAAATGGATCAAGGACTGCAACATCAGACATGGTGCCCTGAACCTGATATAGGATAAAGCAAGGAATACGCTTGAACTCATTGGCATAAGGAAAGACTTTTTAAATAGGACCTTAAAGAACAGATGTTAAGATAAACAATTAAAAAATGGGACTCATTGACACTAAAAGAACTTCCATACAGCAAAGAATACCATCACTCAAGTCCAGAAGCAGTCTACAGAATAGAAAAAAATCTTTACCAGCTGGATATCTGACAGAGGGTTAGTATCTAAAATATACAAATAACTAAATAATAATAATAATAATAATAATAATAATAATAATAATAATGCTAAACATCAAGAAAACAAACAACCCAATTAAAAAACAGGCAATAGAGAAGACAGATTTTTCAAAGGATGAATTACTAATGTTGCAAAACATTTAAATAAATGTTAAAAATCCTTAGCCAGTAGGAAACTGCATATTAAAACCATTTTGAGATTTCATTTTACTATAATCAAAGTGGTCAAGATTAAAAGAACCCAAATGACTACAAATCCTGGCATGTGCGCAGGTGTGTGTGGGGGTGGGTGGGTGGGTGGGGGATGGGCAGGGAGTGGTGGATGGTGGGTGGCATTTATTGACTGCTGCTGGGAGTAAAACCTGGAGTACCATTCTGTGTTCATTCACTTTGGAGCAGGTAACTCAAATACCAGATACTATACGAACCGGACTAATTTGGCTGTAGCTACACTGAGAGCCGTAAGTGAAAACACTGTCTTTTAAAGGCAAACTATATGACAAATATTTCAACACAAGGGATCAGGAAATTGCATAACTCAAGGGATAGGAGTCTTTCCCCTTCCTCCCTCATTTACTAAAGGAAACATGCACATATTACCCACAGAAAGACACTTATGACAATTGTGAGTTTTCAGCCTGTGAGATTAGAAGTGGACAGTATTAGTAACAGCACTAGCTGTCATTTGCAACTATCTCAGACTAACAAGAAAATGTATGGTCTTTTTGTCTTTTCTCTTTATTGACCAGCTCAGATTGAGGTACAAAAGTCCAAAAAGTCATCTCAAGTTTTTCAGTTGAGTGCGTAGCTCAAAGGTCAACAGGGAACGTCTATAGCACAGTGGAACTCAAAGCAGATGAAGCTTGAAGTTGGAGCCCTCTCTTCACATTGCCTGTACATTGTCTTCAGAAGGTAAAGAGGAGTTGTTGCCCAAATTGGTGCCTGTGTCACTGGTCTGGGCTGAGTCCTCGGTCAGGGCCCTCTCTAGACTGGTAGGCAGGGAGTGGATTAGTCTCTCTCTGAAGTCCTGGCCCATGAAGACATAGAGCATTGGATTGAGGCAGCTGTTGAAGAAAGCCAAGGAACTTGTGACATTCACTGCAATTTGGAGGTTTGGAGTCATACCACTCAAGCGTTCACGGATTCTGATTGTGGATATGAGGGCCACTACCTGAAATGGGCACCAGCAGAGGAAAAAGGCAGCCACGACAAAAGAGAGGACCCGCAGGGGACGGCTGGATTTGATCAGGCCTTGCCTGTGGATTTTAGTGGCTATGAGCCCATAGCAAATGGCAACAATGGACATGGGTGTGCTGAACCCAATGATGAACCTGATGATTCCTCTGATGGTGAACATAGTGATGTCCACCTTCTGCTTCTCTACAGGGTTTGTGGTCCAGGGGGAGAAGTCAAAAGTGCAGCCTGTTTTCCCTGGCCCAAGTTTATCAGGGATTGTAGTCACACGAATGATAACTGGCAAGGTAAGTAGGAAAGCACACATCCAGGGGCCAATGATTACTTTCTTGGCCAGACTCACAGTTCTGTGGTTCTGAGCCCAGACTGGATGCAGGACACAAATACATCGGTCTAGTGCTATGAGGGCGATCAGGAAGACACTTCCAAACAGGTTTATGTCTACAATGGTAAATATGAACTTGCACATGAACCAACCAAATGGCCATTGTCCTCCCATGGCCCTGGAGGCGATGAAAAATGGTAAAGTGGAGGTGAAGCAGAAGTCAGCAATGGCCAGGTTCAAATAAGAGATGGTGGTGACTGTGCGTACCATGCGGAAGCCAGCCACCCAGATCACAAGCCCATTGCCCAGCACTCCAAGGACAAAGGTGACTGCAAGCATCAAATATGAGAAGACATTCAGAGCAATGTAGCCAGCAGATGCTGACTGGGTCCTTGCAGACACATTCATGAAGTTCCCTGTAGACATGTTCATGAGGAAAGAGATGTTGGTGTCCATCTTGTTCACTCCTAGAACATCAAGAGACAGAGATTTTATTTATTTATTTATTTATTTTAAATTTTCTTTTCTCCTTGAGACATGGTCTCATTACACATCCTTTTTCTAGCCTAGAATTTTCTCTATAGACAAAAGTGGCTGTAATATCACAGAAATCTTCATACCCCTTTCTCTTGAGTGCTGGGTTTAAGGGTGTACGCCATCATGCCTGGCTTCATTTTCCCATTTTTCATGAGTGCATGTTTTCTTTGCATATATGAGTTCATGCCTGTGTGTGAATGCTTCTGCACATAGGTGCAATATGTGAAGCCCTGAGGTTGATGTCAGGCATCATTCTCTACTACTCTTCCATCTTATTCATCCAGACAGGGTATCTCAGTCAAATCCAGCACTCACATCAATAATTAACCTTGTTGGTCAGATTACTCTGGGGATTGACTCTCCCCACCTTCTGAGACTGGAATTATGGGTGAACCACTGTGCCCAACTGACATTTACATGGGTTTCTGGGGACACAAACTCAGGCCTTCACACTTGCGCGTAAGCACCTTAACCATTGAGTGGTCTCTTTAAGACCTGTTTTTGAAAATACCAAAAAAAAAAAAAGACAGTTTTCCTTGCTTTTATTGCTGTGCCCAATCTATTCCTTCCCCCTAGTCTCACACACCCAAGCTAGAGCAAGCTCCCCATTGCCTGACATGCTCACCCATGTTGTCAACCTCTTATCAGGTAGGGGAAGGTTGTGCCTCTGTTTCCACAATTACTAATATGCACTCTGCCCATAAAGCAACTACTTAGCTGATGTAGATACTTAACTGGCAAGAGGAAAAATACAAAACCCTAAACCGGGCAAACAGTATGTAAATAAAACTTGTGTTCAACATTTCAGTACAAGAACAAGTGAATAGGATGGGTCAATATTCCAGCAGGCAGACCTCACTGGACTGTTAAAAAGAGAAGGAAAGGACATGGTGGCAGAGGGGTGTGTGCTGGGTGATGTTATGGAGGCAAGAGTGTGAGGATAATTGTATATGCAGCTGTTGAAAATTAAATAAAAGTTATGGTTAAAAACTTGTGTTCAAACAAAAGCTGTGCACAAATTTTATAGCAGCATTTCTCACTATAGCTAGAATATAAAGACAACCTATTCTAGTTCATTTTCCAACAGCAATTTGGGAAGACAAGGGTTTACTGAAGTTAATATTTTATACTCCATAATGAAGGGAAGTTGAGGTAGGAACCTGGAGGCAGGAGCTGAAGCAGAGGCCATGGAAGAGTGCTGAGCTTTGGCTAGATCTTGTTGGCTGCTCAGCATGCTTTCTTTTACAACACAGGACCACCTGCCCAAGGGTGGCATCACACACAGTAAGCTGAGCCCTCCTGCATCAATTTTTTAAGATTTATTTATTTATTATGTGTAAGTGTTCTGCTTGCATGTATGCCTGCATGCCAGAAGAGGACATCAGACCTCATTATAGATGGTTGTAAGCCACCATGTGGATGCTGGAAATTGAACTCAGGACCTCTGGAAGAGCAGCCAGTGCTCTTAACTTCTGAGCCATCTCTCCAGTCCTCCTACATCAATTGTTAATCAAGAAAATGCCATACATACTGGTCTCCAGGCCAATCTGATGAGGCAATTTCTCAGTAGGAAGAGGGGTACTATGACAAGAGGGTGGCTAAGTTTGAGGCCTGTATTCCAGAGGATATACAACGAGACTCTCTCAAAAATCAAAACAAAATAGTGAAGAACTAATACATGGTATGACAGGTACACTTTAAAGCTATAGCACAAAAGAATCCAGACCCAAAATGTCATATGATGCATTATCCAACTTATAACAAATATCCAAAATAGGTAAGTTTACAGGAAACAGCATATTTGTGGATACAGAGGCCTGATGGAGGAAGAGAGAAGAATTATTGCTCAAAGGGTATGGAATTTGTTTTCCTTTGAGTGATGCAATAATTCTAGAATTAGATAGGGGTATGGTTGCAAAACATTTTAAATGCACTTAATGACATTTAATTTTCGAGTGGTAAAATGTAAGCTGGGTGTGGTGGGGGTGTAACCTTGTCACCTCAGCCCTTGGGAGACAGGGGCAGAAAGATCTTGACTCTGTGGTTGGCATGGGCTCCATAGTAAGTTTAAGACCAGGCTGGAAGGCATGGCAAGACCTTGTCTTGGGAAACAAACAAGGGACTGAGGAAATTGCTCAGTCAGTAAAGTGCTTGCCACAGAAACACGAGGACTTAAGTTTGGATGCCCAGCCTACATACAGAACTGGTAAGGTGGCATGTGCCTATATAAAAATCTCAGTGCTGGAGAAGCAGAAAGAGGAGGCTCCTTAGGGCAACCAGTCAAACTAAGTGTGTGACCCCCATGTCCAGTGAGAGACCTTGTCTCAAAAACTAAGGTTGGTGGCCTTTTTCATGCAAGCAACAACACCAACAAGAAAAAAGTATCAGGTAGACTTCTTATTATGTGTATTTTACCACACACACACAAAAATATGGTGTGTGGACATTAGGGAATTGGTAGAAGATAGCTTCAGTGGCCCAGAGTCAGTTATGAACCTATCACTCTGCATAAGCACTTCATTGCACACCTACCTCCTTCTTTCCTATAGGCTCAATACAGGCCCCTCTCTTCTGCTCAGGGAGGACATTTACATGAGTAATGGCTTCAGGTGACATCTCTGAAATTGTCTTTTACATTATTTCTTTTATATTTGATATTATAGTATATTTCATCACTCCTCCCTTCCCTTTCCTCCCTCCAAACCATCTGTCCCATATGCTCCCCCACCCCCTCCCTGCCCCTTTCAAATGCATAGTCTCTTTTTTCATTAATTGTTGTTACACACACACACACACACACACACACACACACACACACACACACACGCACACACACAGTCTTAAATACAACCCGCTCAGTCCATATGTTGTGACTTGTTTATATGTTTTCAAGGCAAACAATTTAGTATTGAATAACCAATTGAAATTATCTTTTAAAAATCAAAGTTTAAATTAAATATAATCATGTGTATATGTATGTATTTCACTGAGCTGTCTCTCCAGCCTCTTCTTTGAGATTATCTTAGTGGAAGGAAAGAATGTTCTCTGGTTATGAGATCTCCTCAAGACGCATGAGGGTGGGGAAGGGCAAGAGAGAAATGAGGTTCCAATATGTGAAGGGTATGAGATTTCATAGGATTAAGTATGCAAAGTATTGCTTATGTCAAAAATGGCTTTCCCTAATATTAACTGTAGACTTCCTTAAATGGAGGAGAGAGGCAAAATGAGTTAATAACCTTGAATGTGAATAAGTGATTGACAAGTAGCATGTACTGAATAATGACAGGTGTGTGTGTGTGTGTGTGTGTGTGTGTGTGTGTGTGTGTGTGTGTACATGTGAACAGAAGTCAGAGGTCAGTGTTGGATGTCTTCCTTGATTACTTTTCACCTAGTGGTTTTGAGACAAATCTCTCAGTAAACTTAGAGCTACACTGGTTGGCCATGAACTCCAGATATCTGCCCCTCTCTTCTCCTCCTCCCAGTGCTGAAGGTGAGGACCCACACTGCTGCACCTGGCTTTTGTGTGGGTGCTGGTGATCTGAACACAGGTCCTCACTGGTCTAACTGACTGAGCCATCTCTTCAGGCAGAAGTTTTACTCTTTTTATCATTGACACTTGTGAAAATGAGGAACCATACCTGAAACATTAAATCAACTTCTTATAGTCACTCAGTTTCTCAGTCTGAAATTTCAGCAAAGGTCTTTTTCTGACCCTGCTCTGTCACACTACCTTTGTTAGAAGTGGGGCTGACTCACACAGTATCAACTCCAATATGAGATGGGAAAGAGCAACAGTGACCATCACATTTGAAAGTCTGTGAGGGAAGCAGCTTGTAATGCCTCATTAAAAATGTTTACAGTCCTTGATGTAATTGTTGAACAAATAGTGGATTAAAATTAATTCCTTCCTATCACTTCCCTTCCCCTCTCTCCTCCATTTCCCCTCTTCCTTCCCTTCCTCCTGTTTCACATAAGTTCTTTTGTATCCCTGATTGACGTGAAACTTTCTGTGCAGAACAGGCTGGCCTTGAACTTATAACAGTCCTCCTGCTTCTGCTTCCCAAGTGGTGGGATTACGATGTGTGCTGTTGAGCCCAGATAGCTGTGATTTTCCATCTATTCTCCTCCTCTGTTTTGTTTTTACCTTTAAATTTTTTGTTTTAAATTTTAAGTGCCAATCATAGTTCCCCTCCCTCCCTTTCTCCTGATCCCTCCCCACACCCCTCCCCCACCCCACCCCCATCCACTCCTAAGAGAGGGTAAGGCCTCTCCCATGGGGAGTCAACAAAGCCTGACTTATCAAGTTGAGGCAGGACCAAGGCCCTTCCCCCTGTATCAAGGCTGAGCAAGGGATCCCTCCACAGGGATTTGGCTCAAAAAGCCAGTTCATGCACCTGGGATAAATCCTAGTCCCACTGCCAGGGGCCCTACAAACTGCCCAAGCCACACAACTGTCATCCACATTCAGACGGCCTAGTTCAGTCCCATGCAGGTTTTCCTGCTGTCAGTACAGAGTCTGTGAGCTTCCAATAGCTCGGGTCAGTTGTCTCTGTGGGTTTCTCCATTATGATCTTGAACCCCCTTGCTCATATAATTCCCGCTCCCTTTCTTCCACTGGATCCCAGGGCTTGGCCGTGGATCTCTTCATCTGCTTCCATCAGTTACTGGATGAAGGTTCCATGATGACAATTAGGGTAGTCACCAATCTGATGACAGGAGAAGACTTTTGAGATAAAGTCTCATGAATCCCAAACTTGCCAAGGACAGACTTAAACTTCTGGTCCTCCTTCCTCCACCTCCCAAATTCTGGGATTTCACGTATCCACAACACTCAGTTTACATTATGCTGGGTTTTGAGTCCAGAGCTTGTATGCTAGACACACACCCTTCCTACTGAGCTACAACCCTAGCCCTGTGATTCTCTTTATTTCTTTAAAGCACCCACAGGACAGTCTAAAATCAGACCTGTAGCTCACATTTTATTGAATCTCAATGCTTTATAGTTTCAGAAATGTTGGGGGAATTCCTGCAGAGTTGCAGCTGGTTTGATTCTGGGAGTGTTAACACCTAGTCTTAATCTGCCTTTTGTGATTGCTATCTTTTGTTTTCTGGTACCTTCTATGTGAATCTTGTCTGAGAGTTTTCTAAAAGTACATAGCCAATGCACACTTGCTTGAGGGACAACCTTGAAAACCACAGGTATTCCTTAACTGAGAATTTGCATTTGGCATTGTCCCTTTGGGAAGCTTAGATAAGAGATTTTGAGATACAGAAATTAACTTGCTAAAGATGTAAATTGGAGAACAATAGAAAAGCCCTTTGCTAAACTGCAGGAGTCAGTCCTGAGAGGCTGGTCCCCTGCAGCTGGAAAGGCTAATTTCATCCTTAAGGTGCTTCTGTGTAATGATTGCACAGACCCTCCTGAACCCATACCCAATATACAACAGAGAAACAATTTGGAACTGTCTTCTCTTTCCCTACATTCCACCAACTACCAACCACCAAGCTATTCTGAGGGCTGTTTGTTCTCAAGAATCATTGAGGCAATGATTAAAAAGTTTACAAAACAAACAAGGAAGATTTTGCAGTGACAGGTCAGAACATGCAAGACCAGGAGAACAATGAGATAAGGCCCCACCTGTGGTTGGAGGAAGAAGAACGTGGTCTGGATTGAATAGGAATGTTGTTAGCCACCTTTGGGAGAGGCCTTTAAACCTGCCAATCACTGTACCACATCACCAGCTTCTTCAGACCCTGATAAAGTTGAACTTGACTAAATGGGAAAACAACCAAAACTAGCAGTTCCAGAGGAGGTAGAGGTGAATTTTGCAACAGAATCCACGAAGTATGTGAGCCTGTCTGCTTGCAGGTTCATCTCTGCCCTCAACCTTGCCCTTTTTCTTGCATTTCTTATGACTTATAAGAACAATTTTCTTCCTTCTTTTTTTTTCTTTTGTTTAAAGCTTTGAGCCCTTTCTCCACCCACCCAAACACAGCCCATGCCTTTCTTCATGCTTCACACAGCCACTGCCCTCCACACTCCTGAGGCACTTTCTCTGGCCTCACATCTGTGACCAGAAGACAAGTATCCCAGCCTAAGACTTTCCCTCTTCTCATCCCTCAAATCCTTCACAACCTACTTTTTCCAGGAGTGCTACGCCTCACTAGTGCACATTCAACATTTTTTCTTGATTCCTCCCAATGAATGAGCATATCAATATGCTCCAGAACACTGAGCATACAAGTTATTATCCAGTTTCATACCACCCTTTAGTTCTCAACTAAAAAGACTTTGACTTTCTTTTGCAGCAAAACATCCTGAGTGACATGTATTGCTGTATTCACCTCTTTATGTTATATTTCTCCACAACTGAGCTTATTCTCTTTTTCTCTTGCTTCCTTTCTTCCTTCCTTCCTTTCTTTCTTTCTTTCTTTCTTTCTTTCTTTCTTTCTTTCTTTCTTTCTTTCTTTCTTTCTTTCTTTCTTTCATCTTTTAAAACAGGCTCTCATGTAGTTCAGGCTGACATTGAACTTACTATAAGTAGCCAAGGATAACTTTAGACTTCTGCTTCTCTTGCTTCTACAACTCCAATGCTGAGATTGCAGGAATGGGCCACTGTGTCTGGTTTATGTGGTATTAGTACCCAGGCTTTGTGCTTGCTAAGAAAGCACACTTCCTACGAAACTGCATACCCAGCCCTCTATTACTCAGGTCAATCTGCTGAAAGCAACCTCACCAAGTTATGCAGACCCCCAGGCAAAGTTTTCTCACCTGCACTTTCCAACAGCTGTGGGTCTTCTTCCAGACAGCTCTAAGTCTGATCTCCTGGAGAGAGCTGGCTGTCTCTAATGGTCTCAATGGAAAATATACAAAGGGACAGGGGAGGGGTAATAGAGCAGAGAAGAATTAGGAAACAGGAAACAGGAAACCAGGACTTCCTGTGACTTGCATTGACCCTGAGATTATACCAAATCATATTTTTTCTTAATAGCATTTGATGATTGGACTGGATCCTTATAGAAACTCAAGAGCTGAACCCAGCACTTGGGAGGCAGAGGCAGGTGGATCTCTGTGAGTTCGAGGCCCTCCTGGTCTACAGAGCGAGTTCCAGAACAGTTCTCTACACAGAGAAACTCTGTCTCAAAAAATCAAAAAACCAAACAACAACAAAAATAACAACAACAACCCCCCAAAGCAAACAAACAAAAACGCCCACCAAAACAACAACAAAAAACAAAACTAAAAAACCCCCGCAAGAGCCTGAAAAGTTTTCTCTGCTTCATCGTTGGTGGGATATATATGTAGGTCCAAGAGACGAGGGAATCTGGGTGTTCAGGAACCTTGTCAGCATAAAGAAAGGGGAGGAGGCTGTGGTAAGGAGAACCTATGGGAAGCAGTGAAATGCAGAGATGGAAGGAGAGAAATAGAAACCAGAGACCCAGAGAAAGGAAGATAAATGTGAATAATTCAGACAGTCAGAAACGATCAAACATTCTACACTTAGCCACAATCGCCAAGATCAACTGCATAATAGCCTACACTTCTGCCAACTCACCTTTGTGGTCATTCATAACAGGCACCTTTTAGAAAGTTTCCAAGGAAGGAAGTTGACTTTTCCTGGAAGGGCATAAAAAGATGTCTATTCACCCCAGACCGGATACCAGGGACAAAGAAAAGCAATGAACACGCCAAGTCCAATTTGACAAACCAGTGAGCTCATTGGGGATACTTACAGAAGTATACGTGCGTGAGGGTTTGCTTACAGGAACCAGGCTGACTCAGAGGCTGTCGCATCACCAAAAAGCCCACCTCAGCCTGCGTGACAGTGAAGTAGCAAACCTGGAGCTCTCTGCAGAACTTGCAGCAGCTCATCAGATTGGAGAATCTCTCAGAAGTAGGCTGGTTAGTCTGAGAACCTCCTCCAGGCAGCGTTGCCTCCTCTCTTCTCCTAAGCATTTGCTTACTGCTTTCTTAACCTTGTAGAGGGCCCTATTTATTGTGTAAGTTTCTGTTTTCCCTGACACGTGTTGTTCCTAGGGGAAAATGTTTCAAGTTTTAACTTCCCAGAATCTTAAGGATCCTCTCTTCACGATGGAATGTCTCAGTAGGTGAAATATTGCTCCACAATATGACGGAGCGTGCAAGTGAAGTTATACAAACTCACAAGGAACTGAGTGGGAAAGAACATTATTTTACATAGTGAAGGTCCCAGATCCCAAGAGAAAACAAGAAAGGGATAGGTAGAGAGTAACTGCTGAACAGAGTGTGAGGTCATTTGAAGTCTGATTGCTCTGCTCAAAGATGGTTTGATGGGAATCCCCCACCTACTCCTCCACAGCTCACCACACCTCTTACTGAAGCACAGGATGGCTTTTTCTTTGCTGTCTAATGGCCTATGATTACCACACAGCACCTGTGGAAATGCAGCGGCATGTGTGTGTAGGGTAGAGTTTAGAGAGGGAAGTAAAGCAGGAAAGTCCCAGGGTGAACTTCTGCTTTGTATGGGCCTCATTTGCACAATCTAGGCAAATCCAAAGAAAATGGTACTGGGCTGTGCTGGGGTGGAGGAATTCCTGCTTGAGACGCCAAATTATTCTGTCAGAAAATAGAGTAGTGTAGGCAACTCCCTTTGGGAATTGTGAAGATTCTCAGTTAGAACCTGGGCTGGCTTGGTCACTCGTTGGGGGACCAGACAAGCCACTTAACCAGCACTGAGCATTATTTTATCAACGGTGAAAAAGTTAATATTTAATACCTGGTAGTCTTCAGGGTCCCTGTTCTGCTTTCTACATGAGTACACAGATAATTGCCAACAGTACATCATTTAAGAACACAACAATTGGTTTTCACATCACTTTGCAGACCATATTTTCTTCTTTTGTTGTTCTTCAGACAGAAAAAACCCACAAATAACTAATAAGAAAACTATTGCTGGCTTGCAGGCTGTACTAAGCCTATTGTTGGTTGGACTGGAGAAGAGGGCTAAATGGTTAAGAGCACTTGATGCTCTGACAGACCACCACAACAACCAAACAGGTGGTGACTGGATGTGACTGTGATTTAGGAGGCTCAGTTACTTTACCTGTGAATTGAGAATCATAATAGTTACAAAAATAATTTTTATTTGAGTAGAATAGACAAGATAACCGATGCAGAGCACGTACCACAGATTCCAGTGTAATAAATATTATCTACATCTTAGTTGGAAAACATTCTTGTCTCCTGACAGGCTGTCTGTGTGGATGTTTGCATCACACCTCCCTCCACTCACTGTCTGCAGCTCAGACCTTGCTTTTGAACTGCACACACATTTTAGGATTACTTGTCCCTTCAGGCCCACCTCTAGAATTTTCTCTCATCAGCTTTTCACTTAATCCTGTCATAAACTGGGGTCTCCTTCAATCTCAAGTTAAATTTCGAATTCCCATTCCATTCAGAATGTGGCTGTTCGGAGTTCAGGCATTTAAAGGACTAATTAAAACTAAATGAGATCATAAGGGTGGGGCCCTAATCCAATATAAATGGTGACCTTTTGAGAGGAGAGAAACACCAGGGCTGGGTAAATTTACAGAGATTTATATGAAAGGACACAGAGTGGAGAAGATGGCCATCTGCAAGCCAAAGAGAAGCCCTGGGACCATCATCACAATCTGGACTACCAGCATCCATAACTGTGACAAAATCAGTTGCTATGCTTTAAGATACCCAGTGAGTGGTGCTTTGTATTGCCAGCCTTAGAAAAAACCAACCCATTCTGCTTTAGTTCAGGGATTCCTATCTCTGTGATGACCTCAAATCTACTCAGTTCCCATAGTGTATTAAAGAACTGAATTGTTAGGCCATCCAGTTAGTGTCCACAGAAAACTAGAGAATTTCTTTGTGTGGAAAGAAACCCATACACGTGCTGTTAGAACTCTGGTAATAAACAGAGAGGCAAGATTCTGTTTGGTTATCATCTCACACTTCATGTATGTATGTGCCTGCACCCACAGAGGCAAGAGGAGATGTCTAGTCTCCCTGGATCTGGAGTTGTATGCAGTTGTGAGCTGTTTTATTTGGGCACTGAGAAATGAAGTTGGGTACCCTGGAAGAGCAACAAATGCTCTTAGCCACTGAGGCATTTATTCAGCTACTCATCTTTGTGTTTTAAAAGCAGATTTATTTACTTATTTTTAAATGCATGAGTGTTTTGCACAAATGTATAACTTCACATAGTGTTTGTGTCTAGTACCTGCAGAGGCCAAAAGAGGACATTGTATCCCATAGACTTGGAGTGACAGATGGTGTGAGTCACCATGTAGATGATAGAAATCCAACTTGCATCCTCTTTAAGAGCATTCAGTCCTCTGAATTTCAGAGCCATCGATCAAGTCCCCCCCCCCCCCCCTTTTTAAAAGAGGGCCTGGAGGGATGTTTCAATGGTTAAGAACAAGTACAGCTCCTGTAGAGGAAAGGACTTTGGTTACCAAAGCTCATGTAAGGCTGTTCACAACTGTCTGTAACTTCAGATCAGGGGATCCAAAGAACTAGAACTCTGAATGTTCACAGATGCCTGAAACCTGAGGTTGACAGTACTGACCTCATGTGTTTCACAGATCAATGGTGGAGAACATTTACGCTTCTATGTTTCTAAGAACTCCACTTTGGCTAGAGAGATGACTTAGCAGTTAGAGTACTGACTGTTCTTCTAGAAGACCCAGGTTAAGTTCCTAGAACCCACATGATGGCTCAAAACTGCCTCTAATTCCAGTTCCAAGGGATCCAGTGCTCTCTCTGGCCTCTGAGGACATCAGGCCTGTGTGTGGTGGATGCATTAACATACAAACAGGCAAAACCTCCACACACATAAATTAGAGTAAAACAAAATGACTCCAATGTGTCACATTTGCATATCTTCTGGAAATCTTAAGAAACCCTAGATTTCTGCCATCAGATTGGTTCCGGCTTTCTTGTTCCTCTCTGTGTTTTCTTAAGTCTCTGATGAGAGCCAAGTGCATCACTTACACCACAGGAGCACAGGAGTCAGCTATAAGAAGGGGACCTCAGCTAGTGGTAAGTTGTACTCCACCAACTGAAAACTTCCTTTTTGAATGCCTGTTATATGGATAGACACTTTCTAAAATTATGTGCAGAGATGTGCAGTATCACATTTACTTTCAATAGATGACTCCTCAGTTCTTGATTTAGAATATGCTGAGAATAGAATACAGGTGGAGGTATGGGAAGATGACTCTGTCAGTAAGTGTGTGCCTTGCAAGCATGTAGGCCTGAACTGAAGCCACTTTAAAAAGTTAAGTGGAGGCAAACTGATCCTTGGGCTATTATTACATGCAGCCATTTAGCTATAAAGGCAACCAAGAATGTGTTATATACACATATTTTGTCATGTTAAAGCACAAGGAAAATGTTACTCAGGAAGGGAAAGGGGATCTAATTGGTACTGTGCCATGGGAAATATCAGAATAAGAACTGAGAATGGCTCATTGGGTTTGGCTGCCTGGGGTCCACATCTTTGATGGGGGCAGTTTTGTGCAGTACCAAGGGCCCAAGTCAATATGTAGTGGGTTAATGACAAGCGGTGAGATAAGAAAAGTACAAAGAATGTTTATAGGTTCTAAGGTTGGGCTATAAATTCTTTTCACAGGAAGAAGTCTCTTCTCTGAGACAGAGCTGATCTCTTTCTCCTTTCTCCTTCTCTCCTCCATTCTCAACTAAATGCAATGTCTCTCATATGCTAGCCAGATGCTGTCTTGCTGAACCGTGCACCTCACTGGGGATCATATGCAGGTGCTCTGCCAGGTCCCTCACTACTGAGGGATTCTAGGCAGGTGCTCTACCATTGAGCTACATCCCATTGTATTTCCCTTTTCAAAGTTTTTTTTTTTTTTTAATGTGTATGGATATTTTTCATGAATGTGTGTCTGTATGTCATGTGCTTTCTTGGTGCATGAGAAGGCCAGAAGAGACCATTGGGTCCCCTGGAATTGAAGTTACAGGTGGCTATAAGCCTATATGACAGTGTTGGGAACTGAACTCAGATCCACTAGAAGAGCAGGCAATTCTCTTAACTTCTGAGTAGTCTTTCCAGGCCCCTTCCTTCTACTTTTTATTGTGAGCCATGATCCTTGTAAATTACTGAACTAGAACCTGTCTTGTAACTGAGCCAGGCCTTGAATAGGCAATTCTTATTTCAGCCTTCAAAAATAGTTGGGATTACTGGTGTGAAAGACAAGGGTTGGCTGGGAATTAATTATTCTTGAAGGGAAGTGACATCAACACATTCATATGTCAATGAGAATGGTCTACTGGAAAGTATATCCTGGTGTTTTTTCTTGGTTTGGAAGAAAAGAGAAGGAAAAACTCAGGATTCTAATTTCTGAGACAGTGAGAGATGGATCCAGAGACAGTGTGTGTGGAGAGGCCATTTGAAATGAATGACAACTCTTTCTCCTCAGGAACTCACACATGTAGTAGCTTAGAGAATTGGCTGATAGTACAGTAAAAATTCCCCAGTTAATTGGTACCTTTTTTTTTTTTTTTTTTTTAAGAGCAGAGCCTGGGAATGGCAGAGGAAAAGATATAGCTTCAGGAGAAATCAAAGGGACAGAATAATCAGGATGTATATGTGTTTGCGTGTGTATGTGTTCATGTATGTTTGTGAGTGTACACAATGGAGGCCAGTGGTCAACATTAGGCATCTAACTCAGTTACTCTCTGCCTTTTTTATTTTTATTTTTTTGAGGCAAAGTCTCTCCTTGAGGCTGTAACTTACTAATGGGCTAGACAGTCTGTCCAGGAAGCTCCACAGATCTTCCTCTCTCTGCTCTTTCTCACAGCTGGAGTCAAAGATGTATGCTAACACACCTGGTTTTTATGTGGATGCTGGAGATTTGAACACAGATCCTCATTGCATGGCAAATGCTTTACAGTGAATCATCTCCCCAGCCCTGAGTACTCACTTTGTATACAGGAAATGAGCATAATAAATAGTAGAGATAATTAGAAAAAAAGTGCTCTTTCTCCAAAGTCACTTCTGGTTCAGAGCCATGGTTTCGTCATTTCATACAGAGAGGTGATGTGTGTTCTAAGATAAGGATGTTACAACATAATGATTGGCATATGTTAGTGTTTCACCACACAAGGACCATCCTAACCAGCACATATTTTCTTCTGTGTCTCACAGGTCTTCCACTTTGCAAAAAGAGGGCGATGGGCTCACCATTTAGCACCCTTGTCGTTCCATTGGTCCTTTCTTGTTGTGTTAATATTTTTATAGCAATGATATAAAAATTATGAAGTGCATCATATATTGTAAGTGGCTTGTAAGATACTTGGAAAGGGGGGAAACCTGAATACAGTGAGGAACTTAGGGTGGGACAGGTGTAAGAGCAGGGCTGGGCTCAAATGATGGCCCTAACTCTCTAACTAGGAGCTTAGATAATGAGTGTTATTGGTCTAAATCTTAACTCATTTAATTGTTCAATGGTTATTCTCATTATAAATCATATTATTCAATACTCACAACATCCAACATCTCAGAATACACACAGTGCTTTACATTAATTTCTGTAATCTGCAAGAGCTAGGATGAGTTGTAAAGTCTTAATGAACTTGTTTAAGTGTGGACAATGTCCAAAGAACTAGTTACTATTGTCAGAACCATGCTCTTCTCTATGCATCTCTTCTCTGTATAGCTCTAGAACTCAATATAGTCAAGGATGACCTTGAACTTGTGATCCTCATGCCTACACATCTAGGTTGCTAGGATTAAAAATATATACTATCATACTCAGTTTTGTGCAGTGCTGGAGATCAATCCCAGAGACAAGTACTTGCTAGTCAAGTACTTTCCCAACTGAGGCACATCCTCAGCCACAGAAACATGCTCTTCTCTGAATGTGAACTTCTACAATGCATAGCCCACAAATGAGCCCTAAAACACGGTACAGAACATGGTGAAGACAGGGATGACATTTATTAAAGACTCACCTGGAAAGTTTCTGTGTTTATTCTCATTCTATCCTCACTTGAAAATTCATTCTCCACCATAAAACCATTCCTGATCAGCAGATGAAGAAACTAAGGCTCAAAGAAATGACATTGGCAGTATTCGGGATATGATTAGAAAACAGATTGATCAGGACTGAGAAGATGACTTAGTGGGTAAATGGCTCACAACATGAGGATCTGAGCTTGGATCCCAAGTACCCACATTAAAAAAAATACAACAACAATAACAAACAAACAAAAACCAGGCACAACAACACCCATCTGTAACCCCAGTTCTAGGGAGGCAGAGACAGCAGGAGGTCTGGAGTTCACTAGACAGCAAGCACTGAGTCAGTAAGCCTTGGGTTCAGTGAGAGACCATATCTCAGAAAATAAGGTGGAGCATCAGTTGATGGAGATAACAAACATTGGCCTGTGGTATTCACAAGTACAAGAACAGGCACATGGATGTACACAGCTTCACCAGTGTGGATCACACACACAAAACAAACAAACAAAAAAAAAGAAAATATATTTATCTGATTGTAGAGCCCAGAAAACTTTATACTACAGCAATGGTTTTCCACTTCAGGTAGTTTTGTCTCTCAGAGGATGTTTTCGCATACACTTTTTGGTTATTATAGCTGGACGAGGGTTGCTCCTGGAATCTAGTAGATGAGGTCAAAGAGCTGCTACACATCCTGTGATGTACAGGACTTCACCACACCCAACCACAATTAAGTAGGGGCAGATGTCAACAGTGCCAGGGTTGAGAAATCCTGAATTCCATTACACAATGTTCTGCATAGGACCTCGGTAAAAGTGACAGGTGAGGAAAAGAAAATAAGGAAGTGTAATAGGAAACTGAGGAGGGAAATCACTCATATCATATGTGAGGATAGTCAGCTATTGTGGCAGGTCCTGTCAAATTAAGCACACCAGTGAGGCAAATTTGGGAGCTCTGGAATTAGTTTAACTAGGGTTCCAATGCTTGTTGCTGTTAATGAAAACAGACAAAAGCAAAACCCCTACCGAAATCCTTAGAGTGTGGCTTTGGCCTGATAAAAGAAGGATGTTGCTTTTTCTCAATATTATTATGAGAATTAAAAGTGAGAAACTTCTGGGTGTGTGTTGTGTAAGTTTTCCTGAGGAAACAACACGCACATGTCTCCTCACCCCAGAGAACCCATGACAGATCAAAGTAATGATTACATCAAAGTGCAACATGGTGGATCTACAATTTTTATTGGGTTTACCAACAGGAGTATGGGTAAGGAGTTACAGGAGCAGAGATGACTCAGATGCAGTTGTATCACCAAAAAGCCCACCCCAATAAGGGTGAAGACTTGTGGAAACTGTATCTCTGCAACATCCTACATGACTTACAGACCACTTGACAGGTCAGGGAGTCTCTTCTAGGTAGCAATGCTGGTCAGAGTCTCCTATCCCAGCTGAGGTTTACTGTTCCATAACCTTGGAGAGAAGCAATTCTGAATTTTCTAAGTTTCAACTTTCCAAGACATGTGAAGCTTGTTTACTTTCTGGAACCTAGGAAGTTCCCTTCTGCCTTCTGAAGGGAATGCTTGAGTTTCAAGGAAATTTCTTCACAGAAATCTGTAATTTTAGCATTCTGGAAGTTGAAGCAGAAGGGTTAGGAGTATGAGGTTAGCTTGGCTACATAGCCAGACCCTATCTCAACCAACCATGTATCCGAGTAACCAACCAATCAACCAAAGAAGAGCTCAGTATTATTGTTCCTTTTCAAAGATGAATTGATAAGTCAAAAACTATATGGTTGTGCAAAATTACCCCAGATTTTATGCAAATACATTTTAAGGCAGGATTCATAAATAATAGAGATGATTCTTTCTGCATTTTTATTTTATGGTGCTGCTGGGGATTGAACCTAAGGTTTCTTGGATACTAGAAAAGTGCTCTGCCATTGGGCTGCAGCCTGAGCTCCTCCCTGGAGGATTCTAAGCAGGTAGATACTCTACCATTGAGCCGTGCTCCCATCCCCTCATAGGAGATTCTAGACAAGCACTCTATTACTGATATGCTGTGGGATGGTCTGTATGTCAAATGTGTTGCTAATTAGTCAATAAATAAAACACTGATTGGCTATTGGCTAGGCAGGAAGTGTAGGCAGGACAAGGAGGAGAATAAAGCTGGGAAGTGGAAGGCTGAGAGAGAGAGAGACACTGCCAGCCACCATGATGAGAAAGAGCATGTGAAGATGCCGGTAAGCCACGAGCCATGTGGCAAGGTATAGATTAATGGAAATGGATTAATTTAAGCTGTAAGAACAGTTAGCAAGAAGCCTGCCACGGCCATACAGTTTGTAACCAATATAAGTCTCTGTGTTTACTTGGTCGGGTCTGAGGGGCTGTGGGACTGGCAGGTGAGAGAGTTTGTCCTGACTGTGGGCCAGGCAGGAAAACTATAGCTACACTGATACAACATCCTCAGGCCTATAAATAAATTTCAACAGATGACATGTATACATATTTTGTAGCCCACACATTATAGCATAAGAAAATATTCCAAGTTTCCTGAACCTGGGTGGGGGTGGACACAGAGACTTCTTGGTTGAACTGGCTACAGACATGATCTGACCAGAAGTCAGGCAACATAGAAAAAGAAAGTCTTGTTCTTAAGAAGCTAGAAAAGCCATCACAGAGGCTCCCTGAGGACTTACTCCCACTGTATTATCATCCAGAATTGTGTCCTATGTGCATGTCTTCAGCAATTCCTTATGAAGCAGTGAAGAGTCAAAGTACTCTCTAGACCAATCAGGATTTACACTCAAGCGTAGATGGAGGGACAACCTCCGTGATCCAAACATGACTTGCTTAGCAGAGAGAAGCAAGTGATCAGATGCTGGGGAGGGAGAATTTAGCAATATCTGTCACATTTGGTATGGCAGAGGAAGGACTCAGAGGTCAGACCCAGCTAGACTAAAATCTGTCCTATCACTATTTGTGTAGATGTCAGGTTTTACATTCTCTTATATCATTCTAGTCTTACAAAAACTAAAAATAATGAACCTTTAATAATTCTTATATAAATAAATATAAATTCCATCATAATTACACAATGCATGGTCTTTACAGAGAAGTCCACAAACTCCACCAAAATTCATTAGGTCTTACCCTATATCCCATATAACACTAAACTATGTAGTCATGCACACTCTTTGTATACAAAGGAATGAGGAACTTCATAACAAGAAGTAACAATGGAAGGCACTAGTCTGAAGGTAGAGATGCTACCCACCCCTCACTAGCTTCCTTCCTTTGCAGAATCATAAGGAAGTATACATTACCAAGCAGTGGTAGCAACCATTCAACCTCCTCTTAAACTGTGGGCTAAAGCCAATGCCTTAGATGAACAGAATTAATAGGCAAACACTGGGATGAGGATCCTCACAGTGAAGAGAAACAGAAACTTGAAAACTGTATAATTCTCGTGTTGGAAGGAGGTAGTGAGCTTAGAAAGTGGAGATCTTGGCACCATTTGCCAAGTCCTGGTTAGAATCTTATTTGAACTTGAAAACATGTAAGTAAGAAGCTAGATGTGAAGGAAACTGTGCTGTCATGAAGCTGTTTCCAGAATGCCCCTTTGTGTTTAAACATTCTTTATCCTGCAGTTAAGGTATTTCTACTATATAAGAAATCAAGACACCAAGAAGCATCACCAGTTACTAAACTTACACATTAGCAATGGGTAGGAATGTGACTTCAGCTTTGTTATGATATCCTTGGACTGTGTTTTTACCTCCCATCTTTGTAAAATTTTAAGAGTATCATAGTAATCAGTACTCAGAAATTGGCATCTGGCTTACCACAAGTTTGAACAATAACTGGTCACCCTATTTGTGTATATATACCGCCCATCTCATAAATCTTTGAAAAAAATCTCTTTGAAATCCGCAATGTAGAGTCCAATGGGCTGATACTCACTCTTTCATTCAGACCATTCTAATATCTCTCTTCTGTCTATCTGTCTGCCTTTTTCTGTCTCTCTCAATCTCTGTCTCTGTCTCTCTCTCTCTCTCTGTGTGTCTGTCTGTGTCTTTTTCTCTCTCTCTGGAGTGTTCAGGTATTTGCGTTGTTAAACAAATTTTTTTAATTAAACTTTTGGCATCTCTCAGCTGAATTATTTCTTTTGTGAACACAAGAACTGAGGGAAAGCCTTCACCAAGGAACTGTCTACTGAGTCCACTGCTTTGCTGGGAGTGCTAAACTCCTATCGCCCATGTTTTGCTGTTTGTTCACTCTCAGTTCAGTCGCTGCTGGAACACGGGGGCTTATTATTTACTATTATTATTATTATTATTATTATTATTATTATTATTATTCATAATATTACTGGTAGAATGGATCTCCTATGGTGGCAGGTGGTGTGGATTCTGAATAGAGGTGATGTAAGATGGAGCCACATCTGAGAAATGACTGTTTTTGAAATTTTTCAGGTGCAGACAAAATGGAAGCCAACTACTCCATCCCTCTGAATGCATCAGAACTGGTGGTCTATGATTCTACTACCTCCAGAGTTCTCTGGATTCTCTCAATGGTGGTCCTCTCCATCACTTTTTTCCTCGGGGTGCTGGGCAATGGGCTTGTGATCTGGGTAGCTGGATTCCGAATGGCACACACTGTCACAACTATCTGTTATCTGAACCTGGCTTTGGCTGACTTCTCTTTCACGGCTACTCTACCATTCCTCATCACCTCAATGGCCATGAAAGAAAAATGGCCGTTTGGCTGGTTCTTGTGTAAATTAATTCACATTGTGGTGGACATAAACCTATTTGGAAGTGTCTTCTTGATTGCTCTCATTGCTTTGGACCGCTGTATTTGTGTCCTGCATCCAGTCTGGGCTCAGAACCACCGCACTGTGAGCCTGGCTAGGAAGGTGATCATTGGACCCTGGATTCTTGCTCTCATCCTCACAATGCCCATTTTCCTCTTCTTGACTACAGTTAAAGATCCAAGAGGGAACGTGTACTGTACATTCAGCTTTGTGTCGTGGGGTGACACTGATGTGGACCGATTGAACACAGCTATCACTATGCTAACAGCTAGAGGGATCATCAGGTTCATTATTGGCTTCAGCATGCCCATGTCCATTGTTGCCATCTGCTACGGACTCATCGCTGCCAAGATCCGCAGAAGAGACCTTGTTAATTCCAGCCGTCCCTTACGTGTCCTTACTGCAGTTGTGGCTTCCTTCTTTATCTGTTGGTTTCCCTTTCAACTGGTGGCCCTTTTAAGCACAGTCTGGCTCAAAGAGATGATTTTAGGTGGTGGTTATAAAATTCTTGACATGTTGGTTCACCCAACAAGTTCATTGGCCTTCTTCAATAGCTGCCTCAACCCGATGGTCTATGTTTTCATGGGCCAGGACTTTAGAAAACGACTGATTCATTCCCTGCCTTCCAGTCTGGAGAGAGCCCTGAGTGAAGAACCTGCCCAGATCAGTGGTACAGGCACCAATTCACTTCCTGAAGACATTGAAATAAAAGCAATATGAAGAGAAGGCTGGGGGATGCTTTTTGTTTCATGCTAGTCCCATTTCACTTTTACCTGACCTTATATTGTCATGTAGAGCATTATTAATCTGAAAAAAATTTCTCTGTCCCCTGAATTGGGGAAAAGAAATAAAAACCAAAGCTAACATTGCTGTCCTTTTGGAGCTTTTTCAACTAAGCTTATAGCCTGGAATAAGACTAAGATGGCCAAACATTACTGTTTGGGTGGGAGCTCCACCTCAACCCATTCTGGCATCCCTATACCCAAAGACACTGGAATGTTTGGAAGGAGTCTGGTGGAAGATCCACCTTGGCTTCCCTCCCCATCTCATTCCCTGGACCCACCCCTTCAGAGCCTGCCAAACACAGCTCTTCCCCCATGGAGGCTCAGGACGACTCCCACAGGGGCTATATAAGCAGCATCTCAGAAAACATACTGGTGATTCTTCTGGTCTCACATCCCCGTCTCTTCTCTGTGGGGCCAGGGAATCTCCCAGGAGCACTTTATCCATTAAACCTGGGCTTTTCCTGATTTGGTCTGATTCGGTTTGTTGCGATGATGGCGGAGAGGCCTTCAGGAGGCTAAACTTAACAATTACAAGAGCAAAAAATAATAATGCATACTTGCAAGGATTAGATAAGATAGTAGATATTAAAATCAAAATTATATTATTTCAGGGGCTAAGAGAAATTTCTGCTCTAGCTGAGGATCTGGGTTCAGTTCCAAGTATTCACATCACTCAACTTACATCTGCTAGAAATGATATCTCTAGGGAATTCAACAGCACTGGCTTCTGTAAGCACTTATACTCATATGTACATACCCTTACACACACGCGCGCGCGCGCACACACACACACACACACACACACATAAACAAATAATTAAAAATAAAATAAATCCTTCAAAATTATTTTATCATTAACAGGTAAAATTTTGCTGGGCTTTGTGGTGCGTGCCTATAATAATATTTTATAATATAATATCATTTTATAATACAAATTCATTTGGGAGGCAGAGGCAGGAGAGAAAAGTTCAAGACTTGCCCCCAAAACAAAGTTATGTGGTTTGAAGGGAAACAGATGCACCTGGAGAAAGGCACATTAAATGAATTAAATCAGACACAGAAAGACAGATATTATATGTCATCTCTCACTTGTGGTTCTTAGATTTTATATAGAAACATAAAATTATACTTGTGGGGTGTGTGTGTGTGCGCGTGCGTGCATGCGTGTGTGCGTGCGTGCGTGCGTGTGTGTGTGTGTGTGTGTGTGTGTGTGTGTGTGTGTAAGCCTTTCTAGGGAGACGAAGGAGAGTAACAGGAGTGAGGATAAGTAAGAAAAGGAGGGTGGTGGGCTTGAAGGAGAATATAGGAAACAAACAATGTACACATGTACAAAAGCTTGAAATTCAAAACAAATGAAACAATAACATAGACAAAATAAAGGAACAAAGAAAGAAGAGGTGGAAAAATATTCAAACATGTCTCCAGGTCTTTGGTTTGTCTAGATATAATGCACATCACTTAGAAGATTGCCATGGTCATCTTGGGCAAGCAACTGCCATCTTGGAGAGTTTAGCTGCTACCCCACACATAAGATAATCCCAGTTAGGTTTGTCGGCAAATTTACATCCTGCTTAGGGGGGCAGAGTAGGAAATATAATTCTCATCTGAGTATCCAGCTATCCCTAAACACCTGGCAACTCTTCATGTGGCCTAGAGAAGGTGCTAGAATATGCAGAGGCTGGAGAAGACTCGAACATGGTCTTTATATATTTTGTGGTGGGAAACCCTCAGCTCTGCTGGGTAAGGCTTTTTAGGTGAGGTTGGCTGGGCAAAGAGTAACTGTACTCCTGCAAGGAGCCCATTAGCTATGATCTGTGAGGAAGTTCAATACATGCATCGTTTCTCCAATGTTATCTTTGGCTGACTCATGCCCTGGGACCTTTTGAGAAGGGTAGACCTGAAGAGAGTTTGAGACCTTAAGAGAAGAGGTAGAAATTGTTTATGTTTCCCCAGGGAAGGAGTTTTAGCAACAAAGGCTGAGAGGTGGGACTCTCCACTGTTCCTTAACTCATAAAAAGTACTGTGTGTCAGGGTAGTGGAAATGCTGTAATAAAGAACTCAAAAATTTCAAAAAAATAAAGGAGTTTAAATTGTCCTCTTGGTAATGAAGAAGAGTCAATGAGAAAGAAAATTAAATAATTTTTGAATTTTTGCTATAATCATTGCCTACACTTTTTTTTTAAACTGTTTAAATTCATTGGACAGTCTCACCCACTACCCCTTCTATTTCCCCATATGTTCCTTCCCCACATTTTTTCTTTTCTTCCTGATATTATAATACTATTATATCATTTCTCCCTTCCCCTTCCTTTTTCCAAACTCTCCCACACATTCCTTGACCTTTTTCAAATTTGTGGCCTCTAATTTATTTCTCTGTTATTTGTTGTTGCATACATATAGGCTGTATTCTTTTATTTGCTATTTTGAATACAGCAGAAATAAGCATGGATGAGCAAGTATCTATACTAGGCTATGGAGACCTTTGGGTACATGACCATGATCAGAATAGCTATGTATAAGTGTTTTTAAAAGAAAGATAAGTTAAACTCGAGTCCTTTTTTCTTTATCTCATCTGGATTCAGGGCACTTTAATAAGAGGGACCCATTCATGCAGAAACAGAAGTTCGCCAAACTTGAATCTAGTAGAATGAGGAGAGTCAAAGACACGACAAAAGCCCCTGGCGGAGGTGGCTTCGGGGTCTTTCAATTTGTCTCACAGGCAGATGCAAAGCAACTTACGGGATACCGTGTGCCATCTTGTGGCTTTCCAGACACAACGCAAGGAAACAAGTCAGCCTTGCTGCTCAGCTCTGTGACCTTAGAACCGCTTCTTTTCCTCTGAGCGCCCCCTGCTGAATTTTTGAGTGCAGCTGAACAAAGAACTATGGTAAAGCCAGGAACCTCCCTTTCGTTTCAGAATGTGAGTTTCAGCTCTGATTGGGGAATATGGGCATGGCTTCTCATCTCACACACCCCTAGGACTCCCGTGATGTTGTATTAAAGAAAGTTTGCCTGATGATTCATCGTCTTGGCCTGCTGCTTTGCTTCCCCCACACCACTAGCTCTCCTGTCTCTCCTGCAGCAGCTCCACATTCCATCCTAGTGATGGTTTCTCAGAAGCTGACGTACAACAAATGCTGCAGGGAAAATCAACCACTGGGAAGGCTTCTTTCCTTTTTCTTTTCTTTCTAAATTTTTTTCTTTTTCTTTTTCTTTTTCTTTTTTTTTTTTTTTTTTTTTGGTTTTTCGAGACAGGGTTTCTCTGTGTAGCTTTGCGCCTCTCCTGGAACTCACTTGGTAGCCCAGGCTGGCCTCGAACTCACAGAGATCCGCCTGGCTCTGCCTCCCGAGTGCTGGGATTAAAGGCGTGTGCCACCACTGCCCGGCCTCTAAATTTTTTTTCAATCATGGGTGAGGATACAGAAGCATTGGGGCATCTGATTCATAAATTCTGGTTCAGGGAGCGGGCAATGTAGCTCAGTTGATAGAGTCCTCGCTCAGCATTCATGACATCCTGGGTTCAATTCCTACCACAGCATAAAAGCAGTCTGTAATCCCAACAGTCGGGAGATAGAGGCAGGAGGATCAGGAGTTCAAATCTCAGCTGTCTGGAGAGTTTCATGTCATCCTTAGTTCATGGAGACTCAGTATCAACAACAACAACAACAACACAACAACCATAAATACGAAGTCTGGTGCAGAAATCCCAAGTATGCCCCTATTCACACACAGACTGGCTCCATTCATGATGACTTTATGGATATTCTTGGTTGTATCAGTACTATCTTCAATAGAGAATATAATTCATACCCTAGAACATGTGGGATTCTGTGCAAGGGACTCGTGGAGTGGTCACTGGAAGGAGGACATGTGCAGAAGTCCAGTTACCAGCATAAGCTTTTGGAGAGAGCCTGCTGTTTTCACTAGCATGTTGTGCAAACCTCTGTGGGCCATACTTTTGCCTTGAAGCAGCCGGTGGCTGCAAGTTCAAGGTCAATATTTTGTTCTTCTGAAAGAGCATCTTCTAGGAGAAGTTGACAGAATTAATGATTAATTAGAAAAACGTTTCCTTCCTCTTTCTACCTCCTCGTTCGCACTACAAATCATGATTCTGGTAAGTCAATACACGTGAATCAGTGCGTGCCTGTATAGATAAAGCTTATGCGATATATTGAGACACAGAAGGATAGCCTACTCCACCAGGCTCTAACAGTAACCTCCTGAAATTTCAGGTCTACCAAACAGTTAATTTACATTATTTAACTTGTTATGTGTACATTGTTTGCCCACATGTATTTACGCAGCATATGAATACTTGGTACCTGTGGAGATCTGAAGAGGGAGTCAGATCAGCTGAGACTTGTGCAATAGGTGGGTGTGAACTGCAGTGTGAATGCTGGGAACAGAACCCAGATCCTCTGCAAAAGCATCAAGTGCTCTTTTTTTTTTTTTTTTTTGGTTTTTCGAGACAGGGTTTCTCTTGTAGCTTTGCGCCTTTCCTGGGACTCGCTTGGTAGCCCAGGCTGGCCTCGAACTCACAGAGATCCGCCTGGCTCTGCCTCCCGAGTGCTGGGATTAAAGGCGTGCGCCACCACCGCCCGGCGCATCAAGTGCTCTTAACCACTTCATCTCCCAAATAGTTACTTTTGACCAGTGTGTTATCTGTCAAATGATCTTTGCAAACTTAGAGCAAATATTGAAAGATATAGTCAAACAATTAACTAATTAATGCTGATCACATTGGGTCATTTCCACCACAGAAGGCCGGGGTCTTGTTGCTATTGGCTGAGACCTATATACTGTGTGTTATTTTGCCTTTTTAATTAATTTTTTTACTTAATTTGATTAACTTTTTTTCATTTTTTAAATTTAATTTGATTAACATTTTTCATTCATTTTACATGACAACCACAGTTTCCCCTTCCTCCTCTTCTCCCATCTCATCCCCACAACTCCCATCTACTCCCCTTTAAATCCACTCCTCCTCCATCTCCATTCAGAAAGGGGCCAGGTTCCCAAGGGCTTGAACAAAGCATGGCACATCAAGTTGAGGTAGGACTGAGCTCCTTCCCCTTCATCAAGGCTGGGCAAGGCAATCCAGCATGAGGAAGAGGTTCCTCAAAACCAGCTAAGTGTCAGGGACAGGTCCTGATCTCATTACTAGGAGTCTTACAAACAGACCAAGCAAGTCACAAACATGCAGAGGGCCTAGGTCGGTCTCATGCAGGCTTCCAAACTGTTGTTCTATAGTCTATGAGATCCCATGAGTTCAGGTCTCTGTGGGTTCCTGTCATGACCTTGACCCCCCTGGCTCATACAATTCCTCCTCACTTTCTTCAGGAGGACTCTTGGAGTTTGGCCCAGTGCTTGACTGAGGCTCTCTGCATCTGCTCCTATAAGTTACTGGATAAAGGCTTTCTGTTGATAATTAGGATAGTAATCAATCTGATCACAGTAGATGGCCAGTTCAGGCACTCTCTCTAGTATTGTACGGAGTCTTAGCAGGGGTCATCCTTGTGGATTCCTGGGAGTTTCCCTGGCACTAGGTTTCTCCCTAACTCCCAAATGGCCCCCACTATCAAAATGTCTCTTTCGTTAATCTCCCTCTCCATCCCAACTCCAACCTACCTCCCACACCCAGCTCACCCAACCCACTCCCTCAAATTCCCATCCCCCCATTCTCCCCACCCCGTCCCCAGTTTACAATAGAAAACAAACAAACAAACAACAAAAAATGAAGTCTTCTTCAATGACTGCCACAGAATCTGCTGTACATCAGCCTGTAAGAAACAGTCTCTGAGATGAGACGTGGAGCTGGGGGAGAGGCAGTAGAGCTGACGGTTTAATAAGCACAGCAGCAGGCTATGTTGACGAATCACCAGGCCGACTCACTGAGTGTGGATGAGGTGAGAAGTCATCCCCAGAGTCTCTAGTCAGAGCTGGAAAGCATATTCTGAAATGGAGGAAAGTTCCTGGCTTTCCCATATTCACAGTTCATTGTCCAGGTGCACTTAGGAATTGTCTGTGTGTGGATCACTCAGAGGAAAGAAGCAGTTTTGGGGTGTCTCAGATCATGGAGTGGAGTCACTTCTGTTTCTTCACTTTGTGTCTGGACAGCCACAAGATGGCGCACAATATCCAGTAAGTTGCCTTGCATCTGCCTGTGAGACAAATTGAAAGACCCTAAAGGCAGCCCTGTGGGGGGCACTTGTCTGTGTCTTTAACCCCTCATTCCCTTCTAGACTCAAGTTTGGAGAACTTTAGCAGAATGGTTTCCCTTTATTAAAGCACGTCGAATCCAGATGAGATATAGGAAAAGGGACTAGAATTTAACTTATCTTTTACAAACAATTATACATAGTTAGTCCACTGGTAGGCATCTACACACAGGACTCTACAGCCTTGTCCAGATACCTGCTCATCCATGTGTATTGCTGCTGTATTCACAATATTAAGTAGATGAATTCAAATTTGAACTCCACCAAATTGATGAATGGATAGCAAAGATGTGGTAGGTACACATAATGGAATTTTATCTGGGCATAAAGAAAACCGAGATTATGAAATTTGCAGGAAAATGGATAGGATTGGAAAACATATTAAGAGAGATAACACTGGCTCAGAAACAGAAACACCTCATGTTCTCTCTCAAATCTGTATCTTGCTTCCCAATTATTATTTAGGTTGATTTGTGGAGAAGTGTCTGTGGGGAGAAGGAGACTAGGAAGGTGGCCAAGAGAAGAAGAAACCTCTAAGGAAAAGAACACATGTTGAATTGAAAGGGGAGATGATGGGGCCATAAGTTTAAGTGGGAATGGGAAGCAAGGAGAAGAGGGAGAGAAGAGTCAATCAAAACCATTTATGAGAATAGTACAAGGTAACTTGTACTTTGCTAGATAATAAAAATATTTAAATATGGATAATAATTCACTTGCACAAAATAGTAAAAGATGTACATGAAAATTTAATATATTTTGAACAAAAGCCCCAACCTTGCCCCATGAAAGTAGAAAAATAGATGCCTGTCTGTCTCCCAGAAGTCAGTGGCACATCCTTCTTCTTTCTAATATTGTCCCTCTCTCCTCAAGAGCTGCTTCAAAAATAAAGTCTCCTAAAAAATAGCAGCTTCCCAAGTGCTGATGGGAGATTTACCTTGCATCTCATTGCTGAATATGTACTGGTATAAGGTGGAAGGATGCCCGGAGGATGTGTTACTGTAGCTGCACATTTTGTCAACCAGTTATGCTAGTAAAGAAGAGGAACAAAGTTTGGGCAAGGCAGGTGCAGTCTGCTCTCCCCTACGGCCACTCAGCATCCCTCTACACTATTCTGTAAAATGTCATTACGTTTATTTGTTTGTTTACTCATCCATATATTTATTTACTTTTATTTATTTATTCACCCGTCCATTTATTTATTTACTTTCATTTTAGGTTTACTTGTTTATTTAAAATATTTTTTTATTTTACATACTGCCCACTGTTCCCCCTGCCTTCCCTTGACTCACTTCCCCCCATCTTTCCTCATCCCACCCCCACCCACTCCTCATAAAGCCTCCCTTGAGTATTCAACATAGGCTGGCCTACCAAGTTGGGGCAGGCCCAAGGCCCTCCACCCTGCATCAAGGCTGAGTAAGGAATGGTGCCATAGGGAATGGGCTCTAAAAAAGCCAGTTCATGTACTCAGGATGAGTCCTGGTCAAATTGCCAGGAGACTCATAAACAGATCAAGCAACACATCTGTCATTCTCATTTAAGGGACCTAGTGTGGTCCCATAAAGTCTCTCCAGCTGCCAGTCTAGAGTCTGTGGGCTCTCACTAGCTTGGGTCAACTGTCTCTGTGATTTTTCCTGTCATAATCTTGTCCCTTCTTGCTCTTATAGTCCCTCCTCCCTCTCTTTAACTGAACTCCAGGAGTGTGGACAAGTGCTTGGCTGTGGGTCTCTGCATCTGCTTCCATCAATTGCTGGATGTAGGTTCTATGATGACAATTAGGGTAGTCACTAATCTGATTAGAGAGGAAGGTAAGTTTAGGTACCCTCTCCATTATTGCTAGGAGTCTTAGCTGGTGTCATTCTTGTGAATTCCTGGGGATTTCTCTAGCACCAGGTTTCTCCCTAACCCCCTAATGGTTCCCTCTACCAAGCTATCTCTTTCATTGCTCTCCCTCTCTGTCCCTCCTTCCATTCAGTCATCTCAGTCCCTCCTGTTCCCATTCCCCATCCCTTCTCTTCTACCCTCCTCCCAGTTTACCCAGGAGATCTTAACTATTTTCCCTTCCTGGGGCCCTCCATGTGTGTCCCTCTTAGGGTCGTCCTTTTTTCCTAGCTTCTCTGGGATTGTAGATTGTAGCCTGGTTATCCTTTGCTTTGCATCTAATATTCATTTAATAGTGAATAGATACCATGTTTGTCTTTCTGGGTCTGGGTTACCTCACTCAGGATGATTCTGTCTAGTTCCGTCCATTTGCCTACAAATTTCATGATGTCATTATTACGTTTTTTTTTAAACTGCTGAGTAATACTGCATTTTGTAAATGTACCACATTTTCCTTATCTATTCTTTGGTTGAGAGGCATGTAGGTTGTTTTCACGTTCTGTCTATTATGGATAATGTGGCTATGAACACGGTTGAGCAAGTGTCCTTGTGGTGTGAATGAGCATCTTTTGGGTATATACCCAAGAGTGGTATTGCTGGATCTTGAGGTAGGTTGATTCCCAATTTTTTGATAAACCACCATACTGATTTCCAAAAAGACAATCTAAAGTTTTAGAAAGACACATAGTTGAGTGAGGGACTTGTTGAGGTCAAGGAACAAGAACAAAACAGCCCAATTATTATTAGCTGATGTGTCTTTCTTGCTAGGATTTGTTGGTGACCAAAAATGATGATTAATTCCTTGTACCCATTTCTGCCCTCAGTTTCTTGATGTAAAAAACTGTTGCCAAGTGAGTATACACCCTGACAATTTAAAGTAGAGATGACTGATTGTTTTTCATATATAAATGTTTAGGATTATGGTTTTTATTATTATTATTTTATTTTATAATTAACTTAATTTTACATATCAGCCATGGATTCCCCTGTCATCCCTCCTCCCACTAACCAGCCTTCCACCCCAATCCATGCCCCATTCCCACCTCCTACAAGGCAAAGTCTCCCCTGGGGATTCAGCCCAGCCTGGTAGATTCAGTTGAGGCAGGTCCAGTCCCCTCCTCCCTACACCAAGGCTGAGCAAGATGTCTCAGCATAGGCCTCAGGCTCCAAAAAGCCAGCTCATGCACTAAGGACAGATCCTGGTCTTACTGCCAGGGGGCCTCCTAAATAGTTCCAGCTAATCCACTGTCTCACTTATCCAGAGGATCTGATCCAGTTCCATGGGGGCTTCTCAGCTATTGGTTCACAGTTCACGTGTTTCCACTAGTTTGGCTATTTGTCCCTGTTTTTTTCCAGTCATGGTCTCAATATTTCTTGCTCATATAATCCTTCCTATCTCTCACCAGTTGGACTCCTGGAACTCCACCTGGGGCTTGGCCCTAGATCACTGCATCAGCTTCCATCAGTCACTGGATGAGAGTTCTATCATGACAGTTAGGGTGTTTGTCCATCCGATCACCAGAGTAGGTAGGTCAGCTCAGACTTTCTCTCAACCATTGCCAGCAGTATATTGTGGAGGTATCTTTGTGGATTTTTGAGGACCTCTCTAGCACTCTGCTTCTTCTTATTCCCATGGGGTCTTCATTTATCATGGTATCTCTTTCCTTGTTCTCCCACCCTGTTCCTGATCCAGCTGGGCCCTCTTGCTCCCCTAAGATCTCTTTCTCCCGACCCTTGCCCTCCATTACCCCCCCCCCCCAACACGTCCAGTTTGCTCATGTAGATCTCATCCATTTCTCTGTTGTTGGGCAATACCTGTGTCTTTCTTAGGTTCTTCTTTACTAGGTAGCCTCCCTGGAGTTGGTACACTTTGGTTATCCTTTGTTTTACATCTAGTATCCACTTATGAGTGAATACATACCATGTTTGTCTTTCTGAGTCTGGGTTACCTCACTCAGGATGATTTTTTCTAGTTCCATCCATTTGCCTGCAAACTTCATGATGTCATTTCTCTGCTGAGTAGTACTCCATTGTGTATATGCACCACATTTTCTTTATCCATTCTTCAGTTGAAGGGTGTCTAGGTTGTTTCCAGGTTCTGGCTATTACAAATAATTCTGCTATGAACATAATTGAACATGTGTCCTTGTGGTATGATTGAGCATTCCTTGTGTATACGCCCAAGAGTGGTATAGCTGGGTCTTGAGGGAGGTTGATTCCCAATTTTCTAAGAAATTGCCATATTAATTTCCAAAGTGGTTGTACAAGTTTGCATTCCCACCAACAGTGGAGGAATGTTTCCCTTGCTTCACATCCTCTCCAGCATAAGCTGTCTTTAGTGTTTTTGATCTTAGCTATTCTGACAGGTGTAAGATGGTATCTCAGAGTCGTTTTGATTTGCATTTCCCTAATGATTAAGGATGTCTTTCAGCCATTTGAGCTTCTTCTGTTGAGAATTCTCTGTTTAGCTCTATAGCCCATTTTTTAATTGGACTGTTGGTTATTTTGATGTCTAATTTCTTGAGTTCTTTATATATTCTGAATATCAGCCCTCTATCAGATGTGGGGTTGGTGAAAATCTTTTCTCATTCTGTAGGCTGCTATTTTGTCTTGTTGACTGTGTCCTTTGCCCTACAAAAGCTTCTCAGTTTCAGGAGGTCCCATTGATTAATTGTTGCTCTCAGTGTCTGTGCTACTGGTGTTATATTTAGTAAGTGATCACCAGTGCCAATGCATTCAAGACTACTTCATACTTTCTTTTCTAGCAGGTTCAGAGTAACTGGATTTATGTTGAGGTCTTTGATCCATTTGAACTTAAGTTTTGTGCACAGTGACAGGTATGGATCTATTTGCAGTCTTCTACATGTTGACATCCAGTTATGCCAGCACCACTTGTTAAAGATGCTTTCTTTTTTCCATTGTACAGTTTTGGCTTCTTTGTTGAAAATCATATGTTCATAGGTGTGTGGATTAATGTCATGGTCTTCAGTTTGGTTCCATTGGTCCACATGTCAGTTTTTATGCCTGTACCGAGCTGTTTTTATTACTGTAGCTCTACAGTAGAGCTTAAAATTAGGTATTGTGATGCCTCCAAATGTTGTTTTATTGTACAGGATTCTTTTGGCTAGACTGGGTTTTTTGTTTTTCCATATGAAGTTGAGTATTGTTCTTTCCAGGTCTGTGAAGAATTGTGTTGGTATTTTGATGGGGATTGCATTGAATCTGTAGATTGCTTTTGATGAGATTGCCATTTTTACTATGTTAATCCTGCCTATCCATGAGCATGGGAGATCTTTCCATTTTCTGACATCTTCTTCAATTTCTTTTTTCAGGGACTTAAAGTTCTTGTCATACAGGTCCTTCACTTGCTTAGTTAGAGTTACCGCAATGTATTTTATATCACTTGTGGCTATTGTAAAGGGTGATATATCTCTGATTTCCTTCTCAGCCTGTTTTTCTTTTGTATATAGGAGGGCTACTGATTTTTTTGAGTTAATCTTGTATCCTACTACATTGCTGAAGGTGTTTATAAGCTGTATGAGTTCCTTGGTCAAATTTTTGGGGTAACTTATGTATACTATCATGTCATATGCAAATAGTGAAAGCTTGACTTCTTCCTTTCCAATTTGTATCCCCTTAATCTCCTTATGTTGTCTTATTGCTCTGGCTAGAACTTCAAGTACTATATTGAATAAGTATGGGGAGAGCGGACAGCCTTGCCTTGTTCCTGATTTTAGTGGAATCGCTTTGAGTTTCTCTCCATTTACTTTGATGTTGGCTGTTGGCTTGCTGAAAATTAGGTATGTTTCCTGTATTCTTGATCTCTCCAAGACCTTTAACATGAAGGGGTGCTGGATTTTGTCAAATGCCTTTTCTGCATCTAGTGAGATGATCATGTGGTTTTTTTCTTTCAGTTTGTTTATTTGGTGGATTACATTGACAGACTTTCGTATGTTGAACCACCCTTGTATCCCTGGGATGAAGCCTACTTGATCATGGTGGATAATTGTTTTGATGTGTTCTTGGAGTCTGTTTGCCAGTATTTTATTGAGTATTTTTGTATCAATGTTCATGAGGGAGGTTGGTCTGTAGTTCTCTTTCTTTGTTGCATCTTTGTTTGGCTTGGGAATCAGGGTAATTGTAGCCTCATAGGAGGAGTTTGGTAACATTCCTTCTGTTTCTATTGTTTGAAACAATTTAAAGAGTATTGGTATTATCTCTTCTTTGAAGATCTGGTAGAATTCTGCCCTGAAACCATCTGGTCCTGGGTTTTTTTGGTTGGGAGACTTTTAATGACTGTTTCTATTTCCTTAGGTGTTATTGGACTATTTAAATAGTTTATATGGTCTTGATTTAACTTAGATATGTGGTACCTATTCAGAAAATTATCCATTTCTTTTAGATTTTCCAGTTTTGTGGAGTACAGGGTTTTGAAGTATGACCTGATGATTCTCTGGATTTCCTCAATGTTAGTTGTTATGTCTCCCTTTTCATTTCTGATTTTGCTAATTTGGATGCTCTCTCTCTGCCTTTTGGTTAGTTTGGCTAAGGGCTGTCTATCTTGTTGATTTTCTCAAAGAACCAACTCTTTGTTTCATTGATTCTTTGTATTGTTCTATTTGTTTCTATTTTATTGATTTCAGCTCTCAATTTGATGATTATTTTCTGGCGTCTATTCTTCCTGGGTGACTTTGCTGCTTCTTGTTCTAGAACTTTCAGGTGTGTTGTTAAGTCACCAGTGTGAGATTTCTCCACATTCTTTATGTGAGCATTTAGTGCTATGAATTTTCCTCTTAGCATTGCTTTCATAGAGTCCCATAAGTTTGGGTATGTGGTATATTCATTTCCATTGATCTCTGGGATATCTTTAATTTCTTTCTTTATTTTGTTCTTGACCCATTGGTGATTCAGTTGAGCATTATTCAGTTTCCATGAGATTGTAGGCTTTCTGTAATTTTTGTTGTTGAAATCTAACTTTAAACCATGGTGGTCTGATAGAACACAGGAGGTTATTCCAATTTTTTTTGTATCTGTTGAGATTTGCTTTGTGGCCAAGTATGTGGTCAATTTTAGAGAAGGTTCTATGGGGTGCTGAGAAGAAGGTATATTCTTTTTTGCTAGGATGGAATGTTCTGTAGATATTGATTAAGCCCATTGGAGACATAAAATCAGTTAAGTCCTTTATTTCTCTGTTAAGTTTCGACTTGGCAGATCTGTCTAGTGTTGAGAGTGGGGTATTGATGTCTCCCACTATTAATGTGTGGGATTTTAGATATGATTTAAGCTTTAGTAATGTTTCTTTTAAATATGTGGGTGCCCTTGTGTTTGGGGCATAAATATTCAGAATTGAAACTTCATCTTGGTGGATCTTTCCTGTAATGAGTGTGTAATGTCCTTCTTGATCTCTTTTGATTGATTTTGGTTTGAAGCCTATTTTGCTGGATATTGGGATGGCTACACCAGCTTGCTTCTTAAGACCGTTTGATTGGAAAGACTTTTCCCAGTCTTTTATTCTTAGGTAGTGTCTATCTTTGAAATTGAGGTGTGTTTCTTGTATGCAGCAGAAAGATGGGTCCTGCTTTTGTATCCATTCTGTTAGCCTATGTCTTTTTATAGGTGAATTAAGTCCATTGATAATAAAGGATATTAGTGACCAGTGATTGTTAGTTCCTGTTATCTTTTGGTGGTAGCTTGTGTGTGCTTCTCTTCTTTGGTGTTTACAGCTGTGGGGTTATCTATTGCCTGTGTTTTTATGGGTGTATATGACTCCTTAGTTTGGAATTTTCCTTCTAGTGCTTTCTGTAGGGCTGGATTTGTGGATAGGTATTGTTACATCTGGTTTTGTCTTGGAATGTCTTGTTTACTCCGTTTATGATGATTGAAAGTTTTGCTGGGTATATTAGTCTAGGCTGGCATCCATGGTCTCTTAGTGTCAGCATTACATCTGTCCAGGTCCTTCTGGCTTTCATAGTCTCCTTTGGGAAATCGGGTGTTATTCTAATCGTTTTGCCTTTATAAGTCACTTGGCCTTTTTCCTTTACTGCTCTTAGTATTCTTTCTTTATTCTATAGGTTTAGTTGTTTAATTATTATGTGGTAAGGGGACTTTTTTTGGGGGGGTCTAGTCTGTGTGGTGTTCTATAGGCTTCTTGTATCTTCATGGGTATTTCCTTCTTTAAGTTGGGAAAGTTTTCTACTATGATCTTGCTAAATATATTTTCTGTGCCTTTGAGTTGGTATTCTTCTCCTTCCCCTATCCCTATTATTCTTATCTTTGGTCTTTTCATGGTGTCTCAGATTTCTTGGACACTTTGTGTTATGAGATTTTTGGCTTTGGTATTTTCTTTGACTGACGAATCCATTTCCTCTAATGTATCCTCTACACCAGAGTTTCTCTCTTCCATCTCTTGTATTCTGTTGGTTATGCTTGCATCTGTGTTTCCTGTTCATTTACTCAGATTTTCTATTTCCAGCATTCCCTCTGTTTGTGTCTTCTTCATTGTTTCTATTTCCCTTTTCAGGTCTTGAACTGTTTCCCTCACCTGTTTCATTGCTTTTTCATGGTTTTCTTTAAGGGATTTATTGCTTTCTTCCAATTTTTTATTTGTCTTTTCCTCTATTTCTTTATAGATTTCTTCCCATTTTTTGTTTGACTTTTTCTCAATTTCTTTATTGATTTCCTCCACTTTTTTGTTCATCTTTTCCTCAATTTCATTTTTGATTTTTTATTGAAAGGCCTCTAGCATCTTCATGATGCTATTCTTTTTTTTCCATTTTTCTATGTTAAGAATTTTTCTACTCACTCCACATACTATTCACAGAACACCCATCCTCCCTCCTCCCATCCCCAGCCCTCTTTCCCAAGCCACCCAATATCCCCACATCCCCCAAATCGAGGTCTCCCATGGGGAGTCAGCAAAGCCCAGCACATTGAGCCTAGGAAGGTCCAAGCTCCTTCCCACTGCACCAAGACTGTGCAAGGTGTCACACCACAGGCACAAATTCCAGAAGCCTACCCATAGACCAGGGACAGATCCTAATTCCCCTGCCTAGTTGCCCCCCAAACAGTTCGAGCCAAACAACCATCTTCCGTATCCAGAGGGCCTAGTCCAGTCCGATGGGGGCTCCACAGCCATGGGCTTCCACTAATGTGGCCGGTCATCTCAGCACATCCTCCCATCATGATCTTGACATCCCTCTCCTTTAGTATCTCTCCTCTCTCTCATCAATTGGATTCCTGGAGCTCAGCCTGGTGCCTGGTTGTGGATCTCTGTACATGATGCTATTCTTAAGGTTGCTTTCTTCTGTTTCTTTTACCTTGTGATGTTCATGTCTTGCTCTTGGAGGAGGACTAGGTTCTGGTGATGCTGTATTGCTCATTATGTTGTTATATGTACTTCTGCCTTGACGTCTGCCCATCTCCTCGTCTAATAGATATAAGAGGTGCCTGTGTCTGAGCGAGTTGCTGTTGGTCCACTCTGTGCTTATTGTGTCTGTGTCTCAGGGAGCCCTTCTGGGTCTAATCTTAGCTCTTGGTCTAATTGGATCAGGCAGCTTCTGTGTCTCAGGGAGCTGCTCTTGGTTCAACCCAAGCTAGTTGATTCTGTGACTCACGGATTTGTTCTCGGTCTTATCAGAGCTCTTGGTCCAATCAGAGTTGACAGAGTCTGTGTTTCATGGAGCCTCTCTTGGTCCAATGAGAAGTGGCAGATTCTACTTCTCAGAAAACCACTCTTGGTCTAATGAGGGCTGTCAGATTCCCTGTCTCCTGAGGTTATTTTTGGTCCAATGACAGCTGTTTGTCCAATGAGAGCTTTCTCTCTGGGCCAGATTAGAGCTGGGAGTTGGTTTCCAAGCCGCAGGAAGTGGCGGGGATCTTGGGTGGATGTTGTGGGGGGCAAGAGGTATAGATTGCAGGGTCTGCTGGGGGGTCTTGGAGAAAGGGAACCTTCCTGCAGGTGCCCTGCCAGCTGGCTGGCAACTGGGGCATGATTTTTTTTTAAGATTCCTTGTAAGATTACCTTTTGAGAGGAGAAATAAAGTGATTGATCCTTTCTTTGTAACCACAGAATGCAGCCTGCCAGCAAAAGAATTGGCTGAGAAAAGTGCCTTGCTTGCTTATACTTTCTTAATCTATAACAAGTTGCTTGGGTATGTATGTGAGGGTTTTTTTTTTTTTTTTATTTTAGGGTTTTTCATTGCTGTGAAGAGACACCATGACCATGGCATTTCTTTTTTTTTTTTTAATTAAGAAATTTTTATTTCATTTTACATACCAACCACAGATTTCCCTCTCATCCCTCTTCCTGCTCCCCCCAGCCTTTCCTTCATTCCATCCCTCATCCCCTCCTATGAAAAGGTAAGGCCTGCCATGGGGAGTCAGAAAAGCCTGGTACATTCAGTTGAGGCAGGTCCAAGCCCCTCCTCCCTGCATCAAGGCTGTGCAAGGGATCCCACCATAGGTAATGGGCTCCAAAAAGCTAGTTCATGCACCAGGGATAGATGCTATTCCTACTGCCAGGGGCCCCTTAAACAGACCAAGATACACAACTGTCTTGCTTATGCAGAGGGCCTAAGCTAGTCCCATGCAGGCTCCACAGCTGTTGGTCTAAAGTTCATGAGTTCCCACTAGCTTGGTTTGGTTGTATCTGTAAGTTTCCCTATAATGATATTGGTGCCCCTTGCCCATAGAATACCTCTTCCCTCTCTTTGACTGGACTTCTGGAGCTCTGCCTGGTGTTTGGCTGTAGATCTCTGCATCTGTTTCCATCAGTTACTGGATGAAGGCTCTATGATGACAGTTAGGATATTCACCAATCTAATTACTGGGGTAGGCCAGCTCAGGCACTTTCTCCACTATTGTTAGTAGTCTAATCTAGGTCATCCTTGTGGATTCCTGGGCACTTCCCTAGCACCAGGTTTCTCCTTATCCCCATGATATCTCCCTCTATCAAGATATCTCTTTCATTGCTCTCCCACTCTGTGCCTTTTCTGGCTTGATCATCCCATTCCCTTATGTTCTCATTTTCCATCCCTACCATCTATTGCCTTCCCTCACCACCAGTTTACTCAGGGGATCTCATCTATTTCTCCTTCCCAGGATAATCCATGTGTCCCTCTTAGGGAGGGGAAAATTTATTCCGATTATATTGTATGAGAAAGATCTCTCTCCCTCTTTCTCTGCATAATGTCTGAATGTGGGTTTCTGTATTTGTTCCCTTCTGCTGCAGCAGTAAAGGAGAAAAACTTTCTGATGAAAGCTGAAAAATGCACCGATCTATGAGTAAATCAGTAAGTCATTACAAGTCATTTTTTAGACTGATCGTAATTGGTTTTACCTAAAATCTCTGTGATATCTAGTCTCTGGTTCATGTCCACTGAAGTAGTGTCAGGAATGGGTTTCATATCATAGAGTATACTTTAAATCAAATCACATCAGTTAGTTACTCTCACAAGATTTGTACCACCATTACCCTAGCATATTTTTCAAGCAAGACTGATTATAGGTAAAAAATTTGGTGGTTGGGTTAGTGTTTATATTCCTCTTTTAGTAGCCTGTAGTGTGCCTTTCTGTGTCATAGATACTGGAACTTGGGGACTGAAGGTTCTACGTAGCAACAATTTGATCTCTCCATATTCAATGAGTTGTCTGGATGTTATCTTCAGCAGTGGGGCCTTGCTGTCAGTTTGTACAGGGCAACCTACTGTCTTGGCAGTAGTCTGGGTTATTTGAGAATTTTGATGGGACCTTTTTAACCATCCATTCAAATGTATGAAAACCAGTTCCAGTACTGGAAACTTCATTTGATGACAAAAGATGGCCAGTTGGGTTTCTGTCTCCCTCATTAATTACATACTTCATTAGGATTACCTTAATATATTATAGGAAGTTTCCACTGCACTAGGTTTCTATATCACCCCTAAAATGCCCTTCATTTCTGTCTGTCCCTCCCCTCATTCTCTCCCTTAATTATATCTCATCTCTCCTTCCCTCGTGCTCCTCCTAGTCTCATCCCCTCCCACATTTCAGTCTACCCATAAAATCTATTCTATTTCCTCCTTTCAGGGAGATCCCTGTCACCCTCTCCCAGTCTCTTCCTCTATTCCTAAACAGTCTGTGTCTACTGCGTAGCTTTTTTATTATTTATTTAACACCTAATATACAGATATAAGAAAATACATTCCATATTTATTTTTCTAGGTCTGGATCACCTTACTCAGGAAGATGTTTTTCTAGTTTAATTCATTTGTCTGCAAATTTCATGATGTTATTTTTTAACAATCGAGTAATATTCCATTATGTAAATTATCATACTTGCTTTATTCATTATTCCACTGATGGAAATCTAGGTTGTTTCCAGTTTCTAGCTATTGTGAATAGAATAGCAGTGAACAAGTGTCCCTGTGGTAGAATGAAGTATTCTTTGGGTATATGTTCAAGAATGGTAAAGTTGGATCTGTAGGTAGATTGATTCCCATCTTTCTGAGTAAATGGCATACTTATTTCTGTAGTGGCTGTAGAAGTTTGCACTCCTACCAGCAATGGAGGAGTGTTCCCTTTGCTTAATATCCTTGCAAACATAAGCTGTGACTTGTATTATTGTTCTATAGCATTCTGACAGGTGTAAGATGGAATCTCAAAGTAGTTTTGATTTATAAAATATATTATTATTATGGTTTAACTTCATGAAACTCCTTTCAGTCTCTTGATGTGTCAGCTTCCTGTGCTATTGTTCCCTTTGGGGGAGGGGGCCAAGTAGGCACAGAGTCAAGCCATACAGTCTCTGGGAGAATGTCAAAGCAACAAGCTCAGTTTATTCAGGAAGAGGAAAGCCTTATGTACCCTACACCCAACCCTGGTGGAAGGTCTGATGAATATGCATCTGTTGGTGCGACATGGCTGTCTCTCATTGGCTCAGGTCATCTCCAGATCATGTCTCAGCTGCTGTTGCTAAGGCCCTTAGGCAGACCCAGGTTGGCTCTCAGAAAGTATCTTTTTACTGGTTTGGGCTAGCTGGCCCTCAAGCCTATTAAGGCTGAGTCATCCCACATATCTGTGCCTTTTTATTATTTTATAGGACATGCTCAGTGGGAGCTAGGGTGCATTGCCCTAACCTTGTTGACCCCACCTTAGGAGAGCTCAGCCAATGGAATGTGCCTGCCTTAGGTTGGCTTGCCAAACAAGCTCGTATCTGTCATTGACTACCAGCCCTTGAAGAGCATCGATCCTGGAGAACTGTCTGGGTGGTGGGCTTTAGGCAGTAGCCTTTTGTGTCTCAGTGAGCCATGTATGCATTATCTCTCTAGGAGGACTTTGATCTAAGTGTCTGAGAGCCAATAAAACCTGTAGGGTTGCCTTTGTGGTTGCCTTCTGTTGGCGAACCTGTTGCAGGAGATATTTGAACAAGAGAAGGATTAGTCAAAAATTCAATCTCAAGGACTTGGATGGGACACTAGCCATATTTATATGAAATGTGCCAATCAAAGTCTTTCTGATGATGCATTAGTGACCTTGTAGGGAGTGAGGCAATTGCTTGATATCTAGGCTCTCATGCCAGTGATGACATGACCTTTACTAATGCCACAGTAGTGGGGCAAATCATACATTACCCCTCTGAAGCTTCTTTGGCCCACGTCTCTTAGTCTGTTGCTAGACACACATCTCTGGAGGGTATCCATATCAGTGTGGTGGTATTCTGGGGAAAATGCAAGCATACCCTCACTCCCAGTTTAATAGGGGGAGCAGGGAGTTGACATTGAAGAGTGATGGGATTCCCCCAATGCACCAGAAGCCATGATGTCTCTTGAGGCAGGTAAATAAGTCTGTTGTCCAATTTGGGCTTGTATGACAGGGTTAGCATATGGTTCTTGACCCATGAATATCTCTAGAGAAACAGTAATTTTGTACTGTATATTAAAAGGAGCCCAAGCCTTGGCCTGGTCATCATAGTCAGCTCACCAGTTAAGGAAGACTGCAGGCTCTAACACAGCCTTCATCAAATGGTTCCAGTCATAATAAGTCTGTAAACATATTGCCTATTGCTGTAGGACTTGCTCAAAATATGGCAAGTCAGGAACCAATTCATTAGTGGCTTTATGGACCAAAGACAGGTCTGTAAGAGGGGTAGATATCCATGGCTGGTTGGCCCCATTGAGACCCACATTAACTGGAAATGTCATAGTGGGCATGTGTAGCACCATAAATGGAATAGACTGGGAGGTATGTGGAGCAGCTGTCTCGGCAGGCAGACGTCCAGGCAAATCACTCCATGGATACTGTAGTGGGGGGGTAGTTGCTCAAGGCATGGGGGTAGCAGAGAGAGGAGCTGCCAATGTAGGCTTGGGTGCTGCTGAAATCTTTTCCTCTCTCTTTCCATCCATTTTCTTTACTTTATGTCTATTTTCATCCATCTCCTTGTCAGCAGAGGCAGAGGAAATATCAGTCATGGACAGAATGAAGATGATAGATGTAGCTGGAGTTTTTCTGTCTGGTCCACGGTCAGGACAAATCTCTCTCACCTGCCAGTCCCACAGCTGCTCAGACCCAACCAAGTAAATACAGAGACTTATATTGGTTACAAACTGTATGGCCGTGGCAGGCTTCTTGCTAACTGTTCTTACAGTTTAAATTAATCCATTTTTATAAATCTATACCCTGCCACGTGGCTCGTGGCTTACCGGCATCTTTACATGTTGTTTCTCATCATGGCGGCTGGCAGTGTCTCTCTGACTCAGCCTTCCACTTCCCAGCTTTATTCTCCTCCTTGTCCCGCCTATACTTCCTGCCTAGCCAATGGCCAATCAGTGTTTTATTTATTGACCAATCAGCAACACATTTGCCATACAGAACATCCCACAGCAGATAGATAAGTTGTTGTCACATTGTTCCTGGCAGTGTTTATTATGGGCCTTAATGACCTCCTCAGTAGAGGAGGACTTGAAGCCAGTGATTACAGCCAACAAAAAGGGCATAAAAAACAATTGGAGGGTTATTCCTGAGGCCACTTTCCTTTTTATGGCCAGGAACACAACTCTCATCCAAAGATCAGCTTTCCATATGTTCTCTGGAGGAACAGCAAGCATTCTTAACTCCCGAGCCATCTCTCCAGGCATCATAACCTGCAACCACATGCATGCATTCATAAACACACACACACACACACACACACACACACACAGAGACACTCATATAACTAAAAATAATCAGACTGTGGCTCTGTTTCCTGAGGGTTCAGCCCTTATATGGAAACACCAGGAGAGCCTGAACAAAAGCATGTGCCACCTTATTGTACAGACAGACTCACAAACAAGACAAAAAAAGAAGAAAGTGGGGGGTCCCAGCGTTTACCTGCTGAAGAGACTGAAAGCACACAACATGAAGGGGCCTACTCACTGAAATACACCACCCAAGGGGCTGCTCAACCAGTGCCACACAGTCCCTGTTCAAGCCCCAGATGTCCCGGGTTTCAGCACCAGATGTGGTAGGGTCCTGTGCTGTTGTTACCTTTGGGGGAGGGGGCCAAGTAGGCACAGAGTCAACAACACAGACTCTGGGAGAATGTCAAAACAACAAGTTCGGTTTATTCAGGAAGAAGCAAACCTTATGTACCCTACACCACACTCTGGGGGAAGGTCTGATGAATATGCATCTGTTGGTGTGACATGACTGTCTCTCATTGGTCCTGGTCATCTCCAGATCATGACTCAGCTGCTGTTGCTAAGGCCCTTAGGCAGACCCAGGTTGGCTCACAGAAAGTATCTTTTTACTGGTTTGGGCCAGCTGGCCTTCAAGCCTGTTAGGAATGAGTCATCCCACACCTCCCCACTTTCTCACCCACCCAAATCCATACTCTTTCTCTCTCTCTCTCACTGGAATACAAATAGACATCTAAAAATAATATATAAAATATGATAAAATAAAAACAAACAAACCAGAATAGGATAAAACACAAACAAACAAAAAAATGACTGAAAGAAAAATTGCAAGAAACACATGCAAACATTGACATACAAACATTTTCATACTTAGAAATTCCATAAAAACAAAATAAAAAACTAGAATATTATATATATATATAAATATAGTTATATATAAATATATATAGTTTATACATATAAACATTATATATATATAGTTAAACAATTATTGCCAAGACAAAGCATTGTGAGACAATAAAATGTCCAAAAATGCCATTGAGTTAATTTTGTATTGGCCATCTACTGTTGAGTATGGGGCTGCCCCTTAAGTTTGTTTTGTTTACCCAGTGGAATTCATTGAAAAAATGAAATTTTCATTTACCAGCAGTTATCACTTATAGATAGCTTCTATGTTAGAGATGGGAGCTTTTATCTACTTCTCATCTCAGCACTGGGACCTTGTAATTGTTTAAATAGAAATGACCCCTATAGACTCATGTGTTTGAATGCTTGGCCCATAGGAACTGTTAGGAAGTGTAGCTTTGTTGGAAGAAGTGTATCATTGTGGAGGCAGGCTTTGAGGTCTTATATCCTCAAGCTAGCCCTACTGTCTCATTCTCCTTCTGCTGCCTGCCAATGTGGATGTAGAACTCTCTGCTCTTTCTCTAGAACTATCTGGCTGCATACCACCATGCTTCTTGCTATGATGATAATGGACTAAACTTGTGATCTGTAAAGGAGGCACCACTATTAAATTTTTCCTTTGTAAGAGTTGCTATGGTCATGGTATCTCCTCATTACAATAAAATCTTAGCTAAGATAGAAATTGTTACTGGGGACTAGCATATTGCTGTGATACTCCTGACCATATTTTTGTTTAGAGAAATTTGGATTTAGAACATTGTGTTAAGAAAGCAGTTGAATGCTTTATGTACTGCTTAATGGGACATACTAGTAAGAACATGGATGACAGTGGTGCTGAGGATGATTTGAACTATGGGGCTTGTCTCAGGAAGTTTCAGAGAAGAATGTTAGTATGTTGCCTAGAGATCATTCTTCTATTTTAGTGAAAAATATGGATGATTTTTGTCCTTGTCCTAAAAGTCTGCTTGAGACTAAAATGAGAAGTTTTGGATTAATTCCAGTGGAAGAGAAAAATCTCAAAACAGCCTAGTATTATTCTGTCATGTAGTTATTAGTGTTCATTCTTATAAAGATTAACAATTGCATGACCTTAGGAGAACAATTCTGCTTCTATGCCAATCATTCTGGAGTTTTCAGGGACTTGATGGCCCTGCTTAGAAAAAGGCTATATGATAGACAATTGAAATCCCCACAAAATGAGGATGGTATGAATCTTTATTTAATTGGTCACCCTGGTTAATCACCTTCTCCTCAGCTGTAGCAGGTCCCCTAATTTTTCTTCTTTTAGTCTTGATTTGTGGACTGTGTATCGTGAAAGCCTTAGTCAAATTTTTTAAAAACTGTATCACTATGGTACAAATGATTGTTTCAAAGCAACAATACAAACCTGTAAACCTGGAGCAATATCTTCAGGATTTGAGATGATTCACTACTCAGGTGGGGAATGAGAGGCCAGGTAAATATCATGACAGGTCCCTAAAGCCCAGTTAAGAACTAGGACTCAGTTAACAAAAGGCAATCAATCACCAACACCCCTGACAGTGGACAAGGAGAACTGCATGTATGCCTGGGCCAACTCCCTTCCGCCTTTCCCCCCAGGAACTTCAAACTAATAACCAAATAAGGACATAGCCTGGGACTTCTCCACACTTGTCCAAGAATGGAAAAGCTATAGTCTTAGTTCACCCCTGCTGGTCCTAACCAATTGTACTAATGTACTAATGTAATGACCACTTATGTAAGCCAGTCCTAGGTAGGATGATCACACTGATTTTAGAATTCCAATAGGTGTAAAAGAGCCTATAAGCCTTTCTTGGGGTTGCCATTTCACCCTTGTGTTGGATATGTGGCCCCAGCATGCTGGCATTTTTACTCTTGAGATAATAAACACTCTTGCTCACTGCATATGTGAAAGGTGGTCTTTTGTGAGACTTCTCTCGGACCCTAAGAATAATAAAAAGGAGCAAGCTGAGCAAGTAAAAATAAAAAAAAATGTACAGATTAAGGAAAAAAGGAGCATCAAGGAGTGGAATGAAGACAAGTCCCATGTTCAAGGACATGAATGGATTAAAAATAGAATGAGGGGAGTGGTGACTTCAGGCCAGGACCCCATTCCAAAAGCTTCCAACTTGTGAAAAGGAATTAAAGAACAACTTAAATTCAGGCATGATGGTACATGCCTTTATCCCAATACTCAGAAGACAGAGGCTAGCAGATCTCTATATTCAAGGCTATCTTGGTCTACAAGCAAGATCCAGGACAGCCAAGCTTAGACAGTGAAGTAAACCACCAAAACCAGAAAGCTGGTGAAGATGTAATTTATTGAGGAAGCCATGTTCCAGCCTCAGCAAACAGCAGAACTTGGGATCTTTGGCCACGTGGTCAGTGTCAAAGGTAGAAGAAAGGAGTTATGGAATCTTCCTCAATGACTAAGGAAAGCAGCTGAAGCCAGGTATGTTTCAGGGTTGTCCCTAAATGTAGGCCAAGATAGTCCATTGCTAACAGGGAGTGGAAACAGTTCAAGAGAGAGAAGTGTGTTTCTGTCAACAGAGTTGAAAGGAGTCAGAGATCTGAAGAACATTTTGAAATAAGACACGGAAATGCAGAGCTTTTTCAGTCTTGCTTTGGTTCAGAATTTCCTCACTATGCTCCCCTACATTTTGGAGCAGTAATATATATCCTGTGCCATTATATGTTGGAAGTGTGTGATCTGCTTTTTGATTTTGATTTTACAGGGAATTACATCATAAGAAAACCTACAGAATCAACTAACATGGGTTCATAAGGAACTCACAGACACTAAACTGTCTTCCAGGGAGACTGCATGGGACTGACTAGGCCCTTTTCATATACAGAAACTTTTTGAAAGTTTCCACTGGACTAGGTTTCCACATCATTCTACAAATGTCCCCAAATTCCATCCATCTCTCCCAACCCTCTCTCCCTCTATTCCATCTTTACCTCCTCCTGATACCTCTGACTGCTGTTTCCATGTGTCCCCAGTCTACCTGTAAAATCTGTTCTATTTCCTTTTTCCCATGTAGATCCATTCCTTCCTACTAAATGGTGCCTTTTACCTAACTCAGTGGTTCTTAATCTGTGAGTCATGACTCCTTTAGGGGTAGAAAGGCTCTTTCACAGGGGAGAACTAAGACCATTGGAAAACAGATATTTACTTTATGATTCATAACAGTAGCAAAATTATAGTTATGAAGTAGCAATAAAATAATCTTATGGTTGAGGGTCACCACAATATGAGGAATTGTATTAAAGGGTCACACACAGCATTAGGAATGTTGAGAACCACTGACCTAACCTCTTAGAGTCTATGAATTATAGCGTTGTTATCATTTATTTAAGGGCTAATATCCACTTGTAAGTGATACATATCACATTTGTCTTTGTGCATCTGGATTACCTCACTCAGGATGATTTTTTTTTCAGTTTCATCCATTTGCCCTCAAATTTCATAATGTCATTTTTGTAATAGCCGAGTACTACTTCAATGTGTACATTAACCACATTTCTTTATCCATTCTTCTGTTGATGGGCATCTAGCTTGTTTCTAGTTTCTGGCTATTATGAATATTTCTGCAATGAACATATTTAACCAAATGTTTTTGTGGTATATATTCTTTGGGTATATGCTTAAGAGTTGCATAGCTGGGGCTTGGTAGATGGATTCTCAACTTGCTTAGGAAGTGTCACATTCATTTCCTTAGTGGCTACATAAGTTTGCACTCCCACCAACAATGGACAAGTGTTCTTCTGGCTCTATATCCTTAGCAGCATGAGCTGTCACTTATGTAATTGATCTTAGCCATTCTGACAAGTGTAAGATGGAATCTCAAAGGAGTTTGATTTGGATTTGATTTCCCCAATGGCTAAAACTGTCGAACATTTCTTTAAGTTTTTTTCAGTCATTTGAAATGCCTCCACTGAAAATACTCCGGTTAAATATGTATCCTGTTTTTCAATTAGATTCCTTGTTTTTTTTTTTTTTTTCGAGACAGGGTTTCACTGTAGTTTTGCGCCTTTCCTGGAACTCACTTTGTAGACCAGGCTGGCCTCGAACTCACAGAGATCCGCCTGGCTCTGCCTCCCGAGTGCTGGGATTAAAGGAGTGCGCCACCACCGCCCGGCCTAGATTCTTTGGTTTTTGATATCTAAGTTCTTGAGTTCTTTATATATTCTGGAAAGTGGTGAAAATAGTTTTTCATTCTGTAGACTGCTTGCTGCTTTGTATAAATGACTGTGCCTTTGTCTTACAGAAGTTTTGTAGTTTAATGAGTTTCCATTTATTAATTTTTGATTTTAGTGCCCACACAATCAATGTGTTCAGAAGTCTTTGACTGTGCTAATGCATTCAAGGATATTTCTCACTTTTTCTTCTATTAGGTTCTGTGTCTCTTCTTTTTATGTTAAGTTCTTTGATCTTTTTGCAGTTGAGTTTTCTGCAAGGTGATAAGAATGGAGCTATTTGCAATTTTCTCCATGCAGAAATCCAGTTTGACCATCACCATTTAATAAAGATGCTGTCTTTTTTTCCAATGTGTATTTTTGGCTTCTTTATAAAAAATATTAGGTGTTCATAGGTGTTTGGATTTATGTCTGGGTCTTAAATTTGATTCCTTTGATCAACATATCTGTTTTATGCCAATATCATATGGTTTTTATTACTATAGTTCTGTAGTACAATTTATAATCAGAAATGGTGATACCCTCAGCAGTTATTTTATTGTTCAGGCTAGCTTTAGATAATCTGAGTTCTTTTTTATTTTTTCCATATGAAATTAAGAATTGCCTTTTCAAGGTCTGTGTGTGAAGAATTGTACTGGAATATTGATGCGGATTGAATTGAATCTGTAGATTGATTTTGGTAGGATGGCCATTTTTACTAGGTCAGTCCTGCCTGATCCATGAGCAAGAGATATCTTTCCAACTTCTGCTATCTTCTCCAATTTCTTTCATCAAAGACTTAAAGTTTTTAAGTCTTTCACATTATTGTTTAGAGTTATACCAAGATATTTTATATTATTTGAGGTTATTGTGAAAGGTGTTGTTTCCATAATTTCTTCTTCAGTCCATCTGTAATTTGTATATAGGAGGGCTACTGATTTTTTTTGAGTTATTCTTGTATCCAGCCACTTCATTGAAAGTGTTTAAAATAGTGGTAAATAGTACATAATTTCAAATTATGCATTACTTTAAAATTTTCTAATTTGGTGGAGGACAGGATTTTAAAGTATGTACCTATGACTCTCTGGATTTCCTTAGTGTCTTTTGTTATATCTCCCTTCTCATTTCTGATTTTGTTAATTTGGATATTCTCTCCATTTTTTTCATTAATTTGGATAAAGATTTGTTGATCTCATTGAATTTTTCAAAGAAACAACTCTTTGTTTCATTGATTCTTCATATTGTTCTCCTTATTTCTGTTTTATTGTTTTTAGCCCTGAGTTATTATTTCTTGCCATCTACTCCTCTTGTGAATGATTACCTTTTTTCATTCTAGAGCTTTCAGTGGTGCTGTTAAGTGTTAGCATGAAATCTCCTCAATTTTTTTTATGTATGCACCAAGAGCTGTGAACTTTTCTTTTAGCGCCACTTTCATTGTGCCCCATGAGTTTGGTATGCTGTGTATTTATTTTCACTGAATTTGTAGTACAAATTCTAATAGGTCTTAATAATGAAAACCCAGAGTCAGATATAGGGGTACATGCTGAAAGAGAGACAAACAGAAAAAGAGAGACAAAGGAGCAAGTCACAGCCACCACCTCTTATCTCGCCAACTCCTCAGCCTGAAAGAGAGATGAGCACCCGTCTCCTCCCACCTTATATTCTTCTCTCCACCAAGCCATATCACTTCCTCTCTCCACCTGCCTAGTACTGGGATTAAGCGCATGAGATCCAAAGTGCTGGGAACACAGGTGTGTACCACCACTGCCTGGCTCTGTTTCTCTTTTAGACTGTATCAATCTTGTGTTGCTCAGGGTAACAATGAACTCCTGATCTTCCTGCTTATTCCTCCCAAGTGCTGGTATTAAAGGTGTGTGCCACCACTGCCTGGCCACATTGGCTAACTAGTGGCTTAGCTCCATACTCTGATCTTCAGGCAAGCTTTATTTGTTAGATCACAAACAAAATAATACCACAGAATTCTAGAAAGTCTTTAATTCCTTTTTCCCTGCCTTGACCTATTTTTTTATTCAGTAGATAGTTGTAATAGTTGTTCAGGTTCCCTGAGTTTTAAAGCTTTCTCTTGTTCTTGTTATTAATATCCTTCTCTACTCAGTGTTAGCCTGATAAGATGCAGGGTTAATTTCAATTTTCTTACATCTCTTGAGACTTGGTTTGTGTCTGAGTATGTGACCAATTCTGGAGAAAGTTCCATAAGTGCAGAGAGGAAGGATTCTTTTGTATTTGGGCAAAATGTTCTGTAAATACATTAGGTCATTTTGGTTTAAAATGTCTGCTGGCTCCAGTATTTCCTTGTTTGGTTTTTGTCTGGATGATGAAAGTGCAATACTGAGGTCTCAGACTATCAGTACTTGAGAGTCAATATGTGCTTTATGTTGTAGTAATGTTTCTTTTACAAACTTGTATGTTCTTGTGTTTGGGGTATAGATGTTAAGAATTGAAGGGTTATCTTGGTGGATTTTTCTTTTGATAAGTAAGTAGTATCCTTCCCCATCTCTTTTAGGTTTGAAGTCTGTTTTGTTAGACAATATGTCATGGTGTGTGGTGGCATGGATGTGTGGGTTCATGCAGATCTATGGAAAGAAGTCTCAGAAGCACCTTAAGAATGAATTTAGCCTTTGGCAGCTGCAGGGAGGTCTGAAGCACTTTCCCTTCACCCAGGGCATTTTTATTTTCTATTTACAGTTTAGCCAGTTAATTTCTGTACCTTCAAAGAAACCTGAAAGGAGCTCTCCAAGATAAAATGCCAAGTGCAAATTCCTTGATTTCTCAGATACCATGGTTTTCTGGGTTTCTAGAACTAAGTTTTGCATAGGACTTTGATCCTTGGGAGACTGTCAGACAAGATTCACATAGGGTGATATGAGAAACAAAATGGATAAGAGAAAGAAAAGGTGTCAGTTAAACAAAGGATGGATTAAGGCTAGGTGCTATTCTCTTGAGCCAGGCCAAGAGTAGCTCTGCAGGAATGCAGTCACAATAATAAAATGGCTACACCAGCTTGCTTTGTAGGTCCATATGCTTGGAATATGTTTTTCCAATGCTTTACCCTGAGGTAATGTCTTTACTTTTATTGAGATGTGCTTTTTGGATGCAGCAGAAGGACAGTTCCTCTTTTCACATCCACTCTGTTTTTATCTCTTTATTAGGCAATTGGGTCCATTGATATTGAGAGATGTCAATAACCGATGATTGTTGATTCCTTTTATTTTGTTACTGTTGTTGCTACTGCTGCTGGTGGTGTTTGTGTTTGTGAATGTATGTATGAGTTTGTTTACCTTCTTTTGGTTTTGCTGTGAAAGTTTTTCTAATTTTCTGTGTTTTCATGGGTGTAGTTAACCTCCCTAGGTTGAAGATTCCCTTCTCACACCTACTGTATGGCTGGATTTATAAGTAATTATTGTTTAAATTTTACTTTATATGGGATATCTTACTTTTTCCATGTAAGTTGATTGAAGATTTTGTTGAGTATTGTATTCTGGTTAGGCATCAGTGATCTCTTAGAGTCTGAAGTACATCTGTTCAGCACCCGCAGACAAACACACTCTACTGAGATGACAGGTATAATAGGAGTATGTTTGCCTTTATATTCAGCTTGGTATTTTACTCTTGTAGCTTTTAATATTCTTTCTGACCCTCTATATTTAGTGTTTTTATTTTAAGTTGTGGATGGACTTACTCTACTGGTCCAATCTATTTGACATTTTCTAAGCTCTTGTATCTCTATAGGCATCTACTTCTTTAGCTCAGGAAATTTTTCTTCTACAATTTTCTTAAAAACACATTCTTGGGGCTGGAGAGATGGCTCAGAGGTTAAGAGCACTGGCTGCTCTTCCAGAGGTCCAGAGTTCAATTCCCAGCAACCACATGGTGGCTCACAACCATCTGTAATGAGATATGGTGCCCTCTTCTGGCCTGCAGGGACATATGCAGGCAGAACACTGTATACATAAGAAATAAATCTTTAAAAAAAAAAAAGAAAAGAAAGAAAAAAAACCACATTCTTATCATTTAAGATGGATTTCTTCTCCTTCCTCTGTACTTATTATTCTGATGTTTAGTCTTTTCAGTGTCCCATATTTCTTTCCTTCTTTTGCTTTATGATTTTTGATTAAACATTTTTTTTGACAAATGCATCCATTTCTTCTAACATATCTCCATTGCTTAAGATTCTATCTTACATGTTTCTGTTGGTGTAGTTTGCCTCTGTGGTTCCTTTTTGAATTCCTAAATTTTCTATTTCCAGAATTCCCTCAGTTTGTATTTTCTTTCTGGATTCAATGTACATTTTCAGATCCTGAACAATTTACTTGTTTCTTTCAATTGTTTGTGTTCTCTTGCATTTCTTTAAGATATTTATTCATTTCCTCCACTTTTTTACTTGTGTTTTCCTTGATTTCTTTAAGGGATTTATTCACTTTCTTCTTAAGGACCTCTACCATCTTCCTATAATTTGTTTTAATACTTTTTTCTTGTGCTTCATCTATGTTGGAATATTCAGGGCCTACTGTAGTAGGATAGCTGGGTTGTATTGGAGACATGCTGCCCTGGGTCTTATTGATTGTCATTTTACACTGGCATCTAGGCATTCGGATTTTAGATAATTATATGTCTAGGTGCTGGTTTGTGAATTTGTCTTTGTTGCCTGGGTGTTTCTTTCAAACAACAGGGGAAGACATTTTCCAGTGGGAAAGAGGAATATTTTCCCCTTTTGAAAAAGGGAAGGGAACACATAGAATTTATGTAGGGGTTTTTGGAAAATATCAGAATATAAATGCAGAATCAGGTGTGTATAAGCTACTCTCTACTTTCTGGGTCATTTCTTCACATGACACTATTTTATCTTTAGAAATTGTCATGTTCTGAATATCATGATACATGTGATAGATATAACTGGTGTCTGATTTAGGCTAGGGCAGTGCATGAGAAGGGGCTGGGGTTTCAGCATAGAGTCAGCAAACCTTAGGAAAATCAAAAGTTCCTTGGCTTGGTGTAAACATAAACACTTACGTACTGAGCCAGGGTTACCTGATTATGGTCAGAGTGAATGTCATCTATCAGGCACATATCAGAGGGGCTACAGGAAAACCAAGGTGCAATGATATTTTATCTGTGTCCCCAAATAAAGTTTATCTGAGGATCAGAGGAAAAAGCCAGCCACTATATTAGACATAGAAGTCAGGCAATGGTAGCACATGCCTTTAATCCTATCACTCAGGAGGCAGGGCTCTGTCTGGATCTTTTGAGTTAAAGGCCATACTGGGAACAGAGCCAGCCAGGTGTGGTGGTACACACCTTAAATTCCAACACTAGTTAACCATAAAGTTCTGGAGGTGTGTAAAGACAGATAGGAGGTGACAGAGCTGGGCAGCAAGAGGAAGTGATGTAGTTGGGCAGAGAGAGGAAATGAGTAAGCAAAACAGAAAGGAATATAGGCATGGGTATACAGGAAGTAGGTCTTTTGGAGACTGAAGGTTAGTGAGGTGAGGTTGGCTTGTTGCTTGTCCTATTCCTCTGATCTCTCAGCTTTAACCCCAATTTCTGGCTCCATGATTTTTATTTTATAAGACCATTTAACAATTCAAGTTACAATTGGTGACCAATGCTTTGTGGCAAGAATTCACTAAACAGCCACTTGTGGCCTTAAAACTCCCCTGGCTCAGGCCCGAGCTGCATAGCTCAGGCTGGAGCTGTACATGGCCAGATCTCCACTCCATGTGGGCCAGAGTCTCTTTGGCTTTTTCTCTCCTGGTGGGTGATAGGCTCTCTCCAGATTCCCATCTCAGACTGCTACCACACTAGGTAGCTGATTTGAAATTCTCTTGGACTTCTACTGTTCTATACAGTCAACAGACTTGGTAAGTCAATTAAGATATCTTAAAGGGAGAAATTAGTTAAAAGAGATTTTTTTCCCACATTAAAAAATGGGAAACATTTTTACAATGGAAGGAATTTGGTCTCTGTTTGATAATATTTCAGGCAGTCTGAAAATGGAATGATTAAATGAGGGGATAATTAATGTTGATGGAATGTTCATGACATCAATTATGAATATTATTTGTTTGATCATTTTTATTTTAGCATTAAAAAGGTTGTTCGATTTAAGTGCCAAGATAAAAGCTTTAGAAAAAACTGTTAAAATGAATTATAGAGAAATTCAGACCCAGACAGAAGATTTTAAAGATGAACCTATCTCAGGATTGAATGATATGGTTACAGAGAAAGAGCCTCAGGTTACCAGACAGCAAATATAAATCTAGCCAGTAACCTTACAGGAATGGCCAAATGCTCAAGGGTATGTACAAGCTAAGTGGACTCCAGTGGAAAAGCTAGATTTGAGGAGATTTAAAGAAGTAGTATTATATGGAAAGCATTCTCCATTGGTAAAGCAGATGTTCAACTCGTGGACAACTTGTAAAGGAATTATCCCTTAGGGCTGGAAAGAATTGGTTACAGCTGTCCTAGAGGTTGGTCCTCAATTACAGTGGCAAATGTGTTGGAAAGAGGCTAAAACTATAGAACAATGATGTAGGACTAGAGGTTTGGAAATTTCCCAGGAACAACTTCTTGGCGAAGGTGATTATGCTGATATATAAAGACAATGATTATATAACAACCAAACCCTAATTCTATGCTGCATGGCAACCATGAGTGTGGGGAACAGAATTGAGGAAGCAGGAAAAAGAAATGAGTCATTTACAAAAGTTATACAAGGCCAAAAAGAAACCTTCACAGATATCTTACAAAGGCTGTCTTCAGCAGTAAATAGAATGATACCAAATTTAGAAGCTAGACAGATAATAATTGAATCCTTGGCTTTTGAGAACACTAATGCAGCATGCAAAAGGATAATAAGGCTGCTAAAGGTCAGATCAGCACCCTTGGAGCACTGGATCAGGGACACAATTAATATTGAGTCTCATGATCATGGTGATATGTGGATAGAAGAGGTGATTTTAAGAGCTTTGAAGAAAAATAATAATATCAGATGCTTTAATTGTGGTAAACAAGGTCACCTAAAAAGGGAATGTAAACAGCATTCCTAAAAACAATGTTTCTTCAAGGAACAATGGCAACAAAATGCCCCTCCCTTCTGGATTTTGCAGAAGGTGTGGTAAAGATAAACACTGAACCAAATGAATGTAGATCAACAAGGGACAGACAAGGTAATCCCTTGCCTTTGCTGATGGGAAACTTCCTGAGGGGCTTCTTGCAGGCCCCCACAGCAAATCCAGTTTATCCTTTCCTGCCATCGTAGAAGAAGCCCCTTCTTAAATAACCTTAAATAACCAAATGCCTATTGTAATGAACCATATTACTTGGGGTGATAGAACAGCTATAGCAGAGAGAACACGAAATTCAGGAGAAACCATAAGGTGAATTTTTTGGCAAACTTCTATAAATGAATAAAGACCAAAATTAAAAAACAAATAAATGATGTTCTTTTGGAAGGTCTTGTAGACACAGATGCAGACATCACAATAATTGCACCAGAATTTTGGCATCTGCATTGACCTCTTCAGGAGGTAAATGTTCAGCTGTTAGGGATTGGAACATTATCTCAAATGAAACAGCACAAGATGGGTCAAATGTATAGGACCAGAAGGACGGAGAGGAAAATTAAACCATATGGGGCAAATGTAGATATGAATTTATGGAGCCATGATATATTACAATGATGGAATAGCCAGATTAACATTTCTCCAACCTAAGAAACAAATCATAAACTAACACATGTTTCTGGGAGAAATATTAGGTGGTATTATAAGGAGCAGTCAGCAGCCATCCAGATTATACAAGAACAGGGCACAACAACTGATGATCTTCCAAAGACACCAACAGCTCTACCTTTAAAATGGTTATCAGACAAGCCTGTATGGGTTCAGCAATGGCCTTTAACAACAGGAAACTGCAGCCTTTGGAAGAGCTGGTACAAGTGAAGTTAAATGCTCAGCATATTGAGGAATCAACCAGCTCTTGGAATTCTCCTGTATTTGTTATTAAAAAGAAATCTGGTAAATGGAGAATGGTAACAGACCTTAGAGCAATTAACAAAGTAATTCAGTCAATGGTCTCTCTACAATCTGGAATTCCTTTGCCTACTCTGTTACCTAAAAGATGTCTTCTTATAGTTATTGATTTAAAAGACTGTTTCTTCTCACTACATTTACAAGAGAAAGACAGAGAAAGATTTGCCTTCAAGGTGCCTACTTATAATAATTCTCAGCTAGTTAAGAGATGTCAATGGAGTATTCTCCCACAGGGAATATTAAATAGCCCAACCATATGCCAATATTTTGTAAGACAGCCATTGGGAGTAACACATAAACAATTTCCTAAATCTATAATTTACTATTACATGTATGATATTTTACTAGCTGATTCAAATGCAGATACCTTAGAAAGAATGTTTGAAGAAGTAAAGAAAATTTTGCCTTGTTGAGGATTACAAATTGTTCCTGAAAAAATGCAAAGAGGAGATTTTATTAATTATTCAGGATATAAAATAGGTCTACAAAAAATTAAACCCCAAAAGGTGTAAGTTAGGAGAGATCAATTACGGACTCTTAATGACTTTCAAAAATTACTCAGAGACATTTCCTATCTAAGGACTGTTGTTGGGATAAAAAAATGAAGAGCTGAGTAAATTGTTCATAACCTTAGAAGGTGACAAGGACTTAAATAGTCCAAGAAAATTATCAGCTGAAGCTGAGAGAGAATTGACCTTGGTGGAAAAGAAAATACAGGAAAGACATGTGGATCATGAGGATCCAATGCTTGATTGCATTTTGGTTATTTTACCCTCTAAGCATTCTCCTACAGGGATTTTAATGAAGAAGGAAGATATTATATTGGAATGGCTATTTATACCAAAAAAACTCAGAGTTAAAAAACTTATATGGAAAAGATCTCTGAGTTGATTTTAAAAGGAAAACTGAGACTTCATCTACTAGCAGAAATAGACCCAGCAGAAATTGTAGTACCTTTAACTAAGGATGGCACTGAAAAATTATGGGTAGAAAGTGAACCTTGGCAAAGAGCTTGCAGTAAGTTTTTGGGAGAGATTAACAGCAAATATCCTAAAAGTGATAGAATTCAACTTATAAAGAGAGCTAATTGGATCCTGCCTCACATTCTATGGGAAACCCCAATATCTGGAGCCCTTACATTCTATACATATGCAAGCAAACAAGAAAATGCAGGTTACAAATCATAAAATTTAAGTAAAGTAGTCAACGTCCTGATAATTCAGTTCAAAAATCAGAATTGTATGCTATTCTGATTGTATTAATGGATTTTTTGGAACCTTTCAAAATTGTTACTGACTCTCAGCATGCTTAAAGAGTGGTCTTACATATTGAGACTGCAAAATTTATTCCAAATGAGTCAGAATTAACTTTGTTATTTATTAAGTTATAAGATATAATCATGATTAGGAGGCATCCCTTATATATAACTCACATTGGAGCCCATACAGGTCTGCCAGGACTTCGAGCACAAGGTAATGATGAGTTTGATAAACTATTGATAGGAAATGTGCTGGAGGCCTTGGAATTTCATAAAAAACATCATGTCAATAGAAGGGTTTAGAAAAGTATTTTTCCATAACCTGGCAACAATCCAAGGAAATTGTAAGGAAATGTACTATTTGTTCTTTTTAGAATCAGACTCCACTATCAGCAGGATGTAACCCAAAGGGTACTCAGAGGAATAAAATCTGACAGATGGATGTGTTTTAATTTGCAGAACTTGGAAAATTGAAATTTGTGCATCACACCATTGATACATATTCAGGATTTCAATGGGCAACTGCTCTGAGTTCTGAAAAAACTGATTCTGTAATCACACATTTTCTAGAAATTATGGGCATCTTGGGTATACCTGCACAAATTTAAACTGACAATGCTCCAGCATATGTCTCTGTTAAAATGATACAGTTTTTTGCTTATTACAATATAAAGCATATTACAGGTATACCACATAATACTATAGGCCAAGCAGTTATAGAAAAATCAAATCAAACTCTAAAGGATATGCTAAATAAACAGAAAGGGGTAACAAAACCCCCAGCAATAGATTACATAATGCTCCATTTGAATTTTCTCAGTGGTAATGAGAATGGAACAACAGTTGTGGAGAGACATTGGACAATAGAAAAAAACTACAGAATTAAATCAGCTTATATACTTTAAGGATGTGCTGACCTCAGAATGGAAATGAAGATTTATATTAAGTTGGGGATGAGGTTTTGCTTTTGTTTCTACAGAAGAAGAAAAGCTATAGATACTGTCAAAATTGATAAAGGTTTGATTTGAACAAGAGAGACCTCTTAATTAGAAGAGGTGATAATTCACCAACCAGAATGACCATCCAATTTAAATTAACTTATACCACTAACATATGCTTTTCATTTAATCAGATATAACTTGCCAAAAGGGAACCTCCCCAAAGTTAGGCTTGGGGAAAGGTTTTTGTTTTTGTCTTTTAGGAGAATGAAGGTTAAGGAATCTGAAAAACACTGGACAAATGAGACATCTGAAGAAAAGGGACAAATCACCAGAATAAATGTCCCAAGAAAAAGAGTAAATTGGCCTATTGGTATACCACATATAAAATTTCATAAGTCTTCCTAAATGTTTGTTTCTGCTGTTCTCTACAGACACTTAACACAAATAGTCTTTATGTAGTTCCAGTTCAATTAAAAATTCAAGCTAGCTTTGGAGTTGGAGAATGGCTGTTTTCTTCTCTAAACCCAAGCATGTTTGTTAAAAGGAAAATGCAAAATCTCTGTATCATGTCAGAAGAGCCATCTGATATGGGACATAAGAAAAACAAAAGTAAGGGACTATTTATTGCCACTAATCTCTTAATTCCTTGTTGCTATTTTGATTCTTTAAAAAATTTCTTAAGGTATGAATTTTATATCAAAATATATAAGATTAATATATACATATTAATCTTTTGTTATGATATTAATGGTCATATAGAAAAAAGGGTTTATCTAGCTGCCTGCACATGTTTTTGTGTTTTAGTTTCTTACCGGTTTTCTGCAAGGAATCATGACCATGCCTAACAGCAAATTTGAAGTCTCCAGAAAGATAATGGGGCCCTACAATGATTCCACATGGACAATAATAATACCACTAAGCTGACAAACATCACCCAAAGATCAGCTTTGGGTGACAAACTGCTCAGGGCAATTTTGAGATAGCTAGCTGAGATGATCCAGCCTCACAGACTACCCAAGGAAGGACTTGAAATAACCAATATGCAGAGACTGGACAACAAATGATACAGCTACCTTTCCCAGGACTTGACAATTAATTAAACTTTTTTCTTTTCAGGATCCCCTAAAGATGCCTTCACACCCAAACAGCAGGAAGTAATCTTAAGAACATGACACCCACATTCCCAAGAGGTGGGGTGGTTTTTGGTCTTTCTACAGGTTTTGGATAATAGTCATTGTTTAGAATGGTTGGTAACAAGTCGTTTTTGTTAATGGTCAGGAAAAAGGCTAAATAAAGGAGATTAGATTTAAGGTTCTTGTTAAAAAAAGATATAGAAATGATAGCATAAAGGGTAGATTATTGAATCTACTCTGAAAAAAAAGAGGGGCTATAGATATGATATAGATAAAATGCTATAGATATGATATAGATAAAATGGTATATTATTGAATCTGCTTTTAAAAGGCAACTATTAGTTTTAAATATTTTGCATTGGATTGGATTTTTGCATATTGTATACAAATTATGTATATTGATACAAATTTGAGATTGACTTTGTTAGAAAATATTGTGCATATATTTCTAATCTTGGTCAAGATATTGTACCTATACAATTCATTTCACAATATAAGGCAATTTGCTAATCTTGAAAGTTATAAGTATCAACTACTAGGATATAAAGAAATGAAAGTTAGTAGTTAGTCATTACAATTGAACTTGTAGTCATATTAGGTATGTTTTCAAGGTCAAGCAGAGATATGCTTTAGATAGACATGTCATCTTCAAACCCTTCAGAGATCTACATAGTATGGCTTTTAAGATTTTTTTTTTTTTTTTGGTTTTTCGAGACAGGGTTTCTCTGTGTAGCTTTGCGCCTTTCCTGGAACTCGCTTTGGAGACCAGGCTGGCCTCGAACTCACAGAGATCCGCCTGGCTCTGCCTCCCGAGTGCTGGGATTAAAGGCGTGCGCCACCACCGCCCGGCTTAAGATATTTTAATAACATAGATTTTTTTCTTTTTTATGAATATGAGACATGTCTGCTTCTGGCAGCACTAATCTTTTTCAGAGAAGGCATGGGCATTGAAGAACCTCCACATGGAATTAACTTTCACTGTGGCAAAAGTTAGCCACTGTGCAAGAAAGTGCCCTTGGATTGACTGCTGACAGTATGCTGTCCAAAATGGACAAGCAAGACACAAAACAAAGGACTGCCAATCCTTGCCAAGACAAGTGTGGTTGCAGCTTGGCATCAGGCATCGTCAGAGGCCTGGGCAATATGATACCATTGCTGAAATGACTTTGCAATCTGGAAAAAGTACAGTGCCTCTTCCTTCAAATGCAGCTGAACAAGCAGTGGGCTGATGTCTCCTGGTGTGCAGTGGAACAGTAGCTGGATCAGTTATTCTTGGAGGAGTAACAAGGCTGATGGAGTCTGGCCTCCCAATGGTAGACTGGTATTTATGAGGCCACCTACAAGCTGAGAAGAATGGGAAGCTGAATTCCAAAAATACCAGCATTTTACAGAATTTAAAATCATGAATTATAACAGGACAATGGTGGAATTCAAGTTTATCTGGTACATGGAATTCTTTTATCAAATGTGCGGTTGAGCTGTAGGCCTTGCATACATCCTGCTTCATAAATGAGTCTGTCAGATATGCTAAGCCTGTAGGCCAAAGATGATGTCTCAACATCACCGAGAAACTTTGGGTGACTGTCCAGGCAGCTGGCTGTTTTTGTCATAACTCACATTTTTTGGGAAGTTGTTTGCAATTCCTGTTTTACTAGGTAATATTATTTCTTCTTTGGGTCTCTGAGGGAGTTTAAGATTAGATAGTTACAGTGATAGTTTTCCTTGTTTACAATTTAGAAAAGAAACTCACTAAAGAGGAGTGAAGGACTGAGCCAGGCTACTTGGGAGGAGCTACTTCACCTCATCAGTTTCAGCAAGGATCTGGATGTGGTGATATTGTGTTCCCCAAAATATTGTGTATCCTAATAAACTTATCTGGGGTCAGAGACAGAACAGCCACTAGATACAAAGGCTAGAAAATGGTGGCACTCACACCTTTAATCCTAGCACTCCAGAGGTAGAAATCCCCCTGGATCTCTGTGAGTTCAATGCCACATTGGAAACAGCCAGGCATGGTGACATATGCCTTTAATCCCAGGGAGTGATGGTAGAAGGCAGAAAGATATATAAGGCATGAGTACCAGGAACTAGAAGCATTTTAGCTGGTTAAGCTTCAGGCTTTCGAGCAGCAGTTCAGCTGAGAGCCATTGGGATGAGGACACAGAAGCTTCCAATCTGAGGAAGCAAGACCAGCTGAGAAGTTGGCCAGGTGAGGTTAGCTGTGGCTTGTTCTGTCTCTCTGATCTTCCAGTGTTCACCCCAATACCTGGCTCAGATTTGATTTTATTAATAAGACCTTCTAAGATTCCTGTTACATCTGGATCTTTTGTCCAGGCTCCCCCAAACTCCCCTAAGGTCTCCATGTTCAACTGTTAGAGCTTGGTTTGGCAGCTCCCTGCCTGAAGTTGCTTATTGGCTGTTGTTTGCTTTGGTCCCAAGGCTGTGAGCAGAGAACAGCCTCTGTTGAGGTGGAAGTTAAGTACACATTTATTTTTACTGTGACTTGTTCAGGACAACATTTCACAAAATGCCTTGTTTCCTTTACTATTGTTTTGGAAAGGAAAGTTTATTAAAATTGTTTTAGTTTGAGAATATAGTCTTATTAATTATGGCTTTATTTTGGAAAACTCATGAGTTTTAATTCAAATGTTTGCCAATACCTTCCTAAGTAAGGTGATATTCAGAGATAGTTTTTGAGATTGATGGCTTACGGACAGTTCTGGGGTATTCACATTTGAAGATTCCTTATTAATGAATGTCTTTGACTTAAATCTAACAAAAAACTGCAACATTATTCTTTGTACATTTTCATTATATAGTGTTAACAAGCTCAGTTGCAAACTAATAAAATACTTAAGCTATTAAAAAATTTGAAAGACATCATAAGATAGTTTTCTGTTGGTAATACAAGATAGGATAGAAAGTGAATTAGGTACATTGTGGACTTACCAAAATAGGGTAGATAATGAAGTGTTCTCACTGAATTTGTCAAATGCAAATGGACTAGACATTGTTGATGTATTATTGCTTGTATACATTGTATAGTTATTGTACTTATTTTATACAGTATATTAGTTATAACATTTTTTTAGACAAAAAGAGGGGAAATTTGGTGATATTCTATCTATGTTCCCCAACAAAGTTTATCTGAGGATCAGAGGAAAAAGCCAGCCACCATATTAGTCATAGAAGTCAGGCAATGGTAACACACATCTTTAATCCTATCACTCAGGAGGCAGGGATCTGTCTGAGTCTCTGTGAGTTCAAGGCCACACTGGCTTGGGGGCACATGACTTAAATTCCAACACTAGCTAACCATAAAGATCTGAAGGTCTGTACAGACAGACAGGAAGTAACAGAGCTGGGCAACAAGAGGAAGTGATGTAGCTGGGCAGAGAGAGGAAATGAGTTAGCAGAACAGAAAGGAATATAGGCATGGGTATGCAGGAAGTAGGTCTCTTTGGAGACTGAAAGTCAGTCGGGTAAGGTTGGCTTGTTGTTTGTCCTATTCCTTTGCTCTCTCAGCTTCAACCTCAATTTCTGGCTCCGTGATTTTTATTTTATAAGACTGTTTAGCAATTCATGTAACACCGAGGCTGTGACAACTTTGTTGCAAACAATCAGAATTTTATATCCTTATCAGAAACAGACTATAATGGCAATTACCAGGAAGAACACAATTGTAGTTGCCAGCATACAGTAATATTTGCAAGCTATATAGGGTACACAAGGTTAATGTCTAAGACCAATTTTTCTGGCAAGCTTCCATATGCTTCTCTAACTTCTAGGTAATGCAGAGATACATAGGTGGCCTGAAGGACCACCTATGCTCCACTGTCTGAAGGAGTGCTTCAGTTTCTCAGGAACTGAAGGGCATATAGTGCTCCAGGAGCCATGGACTCTAAACTGAGAAACCTATGACACATGTCTCTCAAGTCAGCTAGACCAAGCGAACTCCATGATTCCCCATAGATCCCCTTTTTATTTTTTAATTTCAGAGTATACAAGTCAATCTTCAAAGCAGACATGTGTAGCAAATCTATCTTAAGGCTCAAATGCTTCCCAGAATAACCAACAAAAAAAATCCCCAGAAACATGCCTCTAGACTACAATTTACAAGTCCAATTAAAATTACAATATACCAAAAACAATGACCAAAAGTCTTTGCTGGGTTTTTCACAGTATTGAAAGAGGGTAATTTATCTAACTTTGAATGCTGAATAGTTAATTATTTATTTCATCATGCAATGTCGGAACATTATTGCTTAAATTAACATATGACCATTGTTAGTAAACTGCAAAAGCTCTGGGTTTGGTGTCCCAGGTTTTGGCACCAAATATAAGTAAATTGATAGCTGAAACTGCGAGGAGACAGTTCAGCCTTAGAGGGCGAGGTATCCCGGACACCTCAGAGCTACTTAGGACAAGAGCTCTGCCCTGAAGGTGTCCCGGACACCTGAAGCTGTTTAGCACAGCAGTGGTGGCAGAACTGGAGACAGTTCAGCCCTAGAAGGTGAGGTGTCCTGGACACCTCAGAGCTACTTAGGACAAGAGCTCTGCCCTGAAGGTGTCCCAGACACCTGGAGCTACTTAGCACAGCTCTGATGGCTGAGACTGTGAAGAAACAACCCAACCTTGGAAAGGAAGGTTTTCTGATTTCTTGGGAGAGTCAGGCCTGGAACTGCTTCAGCAAGGAAGGGTATCCTGACTCTTTGGGAAAGTCAGGGTATCCTGACTCTTCGGGAAGGTCAGGATATACCTGGTATGATGGTATGATGGGGGATGGTTTCCCCGCAGGACACAGCAATCCTGCTCCTCTCCTGGAGAGCCACAATCTCTGGCTTAGTGTTACCAGCTCTTTCTCGCTCAGTCCACTATGGGATGTCGCAGCAAGGTTCTTCTGTTCAGCTCCCCCTTGCTCAGTCCACTATGGGACATCGAAGCAAGGTTCTTCTGTTCAGCTCCCCCTTGCTTAGTCCACTATGGGACGTCGAAGCAAGGTTCTTCTGTTCAGCTCCCCCTTGCTCAGTCCACTATGGGATGTTCCAGCAAGGTTCTTCTGTTCAGCAGTCAATGAAGGTCTTCACCCAATACTCTTTTGGGAAAGAGGTTTATTTGGGAAGGAGTAGTCCAGGAGAGTAACTGCCTCTACCAGGGTGGAGAGAACAGCTCACAACTGACCGGGCAGGGCGGTTTATACAGGATGTCTAGGGGGTGGAGTCAACTATGATTGGTTAGTTTATTTTCTGCCCAGGGATTGGCTAGTTTTGTGAGCAAGGGGCAGAGATGGCCCTGATTTCAGGGCCAAACTGTGTTTCTTTCACTGGCCTTTCTTGGCTTTTTGACACTACCTCAAAGCCAGATCACATTTCTTTCACTGACTCTGATTCTAGGGGCCAAGAGTGTTATTTTGGTACTAGTCCCAGAGTCAGGGCATATTTCCTGGGTTCTGGGTTTGGGGATAAAGTGTTCACTTCTCTGGCTCAGGACCCAAACACAGGCTGTGTTTCTTTCCCTGGTCCTGGGCCCTAGGGCCAGGATTCTACTGTCCTGCTCTGTGATTGGTTGATTTCACAAGTCAGTTGGACAGGGGCAGAGATGGCTCTGATCTGAGCTAAACTGTGTTTCTCTCACGGGCTTTATCTGAGCCATCCTTCCCTAATTCTGGGCTCCAGGGTCAGGGTGTGTTTCTCTAGCCAGCCCCTTTTCTCTACAACCATCTTTGCCTAGGGAACTATATGAACAGCAGTAACAGATACCTTCAACAGAGACAGCAGAGCAAGGAATAGCAGTTCTGCAGTGACAACCTTCCCCTTAGGTTTCATCAATTCTTTTCCCTCAGGTTTTTATCTCAGTCATTGTTGATAGAGAGACTCTGTTTTTCATGGTTTGATGGTTCCATTGCCCCATTTCCTTTCTTTGCTTTAGGGGTAGCCTCTGTAAACATTTTCAATTTTCTTCATTCCTCTTCCATAGGTCAAAGTCAGTCTTTAGGTATCCACATAGTTTTTTTAGCACTCTGAGGAAAAACACAGAGATAGCCTTACCTCCAGTGAGTTATTAGACCCAGGCCATTCCAATGACCTGACATTGCATGTCTTCAAAGGACTATGCCCCCGAGTTGCTTTTGGAGGGGCCACACAATATTTTAAAGTAGTATGGCTGTCTTTGCCCAATTTTTAAAAAATTAAATTATAAAACATAGAAGAAAAAATATTATGATTAGCCACAATACCCTTATCCCCCTCCTTTATTTTTAAATAATGTTTAAGTTGTCTATTACCTCTTTCCAGAAAAGATTGGTGCTGAGGGTTATATGAAATGCCTGTTATGTGAATAATAGCATATTGTTGGCCAAATTCCTGAAAAGGCTCAGCAGTATATGCATGAGCATTGCCAGTTTTTAATATTTTACAGGGAACTAAACCAGCAAAAGCTCTGAGTAAAAAGTTGATCATATCCTTAAGTGCTTCTCATGATCAGAGAAGAGGAAAAAGTGAACAAATAAGTCTGTACAATCTCATGAACATATTTTAACTTCCCCAAACTGGAGACATGAGTAACATCTATGTGCCAAATGTGATTTGGCAGCAATACTCCAGGACTTATAGCATAAGAGGCTAGAGACTTGATATTAACTCTTACACAGGAAAGGGTATTCTTTAACTCTCAAAGTGAACCTGTTCTTTAGTTAGTGAAAAACATTTTTTTTCAATGAAAATTTTCAATGCTTTGATGAAAGCTTTCACATGGTTCTCATGTTTTATTTAGGTTGTTAGTTCCTAGGAAAAGAGACAGTGTTAACATTTACCTCAGACAAATGGACTGGAAAATTAGAATGTGACTTAGTATATGCAAAACAAACCGGATTTTCCTATGTCTCTAATTCTCACTGAATTCATTGTAATAAATCATGAATAGAGGTGTCTGATGAAGTGATCCACCTGTTTTTAGATGCTGCGCTGCCAGCACTGCATATTTTGTGTCAGAATATCAGTTTAGAGGCTTAGGGTAATTCCACTTGTTTTACAGAAGCATGTGAGTGAGTCTAGATCTGTGAAGCATTTCTAGAAACTAGGGTACTCTTACCATCTTTAGTGATATGTACAAATACTTATACAGAGGGTATCAGAGAAAGCTTGGTAGTTTCAGGAAATGAATCCACTATCATTACTCTTATTTTTTTTCTTGTTGCATGACTGCCAATAATTGATGCACTGTATGTTCTTAGAGGGCTGCAGTCAAAGATAACTCTTCAATATATGAAGGCCCAACATTAGTTAAGAAGTGAATGTAATTATTAGCATCTCCTTTCTTTCCAAAGGGACCGATAACAGTCCGGCATGAAGCATTAGCATTCTCATATGCCAGCTGCTTGATAATAGTCATTTCTGCCTCTCTATCAATTGTCAGGTAACTATTGTCCTGCAAAATAAGAGAAATAAAATCTTGATATGTTTCATCAGGCCTGTACTTAATTTTAGAAAGTTCCTTTGTTGTTCTTCAAGAATCTGGGAATTTACAACATGCTTGCAGTGCTAAAGCTTTTATTTGTACATAAGCCTCAGGAGGGTATTTTATCTCCTGTTGAGCATCATTGTACATGCCTCCTCATGTGAACATTTCAAAAGTTAAGGATGCATTATTTTGCTTATGTCTATTAGCTTGGTCCTGACATCTTTCTGAATAGTCAGCCTTCTACAGTAAATATTTACCCCCAGTAAGACCAGCTTGTATTGTTAGACCCCAAAATGTAGGGTCTCAAGTGGGTGCCCCAAGAACCCAGACTCCAGTCCAGTTGATGCAACAGCATGAGGTTTTTATTGAAGAAGCGACTGGGCAGATGGGCAAACTCTGCTCCTAAGAGCAAGAGTTACATCTTACTGCAGCCCCATGGGGGCTTTTAAAGGAAAAACCCACAAAAGCCATAAGATTACAATTCCCATACAATTTCATTTCACATGATCATGGTCTGATCACAGAGGGGGTACAGTTATGCAAACCTCAAGTGGGGTATCAGGGCAGGAGTGGAGTTTACACAAAGGTTACAGTGGTCCTTCCTGGAACACTTGCAACTATCCCAGTCACAGTTGAGCACATCTCTTAACAGAAATCTTTTTACATTGTTACATTGTTACAGGTTGAATAATGGCTGAATCAGGTTGCCCTTGGAACTAGATTTTTAGTTTCATATTTCCTGGGGCTTGGGGGGGTGTAAGCCTGAAGGGTTAGGGTCTTTCATTATGAAGATTTTTCCAATTAGAGGCATCAAAAGCATCTCCAGAGATAGAATCAAGGAGATACAATATAAAAGTGTCTCATATTGAGCACAAGCATGCATAAGATCCTTAAGAGTCTTAAATGAAATGAATATATAATTTTTAACTTGCTTCCACAGGTTATGAGGGTTGACCATTTCACAAACCAGGGAAAGGGAAAATACTTCTATGTCTTCTCTCATTGTCTGGGCTCAATACAGAGCCTCTTGCATTAGAGATCTGTACTGTGACTTAAAAGGAGTTGATTCTTTTATCCAGGAGTGAGAAACCTCCTTAATAACCTTAGTAAGAGATAAAGTGAAGCAGCAAAAAAGTGTCCCCATGTTATCAGGAACTGTACTTGGTAGATAGGGGTTAGGAGTTGAAGAAATTGGAGCTTGAAGTGCAGGGGCAAGATTAGCACAAAGAGGAAGATAGTCAATTTCATCATAGAGACACTAGATAATATATATTCAGGTTCTAATTTTTCTCCTGTTCCCAGTATTAATTCTGCTTTGTCCTGATCACTTTCACTTTTAATTTTAACTGTGTCTCTTTTGTAGTGAAAATTATAGTTGGTCTTAATTCAAACTCAGAGTCAGATATCGGGTAACTGCTGAAAGATCAGAGAAGTAAAGGAGCCATACACTAGAGAGACTTCTTACTTCCCCCAAATCCTCAGACAAAAGGGCCAAGCTCCTGTCTCCACCCTGCCTTATCACTTCCTCTCTCTGTCCAGCCATATTACTTCCTATTTTTTTCCTCCCAAGTACGGGATAAAAGGCATGAGATACCAAGTGCTAGGATTAAAGGTGTGTGCCACCACTGCCTGGCCTCTAGTGGCTAGCTCTTCTCTCTGGTCTCTAGGCAAACTTTATTTGTTAGAGCACAAACAAAATATCACTATACTCTTTTATCTATTATGGATTTTATTTCCTTTCAAAGCTAAAAAGCATCACTAGGAATTTTTTCTGGTCCCATTGCATCTAATTCTCCCTGAATTGTTCTTCCTAATCAGGACCAAGTTCTGGGGCTGAAAGATCCCTCTTCAGGGAAAGAAGGATGAAGTTCATCATTTCATCAACTTGTGGGGTTCTGCTTTTACTCCTTCCACCAGCAACAAAGTTCACAAATGTTGTGAACAAAATGCAAACAAATGTTGTCCCTCCTACTCTGTCTATCCTGTATCTGATATGAATTATTGCATGGGGGGACCCCTGAGAGTATCTCATGCATGTAGAGAAACATGTTGGGTAGATGCAGTTGCAGATGCAGATGCCATGTGGGCATGGTGTCAGTGTCAGCGGCAGACAGTAGTTAACAACCCAGATGCTGCATCCTTGTGGACAATTTATTATAACAGAGAGATGAAGAGAAAGATAGGAAAGAAAGAGACAGAGAGAAAGAGAAAAGAGAGAGAAGTTGAGTGTGCACACCTTGTGAGAAGAAAAAGTGGAAGAGAGAGAGAGGAAGGGTAGGATTCATTCTTAAGCCAGCTAGAGCAGGCCAACTCCATGATTTCCTGCAGCTAGCATCTGGCAGAATTTGTTCAATGTTTGTCTTACATAACTTAACTCTGTTTTAAATTCAATTATTTAGTATATATATATATATATATAAATATGAAATTTACAATTAAGTATGCAATTATTAAGTTTGTATATAATTATATTAAGGTTTAAGAGTACAAGTAAATTTACATAACCATGAAGCAGATATGTTTATTTATATAAAACTAAATTTTGGGTAAATATTTGATACTTCAGAGTGTAGAACATCCTTAATGTGGAGGCTAGAATAAAAATTCTCCCACAGGTGTAAAGGGAGTGGCACTATTTGGAAGTGTGGTCTTGTTTGAGTAGGTGTGGCCTTGAGTAGGTGTCGGAGTGGGGTTTGAGGTTTCAGAAACTTAAACCTGGTCTAGTGGCTCATTGTCTCTTCATATTCCCTGAGTATCCAGAAGTAGAAATCTCAGCTACCTTTTCAGCACCATGTCTGCCTGCATGCCACCATGCTTCCCTCATGATAATGATGGACAAAACCACTGAACTATAAGCCAGTTCCAATTAAATGTTTTCCTTTATAAGATTTGCTGTGGTTATGGTGCCTCTTCACAGCAATAGAAACCCTAAGACAAAAGTGTTATTTATTCATTTATTTATTTTACATTCTGACCACAATTTTTTCTCCCCCTCCTCTCCTTCCATTTCTGCCCACCCCTACCTCCCCTCTTCTCCTCCATCATCCACTCCTCTGTTTCTGTTCTGGGTATCAACAAAGCGTGACAAATCAGGTGGCAGTAAGACTAATCTCCTCCCCTGGAATTAAAGCTGGGCAAGGCAATCCATTGTAAGGAATAGGTTCCCAAGAGCCAGCCAAAACATTAGAGATAGCCCTCACTCCCATTGTTAGGAGTCCCACACGTAGACCAAGCTACACAACTGTCACACATATGTAGAGGACTTAGGACAGTTCCCTGCAGGCTCCCTGGTTGTTAATCAGACTCTGTGAGTTCTCTGTGAGTTCATATGAGCCAGGTTAGTTCTTTCTGTGGGTTTTCTTGTGATGACTTTGACCCCCCTAGCTCCTACAATCTTTCTTCCCTCTCTTCAGCAGGATTCCCCAAACTTGGCTTAATATTTGGCTGTGGATCTCATCTGCTTCCCTCAGTTACTGGATGAAGGCTCTCCGATGACAATTGGTGTAACCATCAATCTGATCACAGGAGATATCCATTGTTTCTAGGAGTCTTAGCTGGGGTCATCCTTGAAGATTCATGGGAGTTTTCCTTGCATGAGGTTTCTACTTGAATCTTAAATGTAATCTTTTTAAGTACTCTACTCAAACATCAACCCCCAATTTAATCCCTCAGGTTTACATCCCCAACCACCCCAAGTCTACCCATGAGATCTCTTCTATTTTCCCTTCCAAGGGAGATCCAGGCATCCACCTTTGGGGCCTCCTTGTTACCTAGCCTCTCTGGGTCTGTGGATTGTAGCATGGTTATCCTTTACTTTATAGTTAATATCTACTTATGAGAGAGAACATACCATGTTTGTCTATCTGGGTCTGAGTTATCTCACTCAGGATGATTTTTTCTCGTTCCATCCATTTGCCTTCAAATTTCCTGATCTCATGATTTTTAACAGCTGAGTAATTATGGTCAGTGTCAGGATCACTGTAATGCAGTGAGACTCTGGAGATGACCACACAAATAGTGCCCCCAAACACAGTGCAGATTCTCTTCCTGGTGGTAGACAGTAATGAGGAGTTCTAAGAAGAAAGGAGCAGAGATCAGGAGGTATAAGTCAATACTTGTGTCAATTACTGGTGTTCTATTCAGGAATTTTGTCTCCTGTTCCAACATGATCAAGGCTCTTACCCACTTTCTCTTCTAGAAGGTTCAGTGGATTTATGTTGAGTTCCTTGATCTACTGGGACTTGAGTTTTAAGCATGGGTAATAGATGTAGATATAACGGTCTTATTAAATAAAAAACACAGAGTCAAATGCAGAGTTAAAAGCTCAAGAGATAAGAGCAGTAGCTAAGAGCTGAGACTAAAACCTCCTTCTTTTATTTATCTATCTATCTATCTATCTATCTATCTATCTATCTATCTATCTATCTATCTATTTATTTATTTATTTATTTTAATTTATTTTGCAATACAATTCAGTTCTACATATCAGCCACGGATTCCCTTGTTCTCCCCCCTCCCGTCCCCCTCACCTTTCCCCCAACCCCCCCATTCCCATCTCCTCCAGGGCAAAGCCTTCCCCACAGACTGAGGTCAACCTGGTAGACTCAGTCCAGGTAGGTCTAGTCCCCTCCTCCCAGGCCGAGCCAAACATCAGCATTGTTTGTAATAGCCAGAACATGGAAACAACCTAGATGCCCTTCAACTGAAGAATGGATAAACAAAATGTGGTACATATACACAATGGAATACTACTCAGCAGAGAAAAACAATGACATCATGAGGTTTGCAGACAAATGGATGGATCTAGAAAAAATCATCCTGAGTGAGGTAACCCAGACTCAGAAAGACAAACATGGTATGTACTCACTCATAGCAGGATACTAGACATGAAACAAGGATGACTTGTCTGCTACTCACATCACCAGGGAGTCTACCTGGAAAACAGGACCCCAAGAAAGACACAGGGATCACCCAATGACAGAGAAATGGAATGAGATCTAAATGAACAGCCTACATGAGTGGGGGTAGTGAAAGGCGAGGGTTGAGGGAAAGAGAGCTTGGGGGAGTGGGAGATCCCAGCTGGATTAACAACAGAGAGGGAGAACAAGGAATAGGAGACCATGGTAAATGAAGACCACATGAGAATAGGAAGAAGCAAAGTGCTAGAGAGGCCCACAGAAATCCACAAAGATACCCACACAACAGACTGCTGGCAATGGTCGAGAGACAGCCCGAACTGACCTACTCTGGTGATGGGATGGCCAAACACCCTAATTGTCGTGCTAGAAACCTCATCCAACTACTGAGGGATCTGGATGCAGAGATCCATGACTAGGCCCGGGTGGATCTCTGGGAGTCCAATTAGCGAGAATGAGGAGGGTTTATATGAGCGAGAATTGTTGAGACCAAGGTTGGATAAAGCACAGGGACAAATAGCCAAATGAATGGAAACACATGAACTATGAACAAATGGCTGAGGGGTCCTCACTGGATCAGGCCCTCCGAATGGGTGAGACAGTTGATTGGCTTGATCTGTTTGGGAGGCATCCAGGCAGTGGGACCGGGTCCTGTGCTCATTGCATGAGTTGGCTGTTTGAAACCTGGGGCCTATGCAAAACCTCCTTCTTACCCCTCGCTGCCGCTGCTGTCCTTCCCCTGAGAAAGAGACCTACTTCCTGTGTGTCTGTCTTTTTATTGATTTTCCATTCTGTCTTCTCATTGGTTGTAAACCCAACCATATGACCTCCTCATCACTGTCTGTCTATACAGACCTCCACGTCTTCTATGGTTGGTATTGAGATTAAAGGTGTGTGTCTCCATGCTGGTGGTGTCCTTGAACACACAGAGATCTGCCTGTCATGTGATGGGATTAAGGACATGTGCTACCACTGCCAGACTTCTGCTATGGCTTGCTACTAGCTCTGACCCACAGACACTTTTATTTATTAACATACAAATAAAATCACATTTCAGCACAAATAAAATATCACCATAAATAGATATGGATTTATTTGCATTTTTCTACATGTGGACTTCCAGTTAGACCAGCACTATTTGTTAAGGAAGCTTTCTTTTTTCCATTGCATAATTTTGACTTCTATGAAAAAAAATTGAATGTCCATAGGTCTGTGGATTTATGTCTGTGACTTTGATTTGATCCCATTGATCAATGTATCTATTTTTATACCAATATCATGCTGTTTTTATTACTTTAGTTCAGTAGTAGAGATTGATATTAGGGATGGTGATGCCTCTCCCAGTTCATTTATTGTACTGGATTATTTTAGCTTTCCTGGTTTTTTGTTTTTCCATATGAAGTTAAGTTTTGTTCTTTCTAAGTCTTTAAAGAATTATGTGAGAATTTTCATGAGGATTGCATTGAACCTATAGATTGCTTTTGGTAAAATGGTCATTTTTACTATGTTAATCCTACCAGTACATGACCATGGGAGATTTTTCCATCTTCTGATATCTTCTCCAATTTCTCTCTTCAAAGACTAGAAGTTTTTATCATATAAGTCTTTCACTTTCTTGGTTAGAGTTACCACAATATATTTTATGTGGTTTGTGGCTCTTGTGAAGGGTATTGTTTCTATAATTTCCTTCTCTTCAGATTTATCCTTTGTATATAAGAGGCTTGCAAGGTTTTGAATATTGCTCCCTGAAACATCTTAAGCTAGGTCTCTTCACTCTGAGTCACAATCCATCCATCCATCCATACATGCTACACATACACACACACACACACACACACACACACACACACACACACACACACACACACACACTCTGCATGCCAGGCTACTCTTGAAGTCTGCCTGTCTCTGTCTCAGGAGTTCTGGGATTAAAGACATGTGCCACCACTGCCCTGCCCTAAATGTAAAACTTTTAAGTGTACCTTTTTTTTTTTAAAAAATCAAGAATTGAAAGACATGTAGGAAAGCACAGAGCTGACTTGGTCTTTCCCTTACTGAAGAGATGATGAAAGGGAGATCAGTGTTGTATGGTTACACATGAACAGTCAGTACTAGAACCTGTCTGACAAGTTAATCTCATTTGTCTAAACACTTACATTTCTTCCAACTTATCCTAAAACACTTGTGAGTGACAGTTGCTGTGTCCTATTTTTCTCTTGTACAATTTTGCCTGAATCTGCCAGACTGCTCATTTCACACATTGAAAAAGAGGTGTGTCAGAAAAACACTAAGAGAAAATTATTTAATAATGTGTCCTGCCACATCACTAGGACACTCCCCCAAAACACACATGTTTAAGTCTAATGGGTATCCTGTGTTAAAAAGTCTTATTTGATGAGTTTGTAAAAGTTCTTACTCCACAGACTCAGCACCATGTGTCTAGGAGTAAAATTGCTTACTGTGTGATCCAGGATGGTCCTGAACTGTGTGTTACTAAGTACTAAGCAACTTTTTTGGCACACATTCTCATCATGATCCTGTCTATTGTACATATACTCATTATATGCTGTCAATTGGAAACAAAAAAATCCAACAAGATACAGTTTGGCCATTTAGCATTTCTTAATATAGTGTTTCTTATTGTTGCTACAGTTGGACTTTCTTTTACTCCACTCTTCCTTCCTCTCTTAGAGGAATTTCTTTATTGAGTGGACCACCATACATTGCCACAGTATAACGCACAATAGTTTCACTGCCTTAACCTTCTTCTGTGGACTACAGAGTAGATCCCTGCTCAAGATAGTTTCATTCAATATATTGGGGGGTAGAATGCATTTAGATGCTTTTTAGCTATTATCTTTGATGGAGGAAAGAGAGGAATTTCTCACACATTTCACGTTCTAAGGAAATGGTAAATGGTAGTTGAACCCAGAGTTCTAGATGCATGGATAGGTTATGAGAACATGGCCTTCATTGGACAATTTTCAAGAATGAAAGAAAACAGGTGTGGTGCACAAGTTCAGAGCACAGATTATAAACAAGAAACTTGATTTCTGCTAAGAAAGTAAGGGGTTTATTTGAAATTAAGGAATACAAGAAATAGGGTAATTCTTATTCCCAAAGGGAGAAAGAAACTGAGTGTGTTGAATGTGGACATCATATTGGTCTGCAGATGCACATGTATCATAGAAAGAAATTCTGAGACTCATACAGACAATAGTCAAGGAAGAATGATGTAGGTTGCCTTTGGTCCTGGAAAGCCTGATGACCCACTTATTTTTGACTGTATAAGCCAAGCATGGACCTTTTCTGGCTCTTTCCCCTAAAAGGCATGCTGTGATGTAACCTGTTGGCATTATCCTGTTTTGCTTACATTTGACAAATTTCTTTCTTCACATTTGCAACCAAATTGGCCCAAGAGGATGACATCCCTGAGCTCTTGCTGTCTGTTATCTTGGCTGAAATCATGATGCCTGTGGCTATAGACCAAGATCCACAAACATCTTGCAGCTTGTTTTTCAAATGAACACAGAGCCACAGATGCAGAGCCAAGGGGAAGAGAAAGTTTCAAACCTCCCAATGGAAGTGGAAAGATCTTGGATTGATAATTGTGATAGCCTCACTCATCAACATAGTTAGAAGCACACATGCCCACAAATGTACTAGGTGAGTACAAATATGCTGGACACTGAGGTCTGCATCTATCTGACTTATGGCTGTGTAGACACATGTATTAGTAGAATGTTCTCCTCAATTTTTATTTCCTGTCTTCTGCAGATTCCTTATCTTTTGTGGGCCTATAATAGTTCTGAGTGCTATTGGAGAATAACAGAAGAATTTCATCGTGAAGGAGATGTGGTAATTGGTGCATTTTTCCCTCTTCATACGATTTATACAGGCAACAAACTTCCTCATGCCACTAAGCCATATTTTTACACAGACTTCCACCTACAGTAAGTGTCATTTTTTTTTTATTAATTTCTATATCAAAATTCCCATATCCTATGGTATGTTTGGATTCAAACTCCCATACTCATTATATTTTTCATCATGACTATCCTACTTCAATTCTGATATGCCTATTTAATTATATATTACTGTTGATTTCTTTTCCTCTCTTAAAGAGTAAGTGAGAATTTTTTTAAATTAAGAATCCTTTCTTTCCCATGTTGCAATTGTAATCTTATAGGCTTACTTTGTCATGCATATTGTACCTCATGCTTTATGTTTTAGGTCCTTAGAGGAAGATAATTTAATTAAAGGTTGACAAGTACTTCAGGGCATTTGAATTGGAATAGGGCTTCTGTAAAACAAGGTGATGCCACTAAAGGCAGTGACTTCTGAATGCCTGATATGATGCTATAAAGACAAAATTTGTATGTTTTCTATGCACCTAATACCAAATCTCAAGTGTTAGAATTAGAATTTGGGAATACTTCTCTTGTGCAAAAACACTTCACCTGTGTTTGAGTTTGCATCTAAATGTTTGTCTGATATTCTTTCATTCTCAGGCAGGCTTTCATTTTATCTGCTTGCTCCATGTGTTCTAACATGTCCTTCCTCATTGTTATAAGTTTAGTCATAAGACATATTGTATTGGCCGGGCTGTGGTGGTACATGCCTTTAATACTAGCACTTGGGAGACAGAGGCAGGTGGATCTCTGTGAGACCAGCCTGGGCTACAGAATGAGTTCCAGGAAAGATACAGAAGCTACATAGAGAAACATTGTCTCGAAAAACCAAAAAGAAAAAAAAGACATATTGCATTGTCAACACATTAGGCTATTTATTAACTTGTCTTAAATATGCAAAATGAAGGTGAGTGTCATCCAAGTCTTGTCATATTCCTTGGTCTAGTTAACAAGTAATAATCATGCATGTTTCTTTTAAAAAAACAACAATGCATTCTTTATTCCATGGATATGTTTCCACAGTGGTAGGGTTCCATTCAATTGGATGTGAAATAAAGGCATCCACAATTAATTGTGAACACAGCATGGAAACATAGAAACACATAATCAAAGCCATGCTGAGAATCAGTGGATGAAAAATTACAAGAAGAAATAAGTGGTAGGATGGATTGTGGTCAGTGTGACACTACTGGGTATTTGCTAGAACCTTGGTAGGATGCTAATTCATTAGATCACAGAAAGTTTAGGAGAGGAAATGTTCAGATGTGAACAGTCACAGGATATTCTAATTGACATAGCAAAAATCCAGAATTGGTGTCTTCTGCTTTGTAGTTTGCCAAGTTGCCCATGGCTCCTCTTTTTCTCTACTCTCTAATGGCACCAGTTCAGTCACCAATATGCATCAGTATTGATTGCTTTCTTGATTGTGCATCATGGAGCATATGACTGCAAAAGGAATAATTTCAGTTATGTGAGTTTTGAGTGGTTGTCTTATTCATCACATACAGTGGTGTGTCAAATGACTTAACTTCTTATGAAATCAGAGATATAATCAAACTGTTTATGGAAGAAAAACTTTTTTCCTACAAAAGATTAACATGTGTTTTTGATTACACACTTGCTAAATGTATGTTTTATACAAAATGAGACTCATGAAGATATATATACTACAAAGTTAAAACACTTCTGTCATGCTTCTAATTAAATGCATTATTTAGGTGTATCAAAAATTCATATACTTTTAAAGAGGTATTGTTCTCCCCTCCTTCCCACTCTTCCTCCCCACTCCTTCCTTTTGCTTTTTTATGATATTTTCTCTCACACATAAGTATGTTCTTTCATCAGTTGTTTCTGTCGTATTTTTCTACATGCATAAGTATGTTCATCATGATCATCATAACTTCAAAAAGATATAAGCTGAAGCTTAGCATTATGCTCCACTGCACTAGTTTTTATATGGTCCAATTTATGTATGGTGGCTCACATCTTTGTAAAACAAAACTAAACAGTATCTTCTTTAGGCATTGATGGGAATGTTTTTCTTTCAAATTTACAGAAAAAAATGTGTTTAATTTGATATTTCAAAGTGGATCTCATCAACTGTATATGCAGCTCTTGAGTTGATTGATTAACAAGTTATGTATCATAAGAATATTATCTTTGACAATTGATGTTTTAATATTTTACATATTTTTCTTTAGATATACCCCATTTATGAACATTTTATTCATTAAAGAATGTATGTATGTACTTTCAGGTCATTCTTAAATGTTTTACAATGCAATACAATTATATATATATATATATATATATATATATATATTATAGTGTCTGAGATTGCAATGCAATTACAATTTATTGCTTCTCATTCCTTCCTTCAAGCCCTCCCATATACTTTCCTTGCTTTCTTTCAAATTCATGGCCTCTTTTTTTCATGAATGCTTGATATTTTATATTTAAGCTGGAAAAACAGCATCTTGCCCATAGATCAAAATTCATCATTTTTTGTTGTTGTTTTTATAGAGGTGAAACTTTATTAGTTTGAGAAGTGTAAATGGTTTAGTACAAAATTGTATTCTCTTAAATATACGTTATATTTTTTTCAGGAATTAAAAAAAAACCAAAATGAAGCAGTTGCCAATTTGCCAGAACATTTCTCATGTAGATAAAGACATCTTGGATTCCTTTCTCCATGCCTCCTTTTGAGTGTATTAGAGTGAAAATGTCTCCACCCCTAAATTATGTTGGTTCTGAGCCCTACCCTTCACTATTGGCCATGATATCATAATTGTTCTCCCTCTTTCTGTGAATTGTAGGCCTGTGTTTTTTTCTCTGAAAATAGACAGTATGGTCCTTGAATGTGCTGTAAATCTTTTTATGGAGGGATATCTGGCCCCTTTTTTCATTTTTAGGTGTTTGAAAAATTTTCCTTTGGTGTCTGCCTTTAGCTACTGAATTTTATTCATGTCCAGTTTGTTTTTTTCTTTTCTTTCTTTCTTTTTCTGATAAAGCTTTCCTTTCTATGGCTCAGAAAGTTGCATATTGTGGTATACAAAACGTTCTTGAAATGTATTTGTAGATGCCAAGATAATATTTTCTGCTCAGAGAGTCACATGTGTTTATACACTAAAGATCATCCCCATTGTCGAAGCAAACAAACTGCCATAGAGAATGTGTAATGAAGCATCAGAATGAGCAACAGCATTAGGATTTAAATTATACATATTTCCAAAAATAACATTTTTCTCAAATTGTATCTTTTCAAGTCCTATAGCTCGGCTTGCTGACATAATTACATGGCCGTTTTTTCTTTATTGAAAATAGATTTTCTCACTTAATATATCCTGATTACAGTTTCCCCTTCCTCTATTCCTTATAGTACCAATCTACCTCCCCTCCCATCTGGACCCACTCCCTTTCTGGTTCTCATTATAAAAGAACAGGCTTCTAAGAGATGGTATTGAAATATGACAAAATAAAATATAATAAGATAAAACAAAAACTATCACATAAGAGATGGTTAGGTCAATACAACAGAACAAGGAGCTCAAGTGATGGTAGGCAAATTGGATATCCTCTTATTTGCACCTCAGGCATCCCATAAACATAGTTAACTGGAAGCCATAATATATATGAAGAGGACCTTTGGTCATGTTGACTTAGAGGGCCCATTTACTTGGTATCATCCACCTACTCTGTATCTTACATTCTTTCTGCCTCCTCCTCCACTGGATTCCATGACCTTTGAGGGGAGGAATTTTATGGTGACATCCCATTTAAGGGCTGAGTGTTCAAGAGTGTTCAAGGTCTCTCTCTCTCTCTCTCTCTCTCTCTCTCTCTCTCTCTCTCTCTCTCTGTAATGTCTGTCTGTGGATCTCAGTATTTGTTCCAATTTACTGAAGAGGGAAGCTTCTTTAATAATGACTGAACACAGCACTGATCCATGAGTATAGCAGAATATCCTCAGGTGTCATTTTTTTTTTTATCACTTTTTCCCTTTTTTTAGACATGCATAATTTGATTGTACCCCAGATTTCTGGGGTATTTTTTCCTGATTCCTGGTGACCCAAAGAGTGCAAGGTATAGGTTCTACCTCATGGAGTGGACCTAATGTCAAATAAGTTATTATTCAATTATGCCCACAGGCTTTGTGCCACCATTGCCCTTAGCATATCTTGCAAGCAGTATACCATTTTAGATAAAGGGTTTGTGTCTGTCTTGCTTGTCTACATTTTTCTTTTGGTAGCATGCATAGTACCTTCCTGTACCAAAATGCTAGAACATATGGATGAAGGCTCTATGTGGATACTATATCAACTTCTATGTTTTCAATGATATATAAATGTTACCTTCAGCAATGGGGCCTTGTTGTCAGTTTGTGGAAAGCACCCTATTGTCTGGGCAATAGCCTGGGTGGCTTTGCAACTCCCATGGGACCCCTTTGGGCTAATAACTCAGATGCAACTTAATCCCAGTCATGGAGTTTCATTTGGTGACAAGAGATAGCCAGTTGTGATACTGTCTCCCCCAATATTTGGTGATTTCATGTAGACCACACACACACACACACACACACACACACACACACACACACACACTTCAGGGACTTTCATTGTATTAGGCTTTCATTCTTCTCTTTAGTATTTTGCTGTTATTCCTTTATTTTCTCCCTCACACTCCTGTCCCCTCTCCTTTCCCGCTTGATTCCCTGATTCTAATGCCCCCATACATCCATAATTATCGATTCTATTTCCCCTCCCTAATTCTATCTATCTGTTTTCTCTAAACCCTTACTCTATACCTACCCTCTGTAGTTCTACAGATTACAGTTTGGTTACCATTGACTTAACTTCTCATATCAACATGTGAGTACATACCATATTTGTGTTTCTGGATCTGGGTTACCTCACTCAGGATGTTTTTTTTTCTAGTTCCATCCATTTACCTGCAAATTTCATATTGTCATTTATTTTAAACTGCTGAGTAATACTCCATTGTATAAATGTACTACATTTGCTTTATTCATTCTTCTGTTGAGTGACATCTAGGCTGTTTCCAGTTTCTAGTTATTATGAACAAAACCACAATGAACAACATTGAGCAAGCGTCTTGGTGGTAGCATGCAGTGTCTTTTTGGTATATGTTTAAGACTGGTATAGCAGCATCTTGAGGCACATTGATTTTTGTCTTCCCGAGGAACTGCTATACTGCCTTTCATAATGGTTGTACCATTTTTACTTCCACCAGCAATGGAGGAGTGGTCCTCTTATTCTATATCCTGGACAGCATGAGCCGTCACTTGCTTTTTGGTCTTAACCATTCGGACAAGTGTAAGACAAAATCTCAAAGTAGTTTTGATTTGCATTTCTGATGGCTAAGAATGTTGAAAATATAAAATATTTCTCAGCATTTTGAGTTTCCTCTACTTAGAATATTCTGTTTAGACCCATATCCAGACATTTTGCACAGAGCGAGTGAGACCTTGGAACACACAGTTCTAAGTGGGGTGTCTCTACCAAATCCCTCCCCTTGGAGCTCAGGGAACCCCAGGAAAAAGGAAGCAGAAAGAGTGTAAGAGCCAGAGGGGATGGAGGACACCAACAGAACAAGGCCCTCTGAATCAACTGAGCAAGGCTCATATGAACTCACAAATACTGCAGCAGCAAGAACTGAGGCCATATGGGTCTGAACAAGGTCTTCTGTGTAAATAGTATGTTTTCCAGCTTAGTATTTTTTAAATTTTTTAAAATTATTTTTTCTACATACCACCCATAGATCCCACCTCCTCCCTCCTCCCATCTCCCAGCCCTCCCTCCCAAGCCACCCCACATCCCCAAAATCAAGGTCTCCCAAGAGGAGTCAGCAGAGCCCAGCACACTGAGCCTAGGCAGGTCCAAGCCCCTTCCCACTGTACCAAGGCTGCACAAGGCACCACACCACAAGTACCAGATTCCCAAAAGCCTGCCTATGCACCAGGGATGGATCCCGATCCCCCTCTTGGATGTTCCCCAAATAGTTCGAGCCAAACAACCATCTTCCATATCCAGAGTGTCTAGTCCAGTCCCGTGGGGGTTTCACAGCCACTAGTCTACCGTTCAAGGGCCTCCAATAGTATGGCCAGTCATCTCTGCACTTCTTCCCGTCATGATCTCCACATTCTCTGCATGCAGAATCCCTCTTCTCTCTCGTTGATTGTATTCCCAGAGCTCATCCTGGTGCCTGGCCGTGGATCTTTGCATCTGCCTCCATCAGTCACTGGACAAAGGCTCTATGATGATAGTTATGGTAGTTCACTAGACTGGTCACCAGAGTAGACCAGTCCAGGCACCCTCTGGACCACTGCCAGCAGAACAAGGTGGTGTCATCCTTATGGGTTCCTGAGAGCCTCCCCAGCACCCTACCTCTTCCTTTTCCCATGATGCCCTCATCTATAATGGTATCTCCCTCCCTGCCCTCCCACTCTGTCCATGTTCCAGCTTGACCCACCCATTTCCCTATGTTCTCATTCCCCATTCCTCACCCTCTGCCATCCACCCACACCCAGTCCTTTCATGTAGATCTCATCCACTTCTCCTTCACAGGGTCATCCATGTGTCCCTCCTAGGGTCTTTCCCTGTTAGCTAGCCTCTCTGGAGCTGTGGGTTGCAGTCTGGCCATCCCTCCCTCACATCTAGTATCCACTTATGAGTGAGTACATACTATGTTTGTCCTTCTGAGTCTGGGTTACCTCACTTAGGATGATATTTCCTAGTTCCATCCATTTGACTGCAAATTTCTTGATATTGTTTTTTATTTCTGAGTAGTATTCCATTGTGTATATGTGCCACATTTTCTTTATCCATTCTTCAGTTGAGGGGCATCTGATCTAATCAGGTTTCCAGGTTCTTGCTATTACAAATAATGCTGGTATGAACATAGTTGAGCATGTGTCCTTGTGGTAAGATTGAGCATTCCTTAGGTATATGCCTGACCAGCTTAATATTTCTTATGGGACTCCTGAATGTGTGAATGAGTATGTGTTTGATTCTTGTGACTGCCCCTGTGGCTCTTTTCCTTCTGTTTGGTTACCTTGTCTGTCTCAATGTGATGATTTTTGTTTAATATTATATTTTATTTTTTCTTTTTAGTTGTTATCTCCTAGAAGCCTGTGTTTTTTTAATGATAGAAAGAAAAGGAGTGAATCCTGAGTGGAAGGGATGTGTAGAGGGGCTGGGGGGAGTAGAAAGAAGGGATCCTATAATCAAGATATAGGATGTATGAGAAAATGATCTATTTTCAATAAATCAAAACAAACAAAAAACCAAAAAAAATCCAAAATGAGAGAGAATTATCTATGAAGATTCATATCACAATTTTTTATTTAATTGTATTCTTGATATCCAGATTTTTTTAGTTCTTTATATATTTTGATGATTAGTCTTCTACCTCAGATGTAGTTGGTACAAATATCTTCACATTGTGTAGGGTGCTGCTTTGTCCAAATGATGGTTTCCTTTGTCTTGCAGAGGTTTTTCAGTCCCATGACATACCATTTATTGATCTTTGATCTGAGTGCCTATGCTAATGGTATTCTTCTCAGAAGATTTTTCTCCTGTCCCAAAGAGGTAAAACCTATTCTCCACTTTCTCTTCTATTGGGATCAGATCAGTGTATCTGATTTTAGATTGAGGTCCTTGATCTTTTTGGAGTTGAGTTTTGTAAATGGTAGTAAATACAGGTTTATTTGGATTCTTCAACATGAAGTCATCTAGTTTTACCCATGTCATTGTGGTATTTTTTTCCTGTGTGTATGTCTGTCTTCTTTATCAAAATCAGATGTCCATAGGTATGTAGAATCCTCAATTTTATTTTGTTATCAGTGTTTCACTTTTGTGCCAATGCCATTTTTTTAACTATAGTTTTGAAGGGTACTTTGAAATTGGGGCACTGACAGAGCCCACAGTTCTTTTATTATTCAGGATTGTTTGAGCTATTCTGCTTTTTTATTTGTTTGTTTTTCCACATGAATCTTAGAGTCCTCCATTCAAGTTCTTTGAAGAATTATTTTGGAATTCTATTGGAGATTGCATTAAATCTGTAGATTGTTTTGATACTATGTTAGTCCTACTGATCTCTAAGCATGAAATATCTTTCCATCTTCTAATATCTTCTTCATTTTCTTTCTTCAAATGTATTTTAGTTTTTATTACAAGTCTTTCCCTTGCTTGGTTGTAGCTACCCCAAGATGTTTTATATAATTAGAGGCTATTGTGAAAGGTGATATTTCTATGATTTCTTTCTTATAATACTTGTCATTTGTATATAGGAGAGCTACTGCATTTTTTAGTTAATTTTGTATCCATTTGCTTTGTTGGAAGTGTTTGCCAGCTGTAGGAAAAATTTCCAGTGGAATTTTTAGAGTTCCTTTTTGTTAGGATCGTGCCCTTACTCCAACACATGTACAGTGTGGGGTCTTGCATCTTACATCACCAGCGGTGTGGGCAACTACATACCCACCTCAAAATGTGAGATACAGACATCCACTCGCTCTCTCTGCTCCCTCTCTGTTTCCTCTATGCTCCCTGCTCTCTGCTCTGCTCCCACCATCTTTCTTTTTCTCCAGGCCTGGCTCTCCTCCCTCCTATCCTCTCCTTCTTTTTAATAAAGCTCTTTTGTGGCCGTGGCCTGTGACTTTTCTGCTGGTAACCAGCACTGCCACCAGCGCTGTTTATCATAACCATCACCTTTAGTGTACTATCATATTGTCTGCAAGTAAGATAATTTGACTTCTTCCCTTCCCATTTATACCCCCTTAATGTACTTCAGTTGTCTTATTGGTCTAGCTAAGACTTCAGTACTATATGAAGTAGTTTTGGAGAAAGTGGACAACCATGTACTGTTTCTCATTTTAGTGGAGTTGATTTGAGTTTCACTCCATTTAAGTTGATGTTGGCTATGTGCTTGCTGTAAAATGCCTTTATTATGTTTACGTATGTCCCTTTTATTACTAATCTCTCTGGGACTTTTATCATGAAGGGATGTTGCACTTTGTAACAGGAGTGCTTTGTATCTGAGATGTGAGATGATCTGCTGAAGACCTTCATAGGGGGGTGTTTGGGTTCCAAAGAGGATTTGTGGAGTTGGGGGTGGGGTGGGAGGGAAGGCAGAGATAAGCATGATCTGAGGATGAATCAGAATAGCTGCCAGCAGCTTTTAATTGAAAAATGAATACAGATTTATATTCTGTATTTGCACATAGTATGAAATGAGAGAAAAGTGCATGTGAGCTGGGGTGTGGCTTGAAATCAGGGGTTGAGGAATCTAACATTGACTTTGACAATAGGCACCAGTCATAGGTTAATGAAAGGGCCACAAGTTCCTCTTACCAGAGATAGGAGAATGACTGCTTTAGCAAGTAGGAACTTTCCTCAGGCCCCAAAAGGAATAGAAACCTTTATCTCAACTCCTAATCTTGGGAAAAAGACCTCAGCTGGGGAGAAGACACTACACAACAATTTCTTAGTCTTATTTTATTTTACATTTTAAAATTCATTTTACATACCAACCACAGATCCCCCTCTCATCCCTCCACCCACTCCTCCCATCCCCACCTTCCCCTGCCCCCAACCCAGCCCTCATCCCCTCCTCCAACAAGTTCTCCCATCGGGAGACAGCTAAACCTGGTACATTCAGTTGATGCAGGACCAAGGCCCTCCTCGCTGCATTAAGCATGAGCAAATTGTCAGATCATTGGTAATGGAATCCAGAAAACCAGCTCATGCACCAAGAATAGATCCTGATCACACTGCCAGGGGCCCCTCGAACAGATCCAGCTATAAAACTGTCTCCCGTATGCAGAAGGTCTAGTTCAATCCCATGCAGGTTCCACAGCTGTCAGTCTAAAGTTTGTGAGTTCCTTTGAGCTTGGTTCAGTTGTCTCTGTGGATTTACCCATCCTGATCTTGAGCCCCCCTTGCTCATGTAATCCCTCTTCTCTCTCTTTGACTGGACTCTTGGAGCTTGGTATGGTGTTTGGCCATGGATCTCTGCATCTGCTTCCGTCAGTTACTGGATGAAGGCTCTATGGTGACAGCTAAGGTATTCACTGATCTGAATACCGGGGTAGGCTAGTTTCAGGAACCCTCATCACTATTGTGAGTAGTCTAATCTGGGGTTGTCCTTGTGGATTCCTGGGAATTTCCCTAGCACCAGGTTTCTCCCTTACCCCATAATATCTCCCTCTCTCAAGATATCTCTTTCATTGCTCTTCTACTGTGTCCCTCACCCAGTTCAACTATTCTGTTCCCTTATGTTCTCATCCCTCATCCCCAGGTTACTCATGGGGATCTCCTCTGTTTCCCCTTCACAAAGTGACCTGTACATCTTACTTAGGGTTCTCCTTGTTTTCTAGCTTCTCTGGAGCTGTGGGTTGTAGTCTGATTATCTTTTGCTTTACCTCTTGTATCTACTTATGGGTGAGTACATACCATGTTTGTCTTTCTGAGTATGGGGTACCTCACTCGAGATGATATTTTCTAGTTCCATGCATTTGTCTTCCATTTTCATGATGTCATTGTTTTTTTACTGTTGAGTAGTACTCCATTGCATATGTACCACATTTTCTTTATCCATTCTTTGGTTGAGGGGCATTTAGGCTGCTTCCAGGTTCTGGCTATTATGACTAATGCTGCTATGAACATAGTGTGAAGGCAATATGAAGGCCTAGACTTGACTTTACAGACACCATCTTAGGGAAAGGCCACCACCTTTAACCACCTGGTGACCACAGGCTATATTCAGTTCCAGGTATAACCTCAGGAATGTGCCATAACCACTTGAACAGATAGACTAGACACAGCCAATCAAGAAATAGGGCAGTGAAGTTTAACAAGATCCAGATGCTCCTGCAGACATCCTGTCAGCAGTTTATGATCATTGCAGATATCCAGATAATCCTGTCAGCAGGTTGTGCTTTTGAGCCAAAAGTCTAACCCAATAGTTTCAAATGTGTTTTTTTCTGAAAGTCTAGACCAATAGTTTTAAAAAAATCACCTTGCCCCATATTCCTTCTACCCAATCCCTCAAACTGCCAAGGTATGTAATTCTCAGCATGTGTTTTTTTTTCCTTTAAAATCCCTCCAATCCCAAAGCCTGGGGACACTAAAATCACCTTGACCCGTATTCCTTCTACCCAATCCTTCAAACTGCCAAAGTATGTAATTCCCAGCATGTGTTTTTTTTCCTTTAAAATCCCTCCAACCCCAAAGCCTGGGGACACTGCATTTTTCATCTGCCGGGTGGCAGCCCAAGTTCAAACTTGACAATAAAAAGAACCTTGTGTGCTTGCATTGGAAACTGGCTTTTCCTTAGTCTCTGGGAGTTTCACAACACAGGTACAACATTTGGTGCATGGGCCAGGAAAACCCATGACCGCATGGACTCCAGACCAGAGGGTCTCTGACTGGCTGATAAGTGTGTCTCTAAGTGTCTTTTTGTCCTGTTTGTCTGTGTTCAGTTTCATTTCTGTGGCATGCCTAAGTCAATGATTATGATCAGGAATGGTTAAGGGGCAGACACATCCAAGGACCATGATCACAATGGACTGAAGGATGTTTCAGATCCTGGTAGTGGGGCACAGACCCCTCACATTTGTTTGATTGATGACAGGGGCCTCAGATCTGTATTGGGGTGGAGGCCCCCACATCTGTTTGTGGTCAGCTGACACTGTTTCCCTGGGAAAAATTTTGCCTTTCTTATATTCATATACGAATGTCCTGCCTATATGAATGTGTGAATGTGTGAGAAGTATAGCACAGTATGCGAGTTTTATGCCTGAGTTTGTGTGTGCATTCTGACTCCTGTGGAGAAGATTGTAACTGTAACTATCAAGTCTTCAGCTCCATCAAAGACCTGAGAAGGAATATAATAATACCTGAGGAAACAGGAGATGGATACAAGCAACTTTCGGGAATCTTGTGAGAGTAGACAGAGACAGCTGGCTGCCTGGACAGTCATCTACAATTTCTCAGCATCATTCTTGCATTCACATTGGCTATAGGACTAGAGCATCTGACAGACCATTTTCAGAAGCAGGAATTTTGAATGACCATCTTATCTTGTCTTGGCAGAGTTCAGAGGTTGCTTTTCCCTGTGTCTTCCTCATCCAGAAAGGACAGCATTCATACTGTCAGCAGTCAATGCAAGGGTAGTTCTTTGCCCATTAGGCCATTTTGTGTCAAGAAGAAGACAAACTTCAAAACAGAAATGTCTTAGAAGCCCAACATTCTCTCAGGATCAGATTGGTGCTGCCAGTAGCAATCATGTCTCATGTCAACAGAATTCTAAATTATCAAAACATTTATATGCCATATTCTCTAGGTCTATGAAGTATTTGAAGATTACCTATCCATCTGAAATATGTTTCTGTAAATCTGGATAACCTAACTAACTATAGAAATGACAAGCATGGGGCTGGAGAGATGGCTCAGTGGTTAAGAGCACTAACTGTTCTTCCAGAGTTCCTGAGTTGAATTCCCAGCAACCACATGGTGGCTTACAACCATCTGTAATGAGATCTGGTGCCCTCTTCTGGCCTGCAGACATACATGCAGGCAGAATACTGTACATATAATAAATAAATCTTAAAAATTAAAAAAAAAAGAAATGACAAGCATGAGTGACTATAGCTCAGTAAGTCTTCTTTACTTAAATAACTTAAGGACTCAGGCTTCACATTAACAAGATAAACAGTCTGTAAGCAGATGTACTGTATAAGGACAATGACCTCAAAATTGTGACAATACACAAAATAGCTTAAACAGAGGTAGGAATGTATAGTGCAATATGTAATATGACAATGAGCCTAAATATGTATCAATATACAAAATATCCTAAACAGAGTTAGAAAATACATATAGTATGACAAATACAATATTACATTTGTATCACTATACAAAATATTTCAAACAGGAGTAGGACTATGTGTACAATACAACAAATATAGTTTTGTATTTGTATCAATATACAAATTATCTTAAATAGGAATATAAGAATAGTTTACATTGGTATCAATATACAAGAATCCATATCAGTGAAATTATCTAAAGCTGATATTTTACTGAATTAGTTTATTAGTGAATACAATAATCTACCTTAATAGCCTATACCTATCAATTTCCCTTTTTTTTTCTAAAGGAGAAAACTGAGTTCAAATTTTACTGTTTCACTGCCAACCCTATAACCATCCATCCATAACCCTGAGAAAAATGAACCATTTGGGAGAGGGGTGTCATTTTCTTAGAATTACTTCTTGTTGTTTAGGGGGCGAAGGTATCTCTGTGGGTTCCTGTAAGAAAACTTAGATAATTAGGTCTCAATAGGGCTAGCCATAGTGTCTGCAGCTAGTCTCAGTAATATATAAGATTGTCTGAGATTCTGGCTAGAAGTGTAGTATGATGGACCATCTCATCTTAGAACCATCCTGAAGAGTTTTCAGTCCAAAGCTGATCATTGAGTAATGTTCTTAGGTGAAATGGCATCTTTCTGGACAGAGTAGAGTCACTGATGTGGGGCCCATCTTCATTCTGGATACTTCAGAGATTGATATTGGGAAGACTTATTTTCACTGTGGAAAACTTGAACATTATTAATATCAAAATGGAGTTTGGATTTACAGATGACATGTAAGAAAGGATTCCAAGAAATCAAGAATAAGCATGGAGAGAAATGAATCTTGATAATAATGGTCCTTAGATTATTTGTTTTCTTCTGTCTCATACCAGTTATCTCTTCTGATATGAGACAGAATCTCTTAATTTATTCTTTTAACAATATACTTGGGTTTAGAGAAGGAGAGAGCCACATTCCAACTCCAAAGCCAGCTTGATTTATAATTGAATCAGGACCACAACTATTCTAGAGTTAAAGAGATATCAATTTAGACAGTGAGATATTATCCTGTAGAGTATATGTGTACCAATAGGTTCTTCTGTAGCTAGAGTTTTCCTGCCTGGCCCACAGTCAGGACAAATCTCTCTCACCTGCCAGTCCCACAGCCACTCAGACCCGACCAAGGAAACACAGAGACCTATATTGGTTACAAACTGTATGGCCATGGCAGGCTTCTTGCTAACTGTTCTTACAGCTTAAATTAATCCATTTCCATTAATCTATACCTTGCCACATGGCTTGTGGCTTACTGGCATCTTCACATGCTGTTTCTCATCATGGTGGCTGGCAGTGTCTCTCTGACTCAGCCTTCCACTTCCCAGCTTTATTCTCCTCCTTGTCTTGCCCATACTTCCTGCCTGGCCACTGGCCAATCAGTGATTTATTTATTGACCAATCAGCAACACACTTGACATACAGACCATCCCACAGCATTCTTCCCTTCTGCTGTAGACTTCTGGGTGTCCAAGGCCTTATGATTTCTTAAAGATATCCTATAAAGACAGAAAACAGAACCCTGCCCAAACCTGTGTTTGCTAATTTTTTCTTACAACTTGTAGAGATGTCACATCGGTTGATGAGCTTTAACTTCTCCTCATCAAGGGGTTTCTCCTGTTCAAATCGAATTATTATTAAATTGGTTGGTATCTATAGCTTTTTTTTCTCCTACAGAAAACAAAAGCAAAACCCCTTCCCCAATGTAGGACATATCCTGGTTTCCATTCTGAGGTCAACACATCTTTGAAATAAACCAGTTGGTTTAGCTCAGAAGTTTTGTCTGTCACCCAATGTGTCTCTGCCGCTGTTGTCCCTTCCTCATCAGCATTGAGAAAATTCAAGGTTAACAAAGCATTATGCAATCCATTTCTAGGAGTCATTGTTACCTGTTGCTGTTAATTTAGTATATCCTTTAAAGTTCGATTGGATCATTATATGATTGCTTGGCCTGTGGGATTGTGTGGTATACCTGTAACATGCTTTATATTGTAATAAGCAAAACTTGTCTCATTTTATTTAAGACATATGCTGGAGCATTGTTAGTCTTAATTTGTACAGGTATTTCCAAGATGGCCATAACTTCTAATAGGTGTGTAATCACAATATCAGCCTTTTCAGAACTCATAGGAGTTGACCATTAAAATCCTGAGTAGGTGTCAATGGTATGGTATACATATTTTTATCTTCCAAATTCTGCAAAATGAAACACATCCATCTGTCAAATTTCATTTCTTTGTATACCTTTTGGGTTGATAACTGTAAGTAATGGAGGTTGGTTATAGAAGGAACAAGTAGGACATTTTTTCTATAATTTCCTTGTAAATTGGAAGGATGGAGAAATCCTTCTTTGAACCCTTGCTATTTACATGGTCTTTCTTATGAAATTCTGAGGCTTCTTGCACATTATCTATTAATAACTGAACAATCCCATTGTGCTAGAGGTCCTGGCAGACCTGCATGGGATCTGGTATGTGTTATAGGATTTCTGATAACTTCCTGTAATTGTATGAATAGTGAAGTTAATTCTGTATTATCAGGAATAAATAATCAGTTTCAATATGTAAAACAACTCTCTCTGCATATTGAGTCAGTGACAATATTGAGGGTTCCATGAAGTCCATTAGTACCATAAGAATGGCATATAGTTCTGCCTTTTATACAGAATTGTATGGACTTTGAGTGACTTTACTTAAGTCTCCTGATTTGTATCCTGCTTTCCCTGAGTTATTTACATCAGTATAGAAACTGGTGACTCCAGAAATTGACTTTTGCTGTACAATGTGAGGAAGGACCCATTCAGTCTTCTTTATGAATTCTATTCTCACACTTTTGGGATAACAGTTGTTAATCTCTTCCAAAAGTTATTGGAGAATCTTTGTCAGTATTCATTATCTTTGTATAATGAGGAAATTTCCTCATTAGTTAAAAGTACTGCAGTTTCTGCTAGGCCCATTTCTGTCAACTAGTGAAGTCTTAACTTTCCTTTTAAAATCAAATCAGAGATCTTTTCCATATAAGTCTTTAACTTCTTACTTGGTTTCCATAGTAGAAATATCCATTCCAATATAAAATCTTCCTTCTGCATCAAAATCCCTGTGGGGGAGTGTCTGGAGGGGAGTATGACCAGAATGCACTTAAGTTCTGTATTCACACAATCCACATGCACTCCTCATATTTTCTTTTCTACTAGAGCCAATTCCTTCTCAGCTTCAGCTGATAATTCTCTTGGACTATTTAAGTCCTTGTCCCCTTTTAGGGTATTAGCCAAATTTACTAGTCAATCTTTAGTTATTCCAATGATAGCTTGTAAGTTGGAAATGCTTCCTAACAATTTTTGAAATCATTAAGAGTCTGCAGTCAATTTCTCCTGAGTTGTACCATTTGGGGTCTATTTTTTTATAGCTCTATCTTATATCCTAAGTAATTAATAAAATCTCCTTATTGTATTTTTTCACAAGCAATTTGTAGTCCCCAACAAGGTAGAAATTTCTGTCTTCAAACATGTTTTCCAGGTACCTAACTTTGGATCAGCTAATAAGATATCCTCCATATAATAGTAAATTATAGATTGTGGAAATTTCACATGATTTATTTCCAATGTTTTTTGCAGAAAATATCAGCACAGGTGCGGGGCATTTACCCATCAACCCCACAGCTCCCCAGAGTTTTCTTGAGTGTGAGCAGCAGGAAATATTAGATAGAAGGTGCTGTGGGACTGGCGGATGAGAGAGATTTGTCCTGATTGTGGGTCAGGCAGGAAAACTCTAGCTACAAGAAGGATTTAGATTATGGAGATAAACAGATAGAAAATAAAGGATACCCTTGAGAGGGCCTGGACGGGCCCTGACTGTCTCTGCTGCAGGGTGGAGCAAAAGACCTCCCCCCGGCACAGCCAAGTGCAGACCATCTCAGACATCTGCACTCAGGCCCATGGTCCAATCATCCTCTCTATGCAGAACTGCTGGGAAAAGCCACAAAATGGGTTTTTCTAACTAGGTTCGAGGTTTTGTTTAAAATATTGGGCTGAAAATGGGCTCCCACAGGTACCCCTTTCTTAGTACATAAAAAATAACTCATTATTAATGGCATACAGCAATCTCCATAGCTGTTATACCTCCCAGTATGGCAGTAGAGGATGATGAAGATCGAATTTCTTTTTTGGATTAGGTCCAAGGTGACTACAGCAGTCTTAGCTGCATCAAGCCCTCTTTCTAAACAAAAACTCTTAATGTAATTGCAAACTTAAAGAATCCCTTAGTTTTCATCATTACCATTAACAGGTTAACATAAATATTGCTATACATATTCACAATTCTCCCAACCTTACAACTCAAAGTAAACTCTTAACAGAACCATTTGAATTAACATATGTGTTGCTATATATAGTTAACAATTTTCTCAGTCTTACAACTTTAACTCTTAATAGAATTGTTTGAATTTCTTGCTAACAGAACATAGGAAAAACTTCTGATTTTTTTTTCATCAAACTTAAATATTTCCTTAACTTCAAACCAGGGTGCATTAATATCAATAGGTTAAACATAATTTCTGCAAACATACATTTAACCTTAATTCACTCATAATTCCTCTTTTTCTTTATAAATTTTTAAAACAAAACCTCAAACCTAGTTAGAAAAAAAACCAAACATATAATTCCTACAAACACATATTGAAAAGCAATATTCTCAATCTAACCATTAACACTTTGAAAAATTTTAGCAAAACATCCAAAAGCAGTTTCTTAATAAAACTCTTCACACTTTAAAAGTAGTCTCTTAGTATACCCAATTTGCATTTCTTACTAACAAAACATGACATTAATCCACTCAAACAATTTTTTAAATTAAATAGACTAAGGAATATTCACTCTCCCTTTTCTTTATAATTTTTTTTTAAAATTTTTTCCTTATAATTTTTTAAGCAAACTCTCAAGCCTAGTTATAAAACCCACACTTTTCTGTTTTGTAACACAAAACCAGTTCCATAAGTAATTCCATTTTTACATATACAGTTCCATAAAACAATTCATGAATCACCAGCTAATAAAGTATATATGCATACACAAATTGAATCTTGACTCTAGATAGAAACAATACATTTCTTCATTTAAACAGTTCCATTTTTAGCACAAATAATTACAGAAAACAGTTCCCAGGTCATTACTATAAGTAAATTCAAGATTATCCCATTTAATGAAATCACTATTGTTCATTTCATTTCTTAAGTCCCCAAATTCAAATACATTCTGGTACTAGCCTTCCAAATATGAAGAAATCCATAACCAAATTTTTTTGTAGTTTTATCTCATTATTTTAAGCTCAAAAAGTTAAAAAAAAAATAAATTCTGGTATCAGGCTTTCACTTCCAAATATGAAGAGATGTTTTACAACCAAAACTTTTTGCAGTTAACAATTTAGTTTAAACAAGTGTCTGCAACTTTTATTCTCAAGCCAGAGACCTTTTAGGTACAGTAATATTTTAAACTGCACTGTTTTTGGTGTTAGCTCAGGTTTTTCTGTGTTGCATTGATTTTCCATGGATCTCAGCTGCTGATGCCTTGTGCTGGTTCTGGCGTCTGCCATTTTTAGCTTCTTAGCGGCTTCTGGAGCTTTTGAAACCATTCAGACTGCCTACTTTGCAGTCTACTAGGACACTACCTTCTGTGTCTCAGGTTCTTTCACCATATACATTAAGCATAGATTCACACTCAATATTTATACTTTTTACAAACTCACATATAACATATTAACATCTACTTATCTATACTTCTTAAGGAAACTGTAGAACTACTTTAGCAAATATATTTCTTATTTTCATCTTTTACAATTAGAATCTTCACTTATTTCTTATATTTTTACTTAAACTTACATTTACAAATTCTTATTTAAACTTACATTTACAATTAGTATCTTTACTTCTTATTTTTTTTTAACTAAAATGATGGTTTTTAATGGGAACCAGAGATATGGTTACAATTGTTGTAGTCACACACACACACACACACACACACACACACACACACACACACACACACACACAAAATCATGGGCAATCCTGAATTGAAAGTTTACAAAATAACAAGGGTAACACTGGGTACAGGAAGAAAAGCTGTTCCAGAACTTCAGAAACCAGGCTAATATGGCCTCTCCCTGCGATCCTGTCTGTGCTCACCCCTGGAGTCTATCTTGCCAGGGCCAAAACAGCCTCTGTCCCCACCACCCCGGCTCCCTCGGAAGCCTCTACGGTCCCCGCCTCAGCCCCGGTAGCTGCCCCGATCATAGCCTCCTCTGCCACGACGATCATCTCCATAGTTACTCGCCATGTGAGAACCTCCAGGTCCTCCTCCCGGGTCATCTGGCTTCAGGGCCTTATACTGGTTGCATTCATTTCTCCAAGAGAAGTTCATGTTCTCACATGTAGAATTAGGACACTTCCAGTTCCCAGCCCGTTGCTGTCTGCCACCTCTACCACCGCCACTGGGGAATCCTCCCCGGCCACCGCCACCACTGCCACCTCCTCCAGATCCTCCATGGCCCATGGGTCCTCCTCGCCCTCGGCCTCCACGACCATTTCCACCACCCCGATTGAAGTCAGCTCGGCGGGTAGCAAATGAAACCTTAATGGGATTCCCAGAGAATTCTTTACCATCAAACCAGTCGATAGCTGCTTTAGGAGAAGGTGGGTCCTCAAATGAGATTGTTGCCTCATCTTTCAGCTTGACAGTTTCCCTGTCTGTATACAAATTAATCATAGGCTGTCTAGTTTTCTTATTTGTCTTAATAATTCCAATCTGCTTGAAGTAATCAGCCACTGATTCAATTGTAACATTCTCGCCCAGGCCTTGCACAAAGATGGTGTTGTTGTCTGAATTATCCTGTTCAGAATCATGATGTGATCCTTGATCCCGAGGGCCACCAAATTTATTGAAGCCACCTCGGTCACATCCATCCATGCCTCCTCTGCCTCCTCGGCCACCTCCATGGCCTCTGGGTTCATAGCCACCACTGCTTTGGTTTTAACTACCACCACCGCCCCTACCTCGGGCCCCCATGGTCCTCTTGGCCTCCTCCATAGCCACCACCACCGCCACCACTCTGGTCCTGATTGCTGTAACCACTGCCGCCACTGCCACCACTCATGGAAGACTGATCTTGGCCATAGTTGCCTCCACCAACCCCTCCAAGACCTCCACTGCTGCTGTTGTATTGGTTCTGTTGTCCATAACCCTGAGGTGGGTTATAGGAGCTTTGTTGTTGTCCATAGCTTTGTTGTTCTCAACCATAGCCAGACTGTTGGCCATAGCCTCCATTCTGGGGCTGCCCATAGCTGCTGCTCTGAGAACTGCTACCATAACTTCCCAAGGTGCTGCTAGAAGCTGGCTGTTGGCCATAGCCAGGGTAGGAGGACTGCTGCCCATAAGAAGATTGGGAACTTTGGCTGCTGCCATAGCCTCCAGTGGAACCATATCCCTGGGGAGCTGACTGAGTGCCATAGCCTGTGTTTTGGGTCTGTCCATAAGAAGACCCATAGCTGCTCTGGCCATATCCTGAAGTGTCAGCTGACTGGTCATAACCACTGTAACTCTGCTGGTCATAGAGTTGTTTGCTCTGCTGGGAGTATCCCTGCCCAGACTGGGTAGGATAGGCCCCATAGCTTTGAGTTGCTTGTTGGGTATAGTCGTTTGAAGACATGTCCGCATTTGCATGCACAGTCTGCCCAGCAACAGGATTCCAGGTGCAAGGACTGCATCCTGACTTATTACAAGCTTATTACTACATGTCTTAAGATTACCTTAGATACTTCTTGCAAGTTTGTATTCTTAAAGGAACTCTATAGATGTATTTTACAAACTTATATAGGGCTACCATTAGCATATATTTAACTAAGCAAACACCTAAACATTTCTTAACACAGATCTAACAAGACAGAATAATTTCTACAAACTCACATATTTTATTTTCATCATCTTCTACTTCTTACTCTTAATTATCACCACTATCTCTGTAAGAAAGACTCTCTTAACTAGACAGGAAGTACATACATCATTTCTAAAGTTTAGAGTTTATAGTCAGCTTTGCTATACAACACTGGGATTTAGTGAGTGTTGTCATTATAGAGTTGTGATACTTGTTGCTAGGGGACTGTAACATTCTCGGGATGAAGCCACACCCCAAAGTTGCTGAGTTCTCTCAGCCATTCCGGAACCAGCAGAGATGCATTGTCAGTGGTAAACGTTTTTTAACTAGAGGCTGTCCCTTCACCCAAATTCATAATAGCTCCCCTAAGTGCTTCAATTCAGAAAAACATTTCTATTACAGGAGTACTTTTGGTTTGTTCTACCAAAAAACTTCACGCTGAGGGTGAAATTACCATATTTACCTGCTGTAAAGCTCTTTGCCCAAATACTGCACAGCTATTAGGTGATATAAAGTATTTTTCTAAAGGAACTAGTAAAGCCCAAAGCAGCACAGCTCTGAACTCTATTTCCTCACTGTTTGCATTAACCAGTGACAAAACCTCAGAAACACTAATTGGGCCTCTTTCATTCTGGTTCCTTTATAGGAACGTCATTGGAGCTGACCCTTCCTTAGTTCCACACTCCTTACCAGATGCTCCGGTAACCACCGAGCTTCATTCTCCTCTTGTGAAAAAACACAAACATGTCCTCGACCCCATATTAACACAGGATCGGGACCCTTCCATAATCCCGAGCAGGGATCTTTCCATTTCAATTGAGCAAAAGTTGCTTTGGTTCCACTGTGCCAAAAATCTATCTGTGGTATACTGCTCATGGACATCCATATTCAAAAAGTTCAGAACAAAAAGAGCATGATTTAATGCATTATGTGGTGATTGAGGGTAAATTTCTTTCTTTTTTATTTTTATTTTTTTGAAGTTGTATTTTAAGACTGCTATGAGCCCTTTCTACAATACCTTGTCCCTGAGGATTATAGGGAATACCTGTTTTATGTACGATTTCCCATTGGGTACAAAATTGTTGAAATGCCTTACTAGTATATCCAAAATCATTATCAGTTTTAATAATTTTTGTTGTACCCATATATGAAAAACACTTCAAGCAGTGCATAATTACACATTTTGTAGCTTCACCAGGTTGTGCACTAGCCATTAAAAATCCTGAATAAGTGTCAATGGTCACATGTACATATTTTAATTTGCCAAATTCTGCAATATGAGTAACATCCATTTGCCATAGATGATTAGGAAGAAGACCTTGAGGGTTTACCCCTAAGTGAGGGACAGGAAAGTATTTTGGACATACCCCACATCGTTTAACTATTTGATGAGCTGCTTCTTTGGTAAGATTGAAATGTTTTCTTAAGCTTTTCCTATTTTGATGATGAAGAGCGTGTGACTGTTGAGCCATTTCCACTTGGGATAATGCTACTATCTTCGTTAGCTTATCAGCCATTGCATTACCCTCAGCTAAAGGACCAGGAAGACTGGAGTGAGCTCTAATATGGCACATTTGTTGACACAACATTTTGACTTGATTGTTGTTAGTTCTAATATATTCACCAAAACTGTTACTATTCAAAGGAGTCAAGAGCATAAATGTTCTTTCATGAAACATATCCTTCATTAGCTTACTCTGACAAAAAGCATTTTCAGGATTTAGTATTTTCATTTCATTAGCTTTAACTCTTGATGTTATCATTATTAGCAGCTGTGATATTTAGCATTGATTTCTTATAAGGAACTTTCAGGTGAAGCAACTATTTTTTTAAGACAGATTTTTCTGACATTTGTTTCCTATCTATAAAGCAGTCATTTCTTTTCAAATGTCTGTTTCCTTGTTTCCTTACTAGATTTGCAAAGTAATCATTCATTGCCAGCAGTTTGTTCAAAAGGTAAAGAACTTTATTTTCCCATAGGTTTCTTCATATCTAAAACAATGTTCAGTTTATGGACTGCTTTCTCAAGGATTTTAAAGTGGCTTGTTTGCTCTTAAAGGTAGCTTTTTGTCATCCAACTACTGTAAAAACTTTGCACAGCTATTAGGGTAGATAAGGCATTTTACCAACAGAGCCCCAAACTGAAAAGTTCCTAGTTCCGTATCCTTTCAATTTTTCATTGGAACTGACATTCAACAAACTCTAAGATGATTTTCCTCCTTATTCTTTTGGTGGCACACGCCTTTAATCCCAGCACTCGGGAGGCAGAGGCAGGTGGATCTCTGTGAGTTCGAGGCCAGTCTGGGCTACAGCATGAGTTCCAGGACAGGCTCCAAAGCTACACAGAGAAACCCTGTCTCGAAAAACCAAAAGAAAAAAAAATTAAAAAAAAAAGCTACATTTTAAGTTTACTATGGACGTCTTTTTGAGCTGACAAAAGTCTTTCAGGGCAATTTTGCCATCTTTAGTGGAAAAAAATACCTTTCCCAGAATGCATTTCTATTATATCAGTCCTTTATTGCAAGCTAGCTTATGGACTCCACTTCCCATAGTTCTTTTCGGGTCTAAAAGTCACTTACGAAGTTTTTTCCCAGAAAGTTTGAACCAAGTTTTTTGCTTTTGCAATGGGAGATTTGAAGAAGCATTTTAAGTTTTCAATTATGGGACACTGGGAGATTTTTGTTCTCTTCTCAGCTGACTTAACAGGTGTCTTTGCTTCATTTGACACTGGCCCCATATCCGAACGGCACCTGCCTCATTAGTGTGCATTGAGGCTGGCATTCCTGATAGCAACTTTCCTTGGGGCTTGTGTTTGCCTTAGCCAGTAAGTGAAAAACAAAAATCTTTACAACAGAGCTTTTCCATAGCTCCTTCAGAGATTTTCTCCCACATATCTTTATCTCATTTTGCTTGTTCCTCCCCGCAGGTGCAGAGCTTCAGATATCTCAGCTGCTCTGTTCCTCTACTAGATGCCTTTGGAGATAGGGGCTTTTTTTTTCTCCCCCCAAATCTGCCTCAAATTCTAGCAGCTTTTTCAGGTCATGCATTTTCTGGGGAGGATTATGTCCCTTTTCTGTTTCTTCAGAGTCTTTCCCCAAGACAGTTCCCAGTTTGGTCTCAATTTATCCCCTGTGCCCCAGAAACATTTCCCAATGCCACAGTGACAGGTTTCTTTTGCTTCTGAAGGTAGGGGCTTTAGTCCGTTTCTGTTTTTAGGGTCTGTGAGGTTTGTGTTCATAAATCAAGTTTGGCAAGGGAGGTTTTTGCCATGTCTAAGCTCACATTAGGACAGGTATTTCACCTGACCCAGTCCCCCAGTGGGTTGCATTTGCTTGTCCAGGTGCTTAAGGACAGAGTTTATGCCAGAGGCAATCACCCCTTAGGGCTACACTCCCTCATCTCACTGGGAATCAGTTGAAACAAAGCTTTTCTCAAAAAGATGCTTTCTCTGATAGAAAAGAAAGCTTTACTCCTGGATAGTTCTGTTCTGCCCTGGCTGGGCTCTTTCCCCAGACAGCATTCTTGACTCGGCAGACCAACTGAAGATGCAGTTTGGCTTTATTGCTTTCCTACTAAACAGTTTCCTGCCCTATTGTACTCTTTGTGGCTGTTCACCCATACCATTCCAATCATTTCTTTCAGGGTACTCTGACCCACTGTCTTTTACTAGCTTGAAGAGACAGAGCTTAGAAGAGATTTTTAGGAATTTGTCCCTGCCTCCTGCATTGCAGGGAGGATTTTTACGCTTGAAAGTGAACTTAGAGAGGTTTTGTTGTCTTAAGAGGTTCATTGTTTTCCCTTAGAACTAATCACAAGTGGTCTCCATACTAATATCTTCAGGTGATTCTAATTTTTGTCCTTCTGAGAGAAAGTTAAAGGCTTTAGTTTTTAAGTTTTTTAAGAGCTTTTAGTTTGAGAGAGAAAGATTAAGGCCTCTTAGAGAGATTTTCCCTCCAAATTTTCCAAGAAAAGCTTTTAGTTTAAGAGAAAGATTTTCTTTTTCCTAAGAGAGAAAGACCAACTTTCTCCAAAACTTCTAAATTTTAAACTTTTTGGCTTTTTACACCCCCATTTTTGCCTCAGGGAGAAAAAACTTTCTCCTGCTGCTTGGACTTAGCATTTCAGCTGTCCCCAGGTCAAAAGCTTCCATAGGAAACTTTTTCTTCCCCATAAGCTCAAAGAAGAGCTTTTTTACTACCATAAAGCTCAAAGAAAGATTTTTTCCCCAGTTTGCGTTTATAGCCCCCAAAGTTAGAAAATTGAAGAGTTTTTCTGTTTAGTTGCCTTACTTTTCTACACAATCTTACACTTCTAAGTTTTTCCTACACTATATTACTACACTATACCATATACTTATTTTTTACAGATAGAAATTGAGAAAGGGATAGAAGATAGAAAATTTTGACAGAAGAGAATTTTGCGCTGAAGCATTGGACATCCTTCCAGTCCATTTTCCTTTTCTCTCGAGGATAAAACCCCTGCTTCTTAATAATATATATATTTCATAACACTGGGCATGCCCCCTTTTCACTGGCAGAGCTGACTCACCCTTTCTCCAAAACTCTGTAATAAAACTCTTATTTTCCTTTATCTTTAGTCCCTATTACTTTGTCTTTAGTCCCTGTTTATGGCGCCATTCTGCGGGGCTATGGCGCCATTCTGCGGGGCATTTACCCACCAACTTCACAGCTCCCCAGAGTTTTCTTGAGTGCGAGCAGCAGGAAATATTAGATAGAAGGATTTAGATTGTGGAGATAAACAGATAGAAAATAAAGGATAGCCTCGAGAGGGCCTGGAACCTATTCCAATGGGCCCTGACTGTCTCTTCCCCAGGGTATTTATAGAGACACCAAGGGGTGGAGCAAAAGACCTCCCCCCAGAACAGCCAAATGCAGACCATCTCAGACACTTGCACTCAAGCCCATGGTCCAATCATCCTCTCTATACGGACCTGCTGGGAAAAGCCACAAGGAACCTGAAAACAGACTCCCACACACAGGGTAGGGCTATTTAACATTCCCTGTGGGAGGGTCTTCCAATTATATCTTGTAACTGGCTGGGGTTATTATAATTAAGTACTGTGAAGGCAAATTTTTCTCTATCCTTTTCTTGTACAGTTATGGTAAAGAAACAGGCCAGGCAGTGGTGGCATATGCCTTTAATCCCAGCACTCAGGAGGCAGAGGCAGGTGGATCTCTGTGAGTTCAAGGCCAGTTTGGTCTACAGAGTGAGTTCCAGGACAGGCTCCAAAGCTACACAGAGAAACCCTGTCTTGAAAAAACTAAAAAAAGAAAATAGAAAAAAATGATAAAGAAACAGTCTTTTAAGTCAATATTATAGGCCATTCTTTGTGCAGCAGAGAGGGCAAGGGCATCCCATTCTGTAGGGATCCCATAGGCTGAATTACTTTATTAATAGCTCTCAGATCTGTTAGCATTCTCCAATTTCCAGACTTTTTTCTAATAACAAATTCAGGAGAATTCCAAGGGCTGGTAGATTCTTCAATGTGTGGAGCATTTAACTGCTCTTGAACCAACTGTTCTAAAGCTTGTAGCTTCTCTTTTGTCAAAGGCCATTGTCCAACTCAGACAGGTTTATCAGTTAGCCATTTTAAAGGTAGGACTGTTGGTACTTCTGAGAGTTCAACAACAGTTGTGCTTTGTATATGTACAGCCTGAATGGTTGGTGGCTGTTTTTTATAGTATGTTATAATATTATTCCTAGCAACATGCATTGGTCTGTATTGCCTTTCTGAGACTGTAAGAATTTTAATCTGAGTATTCCACTGCTGTAATAGATCTCAGCCCCTAAGTTTCATCACTACATTTGCCACATATAGCCTCAGTCTTCCACCCTGTCCTTCTTGCCCTATGCATTCAACCCATCTGAAACTTTGTTTTACTTGAGATAAGGTTCCATTCTCTAGAAATTGGACATCTACCTCTTGAAGAGGCCTATTTGGGTACCATGATTTTGGTGTAATTATAGTCACAACACACCCATGTCTACCAGGCCCTCTAAAACAATGCTATTAATTCAAAGTCTAAGCTTTGGTCTTTGCTCATTTATGAAAGTCTGCCAAAATATTCATTTTATTGTGTTCTTAGGAACTTTTGATTCATCTATCAGAGTTGTTCTATCAAGTGCAGTATTGTTATTTCACAGTAGACACTGGGTCATTTAATTGTCCTGGAAAGAAATTTCCTCCACAGTGGCTGGAAATATTTGGACCATGTTCAGTTTGGGGGCCTACAAGAGGCCTGCTGAGGCATTTCCCACTCGTAAAGTGTTGCCTAATATATCTATTGTTGACCTGCACTCATTGGTCCAATGTTGGCCTTTGCTGCATCTTCTACATAATCCAGAAGGGTAAGGTCTCCTGTTTGTGTTATTTCCAGAAGGAGTATTGCTTCTACAAGCACCCTGTGTACAGTTTCTACTTATATCACCTGGTGGCCACAGTTAAGACATTTGGTACCTTGAGGCCTCCTTCCACCTCTGGAAATTGCCTCTCCTATCCAAGCCTCATTACCATAGTAAAGAGACTCAACATTAGTATATTGAATTCACTCTTCAAAAGGTACTGACATGACCTTTAATGGTGTAAGTATTCTTTTGCATTCTTCATTAACATTGTTAAATGCCAAGGACTCAGTTAATACTGGTCTTAGTTCTTTGTCTGACACTGCTTTTTTTTTTTATAACTATGGTCAGCCTTTGTAAAAAACAGTAAACAGTTCTTGTGCCCCTTGGAAAATTTTTGCGTATATCTCAGTTTCTTTTCCTGGTTCTGGAATTTTTCCCAAGTATTTAAAACTGCTGTACATCATAGGGAAATTATATGCTTATCATAAGTAGCTTGTACATTTCTATCAGTGAAACATCTCTCAACAAGAATTTGATATTGGGAGATCTCAAAACCTCTGATCTTATCCTGCTATTCCAGATTTCTAAATTCCTCTCTCAAGCAGCTTTTCCATTGTAACTGCTGGCTATATTCTGGAAAAGCTGAGATTAACTGATTCCAATCATCTGGTTTGATTTTATTTGTGGAAGACCATGTAATTAACATATGTTTTACATATGCTGAGTGTATGCCATATGGGACCACCACTTCCTCAATGTTTTTTAAATCTCTGATAGGAATAGGTTGCAACATATATTCTACACATGGCTAAGGATGTCTATCATCTGCTGCCCTCTAACAAGATAATTCATTGTATGAGAGCCATTTGGATGAATTGTATGGCCTTGCCTTTCTGCCTATTAGGTCCCTTGTCATCTTTACTGACAGTTTCTTTCAGAGCTTGCAACCAAGCACCTAGGGTCACTTGCAGTGAGTGAACCTCCTCTGTTCTAAGAGATTCCAGAGATTTCATGGAATCATGCAAATTTTTATGTCATTCTGAAACACATGATTCCATATCCTTTGGTTTATCATTAATGATAATCTTTCTTCCTTATAAAGTATCTGAATACTGGCACTATCACTCTGGAGAGTTATTGTTTTATTCTTTAAATATTCATATTTATTACCAATAGAATCAAATCTGGTTGTACATTTATTAATGGACTGAAATTTTTGTAGCAAGTTAGCTCATTTGAAACAAAGGATCATTTTATTTAAGTCTTTCTTACTACCTTGTATATCCTGGGTAGCAGATTCCAGAGAAAGTATCTTTTTACTTAAATCTTCATTACTACCTTGTAAAATCTATATCGTTTCCAATAATTACTCATCTTTGTTATTATTGTTAAACCAGTTTTTCAGTGCTTTGTGAATTATTATGCTAAATGCTAAAATGTTTTATATCATATATGTCCCAGGAAGGTTGTATAAATCTTGAAAAAAATTCATCCATTATACAAGCAAAAAGGTTTTTAAATTCTTGTGATATAATATTTTCTTCCATGTTTTGAGAAATATTCAAAAATTGCAAGGAAAATTTCATTAATTTGTTTATTTATAAAACAGTTTTAAGGTATAAAATTATCAAGTACTCTTACCTTGGATGAAATCCTTGATTGCTGGTATTTCAGTTCTTGTGATTTTTTGGGGGGGATGGGTGGGTGTAGTATCATTGCTTGATTAGTAGGTGTCACAGGTGCAGCACCAAAACAGGTCTGGTGAAAACTGACTCAGGTCCTTGAATGGCTCCTGTAAATTAAGCACTTAGTCAGTCAACCTCTGCTGCATGAGCTGCCTGGTCTACGGACTCCCCACAGGGCTGTTGTATGTAGCTGGTTACCTGAGCAGAGGTCAGGCCCTTCCTGGGGGGTTTGGGCTGTGTAGGCTCTGCAGGGTGGATAAACTCACCAGCAGCTACCTGAGTGTATTAGGGTTTAGTCATGCAAGTAGCCCCAGTGAGAATGTGTGGAGTTCTGCTCCACATGGTTGGGACTGAGTGGCTATGGGGTGCTAGTGAGGCTGACCTGCACACAACCCTCTGAGTCAATCTGCTGCCACTGCTGCAGAGTCTATAGGCAGAAGCTACAGGGAGTGTGGAGTCTTTTTTTTCACATGAGTGTCACTTATGATCAATCCATGTGAGTCTATTAAATGGGTAACAGAATTTATTAAGATATAACTTAAGGAAATACACTCAGGATTACAGAATGGAGTAGATAGCAGAAGTTGTCCTCTGATCTGACTGGGAGTGAATTCACCTTGCAGGCAGAAGCAGGGAAAATGGGCATGTGACCCTTCTCCAACTCCTTATAAGAGGTCATGTATAACAGCAGGAAGCACCACTTCCTTTGGGTCATATAACCCAAAGTCATGGGTGGAACAAATATCACTGCACCTTTTTGTTTCTGACTCTGTTAAATTGGATAGTCTCTGCCTTTTGGTTAGTATGGATAAGGGTTTGTCTATTTTGTTGGTTTTCTCAAAGAGTCAATTCTTTGTTTCTTTGATTCTTAGTAATGTTCTCTTTTTAAAAATTTTATTGATTTCAGCCCTCAATTTGATTTTTTCTTGGTGTCTACTCCACCTGGGTGAGTTTGCTTCTTTTTCTTCTAGAGCTTTTGGGTATTCTGTTAAGTCACTACTGTGAGATTCCTCTGACTTCTTTATGTAGGCATTTAGAGCTATGAACTTTCCTCTTAGTACTGCTTCCATCATGTTCCATACATGTGGGTATGTTGTGCATTCATTTTCATTGAATTCAAGGAAGTCCTTAATTTCTTTCTTTATTTTTTCCTTGACCCAGTGGTGATTCAGCTGGGCATTATTCAGTTTCAATGGGTTTGTAGGCTTTCTGTAATTTGTGTTGTTGTTGAATTCTAATTTTAAGGCATGGTGGTCTGATAAAATACAGGTGGCTCTTCCAATTCTTTTGCATGTGTTGAAATTTCCTTTGTGACCAAGAATATGGTCAATTTTAGAGAAGGTATATTCTCTTGTGTTTGTGTGGAATGTTACATAGATGTCTATTAAGTCCATTTAAGTCATAACATATGTTAATTCCCTTATTTCTGTTAAGTTTATGTCTGGCAGACCTGTTTATTGGTGAGAGTGGAGAGTTCAAGTCTCCTACTACTAGTGTGTGGGGTTTGATGTATAATTTAAGCTTTAGTAATGTTTCTTTTACATATGTGGGTGCCTTTTTATTTGGAACATAATTGTTCAGAATTGAGACTTCATCTTGATGGACTTGTCCTATGATGAATATGTAATGTCTTTTTCAATTTCTTTTGATTAATTTTAGTTTGAATTCTATTTTGTTGGATATTAGGATAACTACACCAGTTTGTTTAAGTCCATTTGATTTGAAAGACTTTCTTCAGCCCTTTCCTCTGAGATAGTCTGTCTTTAAAGTTGAGGTGTGTTTCTTGTATGCAGCAGAAGGATGGATTCTTTTTTTTGTATCCATTTTGTCTCCCTGTGTCTTTTTACAGGCAAATAGAGTCCATTGATATTAAGGCATATTAATGACCAGTGATTGTTAAATTCTGTTATTTTTTTTGTGGTAGTGTTGTTTTTGTTTCCTTTCTTTGGGATTTGTTGGTGTGGGATTATCTATTGTCTGTGTTTTCATGAGTGCATCTAAATTCCTTGAGTTGAATTTTTCCTTCTAGTGCTTTCTGAAGGGCTGGATTTGTGGATAGGTATTGTTTAAATCTAGTTGCATCATGGAATATTTTGTTTACTCTGTCTATGGTGATTGAGAGTTTAGCTGGGTATAGCAGTCTGGGCCACCATCCATGGTCTCTTAGTGTCTGTCTACATAATGTCTGTCCAGGACCTTCTGACTTTCAGAGTCTTTATTGAGAAGTCAGATATTATTCTGATAGGTCTGCCTTTATATGTTACTTTGCCTTTTTCCTTTGCAGCTCTTAATTTTTCTTTATTCCATGTGTTTGATTGCTTTTTCTTGGTTCTCTTGGCTTTCTTTAAGGGATTTATTGATTTCTTATAATTTTTGTTTGCTTTTCCCTTGATTTCTTTAAAGGAATTTTTCATTTCTTCCTTAAAGGCCTCTATCATCTTCTTGAAGTCATTTTTAAGGCCATTTTCTTCTGCTTCTTCTATGTTGGGATGCTCAGTCTTGCTAATGTAGAACCACTATGGTCTTGTGGTGCCATATAGCTCTTTAAGGTGTTGAATTTATTCTTGCACTGGCATCTTCCCATGTTATCCTTCAGTCAGTGCAAACAGTGTCTGTCTCAGGGGGCCATTCTCGGGTCATTTAACACTTTCAGTCTTATTGGAGCTCTTTGTCCAACCAGAGCTCTTGGTTGAATCAGAGCTCTTGACTCAATCTGAGCTGGCAGAGTCTGTGTCTTATGGAGCAGCTGAGGTGTCAGAGGTTGGGTGGGTTAAGGTGGTGGCATGGTGCTTGTGGTTACAGATTCTGGTGGGAGGTGGTGGTTGTTAGGCCTGCCTGCAAGAGTCCTGATTACTGGTCTACAACTGGGGCTGCAATGGGTGGGGTATGAATTCACTGTGCTTTTGGGCCTAAAGCCTAGAGACTGGGGTGATCTGCTAGGAGAAAAAAGACTCACTTCTTGGTCTAATTGGAGATGGTTGAGTCTGTGGCTCAGGGAGCAGTTTCAGTCTTGGAGGATGTGTGGATTTGGGGGGTGGAGTGGTCCTTTTAGGTTATAGCATCTGGAGGAGGATGGTGGTAGTCAGATCTGCCTTCAGGACTTCTTCCTGCTGGCCTGTAACTGGGGCTGCAATGGTTAGGGGTATGGTGACATTGGTTGTTCCTTAAAGTTTAGAGGCTGGGGTGATTGGCTAGAACAAAGACTTACCTCTTTGTACAATCAGAGCTGGTGGGTCTTCTACCCTCACAATTCTCCCATAAGGGAATGTCCTGGTCTATTACTCTTTTTCTAATATACTGTACTATTCTGATTTTCCTAATGGAATGTTGAAATCTTGCCCCTAATGGCCTCAGTCTCTGAAACTGAATTGTAGACATTTCATCCTTTGGATCAGGAGGGTCTAACAAAACTCTAACTTTCCTGTTCTTGGTGTAATTAGGAGGGCACAATGGGATTCCTGGTTTGGAGGTGGTGGGGATTTTTTCCAAAGAGTTATTTTGTTTAGAGAGCTACCATTGTCCAAATTTTCATTATTTATCAAAGTCCACAAAAAATTTTCTGAAAGGGAAAGTAATTAGTAATGATAACCAATAAAATAAAAGTTAAAAGGTCTGAAGAAGTATGGTCTGCAATGATGAAATACTGGAACTTTGTCAAGCAGCAATATTTTCCATGTGGTCCATGCCAATGATCATGGTTTTTTTTCTGTCTGTTTATATGGTGCATTATCTTATCAGGTAATGTTTGTTGAACCATCCCTGCCTCTCTGGGATAAAGCCTACTTGATCGTGGTGAATGATCTTTTTGAAATATTCCTGGATTCTTTGCAAATATTTTATTGAGAATATATGCATCAATGTTCATAAGAAAAATTGTTCTATAATTCTCTTTTTTTGTTGGGTCCTTTTATTATTAATCTCACTGATTGAAAATAAGACCACTACCATTGTTAAAAGCCAAATTTGAAGAAATATTTAATTAAATCCTGGCCAGGTGGATGGGTCTGGCCAAGTCTATATGCAGGTACATGGAAAATGGTCCAGATTTATGTATAGCAAGGGCTTAAGAAGGAAAACACATAATTCATTTCATTTCCCATCATGTCTAATCAGGGACAACCATATATACTGACATATTTCCTGCCTTCATACCTCCCACCCACATGTCATCAAGACATCCAGTGTAGTTGGGTAAAACAAACTTATTTAGGGGAATGAAAACATGCAGCTATTATCTTTCACAAACAATAGCCGCCAGCATTTCAGGAACTATTTTTCCTTGCATAAGGGGTTTGCAGATCAGAGGCATTTTTGTTCCATAGATCTCTAAGGTATAGTAGTCAAAACTTAAAATGTAACTTTGACTCTCACATTTCCCCCTCAAGTTGTGTCCTGAGTCAAATCCTTGATTTTGTGATAGGTACCTGTCTATATTGTGATCTAATAACTATCAGCTTAATGGTACTCAGACAGGAATTATCATTTAGTTAAAATATCAATAATGCAAGAGCAAATGGCAATTAGCAGAAGCAGAATGGCAAAAGGGCCTTGTGATGGCAGAAAGAGAATAGGAACCAGTTATTTACTTCATCTCAGGTACTCTTTTTTGCAATGATTTTTTTTCAGTACAGCCAGATTATTTCTAATGATTTCTGAATAGTTTGTATAATAATATAAATTTTCTCTTAAATCTATAGAATAACCCCTTTGTCTTAAATAGAGCAGGTTAAGTGTCCTTATAGAACTATTTAAGCTAGTGGATCCACATGTTGATATATCTGCATCTACTTCATTTTAACAGCTACATTTTCTGGTATGCCAATGGACACTATAGTTAACTATTTTGTCCCTTATGCAAGGGAGTTTCCTTTTGATCTAACATTCCAGCCTGCTGTGGAACAAGGGGTGATTTTCTCTCTTCTGTAACTACTGCCTGCTGAACCTAGGACATTGTTGTCAGGGCCTAGGAATGCTGAAAAGTTACTCAAAGGCAAAAGGGGAAATCAGCCAATGGGGCATTCATCAGAAACATCTGGTTCTCTGACCCAGCTGGAAACAGGCAGCATTCACATTGGCTGGACTGGTCTACATCAGCTTTCAGCGCATCCAGGGCTTGCAGTCATTTGGAACAAGTTGCAGTCAGCAGCTGGTCCTTAGATGTTGTAACTGGAGGTTTCTGTCCCACCAGCAACTTCCAAATACCCAGCAACTGCTTCCCAAATTACCACATAGAGGTTTATATTAATTACAAATGCTTGCCGAATGGCTCAAGCTTATTACTAGGTAGCTCTTACATTTAAATTAACCTATATTTCTTATCTATGCCTTGCCACACAGTTCATAGCTTGTCACCTCAATTTTTATATGCTTTGCTTCCTTGGCAGCTGGCTGGCATCTGCTGACTTCACCTTTCCCCTTCCCAGAATTCTCCTACTCTGGCTCTTTTGCTCAGTTTCTTCTTGCCCTGCTATTGGCAAATCAGTTTTATTATTAACAATGAGCATAATCCACAGCATTTCCCTATTTTTGTCCAATTAAAAAGGAAGGTTTTAACCTTAATGTAGTAAAATTATATACAACAAAACAGTTATGATCAAGTCGTGACTGGAATATTCTGTGAGGCTGGCTCATCTCAGCCAGCAGCCTTGAAGCTGTTCTGGATGCAGAACTCAGAGAAAACTGCAACAGGGACACTCTGAAACATTGGATCATTTGGGCCATCTGTTCCCATCAGAGGTTTTTCAGAAGGTCTTCCTCTATTAGACCTGATTTTCTTTAACCCAGAATGAATACAGAGCCTTTCATTTCCTGTGGAAATAAAAGCAGACCTCCTTTCTCAAAGTAACATATCTTTTTATTTATTTATTTTTTTGAGACAGGTTTTCTCTGTGTAGCTTTGGAGCATGTCCTGGAATTTGCTCTGTAGACTAGGTTAGCCTCAAATTTACAGAGATCTGCCTGCCTCTGCCTCCTGAGTGCTGGGATTAAAGGCATGCATTACCACCACCCAGCCAAAACATTCTTTCTTTTTTTTTTCATTTTTTGAGACAAGGTTTCTCTTGAAACATGTGGCCTTGGCTGTCCTGAAACTCACTCTGTAGACCAGGCTGGCCTCAAACTCACAGAGATCTGCCCACCTTTGCCTCCTGAGTGCTTGGATTAAAAACATGCACTACCACCTCCCTAACTTAAATTTTAAAGTCAATATATTTTCAAAATATATAGGTTGGTCTAATCTAGAATCTTTTATAATCAAATGTCTCTCAGCAGTTATTATTTGTTCATTAGTCATCAAAAAATTAAAGACAACACAATAATGTACACTATCCAGACTTTCTGCATAATTTCCATCTTTAAGTAGTTTATTATATATTTTTACTATTACTCTATTTCTCTTTTTAAGGATTTTGTCTTTTTTCTTTCAACCTTACATATATTTTTAAACAGACTGTACCCTGTTTAGAGTTTTTTTTTTGGTCCAAATCTCTCCTTACTGTGTATTTTTTTTTTTACCCTTTTGGTTAGCATGAGCAAAACCATAAACTGCCATGCAGCATGCTGGCAGTTTGTGATGATACTTTAAGTCTGCAGGCAGAGGCTGAGAGAAGTCTCTCTGTACTACAGTCCACATGAGTGACTGCAAAAACCCACCATACTGCTTAGCTCATGGTGGCTATCAGTCAGCTCCATCTCATAGGCAGCTCTTGGGAGACATGTCTCTGGGGAGAGATACTTCTGACATGAGACTCTGAGACTAGAAAACTCAGAACGTTTTTTAAGTTTCTCAGTTTTTATGTCGATCAGTGTTCCCACTGGGTGACATACAGAATTGGAAACTTGTCTCTGTCCTGTCCCATACAGCATCCACTTCCAAATAATCATTCAAAGGCTTATATTAATTATAAATGATTGGCCAATGACTCAGGCTTATTACTAGCTAGCTCTGACATTTAAATTAACCTATATTTTTTTATCTATATTTTGCCACAAAGCTCATGGTTTTTTATCTAATTTTTTACATGTCTTGCTTCCTCGGTGACTGGCTGGTGTCTTTTGACTCCATCTCCCCTCTTTTCAGAATTCTCTTAGTCTGGTTCTTGCACTCAATCTCTTCCTGCCCAGCTATCATCCAAACAGCTTTATTTTTAACAATGGGCATAACCCATAGCAGGTTATATTTGTCACACAAGTGGAAATCTGCTGAAACAGATATAGACCAGGGACAAAAAATTAAAATTTAGGAAATTAAAGATAAATATTACATTTGGAACTTTCTGACCCATTAATCTTAGTAGTTGGGGAAGGGGAGGCACCCCAAGACCAGAAGAGAGAGAAAGAGAGAAATATTCCATCCTCAGGAATAGACAAGTGGGAAAAGTTAGGTTGTATTTATCTGGAATTGTTTTGAACTATGAAAGGTGGATCCAAGTCTTATGACTCACCAGGTTCTCTGAAGCTTACATGATTTTTCTTAGTTTACAAAAAGACATAAAAGTTTCAGATATGTTAGCATTAGCAATCTGTACTGAAATGCACACTGTAGAAAAAGCTGGTATACCAATCTGTACTGAAGTCCACTATAGGCAGACAGATCTCTCCTGCCCACCAGTTTTCAGCTAACCACTCAGAGGTTTAATATTACTTATAAATGATCAGTTTGTAGCTCAAGCTTTTACTAACTAGTTCTTACATTTAACTGAACTCATAATTCTTATCTAGGTTTAGCCACATGGCTTGGTACATTTTCTCAGTATGGCATTCTCATCTTGCTTCCTCTGAGACTAGCTGGTGACTTCTAAGTCTGCCCTTCTCCTTCCTAGCATTCTCAGTTTGGCCACCCCACTTATACTTCCTGCCTGGCTATTGGCTAATCAGTATTTTATTAAACCAATTCGAATGACAAATCTTTACAATGTACAAGAGGACTATTCTACAACAATCCACAATGTGGAAAAAGCAGGTAACTGGTGTCTGTAAAACAGCTGGAGTAGACTCCCACATTTGAGTTCTAGAAAAAGGTATAGATTTGAATAAAAAACACAGACAGTTTTGCTCTGTCCAGAGAGCCATATATATATTAGAAAAAATGTCTTTAGTTCAATGAGAAGCACCTTTAAGTTTATCTTAGAAGACAAACAAAAGAAATCTAAAATCTTGAACTTGTGACTGAACAGTATGTAGCCAGTGCTCTTTCAGTTCATCAAAACTCCATTGCTCAATGTTAAAACTCTGAACTTTTAAAATCTTAGTCTAACAAAAGCAAAGAAGGAGAAAGAAATCTGAAACTTTTGCATTTTCACATACCTTAAATCATGTACTTATACCTTTACATCTTGTATTTACATCTCAAATCACTTTCTGTAACCCTCAGAATTTATTTAAACTTTCACATCCTCAGACCTTTATATATCTTAGACCTTTAGAACTTGCATAGACTTTCATATCCTCAGACCATTACATACCTTAGAACATTTTCTTAGACCATCAAACCTTGCATAGACTTGAACATTTTTCTTTTCATATAATCATTTATCAGAGACACAAGTAGTTATTACTTAGAACAGTCATTGCAAATCACATTCCTTTAGTGGAAAGTTCCATCTAAAACCTGTTTATCTTTTTATATGAAGCCTGTTAGTCTTTTCTCTTCAGGAGAACTAGTAGCTCTAGAAAAAAGCAAGGCTTGATTTTCTCATGTGAAATGAACTAACAAGGTGGCTGAAGCCTTGGGGAAGAATGTGCTTGCCTGCTGCTGCTAAGATGACAAAACTATAGTTAGCCTAGCTGGCAATATCATCAGAGACCTGAGAAGGATAAGTTATAGCAGAAAGTATAATCTGAATTGTATATGTGTATCCATTAAAATGACAGAGACTATTCCATTAAATAGATGGCCATCTCAGGCTACTGTGGTCTCCATGGCATTTGAAGCAGAGGTACTAGATCAGCATCAGTCTTTGGCTGAGGTCTAGAAGGTGAGAGGCTTTCCTGTGGAAGAGAAACATGAAGGATACTGATTAATTTGTCCAGGCAAAGTGGGATAATCAACTCTTTCTTTTTTGAGACAGGGTTCCTCTGTGTAGTTTTGGTGCCTGTCTTGGACCTTGCTCCATAGACCAGGTTGGCCTTGAACTCACAGAGATCTGCCTGGCTCTACCTTGCAAGTCCTGAGATTAAAGGCATGCACCACTGATGTCCGGCAGAACAATCAACTCTTTAGTGTCCTGTTTGTCCACAGTTTGGCTGGGCCATGGCAACAAGTGCTGCATTGGTGCAGTCTTGCCCAGTGATAAGCATTGCCACAATCCAGGTGGAGACATTGTGGTGCTGTGTGATCTTCTTTAGAGACCTCTGGGTCACTGCTAGGATCTGGGAGTCTCTGTCATAATAAGCTTTTTCCATCAAACCATCCTAATTTTCATCAGGAAACCTTCATCCAGTAACTGATGGAAGCATATGTAGAGATCCACAGCCAAACATTGGACTGGGCTCTGGGAGTCCAGTTGAAGAAAGGGAGGATGGATTTTGTGAGTAAAGGGAACAAGATCATGATGGGGAAACCCACATCTGACCTGAGCTAGTAAGAGCTCACGGACTCTGAACTAACAGCTAGGGACCCTGCTTGGGACCAACCTAGGTCCCCTCAATGTGGCTGACAGTTGTTTGGCTTGGTCTGTTTGTGGGGCCCCGAGTGCTGGGATCAGAACCTGTCCCTTGCACTTGAGTTGGCTATTTGAAACCTATTCCCCATGCTGGGATACCTTGCCCAGCCTTGATTCAGGGGGAGGAGCTTTTCCTGGCTCAACTTGATATGCCATGATTTATTGACTCCTGTTGGAGGCCTGTGCCTTTTTGAATGAAGGAATGGATGGGGTGGGGTAGACAGGAGGTGGGGGAGGAAATAGGAAGAGACTGAGAGAGGTGAAACTCGTTTGTATGTAAAATAAATGATAAAATTTAATAAAAAACATTTTAAATGCCATATTTATCAGATCTCTGACAAGTTTGAGGACCATTATCTATTAAATATATCTGAGCTAAACTAAACCAGGCTTAACCTTGAAAACATAACTAACATGACTATAAGTTTGATTATTATAGGTGACTAACTACTAATCTGTATTTATTAATTATACATTGCATTTTTAAATTAGCTGTGTAGGTATAATATCTTAAACACGAGTAGAATCACATATACAGTATAACAAAACTAACCCTAAATTTGTATCAACATACAAAATTCCATACCAGTGTGAAATATTTGAGACTAAGAGTTGTTCTCTTAGTTTAAAAGTAGATTCAATAATCCAAGGTTTCCTATATCTCCCCCCTCACACACTTTTTGTGGAAAATATCCCTGAATTTAACCTCCTTTGCTTAGTTTCCTCCATGACCTTGACCAATAACAACTTGCCACCAACTCTCCTAAACAATGACAAACATCCACTGAAATACCAAAACCACTCACCTCACCCCTTGGGAATGTGGGTTTCATGCCTTCTGTTGTCTGGGGGTGACAGCACCTCTAGGTGACCCTTAGAAATTTGGAATAACGATCAAGTCCTGAGAGAGCTAGTCATAACCAAACTATTATGAGGACTAAGTAGCCTGCAAGGTACATACCAAATATAGCCATATTTTTCTTAATTATCTTTAACAGTTTACAATAACTTATTAGCTTTCGTAAGACTAGTACTTGCTGGGGTAGGGCTTGTGAGCAGAAAATGAGGGACCCTAGAGGCTAGCATTGCCCTTGACAACTTAATAAGCACCACAGCCATATGTTAGTGAAAGGACCATAAGTTTCTTTTGCCAGAAATGAGAATGACTCCCTTTTTAGAAAGCAGGAAATTTCTTCTTTAGACAAAATGAGGGCTTTTGTCTAAATGCCTGTGTAGCTTAAGTTTTCCTGCCTGGCCCACAGTCAGAACAAATCTCTCTCACCTGCCAGTCCCACAGCCACTCAGACCCGACCAAGTAAACACAGAGACTTATATTACTTACAAACTGTATGGCCATGGCAGGCTTCTTGCTAACTGTTCTTACAGCTTAAATTAATCCATTTCCATTCATCTATACCTTGCCACATGGCTCGTGGCTTACCAGGCATCTTCATATGCTGTTTCTCATCATGGCGGCTGGCAGTGTCTCTCCTACTCAGCCTTCCACTTCCCAGCTTTATTCTCCTCCTTGTCCTGCCTACACTTCCTGCCTAGCCAATGGCCAATCAGTGTTTTATTTATTGACTAATTAGCAACACATTTGCCATACAGAACATCCCACAGCATGCCTGACCTTGGGAAAATAATTTTATAGCTTTATTTATATTAAGTTTGAGCTTTAAAAACTACAATTTCTGAATTGAAGCTCCTTTTAATATCAAAAAAACCCCTCTTAACTCATAGACAGAGTCCAGAGAGAGTGAGAAATTTCCTTTTATAATACACCATTACAGAATATAACAGTTTATTTTATGATTCAGTTTATCAAAATAGACTAAGCTTAACAAAGTTAGAAAAGACGAGGGGGCTAGGCATACATTCTTAAGCATGAATACACTTTAGGTAAGGAAAGACATTCTCTGAGCCAGTGGTTCAGATTTCCCAATGTTTTGACCAGTCAATACAGTTCCCCATGTTGTGAGGACTCCTCAACTACAAAATCCTTCCTATTGCTATTTCACAACTTGAGTTTTGCTGGTGTCTTCTCAATGCAAACAACCAACATGCAGGTGGTTCCAGACTACTCCTGTAAAAATGTCTTTCAGTGACCCCCAATCCCATGGTTGAGACTCATTGGTTGAGAAGCTTCCCCCAATCCTTTGCCAGATTGTTTAGGTCATTGTCTTGCTACATCATAAGATGAGAATATCCTAGTTTCTGGTGTTAAGCATTTTGTACTAATAGCTGTGGCCTTAAATTTTTTTTTTTACCATTATATTTATTTTTAAGGTTAAATAATTTTTTGTTAAACTCCAAAACTTCTTCTTAAAGAATGTTTAAAATCTCTCAATCCCCAGCATAAAAAATAAAAAACTTTTTTTTTACATGAAGAGGGAGAAAACAGGGCATAACCACAATCTGCATAAGGCCAAACCATAGTCCAGTAATGCAAACATCCAAAGCTCAATATCTGAGATTCACTCAAAATCCTTTGGGCTTTCTCAATGGTCTTGAATCACCTCATTGGCCTCACCCTCAGCAGCATATGCATAGCCTGCCATCTAGATCTTAGCCTGCTTCATTTCATTGTGACTGGTGCTTCTGGTGAATATCACATGGCATCAGTGTTGTGGGAATTCTTTCCTTTCAGCAATGGCTTTGGTGTAGAAAGCCCTAGCATGTGTGGTCTTGCCTGCATATATGGGTCTAAGCAAAGGGAGAGCCATAAAACCAACTCTAGAACCAGCTTTCAAATAAAATAGAGTAGCATAAAACAATTTTAATATTATCTACACCAAAAAGACATTCAAACTCCTATTAACCTGAATCCGGTGACCAGAGAGCCCAGAGACAAATTCTGAGCCCCAGCCATAAATGCAGCCATGGCAGCAGTGGTGACTGGTTGCTGTCAGCAACACAGACAGCCCATTTCTATCTCAGCTCCATGCTGGCAACAAAAACTTACAGACACACGAGAAAACACAGACAAAACTTTCCAATAACACAGGGAGACACAACTCTTGAGAGAAACAGACAGCTAAAACTTTCCAACAAGACAAACAATGCAACAAAACTTACAGGCACACCAGAAAACAGAGAGACAAAACTTTCAAACAAGACAAACAAAACTTCCCAGCCAGAACCAGATGGCCGGGTGACATCTAGATATACACCCTGGATGGGAGAATATTGGGGTCCCATTGAATCCCTTCCATGTTCCAGATATGGTTCCTACAAAACAGAACATGACTGTGACTCACCAGGATGCCTCCATAGGCACTTGCTGCAAATGTCTCAGCATGTCAGTTCAAATTGATACTCTGCAAACTGAAGGCAGCCTTGGAGCCTCGGAATGTCTCAAAGTTATGTGCCCTCTGAAGCAGCCCCTCAACCTTGGAGTTCTGTAGTGAATGTCCAGCTTCAAAATTTGGGTGGATGGTCTGAATCTTGCTGGGGGCCTCCAGAAAATGTTAACCCCACTGATCAAGAATAAGAACACTACTTACACCAAATTAGATGCAGACTTTCAATTAATACTGCCAGGTGGTTGGGCTCTGGCCAGGTCCATAATCGGATTCCTGAAAAATGGCACAGAATCAAGTATGGCAAGGGCTTCAGAAGGAAAACTCATAATTCATTGCATTTCCCATCAGGCCCCATTAGGGGTAAGCACATCTTCTGACTGTTTTTTTGCCTATGTACCTCCCATCCACATGTGATCAAGCACATCCAGTGTTGATGGGTCAAACAAACTTATTTAGGGGAGTGAAAACTACATAGCTTGTTATTTCCCATAAACAATAGCCTCCAGTATTTCAGATACTATCTGTCCTTGGGCAAGGGGCTTGCAGATTAGAGGCATTTTTGTTTCATGGTGCTGGAAGGCATAGTAACTAAAACTTAAAATGTAATCAAGGCTCTCACAGTATGGCTTGGGTATTAGAATAACTATAGCCTCATAAAATGAAGTGGGAAATGTCCCCTATTTTACGGGACAAATTGAGGAGTATTCCCATTAACTCTTCTGTTAAAGTCTTGTAGAATTTTTTGCTAAAACCATTGGCCCTGAGGTTTTCTTTTTCTGGGAAAATTTTAATGACTACTTCAATTTCAGTAGTGTTCATAAGTCTGTTTAAATTGCTTATCTGTTCTACACTTAACTATATTAAGTGGTATGTTTTAAGAAAATTATTCATTTCTTTTAGGTTTTCTAACTTGTTGGATTATAGGTTTTTAAAGTATGGCTTAATTATTCTGTGGATTTTTTTGGTGACTGTTTTGCCTTCCATTTCATTTATAATTTTTTTAATTTGGATATTTTCTTTCCCCCTTTTATATAATTCAGTTCATCATTTTCATTGGCACTTGGGTATGTTTTTTTACCTCCTCCTTTTCAGTGTGTTTCACAGAAAAGTTGTAATCCACAGAGGAATATTTCATCACAGACAGAAAGACAAGAGCAGTCTTTGTTACTCACCCTTCTCTATGCTGTAAGGCTGTTTGTTCAGGCTCTTCCTGTGTTGAATGTTGAAGGCTATCATTGTCAACAAACTGGGGAACTTTTTTTTTTATCATTCTTTCAAACTGTCATGTACAGAGATAATTGTGTTCATCCTACTCCTGCATTTTTCTTTAGAAACAATTCAGACATTTGTGCATTGAGTTTTTCTGAAATCCATGGATAAAGAAAATATTAACTAAATTTTTCAATGTTTCAATTATGTGTACTATAACTGAGTAATTAATTAATGATATCTCCTTCAATTCCAGTGGAAATTGTATGATGCAAGATATGTGTAGAAATTACCACAGGAATTTCTAAAATGTCTAACCTCTCATAGTTACATTGTAGCACCATTATCATCCTACTGAAAAAATTATACATAATCAGTTGTTAAGATGATCTTTTCTGAGCAGATACAACCTTAAATTTTCACCTTCTACTATTTTAGCACAATCAAAATTCTAAGTAATTATACATGTCCAAAAATGACCTAGGTACTTGTACTGATTTGAATGTAATTGGCCCCCATAATCCCACAGGGAATGGAACTACTAGGAGGCATTGCTTTGTTTGAGTAGATGTGGTCTTGTTGGCGGTAGTGTATCATTGTGGGGCTTAGAGGTCTTTTATAGCCAAGCTATACCCAGTGCCATATTTCACTTGCTGTTGCCTGTGGATCAAGATGTAGAACTCTCACTCCTTTTCTAGCACCATGTTGGCCTTCATGCTGCCATATCCCACCATGGTGATAATGGATTAAACCTCTGAAACTCCACCTAAGTTAAATATTTTCCTTTATAAGTGTTATCACGGTCATTGTGTTTCTTTACAGCAGTGGAAACATGAACTAAGACAGTACTTCAAACTTATTAATCAAAATGAATTTTGAAATTGTATGTGGTACAAAACTTAAGTTACTTTGCCATGATCACATTGCAGCATCCATGTCCTTGAAGGTGCCCTGGTCTTCCTTGCTTCTCTGTTCACCATTTTGCATCTTGACCCAGAAAGTGAAACTTTGTCCTGAGTTTTTCTTTCAGATACTGCCCAGAGCCTGAATGTTCTTTTTGTGTGATACTTTGATTTCTTTTACTCTTTTTCTATGTCCACATATCCTGCTATTATAATGCTTGACCACCATGTGTTTTACCTCTTCTGCTTAGATCAAAGGGGGTATCTTTTTTTTTCTCTTATGCATTGTCCTCTCCAGATAGCTACTCAGAGCTGTAGATTGCCTGATGTTGGCTCTTAGCTTGTTAAACATTAATAAAATTGTGTTCAAGAAAACTCTGCAAAGGAAGTTTTCATTATCATTTACTAACTACACAGGATTATGATTTGGCATGTGTTGTCAAAATCATGTTTCCAATGTATAATTATCAAGTCTTTATGTTTAAAATTTTTGGATCCTGCAGGGCGGTGGTGGTGCATGCCTTTAATCCCAGCACTCAGGAGGCAGAGCCAGGTGGATCTCTATGAGTTCAAGGCCAGCCTGGTCTACAGAGTGAGTTCCAGGACAGGCACCCCCCCAAAAAGTTTCTGGATCATTATTGTGGCTTTGTGTTAGAAGGTTTTGAGATTCTCTGCTGACTTTGTAGTGAAATATGTGATAGTGATTATGATCTAGAATCCCATCTCAACTTTAAATCACTAGAAAACACATGAACAAACATCTTTCCTAATTTGGGGAAGTAACTGAGTGGAAGGTGTCTAATCAACCTGAATTTTATGAAGTAAAGTAGGCTGGCTGTCCTCTAAGCCCCAGGGATCTGCTTGTCTCTGTATCACCATCATATGGATTTTAAAGTGTGTACCTCCTTGTCTGGGTGTTACTGGATGTTGTGGATTAAATCCAGGTCCTCATGTGTGCATGGCAAGTAGTTCATTAAAGTTTCCTTAGTGCGTTCTAAACTTTTGAGTGAAAAGACAGATAAAAATGTTTCCATTGATACTCTTGTGAATTTCTATTTTAGCCTTTATACTTTTTTATGCTTATCCTCAAAACAAAGTTATCATGATTCAATTCCTTTTAATATTATGGAGTTCTTAGTTTTTGGTTTGGTTTTGGATGGTGTTAGATACAATGTTCTCTTTCAAAGCTTGAGCCTAATTGTATTAGGATTTACAAGAAGCACACCTCTAAGGTAGGCAAGCTGTGACTTACAGCAGCTACACTAAGGAGGATAAGCTTGAAGAAAAGTGCTAGAATGGAGGTCAGACACAGGACAGACAAGCAGACACAGTGTGGGTAGGGACAATTATGAAAAAAGTAAGGAAGCCAAAACTATCAGATAAAAAAACTGTTGATGCATGGAAAATATATGTAACTAAATGGCCAGGATTCTGCAGCAAACCACATACTCAGAGGAGCCATCTCTCTCTGTTCTTTTCATGTATTGTTTTGTCTGTCTTGTTTTTTGAGACATGGTTTCTCTGTGTAACAGTGTTGGCTGTTCTGGAATTTGTTTTGTAGACCAGGTTGGCCTGAAACTCACAGAGATCCACCTGCCTCTGCCTCCCAAGTACTGGAAATAAAGTATTAGGCTACCACTGCCTGGCCTTTCCATGTATGTTTGAAGTAAAATCAAACTTCCTTATATTTCCCTGCACCACAGAGCAATTGCTTATGGTGATATTTTATTTGTATTAAAATGTTATTTGTATGTTAATAAAAAAAGTTGCCTAGGGGTCAGAGCTATTAGCAAGCCATAGCAAAGCTGGGCAGTGGTGGTGCATGCCTGGGCAGTGGTGGTGCACGACTTTAATCCCAGCACTTGGTAGACAGAGCCAGGTGGATCTCTGTGTGTTCAAGGATACATCCAGCATTGGAGACACACGCCTTTAATCTCAATACCAACCATAGAAGACCTGGAGGTCTGTACAGACAGGCAGTAATGAGGCGGTCATGTGGTTGGGTTTACAACCAATGAGAAGGCAGAACAGAAAGTCTTTATAAAGACAGACACACAGGAAGTAGCTCTCTTTCGGAGAGGTAGGACCACCGTGAGAGGAAGGGTAAGGTTTTTAGCTCTTAGCTCTGACCTCTTGGCTTTCTTCTTTGCATTGGTTCTGTGTTTCTTATTGAATAAGACGGTTACTTCTACAATTACTTTTATATGAAATCATAAAATGTGCAGTTTATTTGTATCAAAACAAAGAGCATATTAAAAATACAACATTAATGAAATATGCCTTCTTGAACACTGCACTTTTACCTTAAAATGAAATGGTATTTCTCCATGAGAGGAATTTGTGGCCTTTCAGAGTATAAGCTATTTTCTTCTTATTGAGAGCCACTGGTAGCAAAAGTTCATGGAGTATACAGCAGTGACAACTAGAGTTCAGAAGATCAACCTATCAGAACTAAGGGTTCTGTTAGTAGAAGCCATCATGCAAGGCACTGTGGAATTACCACCTTTTGAATGAATTGGCTGTCTCTTGTAAACTTCTTGTGCAATAAGAGCTATGATTCTCCCCATTTACCGTGCATTTCCATGTTATGTGTATGTATAATCTCATGGTTGCATCTCAATCTTATGGGCACACATAATTGTGAATAGTCTAGAATATGGTTTCTTATTTAACTGTACAATTTTTTTTTTTTTGGTTTTTCGAGACAGGGTTTCTCTGTGTAGCTTTGCGCCTTTCCTGGAACTCACTTTGTAGACCAGGCTGGCCTCGAACTCACAGAGATCCACCTGGCTCTGCCTCCCGAGTGCTGGGATTAAAGGCGTGCGCCACCACCGCCCGGCTTAACTGTACAATTTTTATGAATAGAAGCATACTAAAATATGTTTCATACTATATCTATTGTTCCAAGTGGACCATAGACACTTAGAGGTCTTACTCTCCATCCTTAGCCACTGACAAGGTAAATATTGGCCAGACAAAGTGTCTTTATAGAACTTTTACAGAGTGGAATTGCAGGTGCCTGGCCTTGTTAGATCAGAACTCTTCAGAAGAATTATAGTGAACCAGAAGTGATAGTGCATGTGTCTGGCCTTGGTGTATCTTAGTCCTTCAAGAGATCAATAGCATCTATGTTGCCCTAAGCTTCCTTCGCCAGCACCTCCCCATGTGATTCAAATAACAATCAACACTTTGCATTTGTTTCTGCACAAGTTTTTAATGCAAGATTTTAGGCTTAGTAGACTAATTATATATAGGTTCTGAGATTCAGGTGACTAACAGAAAAAGGCTATTAACTAACCATGTCTTAGATATTATTAATCACATAAAATTATACACAGATTCCTGGCCTTTTCCTTAAATCTTTCATTGGTTTAATTTCTTTCCTTGTAACCTTTGTAGCTATCCCTTGAAGAGATAGCCAGAACCTTTTACAACTTATAGCTGTTGTCAATCACCAATTAAGCTGATCAAGTCTTTGCCAAGTGTGACTTTTATCAGAATACTCGTCCCTGAGAGTTTACTTTGTAGTTTTTGATAAAAAGTTGTTAATGAATGCCTATATATACATATATGCTTGGGGGAACAAAGAAGAGAAGAAGATGGAAAAGACCTAGATAGATAAGAGAGAACAGCAAGAAGAGAATTGATTGAGAAGGACTAAGATGAGGACAGAGATAAAAGAACTAGATAGACATGAGAGAACAGCAGAAGGGACTGAGAGCAGGAAGGACTGAGAAGAGCTAAGTATGAGAACAAAAAATAAACTGTGTAGATAGAATTGACTTAGAAGAATAAAGTAAATGGACTAAAGAACTCAGTGTGCTTAGATTAATTTGATATCTCACAGATTAGAATCCTCAGTTGGTTGTTAGACTCTTCCATGGACCCTGGGAGCAAACAATATAGGCTGGACCTATTATGTTCCATATAAATTATGGCTATAAGGAAGAAGAAATGTCTGTGGTTAAAATATTTCAGGTGCAAAAGTGATGATCTGGATTAAGATCACCAGATGCCATTTAAGTACATGCCTGCAATCCAGTAATCAAATGGAAGAGGGGAGATAAAGATTCAAGACTTAGTTGAAGTCTCCTGGTCAGATAACTGAGCCTACATACTGGAACATCTGAAGGAACCTTGTATAAAAATATATTGAAAGATGGGACTTTCCTTTCAGGTTGTCCTCTCTCTTGTGCTCATGTCCATGATATCTATGCACTTGCACACAACACACACACACACACACACACACACACACACACACACACACACACACAAAGACACACACACAAAGACACATACACAAAGGCACACAACACATACAAGGACACATGATACACACAAATATCCTATATAGCCAGAAAGATTGAAAAAATAGTTTAGAAAAGACAACTGTTGACAGGGATGATTTGAATATACTTGGTGCTAGTCTATAAGATATTATCTTAGAAAACTAGATGTCTGAAACAAGACTACTTGCTTTGGGGCTAGAGACATGATGATGTGGTATAAAACACTTTCTGTCGTCAGAACATTGGATCTAAATTCTTTTTTTCCATAAATCAGCTCACAACCATCTGTACATCCATTTCTAGGAGCCCAGCACCCTCTTCTGTCTTTCACTAACATAGCATGCATGTGGTGCACAGCACTCATGCAGGCAAAACAATTTGACATAATAAATAAGCCATAAATCTTAAAGAAAAGAAATACAGGCTTTTCAAAATTGAAGAAGTTGGAAGAGTAATATCCAACCATCAGGAGATTTGATAACTGTAAGGGCCTGTTTCCTGATTTAGAGTAGAATTATATTAGTTCCATTAACACATGAAAGACAGATAAAGTAAGGTCATTGAAGTATTTTATTATAAGTGTTGGTGCTAGAGAGATGGCTCTGTGGTTAAGAGCTCTGACTGATCTTCCAGAAAACCCAGATTCAATTCTCAGCATCCATGAGACAGTTTACAACAATTTCTAGCTCCAGTTACAAGGAATATGATACCTTCTTTTTCTCTCCTGCTAGCAGACATGCACATGTTATAGAGGCATGCACACAGACAAAACTCCCATATATATATATGACAAAAATAGATTCATAAAAATAAAAGACTAATGGGTATTATACTAAAAGCTCTTATTTAATCTACATTACATGGCATGCCCATTCTAATTCCAGGTATTCATGGGAATATATTAAGACATGGATTTAGAAACATAGATTTGTCTTTATTCTTTGTTCCTTAAAAGTTATCCTTCTCTCATATACTACATTGTGACTGCACTTTCCTCACCTCCTCTTTTCCAGGCCCATCCTATTCCATGCCCACTCTCCCTCCATCTACTCCTCCTCTGTTTTCTTTCAGAAAAGGTCAGGCCTCCTGGGGATATCAAACAAACATGGCCTATCAGGTTGCAATAGGACTAGGCATGTCGCTCTTAATAAGGCTGGATAAGGCAACCCAGTTAGTGGAAAAATGTGGTGATATATTTTGTACCCCAATAAAGCTTACCTAGGGATCAGAGGACAGAGCCAGTCACTAAATTAGACACAGAGGTTAGGCAGTGGTGGCACATACCTTTAATCCCATCACTTGGGAGACAGAGATCCATCTGAATCTCTATGAGTTCGAGGTCACACTGGGTTACATGAGAGAAACAGAACCAGGCAGTGGTGACACACACCTTTAATCCCAGGAGGTAATGTGGCAGGACAAAGAAAGGTATTTAAGGCATGAAGAACTTGCTCTTTAGACTGAGGATTCCATAGAGGTAAGAACTAGTGGTCGGCTGTTCTGCTTCTCTGATCTTTCAGGGTTCACCCTGATATCTGGCTCTGGGTTTTTTACTAATAAGACCTCTAAGATTTGAACAACAGAAAAGGGCCTCCAAAGCAGGCAAAAGAGTCAGAGTCAGCCCCTGCTCCCACTTTTAGGAGTCTGACAAGAAGACTAACCTATGAAACCAAAATATATACAAAGAGGACCTAGGTCAGAGTCATGCAGGATCCATGATTGTAAGGCCAGTTTAGTTGATTTTGGGCTTTCTTATGGTGTCCTTGAACCCTTTGGCTCCTTCAATCCTTCTCCCCCTTCTTCTGCAGAATTCCTCAAGTTCTGCCTCATGTTTGGCTGTTGGTTTCTGCATTTGTTTCCACCAGTTGCTGGATGAAGCCTCTCTGATGACAACTGGGCTAGTTGTCTATGAGTGTAGCAGGATATCTTTGGCATCCTTGGATAGAATTTTTTTTGACAGTCGTGTTTGGTTTTATCCTAGGTATTCTGGACAATCCAGCCTTTAGTTCATGGCACTCCAGGCAGTGTATGTACCTTCTTATGGTATGGGCCTCAAGCTGGACCAGTTATTGGTTGGCCATTCCCACAATTTCTGTGCCATCTTTACCACAACACATCTATCTTGTAGACAGGATAAATTGTAGTTTGAAGGTTTTGTGGCTCGGTTGATGCCTTAATTCCTCCACTGAAAGTTTTGTCTGGTTATTGGACCTACCAGCTCAGTCTCTGTATCTCCTCTAACTAGGAGTTTTAGCTAGGGTCACCCTCATAGATTCCTGGGAGTTTCCACTGCACTAGCTTTCTACTTTGCCCTCCAAATGCCTCCCAATTCCAGTTGTTTCTCCCAGTACTCTCTCCATCCATCTTCCCCTCAACTAATCCCTCCTATTTCTATTACCACCAACACCCAGGCCACCTATGGTATCTATTCTATTTCCCCTTCCCATAGAGATTCATGGATACCCCCCTGAGCACTCCTTGTTATTTAGCCTCTCCAGATTTGTGGTTTGTTGCCTAATTATCCTTTACTTCACAAATAATATCCATATATAAGTGACTACATCCTAGAAACACAGACATTTAAACTAGAGAGATAATTGCATTAAATCTGCACATGTGTGATATATGTATTCCTCCTGTGTATTTTTATGCTATCTATGCAGGTATAATTTTAAGAACTACCAGTTTGTTGTGGCCCTGGTTTTTGCCATTGAGGAGATCAACAGGAACCCCCATATTTTACCCAACACATCTCTAGGATTTGATTTTCGTAATGTACAATATGTTGAAAGGGGCATACTTGTGAATGCCATCTATTGGATAACAGGTCATAAACACTACCACATTCCTAATTACAACTGTAGAAAGAAGAGCAAATCAGCTGCTGTACTTACAGGAACAACATTGGCAGCATCTGCACAAGTTGGGACACTGTTGCAACTCTACAAAACACCACAGGTGAGGAAGGGTGTTGTGTGGAACAGGGATCTTGGTATGCCTTGTGGACATTTCAGGAATCTCAAAGGTAAAGGAGAAACACTTACAGTACTCAGCTACCAAGGAACCCAGGGATATATCCATATTTTTATTGCTCAGAATAGAAAGGAAAGTGTGGTCCAGACAAGGAGGCTTATCAAAGCTGGTTGACTTGTCAGTAATTTTCTGGAAACCTTACTCAGAGATATGCCACTAAAGCAGAATGCATCCATCTTCACACTCATCATCCCCATCTGTTGCCTCAGGACTGAGATAGTGTTTATTCCAGCCTTCTCCCTATTGTGTTCAATTCTGTTTTCTCTTCAGCTTACTTTTGGACCATTTGATCCTATCTTGGGTGACCGAAGACAATTTTCCTCTCTCTACCAGATGGCCCCAAAGGACACATCTATATCACTTGCTGTTCTTGCTTTGATGCTTCATTTCAAGTGGTCATGGGTTGGTCTGATTCTCCCAGATGACCATAAAGGGATTCATATTGTGTCAGAATTGAGAGGAGAATTGGAGAGTAATAAAGTCTGCATAGCTTTTGTGGAAATGATTCTAGGCACCTGGACTTCATTTTCCAATAAATTCTGGAAAAATCTGGGGAAGATCCAAAATTCATCAGCAAATGTGATAATCATTTATGGAGATACTTATTCTCTACAAGGTTTAATGAGAAACATTGGGCAACTGTTAATGACAGGGAAAGTCTGGATCTTGAATGCTCAATGGGATTATACCAACCATGCTGATTATTTTCTTTTGGACTCATTCCATGGAAGTCTTATTTTTTCACACCACCTTGAGGAGAGTTTTGAGTTTACAAATTTTATCAGAACAGTTAATCCTTACAAATACCCAAAAGACAATTACCTCCCTAAGCTATGGTTTTTGTTCTTCAAATGCTCATTTTCTGAGATTGATTGTCATCTTTTGGAGAACTGCCATCCCAATGCTTCCTTGGATTTATTGCCTAGACACATTTTTGACATTGTAATGAGTGAAGAGAGCTACAATATATACAATGCTGTGTATACTGTGGCCCACAGTCTCCATGAGATGAGTCTTCAGCAGTTACAAATGCAACCATATACAAATGGGAAAAAACAAATGGCATTCTTCTCCTGGCAGGTAACATTACTTCCATTGTGTTTGAGATTTTCAGATATAATGTCAATAACCATAGGATAGTTTGCCTGCCTACATGTGAATGCTGACTGATAAAATAGTGTCCCTGATGAATTTGGTGCAAGTTGCAAGGAGGTAATGAGCTTAGTCAATATTAAGTTTGTATCACAAAGAGCCTGGCCATCTTCATGGCAAGAGATTCAATGAGAAAGAATGAGAAAAGCAGTTCTCAGAATGAAGTAGAGAAAATGATAGATTCTTAGTGGTTTAGTTCCAATGATATCTACCACAATGATTTTGTATCTAATGACCACATTTACTTAATCATTAGATATGCATATCCTGAATTTCCACACTGGAGTTATGAATACACTTCAGAAGTAAATGGGTGTGACTAGTTTTGAAGTAAGTAATAATTGCCTCAATAAACACATATGGATCACTTTCCTGAGCTTAATTCAGCACTTTCTTTTGAATCTGACTTACCTATTATGCAGATTAGTATCTGACTCACCCAGGTGTTCATTGATTCAACCTCACTAACACCTAGATTGGTATTTATCTTAGTTAGGGTTTCTATTGTTATAAAGAGACATTATGGCCATGACAACTCCAATTAAGGAAACTACTTAATTGAGGCTGGCTTGCAATTTCAGAGACTTAGTCCATTATCATCATGGTGAGAAGCATGGTGGCATTCAGGTAAACATAGTGTTGGAGAAGGAGCTGAGATTTCTACATCTTGATCCTCAGGCGGCAGCAAGAGACTGCCAGACTAGGCCTGGTTTGAGCAAATGAGACCTCAAAGCTCACTTCCACAGTAACACTTGATCCTACAAGGCCAAACCTACTTAAAGAAGACCACACCTCCTAATAGTGCCATTCCCTATGAGCCAAACATTCAAACACATGAGGATGTGGGGGCCATTTCTATTCAAACCACCACAGTACCATATGTGATTAAATCAAAGATTTAAAACCATGAAAGACATTTAATAAAACATGTTTGTCTACCCCTAGGTCCAATTTACCATTGGTTCACGCATCTCTTTCAGTTTAACTTCAACATAGGTTCATGCATCTCTTTCAATTTAACTTTAACGTAGGTTGCTGCATCTCTTCCAGCTGCACCCTTTCTTGAGGAATATTCATACAAACAATCATATGCGAAGACAGAAGGATTCAGATGGGAAAAAGAAATTAAGTTCAGACTATGATATTCTCAATTTTTGGAATTTTCCAAAGGGCCTTGGAGTAAAGATGAAAGTAGGAACCTTTTCTTCTAATGCTCCCCTGGGACAACAGTTATCTTTAACTGAGCAGATGATAAGATGGCCTATAAGGTTTACTAAGGTGGGTTGTACAATATCTTAATTCTTTGAACTTACCTTACTAAGAATATTACTTTTCTGGAGGTAAATACTCTTAGATGGTAGCTCATATGTATCACTACACAAAAGAAAGGAAAATAAGGAATGCCACAGAACCACTAGTAATATACAGAATTTTCTTTCTTCCTAATTCTGTTCAATGGACCCATTAATTTTTATTCTTTTTTCTTTTATGAGAAACAGAATTTTTTCTTATATATGTTATCTTGATTTTGATTTCCTCTTCTACTTCTCCCAGTTCCTTCACACCTCCCAACCCATGTGGATTCACCCACTTTCAGTCTGTTATTAGAAAGAAATAGGATTCTAAGATACAATAATGAAATAAAATAAAAAAATTATAAAACAAAAAAACTAACAGATTATGATACGACAAAACAAACAAGGAGAAGAGACCAAGAAAAGGCAAAAGAAACAGAAATAAAAACAGACCACATTCATTCAGACTCTCAGGCATCCCATAAAACCATTAAACTGAGAACTATTATATGTTTGGGCAAAGGACTTCAGAATATAAAAGGAAAAATAAAAAAAAGGTCAAAAATTAAAAATAGAAAAAAAAGATTAAAAGAAGGGACAAGCCCTGACGTGATATTATGTGACAAGGAACCTCCAAAAAATGCTTGATTTCATTTCCTATTGTTCATATACTGCTGGGAATGCATTCAACAATTAAGAGTGGGGTTTTCCCCCAGTGAAATTCCGATAGAGAAAGCTAAGTTTTCATTTGCAAGTGGTTATCAATATCATATAGTTTTTGGGTTAGGGATGGGGTTATGTGTCCACTTCTCTTTTCAGCTCTAGGATCTCATCTGGTACAGAAATATTTCCAATAGCCTGAGCATGCTACCTGAAGCACTGTGATTCCAGATGCGTTTTGATCATCTTGATGTAGTGGGCCTTGTTTCCTTGGTGTCTCCCAACTCCTTTAGCTCTTACACTCTTTACACATTCTCCTCCACATGATTTTCTGAGTCCTAATGGGAGGAATTTGATGGAAACATTCTATCCAGACTTGAGTGTTGCAAGGTCTCTCTCTGAATACTTTCAGGTTGTAGCTCTCTGTATTTGTCTCTGTTGTGCCCAGATCGTGACCTCCAGAGAGACCACCAAGGACGAGCATACCAGAATGCAAAAGCAAGGTTTATCTTTGTTACAAGTTGTGCCACAGGGAACTTATCTCTAGCATTCACTGGCCTCAGCGCAGTGAGGCAGGGAGGAGTTGCTCTTTCTTGGGGAAGTTAGTTTTTATAGGCAAAACCCATAGAATTTCTTAGAGGGGAGGGAGTTAGTATGGGTCCATCCTTGATTGGTCCAGTTTTTCCCGGGCCTGGACTTTGTCTTATTTTAGCTTACCTGTTTGCCCTGTCAGGAGTTTCACAACTCATCTCTGGGGTCTGGTCATGTTATCTCTGGAGAGGGGCATCTCATGGTTAATCGGTTACCACCAGACATCCTGACTTGGTTCTTTTGAAAACACCTGACTTCACCTTCTCTAGGAAGGGGGAACTGACTCACTTTTAAGATATCTCTTCCCTTAGCTCTTTTGTGTTTCTGGGGGAATTGTGTCTGGGTTTTTCAGTTTCCATCAGCTTCAGGAAGAAACTTCTCAAGATAATTGAGTAAAGCACTAATTTATGATATTGCAGAAAGACATTAGCTATCATTTAATGGCTAGGTTATTTTAGAACAGTAGTATTTGATTTTACCTTAGGGCATTATCCAATCTAGTCTTATATTCTTAGCTGGTAAAGAAGTATTGGGTATGACTTCCATCTCAGGGTGTGGCAATTAAGTCAAGTCAGATACTGGTTGGCTACTCTCACAGTTTTATGGCACCATTGTAATAGCAGACCTTGTAGACATGACAACATTATAAATCAAAAGTGTTGGTGGCTGGTTTGATGCTTATTTTCTCCTTTAGTAGCATACTGAGTACCTTTATATACCAAAGACTAGCACCCAGGGATAAAGGCTGTAATATAGGTACTCCTTAGTTTTTCCGTATTTGAAGAGTTGTGGAGGTATTGTCTGGAGCAAAAGAAACTTGCTGTCAGTTTATGGAGAGCAACGAGTAGTCTTGGCAAAAGTCTAGTTTTTTTTTGAGGGGGGTTGTTTCTCATTGGAACCCCTTGGTCAATACCTCAATTTGAAGTAACCCAATCCCAGTATTGGTAGCTTCATTTGCTGACAAGAGATATCCAGTGGGGGTTCTTTCTCCTCCATTATTTGAAGATTTTATTTAGATCCTCTTCATATATGTATATATTTTAGAAAGCTTCTGTTGTGTTAGGTTTCCACACTACCCTTCACTTAATTTTATCTGTTTCTTCCTGTCTTCCTGTTCTTATTTCCCTGTTCCCTCCCCATTCTTACTTGATTACTGTTCTAGCCTCTTTCATCACTACAGAACTATCTATTCTGTTTCCCTTCCCTAAGTAGATCTATTCCCCCTAGTCCCTTACTCTACACTTAAGCTTTGTGGTTCTATGGATTGTATCTTGGATGTATTGACTTAACAGCTAATATTTATATATAAGTGAATATAGACAATATTTGCTTTCTGGGCATAGTTCCTCATTCAGGATGATTTCACTAGTGCCATCATTTACTTATGATTTTCATGATTTTATTTTTTAGATGGGTAAGTTATATTACATAGTGTAATTGCACCATATTTCTTTAAAAATTCAACTGTTGAGAGACATCCTGGTTGTTTCTAAATTCTGATTATTATGAATAGAGATTCAGTGAACATGGCTGAGCAAGTGTTTTGTGGTGGGATGAAACATCCTGTGGGTTTTGCCCAAGGGTTGTATAGCTGTATCTTGAGGTAGATCACTTTCCATCTCACCTAGGAACTGCCTCGCTGATTTCCTTAGTAGTTGTACAAGTTTGAAGTCCCTCTAGCAATGGATGAGTGCTATTATTTTTCCATATCCTTGGCAGCATGATCCATTGTGACTAGTATAAGATGAAATCTTAGAATAGTTTTAATTTGCATATTCTTGATGTCTAAGGATGTTGAACATTTCTTTAAACCCTTTTCAGCCATTTGAGTTTCCTGTACTGAAAATTCTGTTTAGATCTGTACTTGTTTTTAAAAATTGAGTTATTAGTTTTGTAGCTATCCAGTCTTTTGAGTTATTTATATTTTGGATATTAGCCCTTTATCTGATATGTAGGCCACAAAAATATTTTTCCATTCTGTATACTGCTGTTTTGTCTGAATGATGATGTCCTTTGCTGTGCAGAAAATTTTCAGGTTTATTAATCGTTGGCTTTAATGCCTGTGATAATGGTGTTTGGCTCAGAAAGTCTTTTCCTGTGCCAATGAGTTCCAGACCATTTTCTCCCTTATTATTTCAATTTCTATGTATCTGGTATTATGTTGAGGTCTTAGATCCATTTGGAGTTCAGTTTTTTATTTTTGGCAAGGGGATAAGTATGGATTTCTTTGTATCTTTTTATGCAGCCATCCAGTTTGTCCACAACCATTTGTTGTAGATGCTGTTTTGTTTCCAATGTTTATATGAGGACTCTTCGTAAAAAATCAGGTGTCCATAGGTGTGTGAATTTAAGTCTGGGTCTTAAGTTCAAATCCATTGATGAACGTGTCTCTTTTGTGTTAATACCATGCTATTATTATTACTGTTGCTCTGTAGTGCAATTTGTCATTGGTGATTGTGATGCTTCAGCAGTTCTTTTATTATTCAGAATTGTTTTAGGTATAGTGCATTTTTTTGTATTTCCATGTGAAGCTGAAAATTGTCCTTTCAAGACCTTTGAAGAATTGTGTTGGGATTTTGATGGTAATTGCTTGAAACTGTAGATTGCTTTTGGCATGATGGCCATTTTTACTCTATTAATCCTAGTGATTCTTGAGCATAGAATATCTTTCCAACTTCTGATATTTTCAATTTCCTTTTCAATACCTTAAAGTTTTTCTTTTTTTTTTTGGTTTTTCAAGACAGGGTTTCTCTGTGTAGCTTTGCGCCTTTCCTGGAACTCACTTGGTAGCCCAGGCTGGCCTCGAACTCACAGAGATCCGCCTGGCTCTGCCTCCCGAGTGCTGGGATTAAAGGCGTGCGCCACCACTGCCCGGCCACCTTAAAGTTTTTAATCATGTAAGCCTTTCCATTGCTTGAATAGATTTACCTCAAGATATTTTATTTATTTGAGGCTATTGTGAAAGGTATTGGTTCCTGGTTTCTTTCTCAGTCTCTGTCATTTGTATATACAGGGCTACTGATTTTTGGTAGTAAAGTTTATATCAAGTTATTTTGCTTAAAGAATTTATCAGCTACAGAAAAATATGAAAGTGGAATTTTCCCCTGAAAAATTACCCCTTTCAGTATACTATCATATCATATGCAAATACAGATTTTTTGACCTCTTCCTTTCTTATTTTTGTATCTTCTTGGTAAACTTCCTGTGTTTTATTGCTCTAGCTAAGACTTCAAGTACTATATTGAATAGGTATGGAAAGTGTGGACAACCTTTTCTTGTTCTTGGTTTTAGTGGAGTTGCTACATAGTTCTCTCCATTTAAGTTAATGTTGGCTACAGGCTTGCTGTAAACTGCAATTATTATGTTGAGGAAGGTTTCTTGTACTCCTAATCTTGCCAAGACTTTTATCATGAAGAGTTGAATTTTGTGAAAGAACTTTTCTGCATCTAATGAGATGATCATACAGTTTTTTTCTTTCAGTCTGCTTATATGATGGATTACATTTATTGGTTTATTCATGTTGTATCATTTACATATATATGCTTTTCTTGGATGAAGCCTTCTTGACCATGGTAGAAAGTCTTTTTGATATGTTCTTGGATTCTTTTTGCAAATATTTTATTAAAAATTAATGCACCAGCACTTATAAGGGAAATTGGTTTGTAATTCCCTTTCTTTGTTGGATCCGTATACGACTTGAATAGTGGGGTAAATGTAGCCTCCTAAATTGAATTGGGCAAAGTTCCCTCTGTTTCTATTTTGTGGAATAATTTGCACAGTATTGGCATTAACTCTTCTGTAAAAGTTTTGTAGAACTCTACAGTAAATCTATCTGGTTCTGGGCTTTTTCATGTTGGGATACTTTTGATGACTGCTTCAATTTTACTACTATTTATAGGACTATGTAAATGACTTATCTCCTTTTGATTTTGCTGTGATAAGTTGGGAGTATCAAAAATGATTAACTCCTTTCTGATTTCCAATATAGTGGAGTGGAGGTTTTTAAAGTATGTCCTTATGTTTATTTGTATTTCCTTAGTGTCTGTTGTAATGTCTCCCTTTTGATTTTTAATATTGTTGACTTGGATATTCACTCTCTGCCTGTGAGTTAATATGTAAACATATTTGTCAATTTTAATGATATGTTCTAAGAAATAGCCCTTTGTTTCATTGATTTTTTTAAAAAATATGTTTTCTATGTTTTGATTTCAGCAATGGGTTTATTATTATTATTGTTGTTGTTGTTGTTATTGTTATTATTATTATTATTATGCCATTTACTCCTTTTGGATGTGGTTTCTTCTTTTTGTTTTAGAGCTTTCAAGTATGCTGTTAAGTTACCAGTATGAGATCTCTCAATTTTTTTCTGTAGATACTTAGTGCTTTGCACTTGCATCTTAGAATTGCTTTCATTGTGTCCTATGAGATTGGGTGTGTTGTATGTTTGTTTTTATTCAGTTCTGTAAGTTGTTTGTTATTTATTTCTTGACCTATTATTCATTCCATTGTAAGTTGTTCAGTTTCCAAAAGTTCTTAAGCTTTCTGTTATTTTTTATTATTTTATTTTTTATTATTATTAAGAGATTTTCTATTCATTTTATATACTAACCACAGACTCCACTCTCCTCCCTCCTCTCACCCCCCAGCCTTTCCCCTCAACCCATCTCCCCATTCCCACCTCCTCCACAGCAAGGTCTCCCATGGGGAGTCAGCAGAGTCTGGTACATTCAGTTGAAGCAGGTCCAAGCCCCTCCTTCCTTCACCAAGGCTGCGCAAAGTGTCCCACCATAGGCACTGGGCTCCAAAAAGCCGGCTCATGCACTAAGAACAGGTGCTGATTCCACTGCCTGGAGACCCACTAAACAGTTCAAGCTAAACAACTGTCTTGCCTATCCATAGGGCCTAGTCCAGTACCATTGGGGCTCCTTAGCTATTGGTCCACAGTTCATGCATTTCCACTAGTTTGGCTGGCCATCTCTGTACATTTTCCCATTATGATCTCCATGTCTCTTGCTCATCGAATCCCTCCTGTCTCTCTTGGACTCCTGGAGCTTAGTCTGGCCCCTGGCCATGGATCTCTGCATCTTCTTTCATCAGTCACTGGATGAGGGCTCTATGATGACAGGGTATTCAGGCATCTGATCACCTGAGTAGGCCACTTCAGGCACCCTCTCGACTATTGCCAGTAGTCTAAGGTGGGGTCATCCTTGTGGATTCCTGGAAACTTCACTAGTACTCTGCTTCTTTCTATTCCCATGATGTTTTCATTTATCATGGAATCTCTCTTTCTTTGCTCTTCCACTCTGTCCCTGTTCCAGCTCGACCCTCCCATTCCCTTATGTTCTCATCCCCATCCCTTGTTCTCCATTAACACCCCCTACCCCCAGTTTGCTCATGTAGCTCTCATCCATCTCTCCACCACTGAAAATCCATGTGTACTTCCTAGGGTCCTCCTTACTAGCTAGCCTCCCTGAAGCTGTGGGTTGCAGTGTGGTTATCCCTTGTTTTATATATAGAATCCACTTGTGAGTAAGTACATGCTATGTTTGTCCTTCTGAGTCTGGGTTACCTCACTCAGGATGATGCTTTCTAGTTCCATCCATTTGCCTGCAAAGTTCATCATGTCATTGTTTTTCTCTGATTAGTACTCCATTGTGTATATGTACCACATTTTCTTAATCCATTCTTTAGTTGAGGGGCATCTAGGTTCTTGCCATTACAAATAATGGTGCTATGAACATAGTTGAGCATGTGTCCTTGTGGTATGACTGAGCATTCCTTTGGTATATGCCCAAGAGTGGTATAGCTGGGTCTTTAGGAAAATTGATCCCCACATTTCTGAGAAACCACCATACTAATTTCCAAAGTGGCTGTATAACTTTTCACTCCCACCAACAGTGGAGGAGTGTTCCCCTTGCTCAATATCCTCTCCAACATAAGCTGCCTTCAGTGTTTTTGATCTTAGTCATTCTGACAGGTGTAAGATGGTATCTCAGAGTCGTTTTGATTTGCATTTCCCTGATGACCAAAGATGTTAAGCAATTCCTTAAGTGTCTTTTGGCCATTTGAGATTCTCCTGTTGAGAATTCTCTGTTTAGCTCTGTAGCCAATTTTTTAAATTAGACTGTTAGGTATTTCGATGTCTAGTTTCTTAAATTCTTTATATATTTTAGAGATCAGCCCTCTGTCAGATGTGAGGTTGATGAAGATCTTTTCCTCTTCTGTAGGCTGTTGCTTTGTCTTATTGACCATGTTCTTTGCCCTACAAAAGCTTCTCAGTTTCAGATGGTCCCATTTACTAATAGTTGCTCTCAGTGTCTGTGCTACTGGTGTTATATCTAGAAAGTGGTCTCCTGTGCCAATGTGTTCAAGACTACTTCCTACTTTCTTTTTTATCAAGTTCAGTGTAACTGGATTTATGTTGAGGTCTTTGATCCACTTGGATTTAAGTTTTTCGCATGATAACAGATACATATCTATTTGCAGTTTTCTACATGATGACATTCAGTTATGCCAGCACTATTTGTTCAGGATGCTTTCTTTTTTCCATTGTTCAGTTTTGACTTCTTTGTCAAAAATCAGGTGTTCCTATGTGTGCAGATTAATGTCCAAATCTTCAATTCGATTACATCGGTCCACATGTTGGTTTTTATGCCAGTACCAGACTGTTTTTATTATTATAGCTCTATTGTAGAGCTTGAGGTCATTGATTGTGATGCCTCCAGAGGATGCTTTATCGTACAGGATTCTTTTAGCTTCTGAGTTTTTTGTTTTTCCATATGAAGTTGAGTATTGTTCTTTTCAAGTGTGTGAAGAACTGTGTTGGGATTTTGATTTGAATTTCATTGAATCTCTAGATTGCTTTTGGTAAGATTGCTATTTTTTACTATGTTAACCCTACTGTCCGTGAGTATGGGACATCTTTCCATTTTCTGATATCTTCTTCTATTTCTTTCTTTAGAGACTTAAAGGTCTTCATTTGCTTAGTTAGAGTTACTTCAAGGTATTTTATATTATTTATGGCTATTATAAAGGGTGATGTTTCTTTGATTTCTCTCTCAGCCCATTTATCATTTGTATATAAGAGGGCTACTGATTTTTTTGAGTTAATCTTGTATTCTGCCACATTATTGAAGGAATTTATCAGATGTAGGAGTTCCCTGGTATAATTTTTGGGGTCACTGATGTATACTATCATATCATCTGCAAATATTGAAATTTTGACATCTTCCTTTCCAATTTCTATTCTTTTGATGCCCCTTTGTTGTGTTATATCACTAGCTATAACTTCAAGTACCATATTGAATAAATATGGAGAGAGTAGACAGCCTTGTCTTGTTCCTGACTTTAGTTGAATCACTTTGAGTTTCTCTCCATTTAATTTGATGTTGACTGTTGGTTTGCTGTAAATTGCCTTTATTATGTTTCGGTATGTTCCTTGTATTCCTGATCTCTCCAAGACCTTTATCATGAATGAGTGTTGGATTTATGAAAGGCTTTTTCAGCATCTAATGAGGTGATCATGGTTTTTTTTTGTTTTTTGTTTTTAGTTTGTTTATATGGTGTATTACATTGACCATTTTTTGTATGTTGAACCATCCTTTCATCCCTAGGAAGAACCCTACTTGGTCATGGTGGATAATTTTTTGATGAGCTTTTAGATTCAGTTTGCCAATATTTTATTGAGTGCTTTTGCATCAATGTTCATAAGGAAGATTAGTCTGTAATTCTCTTCCTTTGTTGCATCTTTGTGTAGTTTGTGTATCAGGGTAACTGTAGCCTTATAAAAATAGTTTAGTAATGTTCCTTCTATTTGTATTGTTTGGAAAAATTTGAAGAGTATTGGAGTTAGGTATTCTTTGAAAATCTTGTAGAATTCTATGCTGAAACCATCTGGTCCTGTGCTTTTTTTGCTTGGGAGACTTTGAATGACTGTTTCTGTTTCCTTAGGGGTTATTGGTCTATTTAAATAGTTTATCTGGTCTTGATTTAACTTTGTTATGTGGTACCTATCCAGAAATTTGTTCATTTCTTTCAGATTTTCCAATGTTGTGGAGTACATGTTTTTTTTTTTTTATTTATTTTGCAATACAATTCAGTTCTACATATCAGCCACGGATTCCCTTGTTCTCCCCCCCTCCCGTCCCCCTCACGATCCCCCAACCCCCCCCCCCCCATTCCCATCTCCTCCAGGGCAAAGCCTTCCCCCTCAGACTGAGGTCAACCTGGTAGACTCAGTCCAGGTATGTCTAGTCCCCTCCTCCCAGGCTGAGCCAAACAATCCTGCATAGGCCCCTGATTTCAAACAGCCAACTCATGCAATGAGCACAAGCTCTGGTCCCACTGCCTGGAGTACATGTTTTTGAAGTCTGAATTTCCTTATTGTCTCTTGTTATGTCTCCCTTTTCATTACTGATTATGATAATTTGGATGCTCTCTCTCTCTCTCTGCCTTTTGGTTAATTTGGATAAAGGCTTGTCTATCTTGTTGATTTTTTCAAAGAACTCTTTGTTCTGTGGCATGGTCCTGTGCTGTTGTTTCTTTTGGGGGAGGGGGTCACATAGGCACAGAGTCAAACCACACAGACTCCGGGAGAATGTCAAAAACATAAGCTCAGTTTATTCAGAAACAGGAAAGCCTTATATACCCCCTACCCCACCCTGGGGGAAGGTCTGATGAATACACATCTGCTGGTGTGACATGGCTTCCTCTCATTGGTCCAGGTCATCTCCAGATCATGTCTCAGCTGCTGTTGCTAAGGCCCTTAGGCAGACCCAGGTTGGCTCTCAGAAAGTATCTTTTTTACTGGTTTGGGCTGGCTGACCCTCAAGCCTGTTAGGGATGAGTCATCCTACATTGTTTCATTGATTCTTTTTATTGTTCCATTTGTTTCCATTTCATTGATTTCAGCCCTCAATTTGATTTTTTCCTGATGTCTATTTCTCCTGGGTGAGTTTGATTCTTTTTCTTCTAGAGCATTCAGGTGTTCTGTTAAGTCACTAGTGTGAGATTTCTCCAACTTCTTTATGTGGACATTTAGTGCTATAAATTTTCCTCTTAGCACTGCTTTCATAGTGTCCCATAAGTTTGGGTATGTTGTACTCTCCTTTTCATTGAATTCTAAGAAATATTTAATTTCTTTCTTTATTTCTTCCCTGACCCATGGTGATTCATTTGGGCATTATTCAGTTTCAATGAGTTTGTAGGCTTTCTGTAATTTGTGTTGTTGTTGAAATCTGACTTTAAGCCATGGTGGTCAGATAAAATACAGCAGTTTATTCCAATTTTTTGTATCTGTTGAGATTTGCTTTGTGACTGAGCATGTGGTCAATTTTAGAGGGGGTTCCGTGGGATGCTGAGAAGAAGGTATATTCTTTTGTGTTAGAGTGGAATGTTCTGTAGATATCTATTAGGTTCATTTGAGTCATAACGTCTGTTAGGTTCCTTATTTCTCTGTTAAGTTTCATTCTGACAGATTTATCCAGTGGTGACAGTGGGTTGTTGAAATCTCCCTCTATTAGTGTGTGGAGTTTGATGTGCAATTTAAACTTTAGTAATGTTTTTTTTTTACAAATGTGGGTGCCCTTGAATTTGGGGCATAAATGTTCAGAATTGAGACTTTATCTTGTTGGATTTTCCCTGTGATAAATATGTAGTGTCCTTCCCAATCTCTTTCTATTGATTTTAGTTTAAAGTCTATTTTATTAGATATTAGGATAGCTACACCAGTTTGCTTCTTACATCCATTTGATAGGAAAGTCTTTTACCAGCCTTTTACTCTGAGATAGTGTCTATCTTTGAAGTTGAGATGTGTTTCTTGTATGTAGCAGAAGGATGGATCCTGTTTTAAAATCCTGTTTAAAATATGGTGATACTTTATTTGTATTAAAATGTTATTTGTATGTTAATAAATAAAGTTGCCCAGGGGTCTGAGCTATTAGCAAGCCATAGGAAAGCCGGACGGTGGTGGCGTATGCTTGTAATCCCAGCATTTGGTAGGCAGAGCTAGGTAAGTCTCTGTGTGTTCAGGGATACAGCCAGCATTGAATACACACACCTTTAATCTCAATACCAACCATAGAAGACCTGGAGGTCTATACAGACAGGCAGTGATGAGGTGGTCATGTGGTTGGGTTTACAACCAATGAGAAAGTAGAACAGAAAGTCTATATAAAGACTTTAACACAGGAAGTAGCTCTCTTTCAGAGAGGTGGGACCACTGCAGAAGGAAGGGTAAGGTTTTAGCTCTTAGCTCTGACCTCTTGGCTTTCTTCTTTGCATTGGTTCTGTGTTTCTTATTTAACAAGATGGTTGGTTACATCTACAGTATCCATTCTGTTAGCCTGTGCCTTTTTATAGACGAATTGAGACCACTGATATTAATGATGGATGATTGTTAATTCCTGTTATTTTTTGTTGGTAGTGTTGTGTGTTTCTCTTCTTTGGTATTTGTTGGTGTGAGATTATCTATTTCCTGTGTTTTCATGGGTGTGTCTAATTTCCTTAGGTTGGATTTTTTCTTCTAGTGCTTTTTGTAAGGCTGGATTTATGGATCAGTATTGTTTAAACCTGTTTTATCATGGAATATTTTGTTTATTCTATCTATGGTGATTGAAATCTTTGTTGCACATAATACTCGGGCTTGGCATCCATAGTCTCTTAGTGTCTGCCTAACATCTGTCCTGGACCTTCTGGCTTTCAGAGTCTTCATTGAGAAGTCAGGTGTTATTCTGTTGGTTCTGCCTTTATATGTTACTTGGCCTTTTTCCTTCGCATCTCTTAATATCTTCTCTTTATTCTGTATGTTTAGTGGTTTGATTATTATATGGCGAGGGGACTTTTTTTGGATCCAGTCTACTTGGTGTTCTGTAAGCTTCTTTTGTCTTCATAGGCATTTCCTTCTTTAGGTTTATAAAGTTTTTTTCCTGTGGTTTTGTTGACTATATTTTCTGTGCCATTGAGCTGGAGTTCTCCTCCTTCTTCTATCCCTATTATTCTTAGGTTTGGTCTTTTCATGGTGTCCCAAATTTCCTGGACATTTTGGGTCATGATTTTATTGGCTTTAGTGTTTTCTTTGACTGACAAATCTATTTTCTGTATTATATCTTCAAAGGCAGATATTCTTTCTTCCATCTCTTGCAATCTGTTGATTTTGCTTGCATCTGTAGTTCCTGTTTGTTTACTTAGATTTTCCATTTCTAGCATTCCCTCAGCTTGTGTCTTCTTTATTGCCTCTATTTCAGTTTTCAAATCTTGGACTATTTCTTTCATGTGCTTAATTGATTTTACTTGGCTTTCTTTAAGGAATTTATTGATATCTTTCAATTTTTTTGTTTTTCTTTTCTTTGATTTCTTTAAGGGAATTTTTCATTTCCTCTTTAAAGGCCTCTATCATCTTCTTAAGCTCATTTTTAAGGTCAATTTCTTCTGCTTCTCTGCATTAGGATGTTCATGTCTTTCTGATGTAGAACCACTAGGTTCTGGTGATGCTGTATTGGTCTTTATGTTGTTGTGTGTATTTTTGCACTGGTGTCTAGCCATCTCTTCTTCTACTCAGTTCAAGTTGTGTCTGTCTGAGGGAGCTTCACTTACTCCAATTGATACTCTTGGTCTAATGGGAGCTCTTGGTCTAATCCGGGCTCTTGCTCCAATCAGTGCTGATGGATTTTGTGTCTCAGGGAGCAGCTCTTAGTTCAATGGACACTATTGGTCTCTGTTTCAGGGAGCAGCTATTCCCAATCAGTGCACAGTGGGCTTATGACTCTGGTGATCACTGTTCCCAATCGGTGTAGGGTAGGGTTATGACTCCAGTGGTCACTGGTGTCACAGATATGGTTTTCTGGTGAGGGGGTGGGGGAAGAGACAGCTGTCCTGTCCCTGGGGCTCCAATGGCTTGGGTGAGGGCTATGAAATGTTCCAGTGTGGCTTAGGGGCTAGGGAACTGATCTGTTCAGTCTGGAGATGGGGCCATATCTGTTCCCAGTCAGTGCAGGGTGGGTTTATGACTCTGGTGGTCACTGGTATCACAGGAGGTTGTTTTCTTGGTGAGGGGAGTGGGAGAAGAGGCAACTGCCTGATCCCTGGAGCTCTAATGGCTGTGGGGAGTGGCACAAAATGTATCCCCAGGTCCTAGGGGCTAGGGACTCAGTCTGCCAAGTCTGGAGATGGGGTTTTACTTGTTCTCAATTGGTGCAGGGTAGGCTTATGGCTCCAGTGTTCACTGTTCCTAATTGGTGTAGGTTGGGTTTATAACTGGTGTTCATTGGTGATGCAAGTGATTTTTTTTTTTTGGTGAGGGGGTGAGAGAAGAGGCCACTTTCTGTTATTTTTTATTGTTATAATGTTGTTCACACTTCACTTTAATCTGTGTTGGTCAAAAATGATGCAGAGTTTTATTTCAGTTTTCTTGTGTCTGTTGATACTTGCTTTGTGTTGGAATGATTGTTCATATTTGGAAAAACTTCCATGAGGTGCTGAGAAGTTATATTCTTTTTTGTTTGAGTGAAATGTTCTGAAAATATCTGCTAGTTACATTTAGTTCGTCATAGAAGAGAGCTCCAGAATTTCTCTGTCAGGTTTTGCCTAGGTCATTTGTCTATTGGTAAAAGAGGGTTATTGAAGTCTCCCACTCTCAGTGTGTGAAGGTAAGTATGTGATTTAAGCTTATGACATGTTTCTTTTATAAATTTGAGTGCCCTTGTATCTGGGACATAGATGTTAAGAATTGTAGTGTACTCTCGGTGGTTCTCCCTTTCATGAGTAATCCGTGTCCTTCTATATCTTGTTTGACCTGTTTTGGTTTGAAGTCTATTTTGTCATATATTAAAAGGGACATACCAGGTTACTTTTTAGTTCCATTATCTTAGAATACCTTTTCTCATCATTTTTTCCCTGAGGTGATGTCTATCCTTGATGTTAAGTTGTGTTTCTTAGGTGCAGCTGAGGGATGGATCCTATTTTTGCAACCATTCTTTTAATCTGTGTCTCATTATTAGGGAATTGGGACCATTGATGCTAAGAGTTATCAATGAACAGTGTTTGGTGATTCCTGTTAGTTTTGCTTAGTTTTGGGATGTGCCTATGTGTGCGTGTGCATGTGTGTGCGTGCGTGTGTGTGTGTGTGTGTGTGTGTGTGTGTGTGTGTGTGTGTGCGCGCGTGTGCGCGTGTGCGCGCATGTGTGTTTGTGTTTTTGTGTGTGTGTGCATGTTTCTCTGTTTTGATTTTCTGCTCTAAGATTATTTATATTTGTGTTTTCTTGGGGCTAAATTCTTTAGGTTGTAGTTCTGCTTCTAGTACCTTCTCTAGGTTTGGATTTAGAAGTAAATATTTCTTAACTTTGGTTTTTTATCATGGAATGTTACAATTTTTGAATCTATTGTGATTGAAATACTTGCTGGATATATATTCTGGATTGGCATATATGATGTCTTTGTAGAACACCTTTCCAGGACTTTCTGGTTTTTAGTTTTTCCATTGAGGAGTCAGGTGAAATTCTAGTAGGCCTGACATTTTATGTTACTTAGTCTTTTACTCTTGCAGTATTTAGTATTCTTTCTACATTCTATATGTTAAATGTTTTGATTATTTTATACCAAGTGAACTTTCTTTTCTGGTCCAGTCTATTTGATTTTCTCTATGCTCCTTGTATCTTCATTGATCTCTTTCATTAGATTAGGGACTTTTTTCTATGGTTTTGTTGAAAATAATTTCTCTGTCATTTGCCTGGGCTTTTACTTATTCCTCTATCTATAATATTCTTAAATTTGGTCTTTCCATAGTGTCCAAGATTTTCTGGACATTTTGTACTGGGAGATTTTTAGATTTAACATTTTCTTCAATGTATCCATTTTTTTTCCTATTATGTCCTTAATCCCAGAGAGTCTTTCTTCCATATCTTGAATTCTATTGTTGAGGCTTGCCTTTGATGTTTCTGTTTGGGTTCCTAGTTTTTCTTTTCAGATTTGCCTTTGTGTGGGTTTTCTTTATTGATTCTATTTCCACTTTGAGGTCTTGAAATGTTTTCTTCATTATCTTCCAATCTCTTTTAATTTTTGTGTCTTTATTTCTTTATGGAATTTATTATTTTTTCTTTAAAGATCTCTATCATATCAATAAAGAATATATAAGGTCTTTGTCTTGTGCCTCACCCATGTTGAAATTCTCAGGGCCTATTGTGATAAAGGTGCATGGCTCTAGTAGAGACATATTGTCTTGACTATTATTGAGTGTATTTTTACACTGAAAAATGGGCATCTGTGTTTGGGATGCTTGTAATTCTAGGTGCTGATATCTTATCTTGTCTTTATTGGCTAGGTGATTCCTTGATTTTTATTGCCTTCTCTGGTTCTTAGCAGGGTGTGATGGCAGCTTTGCATTTCCTGCTAAATATTTGCTTTGGAATCCTGCTAGATGTGCGTACTGAGGCTTCCAGGTAAAATGTGTTCCTTGGTATTGGTAGCTGATGTTTAGGATGAGGATGGGAAAGAAGGTACACAGTTGGAGGATAGCAGGCTTTTCCATAAGGATCTGCTTATTCCTGCGGAATCAGGGCAGAGTATGGAGCGGCTACACCAGACTGCTATAAAGCTGGAGAAGACACAGTGTGGGGATGTTATGCTAAAAGCAGAGGAGGGAGAGAGAAGATGTGAAGCTTGTCTAATTGGTTCTGTGTCCTACTTACTTCTCAGAAAGGCTTGTCTTGTGGATTTCCAGGAAGTGCCTCTTTAAGTAGGGGGCTGGCGTGTCAGGATAGGTGGAAAAGAATGTTGGAGCAGCTAATGTGTATTCTGCAGTGGACATGGGGGAAAAGAGGAGGTGTAGGCCCCAGAAGGTTTCTGCTGAAGATTTTGGAGTGTGACTGGAAGATTTTATTTAAAGGATAGAAGGGAGAGGTGAAAACCCACAGTTAGACTATTGCTTTCCTGGCTGGAGGGAAATTTTCCAGGGAATGCCTGCTGGAGTTGGGGATTAGACTATAGAAATGACACTGAGGGAATAAAATTGAAGGGGAAGGTCTGTATGATACATTTGAAGTGGATCCAAGGGAGAGTAGGCCACAGCAGATGGTCTGCTCCAGAACTGAGGGGACTGTATTTAGAAGACAGGTGGGAGACGTCAAGAGCTGCCATTTCAAGACTGCTTTCTTTGTCAGAGTAGCCTGGAAATATCCAGAGATTTACCATTAACGTTTCAATATGCTTCCAAATGTTCACTCTTGTGCTAAGTTTTTGTCAACTTGACACAAGCTAGAGACACCTGGAAACGGGGAATCTCAATCCCAGAAATGACACACAGACCAACCTGGTTGAGACAGTTCCTCAGTTGAGATTCTTCTAATAAACACAGTCAGAGGTATCAGATGCTGACTTTGATAAAATATTATAAGTAAAAATGACTTTTAGAAAAGATTTGTTTCATTTTATTTTTGTTCTAATTGTTCCAGGAGGATAACAATTTATCACTCTTGAGAAACATGGCAGAAACTTGTAGGTTTGGTGGTAGGAGCAGGAACCTGAGAGATCACATGTCTATCCACACATGAGAATCAGAGAGAGTAAACACAATGTGAATTATGCTTATAAACACTCTCACCACAACCCTAATGATATCATTCTCACTCCAAAATGCCATATTCTAAAACTTTCATAGTACCACCAAAGAGTGTCTCACACTCAGCCCTAAGTATTCAGGTATCCAAATCTATGGAGGACATTTTTCATTCAAGCAATATTTCTATTTTAGCAAGATTTGTATCATTGTCCTTGATCAGTTAGCATTTTGCTATCAGATTATAACTAGGGAGAATAGTATGATCATGTTTGTGTGTGTGTGTGTGTGTGTGTGTATGTATGTGTGTATGTGTGAATTGTCTTCTACCACAACTAAACATACAAAAAAAAAGAAAAAGAAGGGAAGAAATGTTTCTTTTGGCTGATAGTGTGAGCCAGCAGTGATTAATGGTGGGAGAAGCTTGATTCTGAGGACAAGAAGTAGTGATGACATCCCATCCCCAGGCAGGTATCAGAGAGCAATGAATGCAGCTGCTCACCTCCTTTCTCTTTTTCCCTCTCTCTGAGACAACAGCCAATGAAATTCTGATAGCTACCTTTAGAGTAGCCCTTTCAACCTCCAGTAAATTCCTGTATAACACTCCCACAGAAACGTCTAAAGAATTGTTTCCCTGATAAGTCTAAATTTTTTCTACACAGTAATCAAAATTCACAATTCTGCTGGAAGTAAAAGCTACTAAGCCAGTAATCACCTAGTAGCAAGACAGGATGAATCTGGAAGGAACACTAGATTTTCTGGGATAGGTCCCCAGTAACCTACTTTCTCATACTTGTCCTAATCTCTTCAAGTTTCAAAAAGCATTTCCAAACTCTGCAGCACTCTTATAGTCTAGAATAAGCCTGGAATGCATGGGCCAGTGAAGTTTAAGGTCTATCTAAATCATTTTCTGCTTTTGTAGGCACTGTATTTGAAAACTAATTGTTTAACATTAAAAATTCCATTTTGGCTTTCCATAAAACTGTGCACATTTGATAACAGCTTTCATTTTTTTTAGATTCCTCATTCTGTGTGCCATAAGAGCTGTGGGCCTGGGTTCAGAAAAGTTGTCCTGGAAAACAGGGTTGTCTGCTGTTATGATTGCATTCCTTGTCCAGACAATGAAATTTCTAATGAGACAGGTAAACGTGTAAGTCTTACAAACAACTTGCCGAGCTCATACAAGATTCTGTAATAACAAAGCAATTGAGATGCTCTGGAGAGATTCAGAGAGAAAATATTTCTTTCCTTTATTTAGGAATTTGAATGCTACACTTCCATTTTGTCTTGGAGCAATACACTCTAACCCTTGATATTCACAAATATTCTAATTTTTCCCTTCAATAAGTCTTTATAATGAACTACAGATTTCAACAATGAATTTTAAAGCCTCAGAGAGGAATGAAAAGTCAGAGTGGGGTACAGCTTAATGGTGGAACACTTGTCTAGCAACTGTAAAGCTCTGAGTACAAGCCCCAGAATCAAAGGGGAATGCAGCAGCTGAAGAGGAATGTAAATTGACCAAAATAATTAGGGAAAAACCTAATGAATCTAGGAAAAAACTCTTACCTAATGCAAATCAAAGATTACAAACTTTGTATGAGGTGCTGACTTTAGAAGTATAGCTTTAAAAGTAATGATTCAAATACGTTACACAGAGGCATATTCTATCACTGTTTTTATATTCTTGCCCTGGCCTACTTGTGTTCGTCTGTATGCTTAGCTGTGGTCGGAGCTTGAGTTCATTAACTGAAGCAGAATAATCAGTCTACAAGCCAAATAACTTTTTATTTTCTATTTTCTAAAATGTATTCTCTTAAATTGTTCTTCTTCACATTGTTTTTATTATTTAAAATAATTTTAAATTTAAATATATTTTGATCATATTCTCCCCCTCCCCAAATTTTCTCTGATTCTCTCATCTCTCTCCCCACCCAACATTAAGTTCTTTCTCAAAGGAAAACAAAAACCCAACACAATAATACCCCCAAACCAAGAAAACAAAATAAACAAGACACATCCCCAAACCCACCAAGTAGTAACCAAATAACAGCATAGCACACCAAAAACTGTGGAGTCCATTATGTGTTGATCCATTACTTCTAAACATGAGATCTGCCCTGGAGTGGTTGATATACCAGTGTCACTGTATAGGAAAAAAGTGATTTTACTTCTCTCAGCAGGTGTACATGACAATTCAGTCATTAACCTTCACCCTAGTGTCTAAGTTGGTATTAATTCATTATTTTATCCATTTTTAATATAACAAAATAAGATATAACAAGAACAAAAACAAAAATTGTTACAACAAAGTTGGACAAGACAAACCAACAGAGGGAAAAGAGATGAAGAGACGGCAAAAGAATCAGAGACCTGGCTGGGTGGTGATGGTGCAGGCCTTTAATCCCAGCACTCGGAAGGCAGAGCCAGGTGGATCTCTGTGAGTTCGAGGCCAGCCTGGGCTGCCAAGTGAGTTCCAGGAAAGGCGCAAAGCTACACAGAGAAACCCTGTCTCAAAAAAACGAAGGGAAAAAAAAAAGAATCTGAGACCTGCTCTTTGCACACTGAAGAATCCCTTAAAGACACTAAACTGGAAGCCACAATATATACACAGAGGATGTAGTACCGATACATACAGGCCCCGTGCATGCTCCTTTAGTCCCTGTGAGCTCATCTGAGCATTAATCATGTTGATTTGGAAGGGCTCCTTTTCTTGGTGTTCTCTGTCCCCTCTGGTTCTTGTGCATTTTATGCATTCTTTTTTGTGGATTTTTTTGTGTTATTTTATCACCACATTTTTTTCATGTCTTATATGACTATTATTTGGTTTTATCCTAGGACCCTGGGCTATCTAGTCTCAGGTCCTTGGTCACCCAAACAGTTGTGGGTTTTGGTTCTACCTTCTGGAGTGGGCCTTATTTCTAATCAGTCATTGGGCGATTATTCCCACAAACTTTGTGCCACCATTGCTCTAACATATTTTGCAGGCACTACATCATTCAAGATAAATGGTTTGTGGCTGGCTTGGTTTTGAGTTTTTCTATTGATAACATGCAGAGTACCTTACTGTACCAAAGATGCTGGAGCATAGCGGTGAAGGCTCTATATGCACCAGCCAGCATCTCCATGTTCAATGAGTTGTATGGGTGTTGTCTTCTTCAATGGGACCTTGCTGTCAATTTGTCTTGGCAGTAGCCTGATGCGCCTGGGGATACCTATGGTGTCCCAGTATCCAACAACTCAATTAGCTTTAACTTACACCTGGTACTGGAAGCTTCATTTGGTGACAAGAGATGGCCAGTTTGCACTCTGTCTTCTTCATTATTGAGCAACTTGGTTTAGATCACCTTCATATATGTATGTATTGTAGAAAGTTTCTATTGTATTATAACATGATACTCCTCAAAAAGACCCTCAATTTTAGCTCCCTCTATTACCTCCCATATATCTTGCAAACATTGTTGTCACAAACTTCTTCCTATAACAGAGATTTCAGGTGTCCTTTCACCATGTAACTTAACACAAGTTATTTAACTTCTAGCTCTTTGCTGTTCAAACCTCATTAAAATCACATTTAGTTCTCACTCCATGTTTGAATTTCTTTTATATTCATAATGATTCTCCTCAATACAGTATTTACTACAGGGTAGGTTACGGGAAAGCTTTGCTTGATTTCCCCAGTTTATATATTTTTGCTGTCCTGAATAACTAAATGTTACCTTATGCATAGTGAGTTGAATTTTTTTCCTACCTCCCTGCTCCAAGAGCACAAAAGAAACATTATATTAGTGAATGATCTTCAGACAATGTGAACATCCTGTAGTACAAGGATGTGCAAAGACCTAAGGGTAGATTAGATTACAGAATCTCTATTAAGAAGAATAAATCATACACATATTCATGTTGTCTTCTATTGTAAAGAAAAATTGCTGGTCACTATTTGAATAGGTGTCAATTACATTGAATCTATAGTTGTATCAGTTCTGAAAAATCTTGAAAATAACACATGTATTAGTTCTTTGAGAATTAAAAACATGGTATATTGATCATTTTCACCCTGTTTCCTCAGCTCCTCATCCCCTTTTTACTATTCCAACCGTGTGTATATCAATAAATCACTCAGTGATACTTTTAACACTATATATATATGTTTATCAGTATAATAGTAGTAGTTTTTCCTATGGGGTTAAAATCTATCTAGTCATAGCTATCTGGTCCCAGTATCAGCCTAGGTGTAGTTGGCCTTAAATTTAATCACAGAGTCATTAATAACTTCCATAACATTGGTGCCACTATTTAATCAATGAACCTATCTTCCCAGGACAGTCATTACTGTAGCTCCTATAACTATATTAGTTTCATAAATACTTTTCACATCCAGTAATATGCTGTGCATTTCCCAGCACTATGAAAGCTAGCCAGTAGGAATGCACATTCTGGGTGAATAGATGATTGAGTTTTGTGATACAAATATGTCCTTTCTTCAACAATAGTGGTTTTCTGTTAAGTTCTAGAGAACAACCAAGAATAAGGGCAATAGCTTGTAATGTTTTCATTCTATGGGACCCCTCTGGACATTGACTTAAATAGAGGTATCCCATTCTTGGTATTGGTATTTCATTTTCTAGTACTAAGTAGGGTCTATTTGAAGTATTTTCTCCCCTTATAAGTTAACTACACTTAAAATCTTTTTAATGTATATTTGTATGTCTTAGGATGATTCTACAGTAGTAGGTCTCCACACAGCTTTTTCCAAAAGCCATTGGTAGCATTTATCTCTCACTGTATTTTCCCCATAAGTAATTCAGTGACATTTTAATACTATATTTGTTTAATAGAATAATAATAGTAGGTTTTCCTTGGAAGCTATGGTCAATTTAGTTATAGGTTCTTGGTCCCAATATGTGTTCAGGTACAAGTTCCATCCATTGTGGTGGGCTTTACTAGAGTAATTAATTATTTCCATAACATTGGTACTATTATTTCATCAGTGAGCCTCTTTTATTAGGGAAGTTTGTTCCTCTTTATACTTTCTCCTCCATACTGCCCTCCCATTCCTTATACCTCTTTTTCTTTCATTTTCTATTATTCTCCTATCTCCCTGTAAACCATTGTATTCCATCATACTTCACTTATAGACTCATTATCCCCTATGGCTCCTTTAGTCTAATTTCTTAAACTCTATGAATATACAAATAAAATACAAATATGTAAAGATTCATGCTAAAATGCACAAATGTGAACAAACATGCAATATTTTTCTTTCTGGATCTGGGTTACTTCTCTAAAAATCAAATTCTGGTGAGAACTGCATAATTAGTTTTTTTTCTTAAAATCTGAATAACATCCATTATATAAATGTCACTCTTTTTATTATCTGTTCACCTGGTTGATGGACATCTAGGCTGTTTCAATTTCCTGGTTGTTTTGAATAGAACATCAGTGAATGTGAGTGAGCAAATGTCTCTGTAGTGGAATGTAGATTCCCTCAACTATGTGCTCAAGAGTGGCATAACTGAATCATAGGATAAACCCATTTCCAGCTTTTTGCAAAACATTAACACTAATTTCCATTATGTCATTATCATTTTACACTCCTACCAAAGTGAATAAATTATCCCTTTGTTTATTGTTACCACAAACCTCAGCAACATAGGCAAAGTTTTGCAAATACTGAACAAATATTAAAGTACTCATTAACATGTATCCATATGATTATAGCTTATGAATATTATTACTAAAATAAGGACTACATATAAAACAGATGAAGTATGGAATAACACCTTGTAATATGTAATTGAAAGAGGGAAATCATTATGACTTTTTTGAATGACAGAACTAACAAGGCAAGCATATCTATATGAATATGAGCTGTGAAAAACTCAAGATTATAAAGTGGAGAAAACCTAGACTCCTTTCAGGGATTAGCAAAATATTGAAAATCTTGGTCAAAATACATTTCAGGAACATAAATTAGGCATAAGGTAACTTAAACCAGAGAATATGAGAATGAACATTAACACATGGTACTGGGTAGGAAATTAAAGAATTCTCAATAACTGGCATCTGTGACTAAATTATATAATTACTCATTGCATATTTTGTGTTAAAACTTATCACCTTGACAACACTAATATTTTGAATAAAATTACTTTAGGAAAGGGAATTTATTTTATTTATTTATGTTAAAGGAATGTTTATAGACATGATGATTCTATATAAGTTTCAACAATTAAAATTTTACTGTACATATTTTCATATTCAAGAGAAGTCTGAAATAATGTGATGCTTAAGAAGCGTTTGTCATTTAGTAATACCAACACTAAACTTTTATTTTTTGGTTAAGTAAGTTCTGCAATGCTTTTTTAATGGACAGAATGCACCCTACTTGCTCTTTTATCCATTCTTTCTTATCTAGCTTCAACACATATGAATGCCTCTTCTCCTTACCTGTTCTTTTACTGATTCATGACTCTCTGTCTTTCTATCTCGACCTTCTACCCCTACCTCTCTCTCTCTTTCTGTGACCCACCTGGTTTAATCACAGCCATTTGTATGAACCTTAGGTTGAGACTATCCTCTGGAGATTGGATTGCTGGGTTTACCAAATGGGAATAGAATTGAAGACATTGACTCTCCCTTTCCCTGAATGTATTAATAGAAAATTTTAGCACTGAAGGATAGAATGCCCTGAGTTCCTCAATCCTTTCCTGGATGTTGATCAGTTTATATGTGTGAAGACACAGTGCACTCATTCACAACTCTTGAGAGTTCCTAATTGCAATGGCTATATATTTCATAGTAAAGGAAAGTTTGAATCGCTTATCTCCATCTTTCCACTCTTACAATGTGCCCCCCTCTTCTTCAGTGATCAATGATGCTTTGAGAAGCTGGTACAAATGTCTTGTTTATGGATGACACTCACCCATCACTTATTAAATATTTGATAGCCATAAATCTCTGCCTACGCTGTAGCTCACCATGATAAGAGGTTTTGTTAATCTCCCTAAATGATATTAGCACCACCTATTTTGGGTTGAATTAAAGAAGATTTATTATATGCACATGGTATAGCCCATCTAGCAACTTCCTCTTTCTGAATGTGAGACTTAATTGTCATCCCCAAATATAGGAGAAGTCAGATTTTTATAGTCCCCAAACTTAAAGGCTAGTGGTTTCCAAACATTTGGGGGTTTCCAGGGGGAATTTTGGCTACATAGAAACTTGGCAGAACATCTCAATATTATTTGGCAGAACATCTTATCTTATGAGGGAGGAGATCAGGCTATAGGATATGGAACATGTATAATTCAAAAAATGTGTCAAGGCATAGTTAAACTCAAGTTTACAATAAACAGAAATAAACTTATTTTGACCTTGTTACAAAATGGCTACTGATCTTAAGGAGCAGACAAGTTGGTTCAGTAATGTCTCTGGTTAAGGCTGAGAGTCATAACTGCTTTTGGGTATAAACCAAAATATTTAGAGGCTGGTTCAATTTTATGTTAATTTAAATAACAGGATTAAGCTTACTCCCTAGGTCCTTCTTATGATCTTCTCCACCAAGAACATTTGTGTGTGTTTATAATTCCTTTTGTTGGATCTCCCTTTAGTACTTGTGTTTTTTTTTGAACCTTTGGCATATGGTAGGTTAATTAAAAAACGCCATTTGTACATATTAGGAGCACTTCAACACACACTGCAAATCTTGCATGATTACTATGCAACAAGAATGTGTAGGTAATAGAACAGACACACACATAAGGGTTGGTTAAACACTTTAGAATTAAAAATTTTACTGATTGAATTCTCTAAAAAATTTAGTGCTATATTATAAGACAAGTTATAATACTATATAAAGTACTTTTATAGATTCTGTACCATGTGCATTTAATAAGAAGGAAATGGAGTTCTACATCGGAAGCATTTAACATAGTATAGAAAACCAACAGAAAAAGAAATACCTCAAAATAGAAGAGATGAAATAGCCCGAGAGTAAGAGGTTATCGTGAAAGAATGTCTTAAGAGCATGATGATTAAAGTGTTTTAATAGAGCTTAAGGAAACAAGAAAGTGAGATGTACTAAAATAAATAAAATTCTACTAAAGTCAGATTTGATGTCTTAAAAACATATACACAATAAAACAGAGAAAGTCTGAGAATGAGTTCAGCTTTTCAAAAATACCAATAATTTAAACATAATGGAATTGTGGCATAAATAAATCAATGTATATATGTAACTGGAGATTTCTCCAGTCCTGCCAGGGCCCACGGCCACTTAGACCCAAGTAAACACACAGACTTATATTACTTATAAACTGTATGGCTATGATAGGCTTCTTATTCTCTAGTTCTTATATCTTAAATTAAACCATTTCTATTAAACTATAAGTTGCCATGTGGCTTGTGGCTTACCAGTACTTTACATCTTACTTCTCATGGCAGTGACGGCTGGCAGCATCTCCTGACTTAGCCTTCCACTTTTCAGCATTCTCCCCTCTGCTTATCCTACCTATACTATACTTCCTGCCTGGCTACTGGCCAATCAGTGTTTTATTTATCAATCAGAGCAACACATTCACAGCATAGAGAAAGACATCCTCAGTATGTATATATTTTAATTTCAAGATTAAATAAAAACTTTCATTACAGAGCTTGAAAACAGTTTTGTGAAAATGTCATAGTATTTCTGCATCCACATGAAAATAGGTGCTATCCACCAATGTTCTGAAAACAATTTCACTAGAGAGGATTTTCAAGTTTCAAGGATATGATAATGCTCATTCACTCTAGTTCCAACAAAGAGTTGAACAAAATTGGAGAAAGGCGGGAGCCATGAGACTGCATTGGGGAGCAACTGAGGATAGCATGAGTGGCTCTCCTTAGGGCAAGGCCTCTGGAGACAGTGACCCACTTGGTAAGGACTTACATACAGTGCACTGCATAATTCTGGGCATGACTCAAGGACTGTGTGTGCTATGTGCTCTTCTTGTTTTCACTATGCTAGCCACACTGCTGCCCTAATGAGTCACAATGTCATGAAGTTTAATATTACATATTTGCATTGCTGTTCTCTATGGAATTATTTTAACCATAAGAGGTTTAAAATAATGCTATCAAATAGATGGTATCAAGAGTTAATGGGGATATTCAAGGGACAGGGAATGTAGCAGAATCACAGAAACCCATTATTGCCCACTTGGAACACTGTTCTACCTGTAGATGTGCCTAGTTAGAAAAGTTCCTTTGTAGTTTGCAAAACTGCTTATACTTCTGATCATGAAGATATAGATCCAAAATATCATGGGTATACATAGGTGAATAGAGAGACAGAAGGGAAAACAGACAGGGAAAAATCAGTAATTATTGTTAACTTTTAGGAACTTATGGAGTAAAAACAGTTTGTAAAACTGTTCAAGCAAGCCATTGAAATTGAATAAATAAAGATAGCTCAGGAAGTTCATAGTCACCTGTTTAAACATCAACAAGTGGTCACAATTCCTCCTTGGCATTAAATGAAATCACTATAGAGTGTTTATTTCTTTGACTATAAGAATACAGATGAAGATGAATTAGCTAGCAACCCAATGAGCAGGCACTGAGACATGGCTTTGTAAAAAAAGAAATTAAGCAGCAATGCCTCACAATTATCTTCATCTCTGACCAGATGTAGATCAATGTGTGAAGTGTCCAGAAAGTCAATATGCAAACACAGAGAAGAAACACTGCATAGAGAAATCTGTGAGTTTTCTAGCCTATGAAGACCCCTTGGGAATGGCTCTCACCACCACAGCACTGTGTTTGTCTGCACTCACAGCTATGGTTCTTGGGGTATTTGTGAAGAACAGAGACACTCCCATTGTCAAAGCCAATAACAGAGCTCTCAGTTACACCTTGCTCATCACACTCACCATCTGTTTCCTCTGTGCCTTGCTCTTCATTGGCCGTCCAAATACAACCACCTGCATCCTTCAGCAGACCATATTTGGAGTTGCATTCACTGTAGCTCTCTCCACTGTGTTAGCTAAAGCGATTACAGTGGTTATTGCCTTCAAGATCACCTTTCCAGGGAGAATGGTGAGGTGGCTAATGATATCAAGAGCTCCAAATTTAATCATTCCCATCTGTACCCTGATTCAGCTGGTTCTTTGTGGAATATGGATGGCAACCTCTCCTCCCTTCATTGACCAAGATGCTTATGCTGAACATGGACACATCATCATTTTATGCAACAAGGGTTCAGCAGTTGCCTTCCACTGTGTCCTTGCATACCTCTGCTCCTTGGCACTTGGGAGCTACACCATGGCCTTCTTGTCCAGGAATCTGCCTGACACATTCAATGAAGCCAAGTTCCTGTCATTCAGCATGCAGGTGTTCTTCTGTGTCTGGGTCACCTTTCTACCTGTCTACCACAGCACCAAGGGGAAGAACATGGTGGCAATGGAAGTTTTCTCTATCTTGGCTTCCAGTGCAGCTCTCCTTGGCTTGATCTTTGCCCCCAAGTGCTACATTATTTTGTTAAGGCCAGATAGAAACTCTCTTAATCTCATCAAGCACAAAAAACATTCTGGAAGAAATAAGCATCTTAATCATTAGTTCAAATTAAACCACATTTTTTATGTTAATAAGTTGAATAAATGTATTAAATTTAGTTTTATATCAACATATCCTGTAGTCTCTTCCCGAAACAGATAAGGGAAGCCTACTCATGTGAATATGGTTTCAAAGTTCCTCTTATCCTGAGTTATTCTGGACCTCAATGAGAAACCAAGAGTACCAAGAGAATTAGCTGTATTATTTGCTCTGTATGAAAAGTAGGAGGCTATCTTTTATACACAACTACAATATGGGTTTGACTCCCTAGGTTACTATTTCTTCATCTAATCATAATACAGTTTTTTTTACATAAACTATCAGTGTTTTTTTCATATTTGAAATCCATGGTATGCATGTGTATGTGTGTGTGTGTGTGTGTGTGTGTGTGTGTGTGTGTGTGTGTGTGTGTGTGTGTTTGTGTGTGTGCCTGTTTGTGTGTGTAAATATCTAAGTATGTAGCCTGGCTGATCAGCAGGATTCCATAAAATAATTGCATAAACAAAATAATTTCTATGCATCAAGGTTTTGCAAATAACAGTGTGTTGTACCAGGTGCAATATATGTTGCAGTTTTGTATGCTCCTACAATATTGGCTGTTAATTTTCTGTGGTGGTATTGTGTTCCCCAAAATGTTGTGCACACTAATATACTTAATCTGGGGTCAGAGAAGAGAACAGCCACAATATTAAACATAAGGGATAGGCAGTGGTAGCACACACCTTTAATCCTAGCATTCCAGAGGCAAAAATCCCTCTGGATCTCTGTGAGTACAAGGCCACATTGGAAACAACCAGGCATGGTAACTCATGCCTTTAATTCCAGAAAGTGAGCCTTTAATCCCAGGGAGTGATGGCAGAAAGCAGAAAGATATATAAGGCTTGAGGGCCCGAAACTAGAGCTTTTAGCTTTTTAGCTGGTTAAGCTTTCAGGCTTTGGAGCAGCAGTTCAGCTGAGACCCATTCTGGATGAGGACTCAGAGACTTCCAGTCTGAGGACACAGGATCAGCTGAGGAACTGGCAAGGTGAGGTAGCTGTGGCTTGTTCTGCTCGTCTGGTCTTTCAGCATTCACCCCAATGACTGGCATGAGGTTTGATTTTATTAATAAGAACTTTTAAGATTCATACTACAATTTTCTTTTCTTTTCTTTTTTCTTTTTTTGGTTTTTTGAGACAGGGTTTCTCTGTGTAGCTTTGCGCCTTTCCTAGAACTCACTTTGTAGCCCAGGCTGGCCTCAAATTCACAGAGATCTGCCTGGCTCTGCCTCCCGAGTGCTGGGATTAAAGGCGTGTGCTACCACTGCCTGGCAGCTGTTAATTTTCATGCTATTTATTTAATTTGTTTTTGCCTCTACATGTATTCTCACTTTCACTTGCTTTCTATTTTTTTTCAACTTACAAAGTGGATCTTAGTAAAATGTCACATGTGCTTTCATCACTTGTGATAAAAGTTCAAAAATCTGTATGTAGATTTTAATTTTATTACTTTTCAATACACAATATATATCTATATATGAATGTTTTTCAGAAACCCTTAAGATATTTCAGTACATAATGTTTTCATTTGGTTTCTGCATTTATATTGAAGAAAACCAGATTATAAAAATTAATGAGTCTAACCTAGATCCTCAGCATACATGTTATGGTGGTGTAGCATGGTGTTTTTGTGGGACTCCTAACAGTGGAATGGAGGTCGTCTCTGACTCTTTTGTCTGCTTTTGGGACCCTTTCCTCCTACTGGGATACCTCATCAAGCCTTCATACCTCATCCAGTGTATGTACCTAGTCTTATTGTAACTTGTTATACCTTGTTTGGTTGACATGCCTTGGAGGCCTGCTCTTTTCTGAAGGTAAATGGACGAGGATTAAATCTGGGGGAGAGGGGAGGTGGGGCAGAATGATTGGGAAGAGAGGAGGGAGGAGAAACAGTGGTTGGGATGTAATATATGAGTGAAGAAAAAAATATATAGAATTAAAAAAAATGAAAGGAAAAATTTATGATGTTTTTAAAAGTTAATAGTGTACCAATCTATTGCACAATGTTGTGGTGATATTTTATTTGTGCTAAAATATGGTGATATTTTATTTGTATATTAATAAAGTTTGCCTGGAGATCAGAGGAAATAGTAAGCCATTTTAAGTAAACACAAAAGTCAGGCAGTGGTAGCACATGCCCTTAATCCTATCACTTAGCAGGCTGCGTCTCTGTGTGTTCAAGACCATACTAGGGAACAGAGCCAAGCATGGTGACACATGCCTTTAATCCCAGTACCAATCATAGAGATCTGGAGGTCTGTAGAGACAGGCAGTGACAAAGAAGTGAGGTAGCTTGGCTAAGAGCCAATGAGAAGGCAGAAAAGCAAGGCATGGGTAGAAAGAAAGTAGCTTGCATTTGGAAGCTGCTACAGCTGGTGAGGTAAGGTTGGCTGGTGGCTATTCCTATTTCCCTGATCTCTAAGGCTTTCACCCCTATATTTGGCTCCATGTTTTTTATTTAATAAGACCATTTAGAAATTCTTCTACACAATAGTGTTGCATGCTATTAGTACATAGGCACTTTTAGGACTATATTTTAACAGCTAATGTCAAATGTCAGTCAATCAGAACAACCATCTTAGAGTTAGCTACATGTAGTCCCTATTCAAATGTAATATAGTGTGCCACATCTGGCTCTTTGAAGTCTAGCTGACTAGACACATTTTAAATTTAATATATACAGTTACACATTTTTCTCTAGTCACTTCTATCAATTCTCCATTTTTTAGATTGATATATATTCTTCCAATTAAAATCATACATTAATTAAAACCTTCAATTTTATACTATACATATACATTTATGGATAATTTATCACCATTTTATAAAATATAGAGGATCTATTAAGAAAAACCAAGTTCTTTCAGTTTTTCATGGTTATGTGAGAACAAATTTTTATTAAATTGTAAGACGCTCACTAGTGTATATCTTTTGTCCTAGTAACTGTCACTATTTATATCTCTATACCTCAGCCTTTGAGCTTTCAAAAATGGTGTTATTAGCTCTATCATAGTATTTAAGACCAGATCAGCAAAAGGGAAGTCATGCCAAATACTGGAAACCTAGTCAAATATCCAGGGCTAATGAAGTCTTGAAACTTGGAGGAGAATCTACAAAAACCATGGCTTTACTGAATCAGTATAGTCCCTAAACATTCCAAGTTTTTTTGCTTATACTCACAGAGAAGTCTAATCATCACACATCATCAAGGAAACTTCTCTTTGCAACAAATACAGACCAATACAGAAAGTCATGACCAATCAAAACGCAGTGTAGAGCTCAATCCCACCTGATACATCTATACCCCATCTTCTCTTAGCCTCTCATGCCCTAGTACTCTCCAAATACCAACTCACTTAGGTTCCCAAACATCCTCACGCCACTCTCCTAGATACATTAAAAACACAGCTCACTGCACTTCTGGGAACACAAACCCCTTCTTTCAATCTTCTCTAATCCACATTCCTCAAATTCCCAGCTCAAGTTTACTTGAGAATTCCCTGCTGGCAAATTGACAAAAAGTACTGGGTATCAAATTTATACTTTGGTCTGCCATATGCTTTCCACTCTAGATTTCTTAGATCCTTGTAAGTAAGTCTGGAACCCTGTACCATATCTATGGTCCCATTGCTACTCTCAGATTCTCATAACATCTCTTTCTACCTTCTCAGGTCCCTCCAATTTCCACTCATACTCAATCGATGGAGGAATCTCTTTTGCACAACTTCTTTCTCGATCTTTTTTTTTTTTTTTTTAAATTTTGTGCCGGCGCGCGGCCATGCGAGCTCCCGCCCTCGCACCTCTCCTCGCCGGCCGGCGGTCTCGGCGACCGTGCTCGGCTCGCACGGCCCACGACCGCGCCCGGGCCTCGGCCCGCCAGGGCGCCCGCGCGGATCGACAGGCGATGGTGGCCGCGGCGGCGCTCTCGGGCGCGGGCGTCCCTCCCGCGGGGGGCGGGGCCGGGGGCGGCGGATCCCCGTTGGGCGGCTGGGCCGTGGCGCGGCTCGAAGGCCGCGAGTTCGAGTACCTCATGAAGAAGCGCACCTCGTCGCAGGGCTCGGTAGATGTGAGCATGGGTCATTCGAGTTTCATCTCGCGGCGCCACCTGGAGATCTTCACGCCCCCGGGCGGCGGCCATAGCGCTGCCGCCCCGGAACCCGCGCAGCCCCAGCCGGACGCGGGCGGCGATTTCTACCTGCGCGGTCTCGGCAAGAACGGCGTGTTCGTGGACGGGGTGTTCCAGCGGCGCGGGGCGCCGCCGCTGCGGCTGCCGCGCGTGGCTCGTGTGGCTAAGGCTGACTTTGACTGGTCCTCTTGCCTCCATGTCTGATGTGCTGGGATTGCAGGTGCACTTTCAGGTTCCCGAGCACAAATATCAAGATCACATTTACAGCCCTGTCCAGAGAGAAGAGAGAGAAGCAAGAAGCCCCAGAGTCGCCCGTGAAGCCTGTGCAGCCCCACATCTCACCCCTGACCATCAACATTCCAGACACTATGGCCCACCTCATCAGCCCCCTTCCCTCTCCCACGGGAACCATCAGTGTTGCAAACTCCTGCCCATCCAATCCCCGGGGAGCAGGATCTTCAGGGTACAAAATGGGCCGTGTGATACCATCTGACCTCAATTTAATGGCTGACAATTCACAGCCAGAAAATGAAAAGAAAGCTTCAGGTGGAGACAGCCCAAAGGATGACTCAAAGCCACCTTACTCCTATGCACAGTTGAAGCAGCTCACCCTCAATGGAATTTATACACACATCACTAAAAACTATCCATACTACAGGACTGCAGACAAGGGCTGGCAGAATTCAATTCGCCACAATCTCTCTCTGAATCGTTATTTCATTAAAGTGCCACGTTCCCAGGCAGAACCAGGCCAAGGCTCCTTCTGGAGGATAGATCCAGCCTCCGAGAGCAAGCTGGTAGAGCAGGCTTTTAGGAAGTGACAGTCTAGGGGCGTGCCTTGCTTTAGAACCCCCCTGGGACTGCTCTCCTCTAGGAGTGCCCCAGCTTCTCCCAACCATGCGGGAGTGTTGTCTGCTCACTCCAGTGGCGCCCAGACCCCTGAGAGCCTGTCGAGGGAGGGCTCCCCTGCCCTCTTGGAGCCTGAGCCTGGCGCCTCACAGCCCAAACTTGCCGCCATCCAGGAGGTGCTGTTTGCCAAGAGTGCACCAGGGTCACCTCTCTCCAGTCAGCCTGTCCTAATCACCGTCCAGGAGCAGCAACCCCCCCCCCCCCCCCCCCCCCCCCCCCCCCCCCCCCCCCCGGCCATCAAGTCCACCAGATACCAGCAGTGTCAGTGACCAGTGTGGCTGGACTGGCCCCAGCAAACACATAGTTGCCGGACAAGCTGTGGTCACTCAGGCTGCGGTGCTGACTCCTCCTAAGGCAGAACCACAAGGGAATGGCGACCACAGAGAAGTCAAAGTGAAAGTAGAGCCTGTCCCTGCAATTAGCCCAGCCACACTAGGCGCTGCTAGCCAATCATCCAGACATTCCAGGGTACCCCTGTGCAGACAGTGTCCATAGTACAACAGGTGCCTTTAGGTCAGCACCAGCTTCCAATAAAAACTGTAATGCAGAATGGAACTCATGTGGTACCAATGCCTACAGCAGTGCACAGCCAGGTGAACAACGCAGTGGCGAGTCCTCTCCATATGTTGGCAACCCATGCATCAGCATCGGCATCCCTGCCCACAAAGCGCCAGAATGGTGACCAGGCAGAACAGCCAGAGCTCAAGCGAATTAAAGCAGAAGATGGCAAGAGCATTGTCATTGCCCTGAATGTGGATGTGCCACCAGCAGCTATGAGAGAAAAGGGGATCCAGAACTAGCTGCTGGGAGACCTTTTCTTCAGACATCAACTTTGTGGTGCCAAAAGGAGATGCTGCCTCTTCTGAAGCAGGGAGCGCATCCTCAGTGGGTAAAGGGCCCTGCGGTTGGACTTCACCTCTTAGCACTGAAAACATGAACCCAGGTGGCCTTAAAACTCCTTAATTTAAAGATAAGTTACACTTGAACAGACCCACAACAGCAACCCCGGTTCCAGAGGTGGTGTCTCCTACAGAGCACTCGCTGGGCTGTCATCTGTGGGCTCAGCTTTTACTACAAGCAAGAACTCCAGGTCATGAAGGACTGAGTCTCTTGTGCGGATGCAGCACATGCTGCCTGTGGATCTCTCTGACTTTCCTTTAGGGGGCAGAGCCACAGCCATCGGCTGCCCTCATAGGACCTGATGGCTGCGGCTGAGAGACAAGACAGTATTTTGTTGTCTACATGTGGAATTAGAATACTTGGAGATGTCCTTTCTTTACTAAATAATGGGGTCTTTGACATTTCATATCACTCCATTTCTACTCTGGAAATTTGTGATTCATTTGGGGGAAAGAATGTCATTCTGTTTGTTTCTGTGGTTTGTTTTCAGCCCATGGGATGGTTTGCTCTAGTCTGTCCTGCCTGTGTTTGGGTGGCACTCCCTTAGGATACCTACTTGCCCGTTTCCGTTCAGAGCAGTTACCTGATGAATTGACCTACCCTGTGCCATTGTAGAGGGTGGGTGGACTGAGGCTGCATGGACCCATGAGGCCAGGGGGCATGGGGCAAGGGACCCCGGGAGCCTTCTAGCCTTCAGGCTGCACGTAACTCTTGCGGGTTTTGTTGTCTGTTTCTTGATGTTGACTTTGTCTGTGGCGTAATTTCCCACTCTAGTACAATGAGTCTCCTACATATTGTGTATGCTTAAAACAACAGACCCCTCCCTCCCTCTCTTGGGAAACAGATCCAGGCTTTTTTCACACCTTTTTAGACCCAGGTCATAGATCTCTCCCAGAACCTGGGGAGTCTTAGGGGTCAGCTCTGGCTTCTGGCATCTGACTGGTTATCTGCATGGCACACTCATGGTAAGAGCTGTTGGAGAGATGTTGCCAGTTAATTTGAGGGTCTTAGAAGTAAGACCCAGTGGCCAAGTATCAAGCTTCCAGGTCATTTTCTGATTCTTAAGAGGTTTCTCTGGCTTTTCAGAATGAAGTACCACACTAAGTCTGACTTACGTCATATAAGTAAAATTTAAGAGGGAAGGGTGAGGAAAGGTGGGAGGCCAGCAGCCTAGCCCACACTCAGGATCACCGCTCATCTTTCCAGAGCATTCTGGACTTAGAGCTGAGCAGCAGGCAGAGGGTGTTAGTCTCATTGTGAGTTTTTTTTTAAAATATCATCATAACTTTATTTATTTAAATGTAGTTATTTTGGTATTTAATTTTTTTAAGAGGGGGGAAACCCTGTATTTTTCTGGTAGAATGAAATGTCTCAGAATGGTATATTTAGGCAATTTAAAACATTATTTACATAAAGACCAAATATGATTAGTCTGTTCTAAGTATTGCTTCACCCACAGTATGGAGCCGTCACAATGTTACTGCAGATGATGAGTGTTGACGTTAATGGAGTTAACAAGCTGGATTTATATAACTCAGCCACTTAAACAATAAAGGTGAGTCATCATGTGAGTGGGCATGTGAGTGAGAACATGTGTGTTCCCACAGCAGTCTGCCTTTGGACTGCAGCCTGGGGGACTGGAGCCCCTCCAAGCGGCAGTCTGCCTCCTCTACCATTTCACAGGTAACCTTGGAATGCGTATTTCTTAAAGGTTTGCAGTTTGCAAAGTACTTCGGGTTGTTTTGTGCCCAGCATGTGGGTCCAGACAATGGGCCTCAGTTAATGTGGTGCTCTAGCAGGAGGCCACCCTAGTGAGGTGGGCTCAGGCATCACCAACTGAACATACTGTGTGTCTGGAGACATCTGTGTGTAGCATGCTTGACCAGGACTTGGGTAGATGTTCCCTATGTGAGTGAAGTCTGCAGACTCATTACCTCTGAGCTCCAAACAGACCTTAGGAGTCTGCAGGGGTTTCTTTTGGGGGATCATAGAAAAATTTTGAAGATGGAAGGAGGATTTTTTTCTTTCTTTAAGGCCACATTCTCAGTCTCAAGTGAGTGAAGTGTTCCTATGCAGCCGCAGGCACGCACTCATCTTTAACCCTTGCTGCTGTATCGGCCGTGCTGCTGCTTTGGTATATAGGAATGTAAAGCTGTCAAGGAGATGGCAGAAGCTAAGCTGTAGATTAACAGAGTACTGAACCCAGGTTTTCTTTCCAGTGTTGAAGGCACTGCTTTAGTTTATGTTCATCTGAGTTCCCAGAAGCCCCTCCACACACCAGGGCTGGGCTCATGTGCTTTACCCCCCAACAGATGATTGATGTGGGGACATAAGACCCTGATACCACAAGTAGCTTGCCACAGTTCCCAGGTCCACTGTGGCACCTCAGTGTTGAATGCTTAAGTAGTCTCTCTTTGACCTTTACCAAACGTCTGAGCTCCCTCAGGGACTAGATAACTTCAGTAGCTTTGGCTTGAACCACACAGAACACAAAGGGAATCTTACCTGTGTCCTGGGTACAGTGCATTCCAGAAAGTGTGTGGCATACTTTGTATAGATGGATTCTCCACACCGCAGAACATGTTCACAGACAGCAGCAGGTCTCCATAATAGCCCACCTTACTTCCTTGTCCTCGGCTGGGGGGTGAGGGGCTGGTCACAGAGTAGCTGGAGTAGTTCAGAAGGGGTTGGGGAGTGTCAGGACTTGGGTTTTCTACACTATGTGACACAAGGAGAGAAGTGACAATCGTGAAGTCCAGGCATCTGCTGTTACTAGAGTAAGCAGAGTGGTGATCTGTGTGCAAAGATTTGGAATTTTTAAAAAGTACCAAGTTCCTGAAATTCAATAAAATATTTTTATTAATTTTAATTGAAAAAAATTGTTTTTATTAAGAGATTTTTTTATTCATTTTACATACCAACCACAAATTTCCCTGTCCTCCCTCCTCCCGCCCCCAGCCTTTTGCCCCAACCACCCCACATTCCCACCTCCTCCAAGGCAAGGTCTCCATTGGGGGGTCAGCAGAGCCTGGCACATTCAGATGAGGCAGGTCCAAGCCCCTCCTTTCTGCACCAAGGCTGTGCAAAGTGTCCCACCATAGGCACTAGGTTCTAAAAAGCCAGCTCAGGCACTATGGACAGGTTCCGATCCCACTGCCTGGGGAGCCCCTATACAGTTCAAGTCAAACAACTGTCTCACCTATCCAGAGGGCCCAGTCCAGTACCATGGGACCTCCTCAGTTCATGCGTTTCCATTAGTTTGGCTAGTTGTCTCTGTACTTTTTCCAGTCATGGTCCCAATAACCCTTGCTCACAGAATTCCTCCTCTCCCCCATCAGCTGGACTCCGGAGCTCTGACTGGGACCCAGTCATGGATCTTTGCATCTGTCTCCATCAGTCCCTGGATGAGGGCTACGTGATGACAGTCAGGGTATTCAGCCATCCAATCACCAGAGTATGCCAGCTCAGCCACCCTCTCAACCATTGCCAGTAGTCTATGGTAGGGTCATCCTTGTAGATCCTGGGAAGCCCCCAGCACTCTGTTTTCCTTATTCTCATGGTGTCTTCATTTATCATGGTATCTCTTTCCTTGCTCTCTCACTCTGTTCCCATTCTAGCTTGAACCTCTTGCTGCCCTAAGTTCTCATCCCCTGTCCCTTGCCCTTCATTACTCCCCTTAACCCCTAGTTTTCTCATGTAGATTTCATCCATTTCTCCATCACTGGGCAATCCATGCATCCTTCCTAGGGTCCTCCTTACTAGCTAGCCTCCCTGAAGCTGTGAGTTGCAGTCTGGTTATCCTTTGCTTTATATCTAGTATCCACTAATGAGTGAGTATACACCATGCTTGTCCTTCTGAGTCTGGGTTACCTCACTCAGGAGATGATATTTTCTAGTTCCATCCATTTGCCTGCAAATTTCATCATGTCATTGTTTTTCTCTGCTGAGTAGTACTCCACTGTGTATACGTACCACATTTTCTTTATTAAGAAATTTTCTACTCACTCCACATACCACTCACAGATTCCCCTCTCCTCCCTCCTCCCAGCCCTCATCCCTCTCTCCCAAGCCATCCCACATCCCCACATCCCCCAAATCAAGGTCTCCCATGGGGAGTCAGAAGAATCTGGCACACTGAGCCTAGGCAGGTCCAAGCCCCTTCCCACTGCACCAAGGGTGTGCAAGGCATCACACCACAGGCATCAGATTCCCAGAAGACTGCCCATGCACCATGGACAGATCCCGATCCCCCTGCCTGGGTGTCCTCCAAACAGTTTGAGCCAAACAACTGTCTTCTGTATCCAGAGGGCCTAGTCTAGTCCCATGTGGGCTCCACAGTCACCAATCTGCAGTTCATGGGCTTCTAGTAATGTGGCTAGTCATCTTCGCAAGTCCTCCCATCATGATCTCAACATCACTCGCCTGCAGAATTCCTCCTTTCATCAATTGGATTCCTGGAGCTCAGCCTGGTGCCTGGCCATGGATCTCTGCATCTGCCTCCATCAGTTCCTGGATAAAGGCTGTATGATGATGGCTAGGTTATTCATTAGACCGGTCACCAGAGTAGACCAGTCCAGGCACCCTCTGGACCACTGTCAGCAGACCAAGGTGGAGCCATCCTTGTGGATTCCTGAGAGCCTCCCTGGCACCCTGCCTCTTCCTATTCCCATGAAGTCCTCATCTATCATGGTATCTTCCTCCCTGCCCTCCCATTCTGTCCCTATTCTAGCTTGACCCTTCCATTTCCTTATGTTCTCATACCCCACTCCTAGCCCTCTGCCACTGCCCCACACCCAGTCCTCTCATGTAGAACTCATCCACTTCTCCTTCACCGGGTCATCCATGTGTCCCTCCTAGGGTCTTTCTCTGTTAGCTAGCCTCTCTGGAGCTGTGGATTGCAGTCTGGCCATCACTTCCCTCACATCTAGTATCCACTTATGAGTGAGTACATAGTATGTTTGTCCTTCTGACTCTGGGTTACCTCATTCAGCATGATATTTTCTAGTTCCATCCATTTGCCTGCAAATTTCATGATATCATTGCTTTTACTGCTGAGTAGTACTCCACTGTGTATATGTAACACATTTTCTTTATCTATTCTTCAGTTGAAGGGCATCTAGGTTGTTTCCAGGTTCCTGCTATTACGAATAATGCTGGCATGTGTTCTTGTGGTAAGATTGAACATTCCTTGGGTATATGCCCAAAAGCGGTATAGCTGAGTCTTGAGGAAGACTTATTCCCAATTTTCTGAGAAACTGCCATACTGATTTCCAGAGTGGCTGTGCAAGTTTGCATTCCCACCAACAGTGGAAGAGTGTTCCCCTTGCCCCACATCCTTTCCAACATAAGTTGTCTTCAGTGTTTTTGATCTTAGCCATTCTGACTGGTGTAAGATGGTATCTCAGAGTTGTTTTGATTTGCATTTCCCTGATGACTAAGGAATTTGAGCAATTCCTTAAATGTCTTTCAGCCATTTGAGATTCTTCTGTTGATAATTCTCTGTTAAGCTCTGTAGCCCATTTTTTAACTGGATTGTTCAGTATTTTGAAGTCTAGCTTTTTGAGTTCTTTATATATTTTGGAGATCAGTCCTTTGTCAGATGTGTGGTTGGTGAAGATCTTTTCCCATTCTGTATAGGCTGTTGCTTTGTCTTGTTGACCATGTCCTTTGCCCTACAAAATCGTCTCAGTTTGAATAGGTCCCATTGATTAAATGCCACTCTCAGTGTCTATGCTAGTAGTATTATATTTAGTAAGTGATCACCAGTGTCAATGCATTCAAGACTACTTCCTACTTTCTCTTCTATCAGGTTCAGAGTAAGTGGATTTATGTTGATGTCTTTCATCCACTTGGATTTAAGTTTTGTGCATGGTGACAGATATGGATCTATTTGCAGTCTTCTGCATGTTGACATCCAGTTATGCCAGTACCATTTGTTCAAGATGCTTTCTTTTTTCCATTGTACAGTTTTGACTTCTTTGTCAAAAATCTTATGTCCATAGGTGTGTGGTTTAATGTAAGGGTCTTTAATCTGATTCCATTGGTCCACATGATGGTTTTTATACCAGTATCAAGCTGTTTTTATTACTATAGCTCTATAGTAGAGCTTGAAGTCATGGATCATTATGCCTCCGGAGGTTGCTTTATTATACAGGATTCTTTTAGCTATCCTAGGATTTTTGTTTTTCCACATAGAGTTAAGTATTGTTCTTTCCAGGTCTGTAAAGAATTGTGTTGGGCTTTTGATGGGGATTGTATTGAATCTGTAGATTGCTTTTGGTAAGATTGCCATTTTTACTATGTTGATTCTACCTATCCATGAGCATGGGAGATCTTTCCATTTTCTGACATCTTTTTCAATTTCTTTCTTCAGAGACTTAAAGTTCTTATTATACATGTCTTTCACTGGCTTAGTTAGAGCTACCCCAAGGTATTTTATATTATTTGTGGCTATTGTAAAGAGTGTTGTTTCTCTGATTTTTTCTCAGCCTTTTTATCATTTGTATATAGGAGGGCTACTGATTTTTTGAGTTAATCTTGTATCCTGCTACCTTACTGAATGAATTTATCAGCTGTAGAAGCTCCCTCGTAGAATTTTTGACATCACTTATGTACACTATCATATCATCTGCAAATAATGAAAGTTTGATTTCTTCCTTTCCAATTTGTATCCCCTTGATCTCTTTTGTTGTCTTATTGCTCTAGTTAGAACTTCAAGTACTATGTTGAATAAATATGGGGAGAGTGAACAGCCTTGTCTTACTCCTGATTTTGGTGGAATCAATTTCAGTTTCTCTTCATTTAATTTGATGTTGGCTGTCTGCTTGCTGTAAATTGCCTTTATTATGTTTAGGTATGTTCTTTGTATCCTGATCTCTCTAGAACCCTTATCATGAAGGGGCTGGATTTTGTCAAAGGCTTTTTCAGCATCCAGTAAGATGATCATGTGTTTTTTTTCTTTCAGTTTGTTTATATGGTGTATTACATCGACAGATTTTTATATGTGGAATCATCCTTGCATCCCTGTGATGAAGCCTACTTGGTCATGGTGGATAATTTTTTTGATGTGTTCCTGCATTCGGTTAGCCAGTATTTTATTGAGTATTTTTGCATCAATGTTCATGAGGGAGATTGGTCTGTAATTCTCTTTCTTTGTTGCATCTTTGTGTGATTTGGGTATCAGGGTAATTGTAGCCTTATAAAAAGAATTTGGTAATATTCCTTCCATTTCTATAGTGTGGAACAATTTGAAGAGTATTGGTATTAGCTCTTCTTTGAAATTCTGGTAGAATTCTGTGCTGAAACCATCTGGTCCTGTGCCTTTTTTGTTTGGGAGACTTTTAATGACTGTTTCTATTTCCTTAGGGGTTATTGGTCTATTTACATTTTTTAATCTGGTATTGATTTAACTTTGGTATGGGGTACCTATCCAGAAAATTGTCCATTTCTTTCAGATTTTTCAATCTTGTGGAGTACAGGTTTTTGAAGTATGACCTGATGATTCTCTGGATTTCCTCATTGTCTGTTGTTGTGTCTTCCTTTTCATTTCTGATTTTGTTAATTTGGATGCTGTCTCTCTGCTTTTTGGTTAATTTGGATAAGGGCTTTTCTATCTTGTTGATTTTCTCAAAGAACCAACTCTTTGTTTCATTGATTCTTTGTATTGTTCTCTTTGCTTCTATTTTTTTTATTTCAGCCCTCAATTTGATTACATCCTGGTGTCTGTTTCTCCTGGGTGAGTTTACTTCATCTTGTTCTAGATCTTTCAGGTGTACTGTTAAGTCACTAGTGTGAGATTTCTCCAACTTCTTTATGTGGGCATTTAAAGCTATGAATTTACCTCTTAGCACTGCTTTCATGGTGTCCAATAAGTTTGTGCATGTTGTACTTTCATTTTCATTGAATTTTAGGAAATCTTTAATTTCTTTCTTTATTTCTTCCTTGACCCATTGGTGATGCATTTGGGCATTATTCAGTTTCCATGAGATTTTAGGCTTTCTGTAATTTTTGTTGTTGCTGAAATCTAACTTTAAGCCATGGTGGTTTGATAAGATACAGGAGGGTATTTCAATTTTTTTGTATCTGTTGAGATTTGCTTTGTAACCAAGCGTGTGGTCAGTCTTGGAAAACATTCCATGGGGGTGCTCAAAATAAGATATATTCTTTTGTGTTAATGGGGAATATTCTGTAGATATGTATTAAGTCTATTTGAGTCATAATATCTGTTAGTTCCCTTATTTCTCTTAAGTTTCTGTCTGGCAGGCCTGTCCATTGGTGAGAGTGGGGTGTTGAAGACTCCCACTACTAGTGTATGGGTTTTGATGTGCAATTTCAGCTTTAGTAATGTTTCCTTTATAAATGTTGGTGCTCTTTTATTTGGGGCATAAATATTCAGAATTGAGACTTCATCTTGTTGGATTTTCCCTGTGATAAATATATAATGTCCTTCCTGATCTCTTTCGATTGATTTGAGTTTGAATTCTATTTTATTAGGTATTAGAATAGCTACACAGTTTGCTTCTTAAATCCATTTGATTGGAAAGTCTTTCCCCAGCCTTTTATTCTGAGGTAGTGTCTGTCTTTGAAGTTGAGGTGTGTTTCTTGTATGCAGCAAATGGATGAATCTTGTTTTTGTGTCCATTCTGTTAGCCTGTGCCTTTTTGTAGGTGAATTGAGGCCACTGATATTGATGTATATTAATGACCAGCTGTAGCTAGAGTTTTCCTGCCTGGCCCACGGTCAGGGCAAATCTCTTTCACCTGCCAGTCCCACAGCCGCTCAGACCCAACCAAGTAAACACAGAGACTTATATTGCTTACAAACTGTATGGTCGTGGCAGGCTTCTTGCTAACTGTTCTTACAGCTAAAATTAATCCATTTCTATAAATCTATACCTTGCCACATGGCTCGTGGCTTACCGGCATCTTCACATGCTGTTTGTCATCGTGGTGGCTGGCAGTGTCTCTGACTCAGCCTTCCACTTCCCAACTTTATTCTCCTCCTTGTCCCGCCTATACTTCCTCCTGCCTGACTACTGGGCAATCAATGTTTTATTTACCAACCAATCAGAGCAACACATTTGCCATACAGAACATCCCACAGCAACCAGCTATTGCTAATTCCTGTTATTTTTCTTGGTGGTGGTGTATGTTTCCCTTCTTTGGTATTTGTTGGTATGAGACTATCTATTGTCTGTGTTTTCATGGGTGTGTCTAACTTTGTTAGGTTGGATTTTAACTTCAAGTGCTTTCTGTAGTGCTGGATTTCTGGAGAGATATGTTTAAATCTGGTTTTATCATGGAATATTTTGTTTACTCTATGTTGATTGAGAGTTTTCCTGGGTATAATGGTCTGGGTTGGCATCCATGGTCTCTTAGTGTCCTCATAATGTCTGTCCAGGACCTTCTGGGTTTTAGAGTATCCATTGAGACTTCAGGTGTTACTCTTATGGTTCTGCTTTTATATGTTACTTGGCTTTTTTCTTTGTAGCTCTTAATATTTTTTCTTTATTCTGCATGTTTATTGGTTTGATTATTATTTGGCGAGGGGACTTTTTTTTGATCCAGTCAATTTGGTGTTCTGTAATCTTCTTGTATCTTTATAGGCATTTCCTTCTTTAGGTTGGGAAAGTGTTCTATAATTTTGTTGAATATATTTTCTGTGCCTCTGAATTGGTATTCTTCTCCTTCTTCTATCCCTATTATTCTTAGGTTTGGTCTTTTCATGGTGTCCCAAATTTCCTGGACCCTTTGGGTCATGACTTTGTTGGTTTTATTGTTTTCTTTGACTGATGAATCTATTTCCTCTACCGTATCTTCAGTGCCAGAGATCTTCCATCTCTTGCATTCTGTTGGTTACACTTGAGTCTGTAGTTTCTGTAGTTCCTGTTCATTTACTCAGATTTTCCACTTCCAGTGTTCCCTCAGTTTCTGTCTTCTTTGTTGTCTCAATTTCAGTTTTCAAATTTTGAACAGTTTCCCTCACTTGTTTAATTGCTTTCTCTTGGCTTTCAAGCGATTTACTGATTTCTTCCCATATTTTGTTTGACTTTTCCTCAATTTCCTTAAGAGAATTTTTCATTTCCTCTTTTAAGATCTCTAATATCTTCTTAAAGTCATTTTTATTGTCAATATCTTCTGTGTTGGGATGTTCAGGTCTTGATGCTGTAGGTTCTGATGGAGCCATATTGGTTTTAATGTAGTTGACTGTATTTTTGCACTGGCATCTACCCATCTCTTTTTCCACTTGGTGCAAGCGGTGTCTGTGTCTGAGGGAGCTTTTCTTGGTCTGATTGATACTCTTGCTCCAGTGGGAGCTCTTGGTCTAGTTGATGCTGATGGCCTCTTTGTCTCTGGGAGCAGCTCTTAGTTGAATTGGCGCTAGTTGGTTCTGTTTCAGGGAGTAGCTGCAGTCTTGGCACGTGGTAGATGGGGGTAGTCTGACCTGTCTTCAGGAGGTCTGCCTGCCAACTGGCCTGGAACTGGGACTGCAATGGGTGGTGGTGTAGGGGTTCAGGGTTGTGCCCCTGGGCCAAAAGCCTAGGGGCTGGCTTGTTTGGGTATGAGGATAAATACTCACCTCTTATTCCAGTTGGGTTTGGGCAGGTTCTATCTCAGGGAACAGTTGCAAAATTGGATGGTGGGTGGGATTTGGGGGAGGTGAGGCTTGGGTTACAGGGTCTGATGGGGGAATGGTGGTAGTCTGACCTGTGTGCAGGAGGTCTACCTGCCAACTGGCCTGAAACTGGGACTTCAATGTTACCACATTTCTTTATTCATTCAATCGAGGGGCATCTAGGTTATTTCCAGCTTCTGGCTATTACTAATAATACTGATATGAACATAGTTGAGCATGGGTCCTTGTGGTATGATTGAGCTTTCCTTGGGTATATGCCCAAGAGTGGTATAGTTGGGTTTTGAGGAAGATTGATTCCCAATTTTCTGAGAAACTGCCATACTGATTTCCAGAGTGGCTGTACAAGTTTGCATCCTCACCAACAATGTAGTAGTGTTCCCTTTGCTCTGCATCCTCTCCAACACTGACATTGGGGTAAGATGGTATCTCAGAGTTGTTTTGATTTGCATTTCCCTCATGATTAAGGATGTTGAGCAATTCCTTAAATGTCTTTCAGCCATTTGAGATTCTTCTGTTGAAAATTCTCTGTTAAGCTGTATAGCCCATTTTTAAATGAACTGCTAGGTATTTTGAAGTCTAGCCTTTTAGTTCTGCTGTGGATATCGCTCTATATAAATAAAGCACTGATTGGCCAGTGACCAGGCAGGAAGTATAGGTGGGACAAGGAGAGAGGAGAATTGAGGAAGGAGGAAGGAAAGAGAGATGGGCTGGAGCCACCGCCAAGACAAGGAAGATGTAAAGTACCGGTAAGCCACGAGCCACGTGGCAAGGTAAAGATTAATAGAAATGGGCTGAATATAAGAGTGAGAGCTAGAAAATGATAGGCCTGAGCTAATGGCCAAGCAGTTTAAATAATGTAAGAGTCTGTGTGTTTATTTTATAAGTGGACTCTGGGAGTGGCGGGACTTGGCGGTGGGAGCTGGAGAAAAATTCTCCAGCTACAGAGTTCTTTATATATTTTGGAGATCAGCCCTTTGTCAGATGTGCGGTTGGTGAAGATCTTTTTCCATTCTGTAGGTTGTAATTTTGTCTTATTGACCATGTTCTTTACCCTACAAAAGCTTCTCAGTTTGAAGAGGTCCCATTTATTAATTGTTGCTCTCACTGTCTGTGCTACTGGTGTTATATTTAGGAAGTGATCTCCAGTGCCAATGTATTCATGACTACTCCTACTTTCTCTTTTATCAGGTTCAGAGTAACTGGATTTATGTTGAGGTTTTTGATCCACTTGGACTTAAGTTTTGTGTATAGTGACATATATGGATCTATTTGAAATCTTCTACATGTTGACATCCAGTTACACCAGCACCATTTGTTGAAGATTCTTTCTTTATTCCATTGTACAGTTTTGGCTTCCTTGTAAAAAAATTAGGTGTTCATACATGTGTGGATTAATGTCAGGGTCTTCAATTTGATTCCTTTGGTCCACATGTCAGTTTTTATGCCAGTGCCAAGCTGTTTTTATTACTGTAGCTCTATAGTAGAGCTTGAAGTCATGGATCATGATGCCTCCAGAGATTGCTTTATTGTACAAGTTTCTTTTAGCTATCCTGGGTTTTTTGTTTTTCCATATGAATTTGACTATTGTTCTTTCCAAGTCTGTGAAGAATTGTGTTGGGATTTTGATAGGGATTGCACTGACTCTGTAGATTGCTTTTAGTAAGATTGCTATTTTTACTATGTTGATTCTACCTATCCATGAGCATGGGAGATCTTTCCATTTTCTGACATCTTTTTCAATTTCTTTCTTCAGAGACTTAAAGTTCTTATCATACATGTCTTTCACTGGCTTAGTTAACACTACCCCAAGGTATTTTATATTATTTGTGGCTATTGTAAAGGATGTTGTTTCTCTGATTTCTTTCTCAGCCCTTTTATCATTTGTATATAGGAGGGCTACTGATTTTTTGAGTTAATCTTGTATCCTGCCGTATTACTGAAGGAGTTTATCAGTTGTAGGAATTCCCTGGTAGAATTTTTGGAGTCACTTATGTACACTATCATATCATCTGCAAATAATGAAAGTTTGACATCTTCCTTTCCAATTTCTATCCCTTTGATCTCCTTTTGTTGTCTTATTGCTCTAGTTAGAACTGCAAGTACTATGTTGAATAAATACAGAGAGAGTGGACAACCTTGTGTTGCTCCTGATTTTAGTGGAATCGCTATAAGTTCTCTCCATTTAATTTGATGTTGGCTGTATGATTGCTATAAATTGCCTTTATTATGTTTAAGTATGTTCTTTGTATTCCTGATCTCTCTAGAATCTTTATCTTGAAGGGGTGTTGGATTTTGTCAATGGATTTTTCAGCCTCTAATGAGATGATCATGTGGTTTTATCTTACAGTTTGTTTCTATGGTGTATTACATTGACAGATTTTTGTATGTTGAACCATGCTTGCATTCCTGGGATGAAGCCCACTTGGTCATGGTGGATTTTTTTAATGTGTTTTTGGATTATGTTTGCCAATATTTTATTGAGTATTTTTGCATCAATGTTCATGAGGGAGATTGGTCTGTAATTCTCTTTCTTTGTTCCATCTTTGTGTGGTTTGAGTATCAGGGACTGTAGCCTCATAAAAAAAGTTTGGTAATGTTCCTTCAATTTCTATAGTGTGGAACAATTTGAAGAGTATTGGAACTACCTCTTTGAAATTCTGGTAGAATTCTGTGCTGAAACCGTCTGGTCCTGTGCCTTCTTTGTTTGGGAGACTTTTAATGACTGTTTCTATTTCCTTAGGGGTTATTGGTCTATTTACATTTTTTATCTGGTCTTGATTTAACTTTGGTATGGGGTACCTATCCAGAAAATTGTCCATTTCTTTCAGATTTTCCAATTTTGTGGAGTACAAGTTTTTGAAGTACAGGGATTTCCACATTGTATGCTGTTATGTCTCCCTTTTCTTTCTTTCTTTTTTTTTTTTTTTTGGTTTTTCGAGATGGGGTTTCTCTGTGTAGTGTTGTGCCTTTCCTGGAACTCACTCTGTAGCCCAGGCTGGCCTCGAACTCATAAAGATCTTCCTGGCTCTGCCTCCCAAGTGCTGGGATTAAAGGCATATGCCACCACTGCCCCACATGTCTCCCTTTTGATTTCTGATTTTGTTGATTTGGATGCTCTTTCTCTGCCTTTTGGTTAATTTGGATAAGGGCTTATCTATTTTGTGGGTTTTTTCAAAGAAACAACTCTTTGTTTTATTGATTCTTTGTATTGTTCTCTTTGTTTCTATTTTATTTATTTCAGCTCTCAATTTGATTATTTCTAGGCGTCAATTCCTCCTGGGTAAGTTTGCTTCTTCTTGTTCTAGATCTTTCAGGTGTGCTGTTAAGTCACTAGTGTGAGATTTCTCCAATTTCTTTATGTGGGCATTTAGAGCTATGAATTTTCCTCTTAGCACTGCTTTCATGGTGTCCCATAAGTTTGTGTATGTTGTTCTTTCATTTTCATTGAATTTTAGGAAATCTTTAATTTCTTTATTTCTTCCTTGACTCATTGGTAATTCATTTGGGCATTGTTCAGTTTCCATGAGATTGTAGTCTTTCTGTAATTTGTGTTGTTGTTGAAATCTAACTTTAAACCATGATGGTCCGATAAATTCAGGCAGTAATTCCCATTTCTTTGTATCTGTTGAGATTTCCTTTATGATGGAGCATGTGGTCAATTTTAGAGAAGGTTCCATGGGGTGCTGAGAAGGTATATTCTTTTGTGTTAGGGTGGAATGTACTGTAGATATCTATTAAGTCCATGTGAGTCATAACTTCTGTATGTCCCTTATTTCTCTGTTAAGTTTCAGTCTGGCATATCTATCCAGTGGTGTGTCTGGAGTGTTGAAATCTCCCATTACTAGTGTATGGGGTTTGATGTGCAATTTAAGCTTAGTATTGTTTCTTTTTTAAATGTGCGTGCCCTTGTATTTGGGGCATAAATGTTCAGAATTGAGACTTCATCTTGGTGGATTTTCTCTGTGATAAGTATGTAATGGCTTTCCCAATATCTTTCTATTGATTTTAGTTTAAAGTCTATTTTATTCAATGTTAGGATTGCTACACCAGCTTGCTTCTTATCCATTTGATAGGAAAGTTTTTTTTTTCCAGCCTTTTACTCTGAGATAGTGTCTGTCTTTAAAGTTGAGGCATGTTTCTTGTATGCAGCAGAGGGATGGATCCTGTTTTCATATCCATTCTATCAACCTGTATCTTTTTGTAGGCAAATTGGGACCATTGTTATTAATGGATATTAATCACCAGTGATAGTTAATTCCTATTATTTTTTGTTGGTAGTGTTGTGTGTTTCTCTTCTTTGGTATTTGTTGGTGTGGGATTATCTATGTCTGTATTTTCATGCGTGTATCTAACTCCCTTAGGTTGGAATTTTCATTCTAGTGCTTTCTGTAGGGCTGGATTTGTGGAAAGGTATTGTTTAAATCTGGTTTTATCATGGAATATTTTGTTTACTCCATCTATGTTGATTGAGAGTTTTGCTGTATATAATAGTCTGAGTTGCCATCCATGGTCTCTTAGTGTCTGCATAATGTCTGTCCAGAACCTTCTGGCTTTCAGAGTCTCCATTGAGAAGTCAGGTGTTGTTCTGATGGATCAACCATTATATGTTACTTTGTCTTTTTTCTTTGCAGCTCTTAATATGTTTTCTTTATTCTGTATGTTTATTGGTTTGATTATTATGTGGTGAGGGGTCTTTCTTCTTGGAACCATTCTATTTTGGTTCTGTAACCTTCTTGTACCTTCATAGGCATTTCCTTCTTTAAGTTGGGAAAGTTTTCTTCTATGATTTTGTTGAATATATTTTCTGTACCTTTGAGTTGGTGTTCTTCTCCTTTTTCTATCCCTATTATTCTTAGGTTTGGTCTTTTCACGGTGTCCCAAATTTCCTGGACATTTTGTGTTATGAATTTGCTGGCTTTATTGTTTTCTTTGACTGATGAATCTATTTCCTCTATTGTATCTTCAACACCAGAGAGTCTCTCTTCCATCTCTTTCATTCTGTTGGTTATGTTTTCATCTGTAGTTCCTGTTCATTTATTCAGATTTTCTATTTCCATTCTTCCCTCAGTTTGTGTCTTCTTTATTGCCTTTATTTCTGTTTTGAAATCTTGGACTTTTTTTTTTTTATTAATTTATTTTGCAATACAATTCAGTTCTACATATCAGCCACGGATTCCCTTGTTCTCCCCCCTCCCGTCCCCCTCACCTTCCCCCCCCCCCCATTACCATCTCCTCCAGGGCAAAGCCTTCCCCACAGACTGAGGTCAACCTGGTAGACTCAGTCCAGGTAGGTCTAGTCCCCTCCTCCCAGGCCGAGCCAAACAATCCTGCATAGGCCCCAGGTTTCAAACAGCCAACTCATGCAATGAGCACAAGATCTGGTCCCACTGCCTGGATGCCTCCCAAACAGATCAAGCCAATCAACTGTCTCATCCATTCAGAGGGCCTGATCCAGTGGGGACCCCTCAGCCATTGGTTCATAGTTCATGTGTTTCCATTCATTTGGCTATTTGTCCCTGTGCTTTATCCAACCTTGGTCTCAACAATTCTCGCTCATATAAACCCTCCTCATTCTCGCTAATTGGACTCCCAGAGATCCACCCGGGGCCTAGTCTTGGATCTCTGCATCCAGATCCCTCAGTAGTTGGATGAGGTTTCTAGCACAACAATTAGGGTGTTTGGCCATCCCATCACCAGAGTAGGTCAGTTCGGGCTGTCTCTCGACCACTGCCAGCAGTCTGTTGTGTGGGTATCTTTGTGGATTTCTGTGGGCCTCTCTAGGACTTTGCTTCTTCCTATTCTCATGTGGTCTTTATTTACCATGGTCTCCTATTCCTTGTTCTCCCTCTCTGTTGTTGATCCAGCTGGGATCTCCCGCTCCCCCAAGCTCTCTTTCCCTCAACCCTCGCCTTTCATTACCCCCACTCATGTCCAGGCTGTTCATGTAGATCTCATTCCATTTCTCTGTCATTGGGTGATCCCTGTGTCTTTCTTGGGGTCCTGTTTTCCAGGTAGCCTCCCTGGTGATGTGAGTAGCAGACAAGTCATCCTTGTTTCATGTCTAGTATCCTGCTATGAGTGAGTACATACCATGTTTGTCTTTCTGAGTCTGGGTTACCTCACTCAGGATGTAAATCTTGGACTTTTTCATTTACCTGTCTCATTGCTTTTTCTTGGCTTTCTTTAAGTGATTTATTGATTTCTTCCAATTTTTTTTGTGTCTTTTCTTCAAATTCTTTAAGCGTAGTTTTCATTTCCTCTTTAAAGGCTTCTATAATCTTCTTCAAGTCATTTTTAAGGTCTATTTTTTTGCTTCTTTTGCTTTGGGATGTTCAGGACTTGCTGTTGTGACACCACTAGGTTCTGATGGTGCCATATTGGTCTTTATTTTGTTGACTGTATTTTTCACTGGTGTCTACCCATCTTTTCCTCCACTCCGTGCAAATGCTCTCTGTGTCTGAGGCAGACTCTTTTGGTCCTATTGACATTCTTGGTCTAATCCAGGCTCTTGGTGCAATCAGTGCCGATGGGTTCTATGTCTCAGGGCACAGACCTTAGTCCAGTGGGCACCAGTGGGCTCTGCTTCAGGGATCAGCTATTCCCAATCCATCAGGGTAGGACCTATTTTCTGTTCCCAATCAGTTTAGGGTGGGCTTATGTCTCCCATTTTCATTGGTGTTAAATGGCACTGTTTTCTTGGTGAGAGGGTTGGGAAGTGGCAGCTGGCCAGTCCCTGAAGCTCCTATGCCTTTCTTGACCTTCTATGGTCAGTACTCCCTAAAACACCAATCCTTCCAGATCCTCTGCTCTTACAACCCACCAACATCCTGCATTCCTCTGGTCAGGACTCTCCAGATGCCTGATAAAGCACAGCATTGAAGTGAGATTCTCCTCTTTTGTGATAAACAATTTTGACAAAAGCAACTTGGAGCTGAGGTTTTATTTTAGCTACAGGTTGTCTTAGCCACTGCTCTATTGCTATAAAGAGACACCATGACTACAGCAATTCTTATAAAAGATATCATTTAATTGTTGGTTTGCTTATAGTTTCAGAAGCTTAGTCCATTGTCATTAAGGAAGGGAGCATGGTGGCATGCAGGCAGGTTCTGGAGCAGTAGCTGAGAGCTTACATCCTTACAGGCAGAGAGAGGTAGACTAGGCCTGGTGTGAGCCTTTTAAAACCTCAAAGCCCACCCCAGTAACACCTTCAACAAGAGCACACCTACTCCAGAAGTCCACACCTCTTAATTATTCTAATTCTTTCAAACAGTTCTATTCCCTGGTTACTAAACATTCAAGTATATAAACCTATGTGGTCCATTCTAATAGATGAAATTGAGCACATTCAGGGCCTTTAGACCCATTCCTATAGAAAATGTATTCAACTCCATAGCTACCATAGGCTTGTAGGCCTAAAATAATGCAAAATGCACTGAGGCCAAAATCAAAAGTCCACAAACTCTTTCTTCTTAAAACTGTTTCAAAATGTAAGTCTCTTCTGAGACCCAAGGCAATCTTTTAACTGTATCTCCTCATAAAATCAAAATGTACATTACATCTAACATTCAATAGCACCAAAAGAAAGGAAGGGGGACCATGAGATGAACTCCTGCACCAAAGCAAGATGAAAAAATTAGCAGGGCCAACTCTAAATTCTGCATCTCCATGTCTAATATCAAAGTGCTCTTGAGAATTCCAAATTCTTCCAGCTTCAGTGACAGAAACACATTTCCTCTCTCTTCAGGTATTACTACATCCTGTTAGCATTTCTACTTGGAAGGTATTCCAGGTCTCTGGCATCTCCTCTATCTTGGAATCTCTAATATATTCCAGGGTTCACCTTCACGACTTCACTCAGTGACCTTTCTGAGTACCCATGCAATGACACCCCAGACACTCCTAGCTCTGCTGTATTTCCTTAACCTTGGAGGGAGATTCCTCAACCCTCTTCTTATTTATCCCCCTGATAAAGCCAGAAGCTAGAAGCAAGTAGATGAAGCTGCTAAGTACTTCTGCTATTGAGATTAGAACCTAGGCAATTATTTAATTATATTTGCATCAGCTTTCTGTTGTTGGTTGTTTCCTTTATTGCTTAAGCTTTCATTTAATTCCTTTTCACAAGCTGGAAGTTTAGCTGGATGGGGTCTTTCCCTGAGGGCACCACTCCCTTTATTTTATTTAGCATCAGACTCGTCTTTAAACTGTTTATCTTCTTGAGCACTAGACTTAGGTTTATTTAATTTCCTGGTAAGCATTTTCTCCTCAGACTGTAAATCTTGTATTTCTCTTTGTCCAGCTTTCTCTTTTTCATTATAAATCTGCGTAAGACTGATCACTGCTAGTTGTACAACACAGTCAATATCAGGCTACCTTGAATATCTCCTCAGCAATGGCATTAGTCCAAAACTCTTCAATTTGGCCTCCTCCAATTTTTTAGGACAAAGGCAAAAAGTCACATTTTTTTTTTTTTTTTGCCAAGCTCTTATAAGAACAGTCTCTAGGCAACTTATTAATATCTGGAGCTGGGACCTGAAATTCTATATCACCTTCAGTAGCATCATTTTCCATATTCCTATTAGTATAGCCCAGTAAGCCTAGGTTTGAGTATTCAAACATTTTTCAAGTTTAAAGTTCCAAAGTTTTCCATATCCCTCTAAATAACAGCATGGTCAGGCAGTTCCACCACAACAATACCCAAATCCCTCCTAGCAACTTCTTTTTAGTCACAGTTTTATTGTTGTAAAGAGACTCCATGACCATGAAAGCATTTAATTGTTGGTTTGTTTACAGTTTCAGAGGCTTAGTCTGTTATCATCATGTAGGGAACATGACAGCACTCAGGCAGGTGCTACAGAAGTAGCTGAGCACTTACATCCTGATCCTTATGCAGAAAGAGAAATACTGGGCCTGATATGGGATTTTGGACATTAAATCCCACCTCAAGGGCACACTTCCTACAACAATGCCATACAATCTCCAACAAAGCCTCACACTCTCATAGTTCTAATCCTTTCAAATAATCCCACCCCTGGTGAGTAAGCATTAAAATATATGTGCCCTTGGGGGGGGCATTTTTTCAAACTACCACACAAGTGTATACTCCATCATTTGAGAAAAGCTAAGGCAAGAGCTGAAGCAGAAACCAAAGGGGACTGATCCTTAATTGTTTGCTTCCTCTCTCTTGCTTGCTGCCTTTCTTTTTTTTTTTTTTTTGGTTTTTCGAGACAGGGTTTCTCTGTGTAGCTTTGCGCCTCTCCTGGAACTCACTTGGTTGCCCAGGCTGGCCTCGAACTCACAGAGATCCGCCTGGCTCTGCCTCCCGAGTGCTGGGATTAAAGGCGTGCGCCACTACCACCCGGCGCTTGCTGCCTTTCTTATACAGCCCAGGTCCAGTGTCTATGATGGATGATATCACCCTTTATCAATTAGCAAGCAAGAAAATATCCTACAGACATTCTAATGGGCCAATCTGATTGAGATAATTCCTTAGTAGAGGTTCCTTCTCTCCAGGTATGTCTAGGTTTGTGTCAAGTTGACAGAAACTATAAAAATCCAGAGATACAAGCAATAGTCTGCTGCAGTACCACCACGGCCTGGATTCAGGTACTAAGATGGGTGTTGTACCCATTTTGCTAAACCCCCAGAGACCACCAAGGAGCTGGTTTCCAACGCAAGCACATAAGGGTCCTTTTATTGTCAGGGTCAACCTGGGCCACCGCCAAGCAGATGGAGGGAAATTTGGCAGTGCCAGCAAGCCCAAGTGTAGAGAGTTATTATAGGGAAAAACCACAAGCAGGGAATTGGCAACTTAGGACTCAGTAGAAAGAATATGGGGCAAGGTGATTTTTTGAAACTATTGGTCTAGACTTTGAGCATGAAAACATATATGAAACCCTTGGGTTAGACTTTTGGTGGGGAACCACAACTTGCTGAGCAGGATTATATGGGCTGCTCAGCAGGATTATCTAAATAGGTTCAAGGGCCATAAACCTCAGATAGAATGTCTGCAGGAGCATACTGCTCTGTATCTGTTCAAGTTGTCATGGCACATTCCTGAGGTCCTTCCTGGAACTGAGTACAGCAGGTGGTCTAAGATGGTGGCCCTACCCTAAGATGGAGTCTGTATTGCCTTCACAATGGGGAAGGGGTGTAAGCATGAAAAAATGAATTTTCTGACCTCCACATGATTTTCACACAAGTGGCCACCTATGAATAGCTCCAGCCATATTATTTATACATCAAAACAAGCTTGTTTTTCCACATTAACAAACAATTTTTTCCCATTCTTCAACATTAACTTCCAACAAAAACAAGTATATCAAATAAGTTTTTCCCTAGTGTTTACATCAAAACATCTTTAAACCAAAACACATCATTTTGTTGCCTTGGGCAAATATCAAACCAGGTACCTCCTGTCTTTACAAAACTAAAAGATGATTGACATAGGCACACATTTTCAAGAACAACAATCTCATTCAAAACATATTTAACAGAAATAGGGGTGATTTGCTTCCTCTACTGTCAGCATTGAGTTACAACAGCTCCTGGGGTCTAAAGTGACAGCTGGCATCCCCAGAAAAGAAACATGAGAAGCAACAGCTCCCAAAGAATTTTAGAGAAAAATATTAGAGAAAAAAATGGGGTTTCCAAGAATGATCACATCTGTCTCATGCATGATTGATAAAATGACACTAAAACTGCCAAGAGAATCATCAATATTGCAAAAGAGAAGAGAGCATGCAGGCTGCATGATCCCAGCAGTATTCTGCACTGTCCCAAAATCCACTGGTCCTTGCCGAGTGAGCCTGTTCCCATGGGCTTTTGCCTCATCCAGAAATTCATCGGACAAACACTCATATACTGGTCTAAAACTGAGTTGCATGGCTCCCAACAATAATCCTCATGTCAGCCTCACAGACATTCCTGTCCAGATATCCCCAAGCCCAATTGCTTATCAGTGGGTTTCCATCATTGAATGAGGCCAATAGGCAAATGTAAGCACAGTACTTTACCTTTCCAGTCCTCAGGCAGCTTGGTCAGTATCTGTGTCTCCTCTTACTACTTTCTCACTCAAGACACAAAATATAAAATATGGGCATTTTAAAGCTCTGCTCCCTATCTCTTGGATTTTATATTCTTTCACTCCTTATTTAACATTCTCTGAGACTTTTAAAACAGGTAATTTAATCTTATTTAGGGTTGAGCTATCAGCAATCACTTCTCAATTTCATGATCAGGCTTCAGTTACTAAGTTGGTGCTGTTCACTACAAAAATGTCTTCTATAAATAAGTGTGTTGATATTTTATTTGTGTTCTAACAACAACAACAACAACAACGTATCTGGGGATCAGAAAACAGAGCCAGCCACTAGATTAGACAAAGAGGCAAGACAGTGGTGGCACACACCCTTAATCCTATTCCTAGGGAGGCAGAGATCCATCTGGTTCTCTGTGAGTTCAAGGCCACACTGGAAACAGAGCAAGGAAGTGGTGGCACACACCTTTAATCCCAGTACTTGAGATCTCACATCTTTGCTTGGGAAGGACACACGCCTTTAATCCCAAGAAGTAACGGCAGAAAGCAGAAAGGTATATAAGGCATGAGGACCAGGAACCAGAAGCTTTTGAGCAGTTCAACTTGGAAACAGGATTGGATGAAGAGTTGGAAAAGTGAGGTTGACTGTGGCTTTTTCTATTCCTCTGATCTCTCAGCTATTACCCCAGAAACTGGCTCTTTTTATTTTTTATTTTTTTTTTAAATTTTAAGACCATTTAGCAATTTGTGTTACAAATAAGCCAGAGAGTTGCATTTATATTTACATAGGTATTTAGAAGGTATTTTAGTTTAGATAAACAAAAGTAGTAAGTTCTATGATAGGGCCTATGAACTCCCAAGCCACATGTTTTGACTAAGTTTACAGTACCATACATAGATTCCCTCCTATGAAATTGTCCTCATATCCAATCAGAGAGTGGATTGTAATCTATTTGGCAATCATGGCACTACAGCACAAGTTGGCACCCATTGCCTACATAGTTTATTTTTTTTCATCATGGAGGTCATCGGTTTCATGTCTGAGTTAGATAGTTGATGCCTTTCTTCTCCTAGAATTCTGCATAGCATCCTCTGGCACTGTAGATGCTAGCAAGGAACTAGGGCATTCTACCTCAATTCCAAATTTATTTTTCTGTATCTTGCATCAAAAATTTGTGGTGCCTTCAGCTATTTGGAGTAATCATATAGTTCTACTGAACAACCAAGAGCAACAATAATAGCCTGGGCCACTTTGGAACATTGGGACCTAACCAACCAACAATTAATATCCCACTCATGTCTAAAGGATTTTTGTTAATTACTTATGATTATAGGAGCAAAAATATACTTTTAAAAATATTTCAACTTGGTTATAAGATATGTGCATGTGTTTCTCTTTTTCTTTTTCTTTTCTTTTCTTTTTTTTTTTTTTGGTTTTTCGAGACAGGGTTTCTTTGTGTAGCTTTGCGCCTTTCCTGGATCTCGCGCTGTAGACCAGGCTGGCCTCGAACTCACAGAGATCCGCCTGCCTCTGCCTCCCGAGTACTGGGATTAAAGGCGTGCGCCACCACCGCCTGGCGTGTCTCTCTTTTTCATGTAGCATTTATTATGTTTAACTCTCCTCTACCACATCTCTGCTTACCCCACCTAGTATTTGCTATTTCTAATTTTACCTAATTTCTTCTATCCCCATTCCTTGATTTTTTCCATCCTAAGGATCTGTACTCTTTCACATCCCTCCATGAAACATTCCAAATGAATAAAAGCTCTATGGTGACATTTACCACAGCAAGGACACACTCTTAGTATGAATTTATATTCTTGATTACTTTCCTTCTGCTATAGTAAAAAAAAATAACCTGGTAAAAGTAACTTAAGGGAGAAAGGTGTTATTTTATTTTTTTATGGTAGTTCTATCTTACAGTCTACAACCTAAAGAAGTCAGAGCAATATAAATTTGAGAAACTAGGTACATTATCTGCACACTCAAGGATAGAAAGCAGTGTAAATGATGCATTACAGGACTAAGATAGCATTTTGCAGTCTTATACAATCTATGATGCATCCCCTGCCCAAGAATTGGTATCACCCACAATAAGGATGTTTTTCCACCTCAGTTGATGTAATCAACTCCACAGAAGCACACATGGATCAAATGAATCTAGAAAGTCTCTCCTTGAGACTTTTCTCAAGATGATTATAGATTATGCCAGTTGACAATCAAAATTAGCCATTATGTATTCTCTCCCTTGTCTTACATCTCCCCTGCTCCAGTCAGGCCTCTTTGATCACTTAGGCAGTTTAAATGTACTTTCATATCTCATATGTAGTTGTATATATGTACACCCACACAAACATACAGTGCTGTGGGATGTTCTGTATGTCAAATGTGTTGCTGATTAGTCAATAATTAAAATACTGATTGGCCATTGGCTAGGCAGGAAGTGTAGGCGGGACAAGGAGGAGAATAAAGCTGGGAAGTGGAAGGCTGAGAGAGAGACACTGCCAGCCGCCACGATGAGAAACAGCATGTGAAGATGCCGGTAAGCCACGAGCCATGTGGCAAGGTATAGATTTATAAAAATGGATTAATTTAAGCTGAAAGAACAGTTAGCAAGAAGCCTGCCATGGCCATACAGTTTGAAACCAATACAAGTCTCTGTGTTTACTTGGTCTGGTCTGACGGCTGTGGGACTGGCAGGTGAGAGAGATTTGCCCTGACTGTGGGCCAGGCAGGAAAACTCTAGCAACAATACATACTTTTCCAAGTCAATATAAAATCTGGTGATTCATAAATAAGAGAAAATATGCAATATATTTCCTTCTGATAGTGGCCTTATTGATACTATGTTTATCAACAATGTCACCCCTTCTCTAACAATGCTGTGATTTTGTTCTTCTTCATGGCAGAACTCTTTATTGACCTTAGAATTGGTTTCATGTAGTCTAGATTGGTTTTAATTCTTAAGTTTCCTATGTAAACTGCCCTTGAATTATCTTCTTTTCTAGAAGTGCTAGGACTACAGGCACACACCACAAGGCCATCAAAGATTTACTTCTGAATAAAATAATAAAATTTTAGTGTTAATATATACTATGTTGTATGATCCTTTCAGATATACCTTTTTTTTTTTTTTGGTCTCTTATACTGTTTTGCCACCTTAGTCTTGGCCTAGGCTACAGGCTCAGTAGAAAAAGTCTTAAAAGGAAAGTGATATTAGTTTTGATTTTCATTTCTTCCAAACCAGAGAACAAAGAAATATTTTTTTGATTAATACTCAAAAATGTCATGTAACATAGGATGAGATAGAAAGTGAGAATGAGGTTGCACAGAAGGCATTGCTATGGCCCTTTCCTTCCACTTCCAGTAGCTCAGAGTCGGCAGGAGGTGAAGACAAACTGTTGCTTTTGCCATTGCTCAGGGTTGAGTCTTCCTGCAGGGCCCTCTTCAGACTGGCAGACAGGGAGTGGATCAATCTCTCTCTGAATTCTTGACCCAGAAAGACATAGAGTATTGGGTTGAGGCAGCTGTTGAAGGAGGCCAGGGTGCTTGTGGGGTTCACCATCACGTGAATAATGTTTGGTGTCTCCTTGTTCCAGATATTTCCTAAAAGAATTATCAGTTGAAAAGGGAACCAACAGACAAAGAAGGAAGCTGCTACAGCAGTGAGGACATGTAAGGGACGGCTGGAATTTAAAAAGCCTCTTCTGCAGATCTTGGCAGCCATGAGTCCATAGCAGATGGCAATGAAGGACATGGGCATGCTGAATCCAATAATGAAACTGATGATTCCTAAAGCTGTACTCACAGTAACTGACACCTTTAATTGCTCCTTGGGGTTTGTAATCCAGGATTCAAAGTTGGTTGTACAGTGAACATCCCCTCTTGCATCTTTCACTGTAGTCAAGAAGAGGAAATGTGGCAAAGTAAGGAGTAGAGCAAGAATCCAAACTCCAACAATCATTTTCCTGGCCAGACCCACAGTTCTGTGGTTCTGAGCCCATACTGGGTACAGGACACAAATACAGCGGTCCATGGCAATGAGAGTGATCAGGAACACACTTACGAAAAGGTTTATGTGCACAATGATATGTACAAATTTGCAAAGGAACCAACCAAAAATCCATTTTCCTCTCATTATCATTGAGATGATGTGGAGTGGTATTGTAGCCATGAAAGAAAAGTCACCCAAAGCCAGGTTCAAATAACAAATGGAGGTCACAGTGTGTGCCATCCGGAATCCAGCTACCCAAATCACAAGCCCATTACCTAGCACACCAAGGACAAAGGTTATGGAGAGGACTACCAATGAGAGGATCCATAGAACCCAGGAGGTGGTAGATTCATAGAATACAACTTCTGATCCATTCAGAGGGATGGAGGAATTGGCTTCCATTTTGTCAGTATCTGAAACATTTCAACAATGACTGTTTCTTATATGGGGCTCCATCTTACACTACCCTTACTCAGATCCCACATCCATTTTCACAACATGGTACCCATTCTAAGAGTCATAGGGTAAACCTTGTTTCTATTGAATATCCCTAAAGGAATGCATAATTCTATACATTATCACAGAGCATTATTATTTCTCAGACTGATTACAAAACAGATCATGAGCTCCTATGTCCCAGCACTGATATTAAACAGAGGGTAGACAGTAAACAGTAAGTAATATGGGGAGGCATGAGTTTACCAGGGATTCGAAAGCAGTGAATTGATTAGACTGTCCCTTGGCCAATCTTTATTCTCAAAGGAAAGATTTCAAGTGAGAGATGCAGAGTTTAAACTAAGATTTATTTTTGAATGAAGCATAAGGAGTAAGTAGAGGGTCATTGAAGTATGTAATACATTCCTGATGAGTTTCTGGCCTGGTTCCAGAGAGTAGTAGCACCTAGTCCTAATCCTTCCTTTGTTTAGCCACTCCTTTTGTTTCTCTTACCTTTTGTTTCTCTTATTGCCATATGTGAATCTTGTCTGAGAGTAAGGGATCAGAGAGTACCCCAAAGATCAGATCAAAGGTCTATGCAAAACTTGGTTCAAGAAACCAGGAAAAACATGGCACCTGATAAATCAAGTAATTTGCACTTGGCATTTGGTCTCTGGGACTCCTTTTAGGTTGTTCTGAAGGTATGGAAATTAACTGGCTAAATGTAAATAGAGAGTAAATAAAAATGCCCCAGGCGAAGGGAAAGTGCTTCAGTTCTTCACCCCCTTCCAGCCATGAAAGGCTATATTTATTCTTAAGATGCCTCTGAGTCTTCTTTCCACAGAGCTGTGTGAACCCACACACTCGTGTTGTGACACTCAGTGACAGGAATATGTTTATTAGGTGATGTCCTTTTAATTCTAGCTGTAATATAATCACTGTTGTGACATTCTTCTTTGTCTGTTGGTTCCTCTTTCAATTTATCATCCTTCTAGGCACACTCTGTCATAAGACACTGCTCAGTGAAAGCCATAGAATCCTTATAGTTTTTGTCAATCTAGTGATTCTCCATCTTTCAGGTCATCATTTTTGTAAGGCAAGCACTTTAACAAATGAGCTATCCCCAGAGTCACAGTTCTCCTTTTTAGGCTATATCTTTCTGTGATCTCATTGAGAGTTGTACAGGCAGGAGCGAAATAATATTATAATGAAACCAGGACTCAGAACTTACAATAGTGTGTTGGTGTGGCAGCAAGAAATTTCCTTAACATTTTAGACACCAATATGGAAGAGTTCAACTGTGACTTCAAAAAGGCTTAGTGACAGCGGGGAACTCAAGAGACAATTACAAAGACAAAGTGGCAAATATTTCATATCTAACATCTTGCCAAGCTCGTATTAGGTTTACATCTTGTTCTGTACATGCCACAATGCAAAAATGCATACCAAGATATTCACCTTTTTTTTCTGACCTAGGTTCACACAGTCTCGTAGGTCCTGCCTATTTTTTTAGATCATATTTCTGTTCATCTAAGATACTGGTTTTAATCTAGAGTTGAAGAGACTCTTGAACAGATACTACCAAAGTTTAACAATGTGTACTTTCTTGTCAGTCTGCAAAGGCAGGAAATCAGTGAGGGGTGTATCCCATCTCTATCTTCATGCCAGTGTCTTCCATTGTTCCTGCTTGAGATGAAGCTCCTCACTGCTTGGAATACTAAGAATGAGCATGCATGCTTATTTAGTGTTATGTGGGATAGAGTGTGAGACCTCATGAGTTTTGGTAGAATACAGGGCCTCTTGTTGATCTGCATAAGCATTTTATAGTTAGTACGCTTGTTATGTTTATATGTTAATCAATCTAAACTTGTTAATGTTTATATGTTAATCAATCTAAAAAATTTATTATTATTATTATTATTATTATTATTATTATTATTATTATTATTTAAGAATACATGGAGCCAGGCGGTGGTGGCACATGCCTTTAATCCAATCACTTGGGGGGCAGAGCCAGGCAGATCTCCGTGAGTTCAAGGCTAGCATGGTCTACAGAGTGAGATCTAGGACAGGCACCAAAACTACACAGAGAAACCCTGTCTCGAAAAAAAAAAAAGAATATATGGATGTTTTGAACAATCGTAAAACCTAGGCTATTTGAATAGCGATAGAGATTTGGTCTTAATTCAGCTTGTTTTGACCTCTGAATCTTTCCTCTTCCACAACAATGTGACAAATAGTGCTTAAAGTACCCCACCTCTAGTATGCTTAATTGATCCTTTCACTAAGTAAGACAGAGTTTTGTTCAGAGAAGATGTGTACTCCAACTATTGTGAGTATAAATCCCGATCAGTCTAGAAAGTGGAATTATTTCTGCTTCATAATATTTTACTAGAGCCACATACATGACTCAATTCCGGATAAAAGCACTATGTAAGGTGATCATCAGGGACCTTCTGGGATTTCTTTTCTCCCTTTCTTAAGAAAAATATTGTTTTGTATTAATTGGAGTGCTTGACTTTGCATGAGTTACAGATTACATCTGAAACTGACACATCCATTTCAACCAATGCATCTCTGTTCCCCTCTTCCCTGTTGAGAAACTTGACATATCTTTAATGCCTAATGTGGGTTCTATAGCATCTAAAAGCAGGCATATTTTAGATTTATTTATTTATTTATTTTTTCACTTTATGTGTTTTCATGCATGAGTTTATGTGTATCGCATACATCCAAATCCATAAAGTCTCCTAAATTAAAACATTACCTCCAGGAAAGAACAGGGAAGCTAATGAATTTTAGTAAATAAACAACACACAAGTCTCAAGAGGTCCCAATACTAATGAGACTCAGAGGACCACTCCAAGATTTTGGAAATAGAAAGCAAATACTAGGAAAAGAGAGGTGGCAAAAATACTTAGACCGGTCTGTCTGACTTACCAAGATGCCTGCCTACAAGTCATGCAAAGATACAGTTTTCTTGCGTCATCCCACAGGTTGGGGTGGGATTTTCAGTGATGAATCTGCCTTTGAATTGTCTCTACTGCTAAAAATGACCTATCATTCATTCACCTGAAAATAACCCCAACAAACTCATTGGTTCAGCAATTTAGAGTTTTATATGACCATTAGTTTGGTCTGTCGTTGGTTCACTGTGTATGACTAAGTAAATATTTTTGTTGCACAGACTCAGTTAAAGCATCATACAACAGCGATTGAACTACATACTCAACACATGGTAATACACTTCAAAACACTGTGGTAATTTATCTAATTTATGGTCATCAGTGAGGTAGGAATTTTCAAAGAAGAGCTAAGTAGATTAGTTTGTTAAGGTTAGCAAAAGAAAACATAACCATTTGGGATCTTACATCACAGCAGTTGATCTTATTTCAGTTCTGGATGCTGGAAGTTCAAGATGAATATGTTAGCTTCTCCTCAGACTTCTTTACCTGGCTGTCTCCTCCCAGTGTCCACACATGATCTTATGTGTGAGTTTAAACAGCTTGGATGTTTATTTTCACAAGGACACTATCTATACTTCATTAAGACCCCACCTTTAAGGTCCATTTAGCTTTAATTGTTACTTTAAATATTCTGTTTTTAAATGGTCACATTTTGAGGTACTGTGATTAGGGCTACAACATGAAAATGAGGAAAACTCCAACATGTACCATAACATAGAATTATGGAAAAAAGCAATGAGCAAGAATGCTGGCGATAGGTCAGAAGAAAAAAGCGAGCTAGAGATTTGCCTAGAGATCCATAACAAGGTCTGAGATGGAAAGAGAGATTAGAATGAGGTGTGATGGGAACCTAAGCCATGGTAACACCTCCACAACAGAGATAGTAAGACAAGAGATAAAAATGTTTTCTATGGGCTACAGACAACTAAGTGAATAAATGTACTGACTGTTCCTCCAGAGGATCCAGGTCCAATACTCAGCATAAAATGACACCTAATACCATGTACAAATTGAGTTCTAGGGGATCTGACACCCATTTTGGCTTCTCTGAGGGAATAGGCATACATTTGGTGCCTAAATGTGTATATAGAAAAACACTCATACTTACAAAATTAAAAAATTCTAAATAGATATGGAAAAAGAGTCTTTTCTATCTCTAATATGTAGGTACTATTTACTACACCAAAATCCTTTCTGTATGTTCTGTAACAGTTTTCCTGCCTGTTATATTCAAACAAAAAACTTCAACAAATATGACTCTGAAGTCACAAATTAATTGATTGATAATCTATAATCATGAATCAATCCACCTGTTTTTATACAGCCTATGAGTCAAGAATTGTTTTTATTTTTTTATCTTACTAACTGAGTGAAACCAAGGGAAAGAAGCAATAATGTATGGAGGGATGTATAATCTAGTTGTATTCTTAAATGAAGATATGTTGGCATAGTACCACAATCATAATTATGTGTTGCCAATATACTGACATTATTAAGCTGAGATGAGGACTCTACAGACTAGTGGTGTGCAATATTTACTATCTCATTCTTGATAGAGAATACTAATTCCCAGTGAAATGTCTTGTCCAATTACCCAACTATTGAACAACCTGACCCAGTTCTTTTTCTTCTTCTTCTTCTTCTTCTTCTTCTTCTTCTTCTTCTTCTTCTTCTTCTTCTTCTTCTTCTTCTTCTTCTTCTTCTTCTCTCCTCCTCCTCCTCCTCCTCCTCCTCCTCCTCCTCCTCCTCCTCCTCCTCCTCCTCCTCCTCCTTCTATAAAGGACTTTGTAGGTAGCTCATTTACTAACAGGGCTGAAGACTTGGCTTTAACATCAGTTATTTCCCTCCCTCAGCACAGTCCAATGCTATTTCCATTTGTTTTTGCCTATGTTGGACAGTGGGGCCATCCTGAACAGAAGCCCACTTGAAGATTTTTCTTCTTTGTTTCATTATATGAATTTCCTTACTCATGCTGTCCTCAGTGCATTTTTACAGGTGCTTGCATGATAATTGCAGGATATTTTGCAGCAAATAACAAAGCCTGCATGAGTTTTAGTAGGGGGTGTTGTGGGCTGTGGTGGACACATAGGCATTTCCCTTTTCCATCATCGGAAAGAACTCCACAATCTGATCAGCAATTGCTCTCTATGGATTCTCTTGGCCTTTGTGTTTTCTTGGAATCTGGGTGATTCTTTATACAAAATGATGCTCATTGCCATTTATATTTTATTAGAAAACTTTATTGTGAGTTCTGTATATATCCATTTTCATACCTCTTCCTCCCCTTGGGAAGCTTCTAAAACATATCTTTTAGAAATCAACACAAAACTGAGTTTGTAGAAGTTTGGAGTACCATGGGACTGATTTAGGTCACCATGCCTGAGTAGTTAATGCTTTATCCCTTCTGACTATATCAACTCTTCACACAAGGCTCCATCTCTCTGTCTATGGTTTCCAGGCTTCTCATTTTTATCTCTGTCTTTGACTGCTTAACACATGTTATACTTCATTAGGACTTTACCCTTAAGATCCCGTTTAGCTTTAATTATTACTTAAAACACTCTGGCTCTGCATAGTCCCATTCCTGCCTTACTTAGGAGGAGAAAGATTTTGGACATCTAGGTCTCTTCATCACTGATATCTATAGGGTTGGACATATGACTCACACCAAAGAAGAAGCAGAAGAAGGTGTTCAGGATCTTGAGTCTCTAGAAGGATCCTTCCCACTCCCAAAATATTTTTAAGACAAGGGGTAATATTGGTTTAGTTTTCATGTCACTGTAAATCTTATGGTTCCTAGTTTTCTGCTTCCTGGTTTCAGTTCTGTTATACTTTCCTCATTTGGGGGGATTTTTTTTCTGAAACCATTAGAATCAGGCCACTTACCCCAGGAGAATAAATGTGGGTCTGTTCAGACAAGGGTCCAAAGCTTTTGGAAAGCACAAATGAGAGACTTTTTTCCTGGGCAGAATTTGGTGAGATTATACTCAGAAGACTGGAGGCACAAAAGACCCTGAAATGAGCTGCAGAAGGATGTAGCTGTAGATCACTTGGTATCCATTAATTCACTGCATAGTACAAACAAGATGCAGTGGCACATACCTGTAATTTTTTTTTGAGACAGGGTTTCTCTGTGTTGTTTTGGTGCCTGTCCTGGATCTCACTCTGTAGACCAGGCTGGCCTCAAATTTACAGAGATCCGGCTGCCCCTGCCTCCCAAGTGCTGGGATTAAAGGCATGCTCCAGCACTGCCCAGCTTCATACCTGTAATCTTAACATTCTGGAGATGGATGTGTTGAATGAAAAAAAAAATGACTGTATATGGCCAGGCTGGAGAAGAGACTAAAACTTTTAAATAAGAAAATAGTAGACTCAAATATATTCTTATAAGTCACATGAAAAATGAGAGTAGTAGAGTATGAGGGCAGTGATGAGTCTACAAGAAGACAGGATCTCAGGGCTTCATGCTATCTGTGCAGAATTCCCATCTGCTGCCTCCAGATCATTATTCTTGGTTGCTTTCCCCTCTCAAAGTCTGAGTTTCTTCTTCCATCACAATGTTGATGATGTTTAGTCAAGTTCATACTAATTGAGATCTCAAGAGGGTGATGATGGGTTTAAGTGATTGTCAGGTGAAAGGGGCTATATAAATGATAGTCAACTTCATTGTTCTTCATTGGAAAGCAAAGTCGTTCTCCCTTCAACCATAGATGGATTGATATCTCAGACTTCTGCTTTTGTATGTTCTATCCTGTCATTGCAAGATAAAATCTCATTCATTAGGTAAACTCTTACAGTTTCAATAGTTGCTTCAGAAATTCATGAGAAGAAACAAGCCTCAGAAATCTCTCTTTTTTTTTTAATGTGGGTGAGTAGGAAACATTGGAAAGTTGTTTCTGAGACAGTAGAACATTGAGGTTCAGTAGTAATATGAGTTACATACATAATTTTTGATGATCAGTAGAAGCAGATCATTTGAAGAAATGAGTCACAAGACTATCTTAACACATTTGTAAGAGTGCTTGTCCTGCACAAGCTGAGCCCTGCATGTGATTTTCAGCACTGCATAAACTGTACATGATGTAACAGAAATATAATCCCAGAGCTGGGAAAGTAGATGCAGCAAGATCAAAATTTCAGTGTTATCCTTGGCAAGTTTGAGGCCAAACTTTTCTACATCTGATCTTGTCTGAGGCAGGAGGATGATGGTTCAAGGTCATTTCTAGCTATGTGATATATTACAGGTCTACAACGTCTATATAATCAGACTCTATCTTTAAAAATGGAAACTAAAAAGAAAACAAAGCAAAAAGCCCCAAACCACCCTCCCAAATGAACAAAAGAAAGGAAAGTGCTGAAAGTATAGTTGTATGGGAGAGTTCTAGCATGACCAAGTCCCTGGTTTTGATACACAGAGGTGCTCTTCTTTAAAAGATTAAACGTGATAATACATAGTGATACCAAGTAATGCCGTGTAATGCCTCCTCTCAGAAGGCTAAGGAAGGTTTACTGAAAAATTGAGGACAGCCTGGGCTGTGTATTTAGATCCTGACACAATTAATAATTCATGATTTGCAAAATTTATATGTGCCCAACTTAGCCTCTATGATTCCATAAACTGCTTCAGGGAAATGTAAAACCAGAAAACAGATAAATAATTCTAATAGGGAGCACATTTTTTTTCTCAGTTTGCACTTCTGCCTTCTAAGTGAGACTGAAATCCTCCATAACACTCAACAAATATTACACACATCATTGCATAATTGATACGCTGGGTCACATCTTCCATGTACTAGACATGCACACACTCTTACAGAATCAGCAGATGACCACTGTGACCTGGACAAGCAGTGATAACTGAATTCTGCTTTTTCAAATCAGGAACAGAAAGTTGGAAAGTGGTGATCTTGGAGTATCAGTACCAATGGGCTGAGGGTGGGATAACATGTTGCCAGAAATGTAGTGACATGCTGCATCCAGTAGCGAGATTCAAAAATATCACCATTGTCAAGTGTGAGGATGGATTTGGTGAAATAAAGCAAAATGAAGATGGTTGTTAAAAGCAGGATGCTTTGAGTGGCTTTAGTCTCAGAGGACAGTCTATGGGAGATGCTGAATGTGTAGAAATGCCTTATCCTGTGCTGGTGTCTGTAGAGAAGAAGAACCATGTAGACACTGGCTCCAACCATGAGTCCTATCAATATAAAATCTGAAAGAGTTGTCAGTATTTTGTATATGCCTTCAGATGTACTTGACACTTGAGAAGAACAGAGCCCATAATCCTGCTTCTTGGTAGAGTTCTTCATATGCTGAAAGCCTTCAGTGTGTCCAGGACCAAAGATATTTATCATCAGGCTGGATATCCAACAAAGAAAGCAGGAGACACTGATCTTCCAAGCTTGGCCTTTGAGCCTCATCCACCCATTCACTCTGGGACTGATGGCTACTGCCTGAAAATTACTCAAGAGGCAAGTGCTACATAGAGAGAGGCTCTGGCCAACTTTGTGCATATATAAGGCAACTTCACAGGCATGGTTTCCCAGAGCGTGTGTTATTCCCCAGATATATATGCTATGGGGAATTCCCTTGAAGAGAAGAATCAAGGAATTTCCCACAGCCATGTTGATGAGTATGAGGTGGGTAGGCCTTGATGCATGGCTAGTATAGGACATGGAGAAATAGACTGCAAGAACAAAGGCATTCCCTAGCACTCCAAACCCAGTCTGTACTAGGAAAAGTAATCTAAGAATAAAATCACCAAAAACCATTCTCCCAGGATTGAAGAAAACAGTTATACAAAATGGCTAGAGAGCCACAGAGTTAGATCTCAGTTTAGATTTAAAATTTTTTTCTTGTTTCTGATAGGAACTCCTGGTCCTTCATTAACGCCACTTTGTGAAGGAAATGATTTTATTTAAGAGTTTTCTTCACCAAAAAATTCAAAATCACCATATACATAGACCAACTAAACATGTTCATGTTTTGCTCACTCAATCAGGACAGATGACTCCAAATTTTATTTTCCAGATTCTTCCTTGAATGTCTGGGACATCATCCACAAAATAAAGCATGGTTCACATTAAGGGTATTTCATAAGTATTATTGTATGGCAGAACAGGCTGCCACTCCTCAGATTAATATACCTGGGTCACTTCCTGAGGCTTCAGAACTTTCTCTAGGAGAAGCTTCCACAAACTACAATAAAAATAGAATTCCAAATGGCTGGGCCTGGCAGCACAACAGTTTGATCCCAGTACTTTGGAGGCAGATAATTAAAGATCTCCCTGAGTTTAATGCTATTTTGTTTAAAAAGTTAATTCCATTGCCAACCAGACCTACATGGTGAAAGTCTGTCTCAAAACAAACATATAAATAAATAAATAAACTTAAGTCATGCCATAAATTAAAGAAATAAATGATATTCTAGGAATATGTCAGGGCATCTATATTTAGTGATTCCATAATAATATGTACCAATCATTTTTAACTAATTTAATAATTTGAAAAACAAACTATGTAAATACCATTAGTAAAAATATTGCAAGTATGTAGTGAAAGGAAACAATCTGTTCTTCTTCTTTATACTCTTCTCCCCCTTCCCTGGAGAAACTCTGTATCTCAGTTATATAATCTTCATAGTTTTAGTCATATTCTCATAAAACACATGTTCTAAAAGCAAATAAAATGGAGTATTAAAATTTAAATTTAAATTAAACAGGGCGGTGGAGGCGCACACCTTTAATCCCAGCACTTGGGAGGCAGAGCCAGTCAGATCTCTGTGAGTTTGAGAACAGCCTGGTCTACAGAGCAAGATCCAGGACAGACAACAAAACTACACAGAGAAACCCTGTCTCAAAAAAATTAAATTATTCTCAGAAATTCAATTTTTGAAAGTTAAAATTTAGTTCTTGTTCACAGCTAATGTGCCATGATATTACGCTGAAAATATAAATCATGAAAAAGAAGATATTCTCAGTATGATGACACATAGTTAATCCCAGCAATTAGGAGGAAGAGACAGGTGGTTCTTTGTGAATTCAAGGTCAGCCTAGTGTATATGGAGAGTTCCAGGGCAGCCAAAGTCATAGAAGTAGGCCCTGTCTATAAAAGAAATAGAGAGAGAAGGAAAGAGAGAGGGAATGGTAGGGCATAGAGGGAGGATGGAAAGGACAAATAAACAAGCAGAGACTGGATGGCTCAGTGACTCAGAGTTCACTGCTCTTGTAGAGGACCCTGGTTCTGTTCTTAGCACCCATACCAGGCAGCTCTCCATCTCCTACACTTGAGTTCCATGAGTATCTGATACTCTCTGGTTTCTGCTAGCATCTGCCCTCATATGGTGTGCATTGACTCTCACAGACAAACACAAAATCATACATGAAAACTTAATAAATACATCTAAAGGGAAGGAGAAGTATGTACTGTGACCATGTGAAACTTATAGCAGGAATGTAAAGTGAGTTCAATGATATGAAATTCAGTAGTACCTGTCACTATTTAAAAAAGGGAAATAGATCTCCTTTTCTCCAAGGGAAACAAAGAATAGGTAAAGGCAAAGTAACAAGCTGTATTTTCTGTTTCAAATAAGAAATAGCTTGAGAGCAATGGTGGTCACAGGGGAGGTAATAAGACAGCTGTGGTTATGCACAGACATAGACATGCAACTGTACAGATTGGCATTCTATATATAGAAAGGAAGATGATTTCAGGAAGAAAGGAAGGGGGTTCCCATTTCAATTAGTATTTTTTTCTATAACTGTGAGTTAATGTAATTCTCCTTGGAAAATTTATCATGAAAAAATAAAGAATACTTACATATATGATCTAATGATTTAGTTGGGAATCCCTATAGAGTCACTGATACAGTAGTCATAGAACAACTTTGGAAATAAACAGATTAAAAAATTACATATGATATAAGACTATATTATGATAGTCTTTGGACCTAGGGTTGTAGCTCAGTAGTTGAACAAATTCTTGTGTGGTGTCCTGGATTTTTATCTTTATGTTAGTGTGTTGTCAATTTGAGACTCTGGGAAGAAAGAACCCTAATTGAGCAGATCTTCATCAGATTGTCTTCTGGGAAAGACTGATGGATTTTCTTTATTAATGTTTAAGGCGAGAAGCCCCAGCCCACTGTGGATGATACCACCTCAGGGCAAGGTTGTATAAGAAAGCAGGCTGACCAAGCCATGAAAGGTAATCTAGTAATTAGTATTCCTCCATTGTCTCTGACATCAAGATTAAGACATCACAGAGGCCAGTTGGCAGAGTAATACTGGGAGATCCATTCCACCTGGGCTTCATGCAACAAGTGAAGAATGACCAAGTAAAGTCCACAAGAACCAAACATGAGAGAGGCAGGTGCTAAGCAACTGATCTATAAGGACCACAATCACACTACCCAGCACTGTGCATTTTGAGTGTATACTTTTTGCTGCTTACACACCCAGTCCTATTCTAGACATCACTTTCCTTTTATGAACAAACTATCTCTATTTCTGTCTTTAACCACATAGTGCTGCTACAATTTTTTCCTTGTATGCAAGAACCTGTAAACTGGCAGGTGGCCTTCTAACTCAGGTTCTCAAAAATTTCATGAATTTAATATCATCATTACCAAATACAAGAATGTATTTCTCCAGTAACTGATGGATGCAGATTCAGAGAGATCCACAATCAAGCACCAAGTCGAACTCCAGGAGTCCAGTGAAAGAGAGGGAAGAGGGATTATACGAGCAAGGGGAGTCAAGATCATGATGGGGAACTCACAATCTTTAGAATAACAGCTGTAGAACCTGTATGGGACTAGACTAGACCCTCTGCATATGGGAGACAGTTGTGTAGCTGGGTCTGTTTGAGGGTCCCCTGACACTGTGATCAGGATCTATCCCTGGCGTATAGGCTGGCTTTCTGGATCCCATTACCTATGGTCGGACACCTTGCTCACCTTTGATGCAGTGGGGAGGGCCTTGGTCCTGCCTCAACTGAATGTACCAGGCTTTGCTTTCACCCCTCATGGGAGGACTTACCCTTTGGAGGAGGGGATGGGGGGATGGGTTGGGGAGGGAGGAGGGAAGTAGGGTGGGGGTTGGGGGAGAAGGAGGAGGGATGAGAGGGGGATCTGTGGTTGGTATGTAAAGTGAATAAAATTTTTTTTAAAATAAGATAGAATGTATTTCAAAAATATTTGATAAAAATGAGTTGAACTAGGATGGCATCATTAGACATGCTGGATGTTAATGGGGAAATCCCACCAGGCCTCTACTTATACAAAGAACTACAGGCAACTAAGGAATGCTGAGAGCTGGAAAAAAAATTTCTTCCCAGGATAGAGCACTTCCAATTGCTTATCCAATACAAAATAGGTCAGTCCTGAAATCACACACATACACACACACACACACACACACACACACACACACACACACACACACATACAAGTAACATTAAATAGGCTGAGCAGGTTGTATTTAAGAAAATATATATACATATATATATATATATGAATGTAATAATAATTAATGAAAATAGAGACATTGAATTTGAACGAGAACAAGGAGTAATGTGAGAGGGTTTGGAGTTAAGAAAGGGAAAGTTGGAATGGTATGATTATATTTTAATCTCAAAAACAAAAAAATTAATTTTAGTTAGCAACACAATTAACAAAAGTATTTGGTAGCAACAAGTACCACCAAGTTTTTGTTGACCTTCTTCTAATGCAAATGCATATAATAGCACAGCAGAGAGCAGAACCACTCATACAAGAATAAGTTATACCCACACTGAGAATGTTTGGCTTTCAGGAATCTTGTATGCTATCCTAGTTTTGGCCTGCTATATTTATTTCTCACCATCATCAATAGGAGACTGGAGCTCACATAAAGATGAAAAGAGAGAATGGACTCCATAAAATTGTCCTATGACATTCATCTGTCCACTGTGGTATGCATATACACACTTCATCTCTGTCTGTCTCCCTCCTTCGCTTCCCTTCCACTCTCACTCCCTCTCTTTCTCTCTCTCTCTGTGTGTCTCACAAACACATGCACACACACATAAATAAATAAAAACAGTTTAAGAATAGCCAATGAATAATAAATATCAAGTTTCTGGTTTTCACATTTGGATGTAACACAGTTACTGTATAAGAACAGGGTCTTCAGACATTGTACGTGATATTTGAATGTCTAAGATTGCTCCTTGACTCAATCTGGGCTCCTGGATCTGAGCACTAAAGAGAAAGTGGCCCATGAACAACAGAAATCCTCCTAGTGCTCAAAGATGGTGTCTGAGACAAAAGCAGCTGTGAGTAATTGGGGAGGGGGTGAGTAATGGAGAATCATCTCCTGAGGGCTCTTCAGGTTTGTCCCTCCTGTGTACTTATTGCTTCACATCACAGCAGAAATCAGAATAAAACAGCTTTCTAGGGGCCATTTTCAGGACATCAATTCTATTTATTCTACTCAAGCCTGGAACACCTAGAAGATGTTAGAATCAAAATCTCAGTATATGTTACTGGGAGGGCACAGAGACGTTCCATTCATACTAGGGCAGGAAGTGTCCTTTGGGGTAAAGGAAGGTGCTGGACCTGTACATTGTAGGAAGGGTATGCACAGTCAGATAATGAGGCAGGGGCCTGTTATACCTAACTGTAACTCAGACTTGCTGCCAGTCATAACTTTTTAGTTTATAAGTTGTCCATGTTTCCCTGTAGATCCAAAACAAGATGACCTAGCTTTTCTGCCACACTCCAATTCTTCTGAAGGGAGACAATGTGAACTTCAAGAAGCCCAGTTAATGCTCATGACAGCATTAACGAGTTCCCAAAAAACAAAATGTGGTGACGACAAGCAGAAACCTTACAGTGCATTGCTCCTGTGTTGTGTCTGGTTTAAGAGTTGTACATAGAGGAATTCAAGCACCCCCTAGACAAACAAGTGTGCTAAAAATACAAGTTCTCACTCTTATGTCACAGCTGATAGCAACATCACATAGAAAGGTAAACTGTGTCCTCTACAGTAATGCAACTGTGGTAGTTGACAGTAGCATTTAACTCAGAGTTCTAGGTCCTTGTTGATATGTTTCAGGTTGTTTGATATAGGGGGCAGGCTTCTGCAACCCATACTATCTACTGGGTTTGATCTCTCTCAGTTGATTTTCCATAGTTTTCTCTATGGAAAACAAAACAAGTAGGGTAACAAAAATAAATGGAACAAAACAAGCAAGTTGAAATCAGTGAGGGTTGCAGGGAGAGGTGACTTAGAGAGCAGGGAAGAAGATGAATAGAGAGATGGACTAGAACAGGAAAGCAGAGATTCAGATTTAAATGTAAGGCTGGTCAAGACAGACTACAAAGGAAGTGCATTTTCTGGGTCTCGGGATGTGGCTCAGGTGGTAGACTGCTTAGAATTCTTACATGGCATGTGTGAATACCTTGGATGAATTCACTGAACTTCATGAATTCTGTGTGGTGAAATACTTCTTTAACCCAACACTTAGGAGATAGATATAGGATGATCAGAAGTTCAAGGTCATCCTAGGGTACATAGCAAGACTGAGGTCAACCTAGGCTACGTGATACCAGCTTGAAAGCAAAACAAACAAACAGCCTCTCCTCATCATCAACACTTATATTTCTGACCTATTTTCCCGATAGAATGGCTTAGAGTCGTTTCAGTGAAGCAGCAATTGATTAAAATTTTTATTTCATCTATGTTGGGTTTTGAGTCTGATTTCTGGACTCTCATGCTAGTTCATGCTGAATGTTCAGGTCAAATAACACACTTGTCATGATTTCAATTTTTAGTTTTATTTCCCCCCTCCCCGTGTGTGTGTGTGTGTGTGTGTGTGTGTGTGTGTGTGTGTGTGTGTGTGTGTGTGTGAGTGTGTGTATGGTGGTGGAGGTGATGTGAGATGGCAGATGGGGTCGTCAAATTCCCTGAATCTGTAGTTGCTGAGTTACTGACAGTTGTGAGCTGCCACACATGAGTGTTGTGAACACAGCTTGGATCTTCTGCAAGATCAGGAAGAACTCTTAACTGCTGTGCCATCTCTTCAATCTCTCTTTCCCTATTTTGCACAGGTCAAAAATGAGGCAGAGTGATAGAAAAGATGGCACAGTGTTTAAGAGCACTTGCTACACTTCCAAAGGACCCGAGTTCAATTTCCAGCTTTCCCATCAGGAAGATCACAACTACTTGTAACTTCAGACCCAGGGTTTCTGATACACTCCTCTGCCCTCTGAGGGGACCCACACAATTGGGACATGTAACACACACACACACACACACACACAGAGAGAGAGAGAGAGAGAGAGAGAGAGAGAGAGAGAGAGAGAGAGAGAGAGAGAGAAAACACAACTAAAATAAAATATTTTGAATGAGGCAAATACAAAGATTTTTTACAAAAAGTGAAAACTTCAAATTTATCAATGCTATATATATATATATATATATATATATATAATATTCTATAGCTAGATGAAGGAGTTCATTATCTATCCTGTGGCTGGGTGGGGCAGAGAAGACAAGTATATTAAATGACAGTAATAAAATTGACAGGATCTGTGGATGTGTTCATAATCTTAACTATGATAGCTGCTTTTTTTCATGTGTGAATATTTCTAAGACACTGAAATCGTACACTTTAAACTCAGGTAAACAGTGGATGATTACTTATATTTCAACACAGCCATATCACTATGGGACCATGCAAACAAAGTAGGAGTGGCAACTTGTTAGCATCTGGGGGCACTCAGCTACAGCAACTAGCACATGAGGTCTGATGTGACATGAACTGTCACCTCTTGCTTCCTTGTGCTTACACATCCCGGAACATGCTAACTCCCCTTCTTGTATACAAGAGTGTGGTTTAGATCTCTCCTCCCTTTGCTTCTGTGTTTCTCTCACAGTGGAGAATAATTAGGTCTGTAACACGGAACCTCAAAAATAACAGCAATCAGGAAAAAACATTAGGAGTGTCCTGCAGCTGCATGGAAGCTGCAGTGGACAGCATGTTTTCTAAGATGCAATGTACTGGCTCTGGAGTCAGGCAGGAGAGGCCATTACGACAATTTGCTAGAGACCAGCTGTGTGCTGGCAATGTCATTGTTTACTTGCTAGTGCTAGATGATTTTGTAGCTTCTGTCTCATGGGTTTAGAGAATATGACAGGCACACTATTAGCCTCTCAGCCCCTCAGTTCATAGAAACAGAGTTAGGAATTATAAATCCCATTTCTTGGCTTCAGAAGCTGGGGTTTTAGTCAGTGTTGGCTATAAATTGTGTATTTCAGTATTGAAAAGAATGGGGGTCAATTCTGTTACCCCATGTTGACTCACAACTGCTAGGTGCAAGTAAACCCAGAGACCTGTGGGTGATTTTGTGTACATGTGCATTTGTGTGTTTTTCTATGTATCTGTGTATGGGTCCATAGAGCATGTATCATAGTTCTATAGTCTGAGCATTTACTCTAAACTCTAACTTCTGATTCTTTTCCATGTTCTGGGATACCATACAGCTTCTGTGTTAAGAGGAAAGAGCAGATAGAATATTGAAACTCTCAGACCTTAGACACTCCCTCAGTTGACACAACCTGATATCTCCAGACCTTTTTGCCTATTGTATTTTACACTCTTGCATCTTTTTTATCAACACAGACGCAGTGAATTATACAGGTGAATCTGCCCTGAGGCCCGTGAGAAAACCTCTGTCCTAGCCAACTCCTCACATGTCCTCACCTTACCTAACTTGCAATTGAACAAAAAGGAATCACTCACCAGGGCTGAGCTCTGCTGCTGGAACAGGGTCAGGACTGTGGCCCTCAGTAAATTTGGCATCTTCAGCTAGTGCATTTATAGATCCTGAGGATTCCCAAGTTCACCTTTGCACCTGGAGCTGCAATTACCTTGTCACCTGTTGAGCATTGAAACCTTCTGCAAAGGGACCATGATGCACCATTGAAGGAGCTGTAAATGTCAGTTCCAGGACAAGGCAGCAGGTCCTGGGGACTATTAAGAGCTGAGATAATTAGCATCAATGAAAACTTTCCTGAGTCCATTGTAATGAGCTGCATCTCAAATGCAGAAAAGAGTTGATAAGTGGGTCAGCTATACACTTGGCCTGGTCCCCTCAGCATCACAGGCAGGGTATCTGTCATATTCATGACAGAATTTGTGCTATTGATTCAAAATGAGGACACGGATGCTGTCCTGGCAATAGACATGTTAATATTAGCAAGTCTTACACACATGCTCACCTCACATTTTTGGCAACCTTGGAAAATACTATCCTACTCACTTCAATTTTGTCCTCTTTTTTTCTTACTGTCAAGGCAGCTGGGAAAACAAGGGTCCTCATATTCTACTTCTGAACCCATTTCAACATTCTTATTGAGGTTTATCTATGAGTAGTTTAATTCAGAACCAGTACAATTTTGATTGAAGAGAAGGCTCAGTGGGTAAAAGTACTTGCCATGTAAGCTGGAGGACCTGAATTCAGATGTTCAGATCCCCTAGGGCAAGTGTCCAAAGCTCCTGGTGTTCTGAAGATGAGATTGGAAGCCATAGCAGAAGAATCTTTGAAAGCTTGACTGTCAGCTAGATAGCTGTACACAGCATGGAATAAAGGGACCATGACTTAAACAAGTTTGAGTGTGAAAGACCACATCTAGAGAATGTTCTCTAACTACCAGATGTGTACCAAATTAACACACACACACACACACACACACACATACACACACACACACACACACACACACACAGAGAGAGAGAGAGAGAGAGAGAGAGAGAGAGAGAGAGAGAGAGAGAGATTCGACGTTTTGCATAAGACTCCTCTTATTCTTTACCCACTCACCAGAATTATAATTTTCAAAATATTTCTATTCTAAGAGCTTTTTGTTAGTGTCTTTGTTTTTTGTATCTCTCCATGGCATGGCCATCACTATATAGATCAAACTCATCATTAACTCAAAGAGACTCATGAGTCTCAGACTGCCCAGTGCTGTGATTAAAGTCTTGAACTAACGCAGCTGAGAAGTATTCATGTTCAAGTAGGGAATTTTGGTTTTCAATCAGGATCCTCACTTGTGTGAATATGTGCTCTAAACTCTGCTTCAGGTCAAATGTTCCTTATGTTTGGTGGAGCATTTGTTAAATTTTTGCTTTGATTTGTATTTGTGGTCAAGTTTTTCTAGGTAGACCAGTCTAACTCCAACTATCCATTCTCCTGCCTCAGCCTACAGAATCCTGGGATTAAAGCACTGTACCACCATTCTCATTTCTTTTTACATTATTTAGCAAATTAACTTTGGTGACACAACATTGTTCCATGGACTAAATGTTCTTATAATACAGTCCCACTAGCTCTCCACCTTTACTTATTTAAACCATTTTAAGTTGTTATTGTGTTTAACCCTTCATGTGTGTAATGTTCTAAAGTTCAATGAATAATTGTTCCTATCTGTAAACAGTTTCAGTGTTGACTGTCAGTTCTATAAATACTATGGGTGAAATTTCCATCTCTTCAGTTTCTCCCACACATTCATAGAATTCTATGATACCTCTGATACCATTAGTTATGTTTGGCTGTGTGTTAACAGAAGACTTATTTGAGGTAACAGTCTTCATGATTTTGAGATTTCTCAATCAATAAGTTAATCTACCACAGATGGGATTTTTACCTATTTAAAGATCTTTCAGTAATGCATAACCTATAGGGCTGAGGAAATGGCTATCCTGTTGAGATGCAGAGGAGCTACCACCACCCACACATATCCCCAGAGTGCTCTTGAGTGAGAGTAGTAGGAAATATTAGATAGAAGGATATAGAGTGTGGAGATAAACAGATAGAAAATACAGGATAGCCTTGAGAGGTCCTGTGACCTATTCCAATGGGCCCAACTGTCTCTGCCCTAGGGTATTTAAAAAAATGCCAAGGGGTAGAGCAAAAGACCTCCCCAGCACAGCCAAGTGCAGACCATCTCAGATATCTGCAGTCAGGCCCGTGGTCCAATCATCCTCTCTATGCAGACCTGCTGGGTAAAGCCACTAGGAAATCTGAAAATGGGCTCCTACAGTTCTCCCTTTCTTAATATATAAAAAACCAATTCCTCATTAATAGTTTACAGCAATCTCTATAGCTGTCCCACCTCCCAGAACGGGAGTAGAGGATGATAAAGATGACATTTCTTTTTTGGATTGGATCTGAGGTGACTACGGCAGTCTTTAGCTGCATCCAGCTCTTTCTAAACCAAAAACTCTTAATGCAATTGCAAACTTAAATAATCCCTTAACTTTATCATTACCATTAACAGGTTAACATAAATATTGATGTACATAGTTAAAATTCTCTCAATTTTACATCTTAGACTCTTAACAGAACCATTTGAATTAACATAAGTGATGCTATATATAATTATGATTTTCTCAGTCTTATGACTTAAACTCTTAATAGAACCAGTTGAATTTCTTGCTAACAGAACATAGGAGAAACTTCTGATGTTTTCACATCAACTTAAATATTTCCTTAACTTCAAAAAACCAGGGTGCATTAATATCAATAGGTTAATGTAATTTCTGCAAGCATAGATTCAACTTTAATTCACTCATAACTCCTCCTTTTCTTTATAAATTTTTTAAAACAATCTCAAACCTAGTTAGAAGAACCCAAACTTACACAGTTCCTTCAAACCCATGTTTAAAAACAATATTCTCAAACTAACCATTAACACTTTGAAAACTTTTAGCAAAACATCCAAAAGCAGTTTCTTAATAAAACTCTTTACACTTTAAAGTAATCTCTTAGTATACCCATTTGAATTTCCTACTAACAAAACATTAATCCACTCAAATAACAAGAAAATATTTTTAAATTAAATAGACTAAGAAATATTACTTCTCCCTTTTTTTTTATAATTTTTTAAAACAAAATCTCAAGCCTAGTTAGAAAACCCGAACTTTTCTATTTAAACAGTTCTATTTGTAACACAAAACCAGTTTAATAAGAAACTCCATTTTTACACATACAGTTCCATACCACAAAACAATTCATGAATCAACACAGTTAATAAAGCATATATTCATACACAGAACTGTATCTTGAGCCTAGGTAGAAACAACAAATTTCTTCATTTAAACAGTTCCATTTTTAACACAAATAATTCCAGAAAACAGTTCCTAAGTCATCACCATAAGTAAATTCAAAATTGTCCCATTGCAATGAAATCACTATTGTTCATTTCATTTAAGTCTCAAAATTCAAATAATTCTAGTACCAACCTTCCAAATATGAAGAAACCTATAACCAAAACATTTTTGTAGTTTTATCTCATTTTTTTTAAGTTCAAAAAGTTCAAAAAAAGTAAATTCTGGTATCAGACTTTCACTTCCAAATATGAAGAGATGTTTTACAACCAAAACTTTTTTGCAGTTAACAATTTTAGTTCAAACAAGCATCTCTGCAACTTTCATTCTCAAGCCAGAACATTTTTAGTTACAGTAACATTTTAAACTGCACCATTTTTGCTACTAGCTCAGGTTTTTCTGTGTTGCATTGATTTTCTCAGACCAATGGGTCTCAGTTGCAGATGCCTGTCTGTGGTTGTTGTACTGGTTCTGGTATCCACCATTCTTAGCTTCTTAGCAGCTTCTGGAGCTTTTGAAACCACTCAGACTTCTTGCTTTGCAGTCTACTAGGATACTATGTTGTGTGTCTCAGGGTCCTTGACCATATACATTAAGCACAGATTCACATCAATATTACCACTTTTTCACAAATTCACATATAATATATGCTTAAGCATAAACTCATGCTCAACATTTACACTTTTTTAAAAACACATATAACATATTAACATACACTTCTTAAGGAAACTAGGAACACTTCAGCAAATATATTTTTTATTTACTTCTTTTTTTAAAATCTGGTTTCATTTTTAAAGATTTATTTATCTATCTATGTATCATTTATCTATCTATCTATCATCTATCTATCTATCGATCTATCTATCTATTATGTATACAGTGTTCTATCTGCATATAGGCCTTCAGGACAGAAGAGGGCACCAGATCTCATTACATATGGTTGCGAGTCACCATGTGGTTGCTGGGAATTGAACTCAGGACCTCTGGAAGAGCAGCAGTGCTCTCAACCTATGAGCCATTTCTCCAGCCCCTTATTTACTTCTTATATTCATCTTATATTCTTCTTATTTAAACTTACATTTACAACTAGCATCTTTATTTCTTACAAGCTTATTACTTAATGTCTTAGGACTACCTTAGAACTTCTTGCAAGCTTATATTCTTAAAGGAATTCTATAGCTCTATTTTACATGCATATACTTCTTATTTAAACTTAGATCTTTACTTATTACAAGCTTATTATAGAGCTACCTTAGATCTTTACTTCTTATAAGTTTATATTCTTTAGTATATATCTAACTTAGCAAACACCTAAAGCTCTTAGCAAAAATTTCTTCCACAGCTATTAGGGAAAACACAATATTTTGTCAAGGAGCCAAAAACTGTGAAGCTCTGAGTTTTGTATTCTTACAATTTTCCTTGGAACTAATATTCAACAAACTGAGATGATTTTCCTCCTTCTTATTCATTTAAAAGCTGTATTTTAAGTTTACTATGAATGTCTTTTCAAGCTGAAAACTTTTTTGGGGCAATGTCACCATCTTTAGTGGAAAAAACTACCTTTCCCAGAATGCATTTCTCTTACATCAGTCTGTTGTTAAGAAATACCTTATGGACTTCATTTCCATAGCTTATAACAACAGTTTTTTTTTCATATTAGCCACAAATTCCCCTATCCTCCCTCCTCTTACCCCCCAGCTTCCCCCGCCAATGCACCCCTCCTTCCCATCTCCTCCAAGGCAAGGTTTCAGCTGGTAGATTCAGTTGAGGAGGGTCCAGTCCTCTCCTCCCTGAATAAAGTGTCTCAGCCTAGGCCCTAGGTTCCAAAACGCCAGCTCATGCAGCAAGGACAGGTCCCAGTACCACTGCCTGGAGGTCTTCTAAACAGTTCAAACTCATCAACTGTCTCACTTATCCAGAGGGCCTGTTCCAGTTCCATGGGGGCTCCTCAGTTATTGGTTCAGAGTTTATGTGTTTCCACTAGTTTGGCTATTTGTCCCTGTGCTTTTTCCAATCATGGTCTCGATATCACTTGCTCATATACTCCCTCCTCTCTCCTGCCGATTGGACTCCTGAAGCTCCACCTGGGGTTTGGCCATGGATCTCCGCATCTTATTCCACCAGTCACTGGATGAGTGTTCTATCATGACAGTTCAGGTGTTCGGCCATCCGATTACCAGAGTAGGTCAGCTCAGGCACTCTCTCGACCATTGCCAGTAGTCTATAGTAGAGGTATCTTTGTGGATTTCTGGGGACCTCTCTAGCACTCTGCTTCTTCTTATTCCCATGGGGTCTTCATTCATCATGGTATCTCTTTCCTTGTTCTCCCACTCTGTTCCTGATCCAGCTGCGACCTCCTGCTTCGCTAAGCTCTCTTTCCCCTGACCCTTGCCCTCCATTACCCCTACCCCCACCTCCAGTTTGCTCATGTAGATCTCATCCATTTCTCTGTCACTGGGCAATCCCTGTGTCTTTCTTAGGGTCATCTTTACTAGGTAGCATCCCTGGAGTTGTCAGTTGCAGTCTGATTATCCTTTGCTTTATATCTAGTATCCACTTATGAGTAAGTACATGCCTTGTTTGTTTTTCTGAGTCTGAGTTACCTCACTCAGGATCATATTTTCTAGTTCCATCCATTTGCCTGCAAACCTCATGATGTCATTGTTTTTCTCTGCTGAGTAGTATTCCATTGTGTATATGTACCACATTTTAGTTATCCATTCTTCAGTTGAAGGGCATCTAGGTTGTTTCCAAGTTCTGGCTATTACAAATAATGCTGTTATGAACATAGTTGAGCATGTGTCCTTGTGGTATGATTGAACATTCCTTGGGTATATGCCCTAGAGTAGTATAGCTGGGTCTTGAGGGAGGTTGATTCCCAATTTTCTAAAATAGCGTCATAATGACTTCCAAAGTGGCTGTACAAGTTTGCATTCCCACCAACAGTGTAGGAGTGTTCCCTTTGTTTCACATCTTCTCCAACATAAGTTGTCTTCAGTGTTTTTGATCTTAGCCATTCTGACAGGTGTAAGATGGTATCTCAGAGTTGTTTTGATTTGCATTTCCCTGATGATTAAGGATGTTGAGCAATTCCTTTAAATGTCTTTCAGCCATTTGAGCTTCTGCTAAGAATTCTGTTTAGCACTATAGCCCATTTTTTAATTGGACTGTTGGGTATTTTGATGTCTAATTTATTGAGTTCTTTATATATTCTAAATATCAACCCTCTGTCAGATGTGGGGTTGGTGAAGATCTTTTCCCATTCTGTAGACTGTCATTTTGTCTTGTTGACCATGTCCTTTGCCCTACAAAAGCTTCTCAGTTTAAAGATGTCCCATTCATTAATTGATTCTCTCAGTGTTTGTGCTACTTTTGTTTAATTTAGGAAGTGATCTCTAGTACCAATGCATTCAAGACTACTTCCTACTTTCTCTTTTGTCAGGTTTAGAGTAACTGGATTTATGTTGAGGTCTTTGATCCACTTGGACTTAAGTTTTGTGCACAGTGACAGATATAGATGTATTTGCAGTCTTCCACATGTTGACATCCAGTTATGTCCGCATCATTTGTTGAAGATGCTTTCTCTTTTCCATTGTACAGTTTTGGCTTCTTTGTTGAAAATCATATGTTCATAGGTGTGTGGATTAATGTCAGGGTCTTCAGTTCAGTTCCATTGGTCCACATGTTGGTTTTTGTGCTAGAACCAAGCTATTTTTATTACTGTAGCTCTATAGCAGAGCTTGAAGTCAGGGATCATGATGCCTCCAGAGGTTGTTTTATTGTACAGGATTCTTTTGGCTATCCTTGGTTTTGTGTTTTTCCATATGAAGTTGAGTATTGTTCTTTCCAGGTCTGTGAGGTTTTTTTCTTTCAGTTTGCTTATATGGTGCATTACATTGACAGATTTTCATATGTTGAACCACCCTTGCATCTCTGGGATGAAGCCTACTTGATCATGGTGGATAATTGTTTTGATGTGTTCTTGGAGTCTGTCTGCAAATATTTTCTTGAGTATTTTTTGCATCAATGTTCATGAGGGAGATTGGTCTGTAGTTCTCTCTCTTTGTTTGGCTTAGGAATCAGGGTAATTGTAGCCTCATAGAAGGAGTTTGTTAATGTTCCTTCTGTTTCTATTGTGTGGAACAATTTGAAGAGTATTTGTATTATCTCTTCTTTGAAGACCTGATAGAATTCTGTGTTGAAACCATCTGGTCCTGGGCTTTTTTTTTGGTTGGGAGACTTTTAATCATTGTTTCTATTTCCTTAGGGGTTATTGGTCTATTTAAATAGTTTATCTGGTCTTGATTTAACTTAGGTATGCAGTATGTATCCAGAAAATTATCCATTTCTTTTAGATTTCCCAGTTTTGTGGAATACAGGTTTTTGAAGCATGACCTGATGATTCTCTGAATTTCCTCAATGTTAGTTGTTATGTCTCTCTTTTCATTTCTGATTTTCCTAATTTGGATGCTCTCTCTCTGCCTTTTGGTTAGTTTGGATAAGGGATTGTCTGTCTTGTTGATTTTCAAAAAGAACCAACTCTTTGTTTCATTGACTCTTTGTATTGTTTTCTTTGTTTCTATTTTATTGATTTCAGCTCTTCATTTGATTACTTCCTGGCATCAATTCCTTCTGGGTGGCTTTGCTTCTTCTTGTTCTAGAGTTTTCAGTTGTGCTGTTAAGTTACTAGTGTAAGATTTCTCCAACTTCTTCATGTGGGCATTTAGAGCTATGAATTTTCCTCTTGGAACTGCTTTTATAGCATCCCATAAGTTTGTGTATGTGGCATATTCATTTTCATTGATCTCTAGGAAATCTTTAATTTCTTTCTTTATTTCTTCCTTGACCCATTGGTGATTCAGTTGAGCATTATTCAGTTTCCATGAGATTTTAGGCTTTCTGTAATTTTTGTTGTTGTTGAAATCCAACTTTGAACCTTGGTGGTCTGATAGAACACAGAAGGTTATTCCAATTTTTTTTGTATCTGTTGAGATTTGCTTCATGGCCAAGTATGTTGTCAAATTTAGAGAAGATTCCATGGGGTGCTGAGAAGGTGTGTTCTTCTTTGTTAGGATGGAATGTTCTGTAGATATCGATTAAGTCCATTTGAACCGTAACATCAGTTATGTCTCTTATTTCTCTGTTACATTTCGATTTGGCAGATCTGTCTAGTGGTGAGAGTGTGGTGTTGAAGTCTCCACTATTAATGTGTGGGGTTTTATGTGTGATTTAAGCTACAGTAATGTTTCTTTTACATCTGTGGGTGCCCTTTTATTTGGGGTATAAATGTTCAGAATTGAAACTTCATCTTGGTGGATCTTTCCTGTGATGTGTATGTAATGTCTTTCTTGATCTCTTTTGATTGATTTTAGTTTGATGTCTATTTTGCTGGATATTAGGATGGCTACACCTGCTTGCTTCTTAAGACCATTTGATTGGAAAGATTTTCCCAGCCTTTTATTCTTAGGTAGTGTCTATCTTTGAAATTGAGCTGTGTTTCTTGTATGCAGCAGAAAGATGGGTCCTGCTTTTGTATCCATTCTCTTAGCCTGTGTCTTTTTTATAGGTGAATTAAGTCCATTGATATTAATGGATATTAATGACCAGTGATTGTTAGTTCCTGTTATCTTTTGGTGGTAGCATGTGTGTACTTCTCTTCTTTTGGGTTTACTGCTGTGGTATTATCTGTTGCCTGTGTTTTCGACGGTGTATCTGACTTCCTTAGGTTGGAATTTTCCTTCTAAGTGCTTTCTGTAGGCCGGGATTTGTGGATAGATATTGTTTAAATATAGTTTTGTCTTGGAATGTCTTGTTCACTCTGTCTATGATGATTGAAAGTTTTGCTGGGTATATTAGTCTAGGCTGGCATCCATGGTCTCTTAGTGTCTGCATTACATCGGTCAGGTCCTTCTGGCTTTCAAAGTCTCCATTGAGAAATTGGGTGTTATTCTGATGCATTTCCCTTTATAAGGCACTTGGCCTTTTTCCTTCACTGCTCTTAATATTCCTTCTTTATTCTGTATGTTTAGTTGTTTAATTATTATGTGGCAAGGAGACTTTTGGGAGATCTAGTCTGTTTGGTGTTCTACAGGCTTCTAGTATCTTCATAGGTATTTCCTTCTTTAAGTTGGGAAAGTTTTCTTCTATGATCATGTTGAGTATATTTTCTGTGCCTTTGAGTTGGTATTCTTCTCCTTCTTATATCCCTATTATTCTTAGGTTTGGTCTTTTCATGATGTCCCAGATTTCTTGGATATTTTTTGTTATGACTTTTTTGGCTTTAGTGTTTTCTTTGACCCATGAATCTATTTCCTCCATTGTATCCTCTACACCAGAGATTCTTTCTTTCATCTCTTGTATTCTGTTGGTTATGCTTGCATGTGTGTTTCCTGTTTGTTTACTCAGATTTTCTATTTCCTGCATTCCCTCTGTTTGTGTCTTCTTCATTTTTTCTGTTTCTCTTTTCAGGTCTTGAACTATTTCCCTTTCCTTTTTAATTGCTTTTTCATGATTTTCTTTAAGTGGTTTATTGATTTCTTCCAATTTTTTGTTTGTCTTTTTCTCAATTTCTTACTGATTTCTTCCATGTTTTTGTTCATCTTTTCCTCAATTTCATTGTTAATTTTTTAAAAGGCCTCTAGCATCTTCATGATGCTATTCTTAAGGTCATGTTCTTCTGCTTCTTCTACCTTGTGATGTTCCAGTCTTGCTATTGGAGGAGGGCTAGGTTCTGGTGATGCTATATTGCTCCTTATATTGTTGTATGCACTTCTGCCTTGACATTTGCAGATCTCCTCCTCTAATGGGTATAAGAGGTGCCTGGGTCTGAGTGAGTTGCTGTTAGTCCACTCTGTGCTTGTTGTGCCTGTGTCTCAGGGGGCCTGTCTGGGTCCTATCTTAGCTCTTAGTCTAATTAGAGCAGTCAGATTCTATTTCTCGGGTTGCTTCTCTTGGGTCAACCCAAGCTAGACGATTCTGTGACTCACTGATCCACCCTTGGTCTTATCATGGCTCCTGGTCCAGTCAGAGCTGACAGATTCTGTGGTTCAGGAAGCCTCTATTGGTCCAATGAGAGGTGGCAGATTCTACTTCACAGAAAACCACTCTTGGTCTAATGAGGGCTGGCAGATTCCCTGTCTCCTTAGGTTACTCTTGGTCCAATAACAACTCTTTGTCCAATGACATCTCTCTCTAGGCGCGATGAGAGCTGGGGGTTGGTTTCCAAGCCTCAGAAAGTGACTGGGGTCTCAGGTGGATGGGTATGGGGGCAGGGTGTGTAGATTGCAGGGTCTGCTGGGGGGTTTTGATGAGGGAGGGGCCTTCCTGCAGGAGCCCTGCCTGCTGGCCGGCAACTGGGGCAATAACTATTTCTTTTTGGGTCTAGGAGTCAACTTCCAGTTCTCTTTTACTGGGCTTGCTTTCAAAGTTTTTGCCCGAGAGGTTTTAACCAAGCATTTTGTGTTTTTAATTATGGGATATTGGGAGATTTCTGTTCTCCCAGAGCTGGCCTTAACAGGTGCTTTTCTTCTGACACCAACCCCAGATCAGAACCACACCTGCCTCATTAACATGTGTTTGAGGTGGGCACTCCTGATCCTTGGGGCACTGTGCATTTTCCTTAGCCAGTCAGGGAAAAAAGCACTTAAGACAGAGCTTTCCCACAGCTTCTTCAGAGAGTCTTTCTCCCAGAGAGTTCCCAGTTTGGTCTGTTTATCCCCTCTGCCCCAGAAACATTTCCTAATGCCACAGTGGCAACTTTTCTGCTTCTGAAGAAAGAGGCTTTAGTCTGTGTCTATTTCAGGGTCTGTGTGGTTTGTGTACAGACTGAAAATCAAGCTTTTGCTTTTTTTAAAAAAAATTTATTTTTATTTTGCAATACAATTCAGTTCTACATATCAGTCACGGATTCCCTTGTTCTCCCCCCTCCGGCCCCCCTCACCTTCCCCCAGCCCGCCCCCCATTCCCACCTCCTCCAGGGCAAAGCCTCCCCCGCAGACCGAGATCAACCTGGTAGACTCAGTCCAGGTAGGTCCAGCCGTTAAAGGCTAGGTTCACAACCAAAAATATAAGCTTTTGCTTTTTTAACAAGGGAGGCTTTTGCCATCTCTAAGCTCACATTAGGACAGGTGTATTTCCCTGTATTTCACCTGGCCCAGTTACCCAGTGGGTGGCATTCCTTTGCCCGGGCTCTCAGACAGAGCTTATCACCAGAGGCAATTCCTTTAGGGCTTCACATCCTCATCTCACTCGGAGTCAGAAATCTTTCCCAGAAAGGTGCTTTCTCTGATAGAAAAGAGCTTTTCCAAGGGAGATTTTTTTTTTTTTGCAGTTGTGGACACTGCTTAGCCCCACCTATCAACTCGGGACTTGCAGAAAAGTGGGCAACTATGCCGTTCCCACTGGCTTTAGCTTTGTTTTTTCATTAGCCATTTTCCCCTGTGTCTTGCACCTTCCTGCTTTACCTCTGTGCTCCAGAAAGTTGTTCACAACTGCAGGAACCTAATATCCCTGGAATGCACTCAAACTTGGAGGTATTGGCTAGTTGTTTCTCAGGTGTTGGTTAAAACTGATGATACAATTCTTAAAAGAGAGGGTTTCAGCTCATCACTTCAGGGGATCTTTGTACTAGGGCGATTAGGAGCATGTTTTCACTCAAACAAAACCTTTGATGCCTCAGCTCAGTTGCAGCTAAAAGACTCGCCCCTTTTGCTTTTCCCATGTGACCAGTTTCCTGCCCTATTGGGCTCTTTGTGACTTTACCCACACTCTCCCAAGCATTTCCTCAGGGTACTCTGACCCTCTGCCTTTTACTAGCTTGAAGAGACAGAACTTAGAAAAGAGGTGTTTGGGAACTCAGGCACTGCCTCCCTCATTGCAGGGGGTTTTTAAAACTTAAAAGAGGTTTTAATATTCTAAGAGGTTTGTTGTTTTCCCTTAGAGCAAATCACAGGTGATTTCCATACTAATATCTTCAGGTGATTCTAATTTTTATCCTTCTGAGAGAGAAAGTTCTGAATAGCTTTAGTTTTTAAGTTTTTAAAGAGAGATTTGATTAGTTTGAGAAAGATTAAGGTTTTTTAGTTTTTTAGTTTAGTATAAGAGAAAGTTGTTTTTTTTCCCCAAGAGAGAGAAAGACAAACTTTCCCCAAAACTTCTGAACTTTAAACTTTTTGGCTTCTTAAAACTGCATTTTTGCCTCAGGGAGAAATCATTTTCTCCTGCCACTAGGACTTAGTATTTCAGCTGTCCCTAGGCCAAAAATCTTCCATTGGGATCTTTTTTTTTCTGCCCAATAAGCTCAAAGAAGAGCTTTTTTATTATTTGAAAAGCTCAAAGAAAGATTTTTCCCCCAGTTTGTATTCATAGCTCCCAAGTTAGATTGAAGACTTAATTTTTCTGTCCAGTTGTCTACCTTAAGCAAATTTTTTCTACACTACTTTACACTTAAGTTTTTTCCTGCACTACACTCTACCTTATGTATTTTTCTTAGATAGAAAGTCTTGATAGAGGAAATTTTGTGCTGCAGCATCAGACATCCTTTCAGTCCTTTTTCTCTCAAAGATAAAACCACCTGCCCTTTTTAATTATCCCATCACTATAACACTGGACCACACACTTCAACTGTCAAGGCCTCACTCTCACTTTCACCAAACACTCTGTAATAAATCTAAATGTTGCTATTATTATTTTCCTTTGTCTTCAGTCCCTGTTCATGGTACCATTCTGTGTGTGTGGGGTACCCACTAACCCCATATTTCCACAGAGTATGCTTGAGTGAGAGTAGTAGCAAATATTAGATAGAAGAATTTAGAGTGTGGAGATAAATAGATAGAAAATACAGGATAGCCTCAAGAGGGCCTAGAACCTATTCCAATGGGGCCCAGCTGTCTCTGCCCTAGGGTATTTAAAGAAATGCCAAAAGGTGGAGCAAAAGACCCTCCTCCAGCACAGCCAACTGCAGACCATCTCAGACACCTGCGGTCAGGCCCAAGGTCCATTCATCCTCTCTATGCAGACATATTGGGTAAAGCCACTAGGAAACCTGGAAATGGGTTCCCACATTGAGAGTACTTACTGTTCTTGCAGAAGATCTGGGTTCATTTTCTAGTACCCATATCAGGTAGCTCACAACCACTTGTAACTTCAGTTCTATGGGATCTGACACCCTCTGGTTTCCAAAAGTACTGTATAAGTGGTGCATACAAGTTTATGGAGATGTGTGCATGCATATGCATATGCACAGACACACACCACACAACACACACACACACACACACACACACACACACACACACACACACACACACTCACACAAATGATTAAAAAATAAATATCTTAAAAATGTAGTAGCTTGGGGTTTTGTTCAGTTTATTAAAAATTTTAAAAATTCTTTTATCTTTTCATACCACATTTATTGAATTTTGACCATATTCACCCCTGTAAGAGTCTCTTATCACTTTTATACTCCATCAAATCTCTTCTCAAAATGTTTCATATATATATATATATATATATATATATATATATATATATATATAATTTTATGATCCTCTAAGTTTTATTTGAGTTGCTTGTATGAGATTATTTGCTGGAACATAAACAACTCCTCAGTGACCAAGTCACTGAAAAAATGATCCTCCTCCCCAGAAGTCATTGACTGCCAATAGCTCATCAGTTAGGAGAGCGGGTCTGAGGATCCTTACACTCACATGATGAAATTTTGATGGGCCCAGTCTTCATCAAGTGTTTTGTCTGTGCTGAGTTCATTTGTGCAATGGCCATGTCATGTCCCAAATACAGTGTATTACATCAGCACTCCCATATCCTGGCTTTTTCATTCTTTCTTCTCCTCTTCTGCAATGTTTCCTGAGCCTTGCAAAGGATGGCATAGACTTGTTGGGTTTTGTTAGTCATCCAACAACCATTTGTTCTCTGTAGATTGACAACTTATGAGTCTTTTCATTAACCTCTGCTCACAGTAGAAAGAAGCTTCTTTGACTAAGGGGAAGAGCATCATTGATCTATGACTATAAGTGTAAGCATTAAGAAGGAAGTTGGAAAAAATTGCCATTTATCAAACAATGCTAGTGAATTCCACAGCCATGGATTTTGACAAGGTTTACAGTGCTCACCTAATTTGTAAGTCAAGGCAATTCACACATCATTGGTTTGAGTTTAGGATGTTTAGAATTTCTAAACTTATTTTCCCTTGTCATATTGTGAGACTGAAAGTCTCTATAGCTAATGTGATTTTGAGACTATTGTTTTGGAAAGGTATTTGTCTTAGGGTATTTATTGCTGTTAAAAGACATTACCATGGCAACTCCTTTTTTAATTTAAAATTTTTTATTCATTTTACATATCAACCATAGATTGCCCTCTCATCCCTCCTCCCACTCACCCCACCTAACCCCCGACTGGCCACTCCTCATCCTCTCCTCCAAAAGGATAAATTCTCCCATGGGGGGACAACAAAGCCTGGTTGAATCAGTTGAGGCAGGGCCAAGCCCTCCACCCCTGTGCCAAGAGTGAGCAAGATGTTTGACCATAGGTAATGGGATCCTGAAAGCCAGCTTATGCATCACGGATAGATCCTGATCACATTGCCAGGGGGCACCCAGACAGATCCAGCTATACAACTGTCTCCCATATGCAGAGGGTCTAGAACAATCTTATGCATGTTCCACATGTAGCTGTCCTTCTAGATTTCCCCATCAAAATCTTTACCCTCCTAGCTCATAAAATCCATCTTCCCTTATGGTGATATTTTATTTTGTATTAAAATGTTATTTGTATGTTAATAAATAAAGTTGCCCGGGGGTCAGAGCTATTAGCAAGCCATAGGAAAGCCAGGTGGTGGCGGCGTACCCTCATAATCCCAGCACTTGGTAGGCAGAGCTAGGTAGATCTCTGTGTGTTCAGGGATACAGCCAGCATTGGAGACACATGACTTTAATCTCAATACCAACCATAGAAGACCTGGTGGTCTAAAAAGACAGGCAGTAATGAGGCAGTCATGTGGTTGTTTTTACAACCAATGAGAAGGCAGAACCGAAAGTCTATATAAAGACTTTAACACAGGAAGTAGGTCTCTTTCATAGAGGTAGGACCACCGCAGGAGGAAGCGTAAGGTTTTAGCTCTTAGCTCTGACCTCTTGACTTTCTTCTTTGCATTGGTTCTGTGTTTCTTATTTAATAAGACGGTTGGTTACATCTACATCCCCTCTTTTCAACTGCACTCCTGGAGCTCAGCTTGGTGTTTGGTTGTAGATCTCTACTTTTGCTTCTGTCAGTTACTGGATGAAGACTCTATGATGACAGGGTATTCACCAATCTGACTACCAGGGTAGGCCAGTTCAGGTGCCCTTACCACTATTGCTAGTAATCTAATCTGGAGTCATATTTGTGGATTCTTGGGAATTTCCCTAGCACCAGGTTTCTCCCCTACCCCATAATGTCTCCCTCTATCAAAATATCTCTTTATTTGTTCTCCCACTCTATCCATCCCCCAGCTTGACCACCTATTTCCTCATGTTCTCATCCCTATCCCTCCTCTCATTGTCCCTCCTTATCCCTAGTTTACTCATAGAGATCTCCTCTGTTTCCTTTTCCAAAGGTGATCCATACATTCCTCTTAGGTTCCTCCTTGTTTCCTAGCTTCTCTGGAACTGTGGGTTATAATCTGATTAGCCTTTGCTTTACATCTAGTATCCACTTAAGAGTGAGTACATACCATGTTTGTCTTTCTGAGCCTGAGTTACCTCACTCAGGATGATTTTTTTTTCTATTTCCATCCATTTGTCTGCAAATTTCATGATGTCATTTTTTTTTTTACATCTGAGTAATACTTCATTTTGTATATATACCACATTTTCTTTATCCATTGTTTGCTTGAGGGACATGTAGGTTGTTTCCAGGTTCTTACTATTATGAATAATGCTGCTATGAACATAATTGAACAAGTGTCCTTGTGGTATGATTGAGCATCTATTGGATATATGCCCAAGAGTGGTATCATTGGATCTTGAGATAGATTGATTCCCAATTTTCTGAGAAGTTGCTATACTGATTTCCAAAGTGGCTGTACAAGTTTGCACTCCCACCAACAGTGGAGGAGTGTTTCCTTTTTTCTGCATAGTCTCCAACATAAACTGTTATCAGTGTTTTTGATCTTAGTCATTCTGACAGGTCTAAGATGGTATCTCAGAGTCATTTTGATTTTTATTTCCTTGATGACTAAGGATGTTGAGTAATCCCTTAAATGTCTTGTGGCCATTTGGGATTCTTCTGTTGAGAATTCTCTGTTTAGATCTGTAGCCAATTTATTAATTGGATTGTTTGGTATTTGGCTGTCTCGTTTCTTTTATTTTGGAGATCAGCCTTCTGTCAGTTGTGGGGTTGGTGAAGATATTTTCCCATTTTGTAGGCTGTCAGTTTGTTTTATTTACTGTGTCCTTTGCCTTACTGGAGATTCTCAGTTTCAGGAGGTCTCATTTATTAATTGTTGTTCTCAGTGTCTGTGCTACTGGTCTTATATTTAGGAAGTGGTCTCTTTTGCCAATGCACTTTAGGCTACTCCCTACTTTCTCCCCTATCAGGTTCTGTGTAGCTGGATTAATGTTGAGGTCTTTGATAAATTTGGATTTGATTTTTGTGCATAGTGATAGATATGGGTCTATTTGCAGTCTTCTACATGTTGACATCAAGTTATGCCAGCATCATCTTTTGAAAATGCTTTCTTTTTTCCATTGTACAAAGTAGGCTTCTTTGTCAAAAATCAGGTGTTCATAGGTGTGTGGATTAATGTCATGATCTTCAACTCATTTCTATTGGTCCACATGCTGGTTTTTATGACAATATTAAGCTATTTTTATTACTATAGCTCTATAATAGAGATTGAAGTCAGGGATGGTGATACCTCCAGAAATTGCTTTATTGTAAAGGATTGTTTTTGATATCCTAGGTTTTCTGTTTGTCAATATGAAGTTGAGTATTGTTCTTTTGAGGTCCATGAAGAATTGTATTGGGATTTTGATGGGGATTGCATTGAATCTGTAGAATGCTTTTGGTAAGATAGCCATTTTTATTATGTTTGTTCTACCTATCCAGGAGTATGGGAGGTCTTTCTGTTTTCTGATATCTTTTTCAATTTCTTTCATCAAGACTTAAAGTTCTTATCATACATATCTTTCACTTCTTTGGTTAGAGTTACCCCTGAGGTATTTTATATTATTTGTGCCTACTATAAAGCAAGATGTTTCTCTAATTTCTTTGTTGGCCTGTTTATCATTTGTGTATAGGAGGGCTACTGGTTTTTTTGAGTTAATCGTTTATCCTTCCACAAAACTGAAGGCTTTCTTTTAATCATTTGTAGGAGTTCCCTGGTAGATTTTTGGGGTCACTTATGTATACTATCATAACTTCTGCAAATACTGAGAGTTTGACTTCTTTTTTTCTAATTTGTATCCCCTTGATCTCCTTTTGCTGTCTTATTGCTTAAGATAGAATTTGGAGTACTGTATTGTACAGGTATGGGGAGAGTGGACAGCCTTGTTTTGTTCCTGAATTTAGCGGAATCACTTTGAGTTTCTCTGCATTTAATTTGATGTTGGTTGTTGGCTTGCTGTTAATTGCCTTTATTGTGTTTAGGTATGTTCCTTGTATTCCTGATCTCTCCAGGACCTTCATCATGAAGGGGTGCTGGATTTTGTCACCTTTTTCAGCTTCTAATAAGATGGTCATGTGTTTTTTTTTCCAGTTTGTTTCTATGATGGATTACATTGATATATTTTCATATGTTTAACCATCCTTGCATCTCTTGATGCTGATGCCTACTTGATCATGGTGGATGATGTGCTCTTGGATTTGGTTTGCTAGTATTTCATTGAGTATTTTTGCATCAATGCTCATGAGGGAGATTAATCTGTAATTCTCTTTCTTTGTTGCATCTTTATGTGGTTTAGGTATCATGGTAACTGTAGCCTGTTAAAAAGAGTTTGGCAATGTTCCTTTTGTTTTGATTTGCAAAATATTGGTTTTAGCTCTTCTTAAAAATTCTAGCAGAATTCTGCACAGAAACCATCTGGCCCTGGGCTTTTTTTGGTTGGGAGACTTTTAATGACTGCTTCTATTTTCATAGGAGTTATGTGTCTATTTAAATTGTTAATCTGGTCTTGATTCAATTTGGATATATGGTACCTCTCCAGAAAATTGTCTATTTGTTTTATATTTTCAAATTTTGTGCAGTACAGGTATTTGAAGTATGATTATTTTCTGGAGTTGCTCAGTGTCTGTTGTTATGTCTCCCTTTTTGTTTCTGATTTTGTTAATTTGGATATTCTCTTAATGCCTTTTAGTTAGCATGGATAGCTGTTTGTCTATTGATTTTCTTTAAGAAGCAACTCTTTGTTTCATTGACCTTTTGCACTTTTCTCTTTTTTCTCCAACTTTATATATAGGCAGTTAGAGTTATGAACTTTCCTCTTAGCACTGCTTTCATAGTGTTCCATAAGTTCGGGTATGGTTTACATTCATTTCCATTGAATTCCAAGAAGTCTTTAATTTCTTTCTTTATTTCTTCCTTTACCCATTGGTGATTCAGTTGAGCATTATTTAGTTGTCATGAGTTTGTAGGCTTTCTGTAATTTGTGTTGTTGTTGAATTCTCACTGTAAGTCATGGTAGACTGATATAATCCAAGAGGTTATTCCAAATTTTTGTATCTGTTGAGATTTGCTTTGTGATCGAGTATGTTTTCAGCTTTAGAGAAGGTTCTGTGGTGTGCTGAGAAGAAGGTGTATTCTCTTGTGTTTGTGTGGAAAGTTCTGTAGATGTCCATTAAGTCCATTTTAGTCATAATGTCTGTTAGTTCCCTTATTTCTCTGTTAAGTTTCTGTCTGGTAGACCTGTCATATTGGTGAGAGTGGGACGTTGAAGTCTCCCAGTATTTGTGTGGGGGGTATGGTGTGTGATTTAAGCTTTCTTAATATTTCTTTTTCATATGTGTATACCCTTGTACTTGGGGCATAAGTGTTTCTAATTCAGACTTCATCATGATGGATTTTTCCTGTGAAGAATATGGAATGTCCCTCTTGGTCTCTTTTGATTAATTTTAGCTTGAAGTCTATTTTGTTAGATATTAGGATAGCTGCACCAGCTTGCTTCTAAAGTCTATTTGACTGGAAAGATTTTTCCTTGCCCTTTACTCTGAGGTAGTGTCTGTCTTTGAGGTTGAGGTGTGTTTCTTGTATGAAGCAGAAGGACAGATCCTGTTTTCATATCAATAATGTTAGACTGTATCTTTTTATAGGTTAATTGAGTCTATAGATATTAAGGGATATTAATGACCAGTGATTGTTCATTCCTGTTATTTTTTGGTGGTTGTGTTGTGTTTCCCTTCTTCAGGATCTGTTGGTATAGGATTATCTATTATCTGTGTTTTCATGGGTGTATCTAACTTCCTTAAGTTGGATTTTTTCCTTCTAGTGCTTTCTGTAGGGCTAGATTTGTGGATAGGTATTGTTTAAATCTATTTTTATCATGGAATATCTTGTTTACTTCATCTATGGTGATTGAGAGTTTTTCTGGGTATAATAGTCTGAGCTGGCATCCATGGTTTTTTAGTGTCTGCATAACCTCTGCCCAGGACCTTTTGACTTTCAGAGTAGCCATTGAGAAATTGTGTGTTATTCTGATGGGTCTACATTTATGTTACTTGGCCTTTTTCCTTCACAGTTCTTACTATTTTTCTTTATTCTGTATGTTTAGTGGTTTGATTATTATGTGGGGAGGGGCCTTTTTTTGTTCCAGGCTATTTATTGTTTTTTAAGCTTCTTGTATCTTCATAGGCATTTTCTTCTTTACGTTGAAAAAGTATTCTTCTATGATTTTGTTGAATACTTTCTCTCTACCTTTGAACTTATATTCTTCTCCTCTTCTATCCCTATTATTCTTAGGTTTGGTCTTTTCATGGTGTCCCAGATTTATTGGATATTTTGTGTTCTGTCTTTGTTGATTTTAATATTTTCTTTGACTGATGAATATATTTCCTCTATCCTATCTTCAACATCAGAGATTATCTCTTCCATCTCTTGCATTCTGTTGGTTGTGCTTGCATTTGTTGTTCCTGTTCATTTACTCAGATTCCATTTCCAGCATTACTTCAGTTTGTGTCTTCTTTATTGCCTCTATTTCATTTTTCAAGTCTTGAACTGTTTCTTTCACTTGTTTGATTGCTTTTATGAGTTTTCTTGTCTTCCTTTATGGGTTTTATTAATTTCTTCCTATTTTTGTTTGTCTTTTTTTTTGATTTCTTTAAAGAAAATTTTCATTTCTTCTTTAAAGTTCTCTATCATCTTTGTAAAGTTATTTTAAGATTGTTTTTTTCTCCTTCTTCTACTTTGGGATGTTCAGGTCTTGACAATGTAGAACAACTATGTTCTGGTGGTGCCATATTGCTCTTTACAATGTTAAATTTATTCTTGCACTTGTGTCTACCCATCTCTTCCCCAAATCAGGGCAAAAGGAGTCTGTGTCTCAGGGAGCTACTCTTGGACCAATGGGCACTCTTGTTCTGATCAGAGCTCTTGGTCCAATAGGAGCTGGTGGAGTCTGTGTTTCAGGGAGCATTTATGTCTTGAGGGATGGGTGGATTTGGGCAGTGGAGTGTGGCTTGTTGGTTACAGGATCCAGTGGGGGGTGGTACTCAGGGCTGCCTACAGGAGTCCTGCCTTCTGGTCTACAACTAGGGCTGCAATGGGGGGTTATAGGACACAGGTTATGCCACTGGGTCTAATGCCTAGAGGCTGGGATGATTGACTAGGAGAACAAAGACTCATGTCTTGGTACAATCAGAGCTGGTGGAGTCTGTGTCTCAGAGAGCAGCTACAGTCTTGGGGCATGGGTGGGTTTGGGCAGTGGAGTGGGGCTTGTAGGTTCTAGTTGGGGGTGATTTTAGTCAGGCCCGCCTGTAGGAGTCCTGCCTGCTGCATGCAACTGGGGCTGCAGTAGTTAGGAGTAAGGGGACACAGATGTTGCCCCTGGGCTCAAAGACTAGAGGCTAGGGTGATCGATTATGAGAACAAATCATCACTTCTAGGTCCATTTGGATTTGGTGGAGTCTATGCCATGGCAACTTTTATAAATGAAAACATTTAATTGGAATGGCTTGCTTACAGTTTCAGAGGTTTAGTCCTTTATCATCATGATGGTGAGCATGGCAGTGTGCAGGCAGATGTGGTGCTGGTGTAGTAGGTGAGAGTCCTATGTCTTGCAGGGAACAGGAACTTGACTAAGACACTGGGAGGTATTCTGAAGTATAGAAAACCTCAAAACCCACCCCCACAGGGATACACTTCTTCTAACAAGGCCATACCACTCCAACAAAGCCACTTCTAATAGTGCCACTCCCTATGAGATTATGGGGGGACAGTTACATTCAAACTACCACATCAATGTAGGTCTGGAACACATAGAATGAGAGTAGCAGAATTAATATTCCAAAATAGAACTAGATTTATGGATATCAACAGTTTTATTATAGACTTTGGATAATTTCTAGGAATATGAAAACTTGTCTTTAGTGACATTGTCAGAGTTTGTGCTCCTATCCTAGAAGCACTGATTCATGGAAGTTCTAATTCTGTGGTTCTGGAAGTCCTGACTCAGTGTCTTTTTTACTTTGACATAAAACCAAAATAATAAAATCATTAACTGAGTTCCTACAAGTTTAAGTTGAGGTTGATATACAAGACCACTCCTATTTGCCAACTTACAATGCTGCTACCACTTTTATAATTTTCCTAATAAATCATTAAAAAATTTAACATAACCCAAATTATTTCTGATTATATTTACCTCTGAGGGTTCATGGAATATTAAAAGCAAGAAATAAGACCATACCCCCCAAAAAACTAAGTGGAATGTATCATCAAAAGATTAAAAGTGATTGTCAGGAGTGGTAGAAATGGTTTAGAATATACTGTGCTGTGGGATGTTCTGTATGCTCTGATTGGTTAATAAATAAAGTGATGATTGGCCAGTAGCCAGGAAGGAAGCATAGGTAGGACAAAGAGAGAGGAGAAGGCTGGAAAGGGGAAGGCTGAGTCAGGAGATACGGCCAGCCACTGCCATGACAAGCAACATGTAAGATACCAGTAAGCCACAAGCCATGTGGCAAGGTATAGATTTATAGAAATGGGTTAATTTAAGATGTAGGGGCTAGCTAGCAAGAAGCTTTGAGCCATTAGTTCAAACAGTTTAAATAGTATAAGCATCTCTGTGTTTATTTGGATCTGAGTATTTGTGGGCTTGGGTGGGACTAGAGATTTCCCCAGCTACAAATGTTGCCCAATGTGGGCCAAAAATTTCCCCCTAAAATCTGAAAAAGCTTAAAAAAAAGAAGATTCTAAAAGGGAGCTAAAAATAGCCACCTAGTTGTCTCTCTCAAAGTAGTAGGAGCCTGCGGGTTTGAGCTACTCCATGGCGGGTTTGTGGTGTGCAGGCTTGACCTATGCTATGTTACACAGAGGTGTTTCCAAGCTGTGCACATTGCTGTGTGTTGGATATAGTTTTTGCTAGTTAAAAAAAAGAGGTTTCTGGGCTACACGTTGCTTGGATAGAAACATAGACTCACTGCCTCTCAGAGTCAGTGGACACCATGGCTCCCAGCACTGGCAGTAAATTATCTCCACCATGTTGAAAAACTAAATTGGGTGGAGCTAACATCCAAGGCTTCTGCTTCAGTACTAGCTGCTGCAATTTAAAGCAGTAGGTTCACAATAAGACAGATTCAGATGAAATAGCTTACAATGTTTGTAAAAATATACATAGGCTTGAAAGAGAAAAAAATATATGCAGTTTTATAAAAAAATAGTTTTTTAAAAATAAAGTCTTTAAAGAGACAATAAAAGTAATATAAAAAATAAGCCACATAAAGAGAATCACACAGAGAATCTACATTGTGCTGTCTTTGGGATTTTTAACTACAGAGAGACATTTGATTGTAAAGCCAGATGACTTAAACCAATATGTATATTTTAAAGGTACCTTGACTTCAAAATTTGGATCTAAAGATATGTTGCTTTGGAAAGGTGGCTCTGCTTTTGTTTCCACAGAAAGCAAGAGGCTATGGATTTGTTCCAGATTAAAATACATCAAGTTTGACTAGCCAAGACCCCATAAAAGGTCTCCAATGAAACCATGGCCCAAATGATCCAACATCCAAAATGGTTTCAAGGCAACTGGCTCAGAAAATACACCCTCATTGACTACTCCATAATCCTAAAATATTCTTTATGTCCTTGTAAGAATAGAGCACCCTCATCCAACAGGAAATAGTATGAGAAACTATGCCCAAATTCCCATATATACTAAGCTGGCTTTGGGGATGGAATTGGCTCACTACTTCTCTTAACCCAAGCATATTGCTAAAAAAAAAAAAAGTTGAGAGATTTTTCTGTCCCATATTAGAAGAGCCCTCTGGTACGGGACAGAACAAAACCAATATTTTTATTTAAAACAGGTTGATTATAAATGTGATCTGTTTCTAAACAAAAAAGGGGATTTGATATAGATATGATAAGGTGAAAAGTAGATTAATGAACCCACTTTTAAAGAGCAGCAACTTGTTTGAAATGTTTTACATTGCTATGGATTTTAGTTTATTGATACAAATTTAAAGTTAATTTTGTTATACTGTGTGTATATTTCTACTCTTGTTTAAGGGATTATGTTTGTGCAGCTCATTTGAAATTGTAGTGGATAATTAAGAAATACAGATTAATACTTAATCATTATGATAAACACACTTTCCATTATCTGATGTCTTTTTCAATTTCTTTCTTCAATGACTTAACATTCTTGTCATGCGGGTCTTTCACTTGTTTTGTTAGATTTACCCCAAGATATTTTATATTATTTGCGGCTATTGTGAAGGGTAATGTTTCTCTGATTTCTTTCCCAGCCCGTTTTTTATTCATATATAGAAATATACTGATTTTCTTGAGTTAATCTTATGTTCCCCCATATTACTGAAGGTGTTTCTCAGTTGTAGGAGTTCTCTGGTTGAATTTTTAGGATCCCTTATGCATACTCTCATATCATCTTCAAATAGTGAAATTTGACTTCCTTCTTTCCAATTCGTGTCCCTTTAATCACCTTTTGTTGTCCTATTGCTCTAGCTAGAACTTTGATCACTATATTGAATAGATGTGGGGAGAGTGGACAGCCCCGTCTTGTTCCTGGTTTTGTGAGTCCCATGCTGTACTGACTAAGCTATCTTGACTCTTAATTCCAGGGTCATGGATTCTTGCCCCATATTGGGTGCCATTTGTAGCTGTAAGTTTTCCCTGGCTCTGCCTGGCTCCCACGGTCCTGTGGTCCCACAGGCACTTGAACCCATATAAACACACACAGGCTTATATTATTTCTAAACTATGGCCATGGCAGGCTTCTTGCTATCTAGCCCTTATATCTTAAATTAACCCATTTCTATAAATCTATACTTTGTCACATGGCTTATGGCTTACTAGAATCTTCTCATCTTGTTTCTCCTGGAGGCAGCTAGCAGCATCTCCCTGCCCTCTTTTCTTCTCTCCTATCTTTTCAGTTAGAATGTCCTGCCTAATCTTATTCTGACTCACCGTTGGTCAAACAGCTTTATTTATCAACCAATCAGAGCAACACATATTCACAGCATACAGACCAATATCTCCATCATTTACTGTTACACTTATATTTTGTCTTTTCATGGTATCCCAGACTTCCTGAATGTTAGGTGTTAAGAATTTGTTGGATATAACATTTTCTTGACTGATGAATCTATTTCCTCTATCATATCTTCAACACATGAGATTCTCTTTTGATCTTTTATTCTGTTGGTCTTGTTTGCGTCTGTAGTTCCTGTTCATTGACCCAGATTTTTATTTCCAGAATTCCCTCAGTTTGTGTGTTTTTTTATTGCCTCTATTTAAAATTTCAAATCTTGAACTGTTTCCTTCACCTGTTTGGTTCTTTTTACTTGGTTTTCTTTAAGGATTTTTTTGATTTCTTCCAAATTTTTGTTTGTCTTTTCCTCAATTTCTTTAAGCAAATTTTAAATTTTATTTTTAAGGGCCTCTATCATCTTCATAATGTATTTTTAAGGCCATTTTCTTCTGACTCATATGTGATAGGATGCTCAGGTCTTACTGTTGCAGAACCACCAGGTTCTGATGGTATCATATTTATGTTGTTAAAAGTATTCTTACATTGCCATTTACCCGTCTGGGTTTGGGATAGTTATGGGTACAGGTGTTGCTTCTTGTGATATCTTTGCTGGATGGCTCTTTTGTTTCTTTGTTGTCTGTTTCCTTTATTGTCTTTTGGCCTGAATGGCCAAGGGTTTTGGTGATTGGCTTGTTGTTGGGTTGAGTAGGGTTGTCTCAGCTGAGGTTTATGGGGCTTTGGGTGCCTAGATCCAGTATATTGTCCAGTTTTTCTGGGTAGTGTGGGCTTACTTGTTCCTAAGGGGTTGGTTATTCCAACTGGTGGGTTGTGCCTGTGCCTATGGAGTCTCTTCTTCCAAACTGTATAGGTTTTGACTATGCCTGTTCTTCCAATTGGCACAGGTGGTGCTTGTGCCTATAGGGGCTGCTGATATTGCAGGGGCTGCTTGGCCTAGGTGAGTGTGATGGTTTCAGTGTGTTTGGGCATTGGAGTAGGTTTTGTAAGTTACAGAGTCCAATGGGTGGCAGCAGTGGTAGAGTGGTCTGCCTGCAGGACTCTTACCTGCTGGCCCATTGCTGGGGCTGAGAAGGAAGGGGAAGGGGCACTGCATGTGCCCTGGTGCTTAAGGCCTAGAGATTGGGGCAATTTAGCTGGCATACCAGTTATTCACCTTTTCTTCCAATTGGTGCAGGTGGTTATTGTGCCTCTAGGGACTGATGATATTGTAGAGGATGTTTGGTCAGGGGGAGGATGATGAGTTTGGTGAGTTATTGAGGTATAAATAGTGACAGTTACTAGGACAAAAGTCATATACTAATAAGTATCTTATAATTTAATATTTGTTTTCACACAACTATGAAAAAGTGAAAGAACTTAATTTTCTTAATAGATCATCTATATTTTTATAAAATGATGATAAATTATAGGAAAATGTATAGAATAGAATTGAAAGTTTTAATTAGTACATAATTTTAATTGGAAGAATATACATCAATATAAGAAAAACTAGAGAATTGATAGAACCAACCAGAGAAAAATGTGTAACTGTCTCCATTTAAATTAAAATGTGGGTAGTCAGATAGATTCAAACAGCCAGGCATGTGACACATTTTATTACATTTGAATAGGGACTACATGTAGCTTATTCAAGTGTAATAAAAGAGGGCACCAGATCTCATTTTAGATAGTTGTGAGTAGCCATGTGATTGCTGGGAACTGAACTCAGGACCTCTGGAAAAGCACCCAGTGCTCCTAACCTCTGACCCTTCTCTCCAGCCCCTTGAAGTGCATTTCTTTTCTTTGTAAATTTTTTTATTCATTTTACATACCTACCACATATCTCCCTCTTATCCCTCTTCCTACTCCCCACCCCTGACCCCTCATCCCCTAATCCAAAAGGGTAAGTTCTCTCACGGAGGGGCAGCTAAACCTGGATCATTCAGTTGAGGAAGGACCAAACCCCATCCTGCTGGATCAAGGGTGAGCACAAGTGTTTGACGATAGGTAATGGGATCCAGAAAGCCAGCTCATAGACCTGGGATAGATACTGATCACACTGCCAGGATCTAGGGAAATTCCCAGGAATCCACATACAGATTAGACTACTAGCAATATTCATGAGGGTGTCTGAACTTACCTACCCTGGTTAGCAGATTACTGAAAATCCTAACTGTCATCATAGATCCTTCATCCAGTATCTAATGGAAGCAGATGCAGAGATCCACAACCAAGAACCAAGCTGAGCTCTGGGAGTCCAGTTGAAGAGAGGGAAGAGGGATTATATGAACAAGTGGGGGGGGGTCAAGAGCATAATAGGGAAATCTACAGAGACAACTGAACCAAGCTCAAAGGTTTTGAACACATTAATTAGTTCTTGATTTTCTACTTCAGTAGTGGGTCCTAGAAGGGAAATGTCTCCTAGAAATCTTTTAAAGTCATTAGGAGTCTGCAATTGATCTCTCCTAGGTTTCATATTTTGGGGTCTAAATTTTATAGACTGATTTTATATCCTAAATAATTAATAGAATCTTCTCTTTGCATTTTTTTCAGGAGCATTTTGTAATCCCCAACAAGGCAAAATTTTCTTTACATTTTCAATAATTTTCTCAAAGTATCTACATTTGAATCATCTAGTAAGATGACATCCACATAATGGTAAACTATACATTGAGGGAATTGCTTACGTCTCATCTCCAATGGCTGACTTACATAATAGTTGCACAGAGTAGGGTTATTTAACATTCCCCATGGGAGAACCTTCCATCGATAACTCCTAACAGGCTGGGAATTATAAGTAGGTATCATGAAGGCAAATTTTTCTCTTTCTTTTCCTTGTAAAAACATTGTGAACAAACAATCTTTTAAATTTATAAATATTAGACGACATTCTTTAGGTAAAAGAGAAGGTAAAGAAATTTCAGATTGTAGAAAGCCTATTGGCTGAATCACCTTATTTATAGCTCATAGATTTGTTACCATTCTCCATTTTCCAGGTTTCTTTTTAATAACAAATACAGGAAAATTTAAAGGGCTGGTTGATTCTTCAATATTGAGCATTTAGCTGTTCCTGTACCAGCTGTTATAAGGCCTGGAATTTCTCTAATATTAAAAGCCATTGCTCAACCCCTACAGGTTTGTCTGTCAACCATTTTAAAGGTCGAACTGCTGATGCCTTTGAAAGATTAGTGCTATGGGATGGTCTGTATGTCAAGTGTGTTGCTGATTGGTCAATAAATAAATCACTGATTGGCCAGTGGCCAGGCAGGAAGTGTAGGCGGGACAAGGAGGAGAATAAAGCTGGGAAGTGGAAGGCTGAGTCAGAGAGACACTGCCAGCTGCCACGATGAGAAACAGCATGTAAAGATGCCAGTAAGCCACGAGCCACGTGGCAAGGTATAGATTTATAGAAATGGATTAATTTAAGTTATAAGAACAGTTAGCAAGAAGCCTGCCACGGCCATACAGTTTGTAACCAATATAAGTCTCTGTGTTTACTTGGTTGGGTCTGAGTGACTGTGAGACTGGCAGGTGAGAGAGATTTGTCCTGACTGTGGGTCAGGCAGGAAAACTCTAGCTACAGATTAGCAGCTGTTGTGGCCTGTTCTTGTATAACCTGAATGGTTGGTAATTGTTCATTATAATACTGTCTAATATTTTTCTCGGAAACATATGTTATCTAATGGTTTATTTCTGAGACTGGAGGAATGTTAATCTGAGTATTCTATTGTTGTAACAAATCACTTCCCCAAAAGTCCATTGCTATGTGAACCACATATGGCTTTAATTTTCCTCTCTGTCATTCTGGCCCTATGCATTTGACCCTTCTTGTGCTCTGTTTTAGCTGAGATTATGTTCCAATCCCTAAAAGTTGAATATTTACATCCTGAAAAGGCCAATTTGGATAGCAAGATTCTGTAGTAATTATTGTTACATCCACACCTGTGTTTATAAGACCTTCAATGATGTCATTTATTTGTATTTTTAATTTTGGTCTTTGTTCATTTATAGAAGCTTGCCAAAATATTTTCTTTATGATTTCTCCTGAATTTTTTGTTCTCTTTTCTATAACCATTCTATCATGCAGAGCAGTATGGTCTCTTACAATAGGCATTAGGTTGTTTAATTGCTCTTGGAAGGGGTTTCCTTCACAATGACAGGAAATGACTGAACCAAATTTGACATGGGGGCCCATCAAAGTGTTTCCTAATGGCAAAGAGTTACCTTGACTCTCCCTTGTTGATCTATATTCATTAGCCCAGTGTCTGCCTTTACCACACTTTCTGCATACTCTAGAAAGGAAGGGTGATCAGTTGGGATTATTCTTAGCAAAAATATTGTTTCTAGGAATGCCCTGTTTACAATCACTTTTTCGGTGACCTTGTTTACTGCAATTGAAACAATTGACATTCTTTTTTTTTTTCCAAACCTCTGGAAACCACCTCTCCTATCTCTTGCAGGCTGCAAGAATATATTATCAAGATTCAGCTATGTATTAAAGGTATACCTAGAAATTGCAAGGCATTTTTCTAGAGGAAGTCATCTATTATGGAATATTTGGTGTTATTCAGTTTTTAACATTTCATCTGTATTTGGCTATGAAATTCTTGTGGGCCCATATACTACTAGACCATTTGGCAAACAGTTCAGCTTCTCAAACCTCCTTATCCTTTAGGAAACTAACTAACTCCCCTACTGAGCCTATGAGACAAGGAAGCTGTAGATGCATAACTTTGTTTCTTGTGCAAATTAAGCTCAGACCATCCCTTGCTTTCAGACTTAGAGGCATTCCAGAGCTATTGACTCAGAACAAAGGAGATTTTTCATATCTAGTTGTAGTGAAAAGTGTGGAAGAATTCCCAGCCACAGAGAGTTGTGTGGCAAGGAGAGGAAGAAGAAGGCAGTATTTTGTAGAGGGTGGACAGAGCTACATGGCCAGAGAGAGGAGAGAAAGGCAGATATTCTGTAGATGTAAGGCAGCTCTCTTGTAGAGTTTTCTCAGATCCAGGAGAAAGGTGCAAGGAAAGAAAGATACAGGACAAAGGAACAGAGGATGAAGATGAGGTCAAAGGCATAGGTGTTTACTAAAATTATGAGGACAGGAAAAATAGGCCCAGAGAGGAGCTTAATGTGAAGATGCAGCTGAAGCTGTATAGATAGAATTTTGTCACAGAGGAATAAAGTAAATGGAATAGGAGCATGGTGTACATAGATTCTTTTCCCTCAGATAATCCTATGCTGGATGTAGCATGTTTCCCAGGACTCTGGGAGGGAATTTTCTCAGGGCAGGGACCAGGGAAAATTCCATTACCTATCTAAGCATTATCATGGTTATGAGATTCAATATTTATTGTATCTTTGGTCCATTCCTCCAAGGGTGCTGATCTTGTCTTTAATGGCCTAATTACCCTTTTGCATTGTGCATTAGCATTTGTAAAAGCCAGAGATTCAATTATTATTTGTCTAGCTTCTGAATTTTGTACCATTCTATTTATTGCTGCAGTCAATGTTTGTAAAAAAAAATCAGTGAAAGTTTCTTTTGGGGCCTGCATAACTTCAGTAAATGACTCAATTTTCTTTTCTACTTCTTCACTTCTGCCCCCAAGCATTCAAGGATGCTTCCTAGCATAAAGCTAGAGTGTGGTCAAAACATAGCGATTGCCATTCTACATTAGCATAATCTCCCTCTCCAAGAAGTTGGTTTTGGGAGATTTCCATAGCTCTAGCCCTACTTCACTGTTCAATGGCCTTAGCCTCATCTTTCCACTATGTCCTCCATTTTAATTGAGGACCAGACTGCAGACTGCTGAAACCAAATCTCTCCAGTCTTGAGGAATAATTCTATTAAAAGTTGACCAGGAGTTTAACATCTGCTTCACAAAAGGTGAATGCTTGTGATATGAGACTAACTTCCTTGAATCTCCTCATATTTAACATTTGCACAGTAGTCCACTCAGGTCTTACACAGTCTTGGGGTTATCTATCATTTGGCAGTTTCTGTAAGGTTTGTGGATAAATTGAAGTTGCCTGTTTGAAAACCTTAGGCTGCTCCTCTGTAACCTTATAATGCAATGCTGATATTGGTTCTCTTTTAAGTTCCTTTGTCTTGTTCTGAATATCTCTATCATCTCTTTTATTAAGTTTTTCTAAAACTTTTATCTTCATACTCATATTAAAAAACTTTTTTAATAATAAAACAAAAATGATCAAACAGATATTATTTATAATTGACATTACATCAATTCCATCTAAATTAATTATCGTTTCATTTAATGACTCCATTTTCAAACCTTCCAGAGTATTATCTTACAGAGATCTAACTCTCTATCCTAATAGTGTTTCCCACTTTTAATGTGGGAAAAACTCTCTTTTAACTAATTCTTCCCTTTAAAAATTCCCATTTGTCTCATCAAATCTGCCAACCATGAGGATTCAGGTGATGGTAAAGATGTGAGGCTGATGGCAGTTTGTAGAACAGTAGAAGTCTGAGCAGTTGTCAAGGCAGCTACCTACTGTGGTAGCAGCCCAAGAAAGGGACCCAAGGAAAGCACACAATGCACCAGGAGAAGGAACCCATTGTCTAAAAAATTCACACAGGAGGTGATGGGGAAGAAACACATGCATCAGGAGTTACCTAAAGGCAGAGCTGGCTGGTGGTAAGGGATTAACTCTGGCAGCATATTGAGCCTGTGCACCTGTGGAGTTTGTTGCAGAGAGGCTGCAACAAAAACTTAGCCTGTGGGGTATTGACTCTGGCCACATGAAGCTCCAGCTTGTGCTGGTGGCTGCAAAGTCACAAGCAAATTTTTTTTTTTTTTTGTGAATTTATGGCCCCCAAATTGGATGCCAAATGTAACATGAATCCAAATTGGTCTTCATAAAGAAAGCCCAGAGTCAGATATAGGGGTAAATGTAGAAAGATCAGAGAGACAAAGGAGCAAGCCATAGCTACTTCTTACTTTTACCAAATTCTCAGCCTGAAAAGGCCAAGCTCCTTTCTCCAGCCTGCCCTACCACTTCCCCTCTCCATCCAACAATATGACTTCCTGTTTTCTCCAGTGGCTAGCTTTACACTCTGATCTTAAGGCAAGATTTATTTGTTAAAGCACATACAAAATCTCACCATAGAGAGTTTCTGAAAAAGAGACTCTAATGTGATTGGATAAGTAAATGGTAACCGAGGAAGTCAAACTCATATTGTAGCTCTGTAGCAGAGATAGCCTCCTACTTTTCATATAGAGCAAATAACACAGCTAAATTTCTTGGTGTTCTTGCTTTATCATTGAAGTCCAGAATAACTCAGGATAATAAGGACTTTGAAACCATTTTCACATTGGTAGGCTTAAAAAAAGTGTCTTCTTATCAATCTCAGAAAGAGACTACAGGACATACTGATAGAGGACTAATTTCTATACTTTTCTTCAATTTATTAACATAAAAATGAAGTTTATTTTACTAATGTTTAAGATGCTTATTTCTTCGAGAATGTGTTTTATGCTTTATGAGATTAAGAGAGTTTCTATCTGGCCTTAACAAAATAATGTAGCACTTGGGGGCAAAGATCAAGCCAAGGAGAGCTGCACTGGAAGCCAAGATAGAGAAAACTTCCATTGCCACCATGTTCTTCCCCTTGGTGCTGTGGTAGACAGGTAGAAAGGTGACCCAGACACAGAAGAACACCTGCATGCTGAATGACAGGAACTTGGCTTCATTGAATGTGTCAGGCAGATTCCTGGACAAGAAGGCCATGGTGTAGCTCCCAAGTGCCAAGGAGCAGAGGTATCCAAGGACACAGTGGAAGGCAACTGCTGAACCCTTGTTGCATAAAATGATGATGTATCCATGTTCAGCATAAGCATCTTGGTCAATGAAGGGAGGAGAGGTTGCCATCCATATTCCACAAAGAACCAGCTGAATCAGGGTACAGATGGGAATGATTAAATTTGGAGCTTTTGATATCATTAACCACCTTACCATTCTCCCTGGAAAGGTGACCTTGAAGGCAATAACCACTGTAATCGCTTTAGCTAACACAGTGGAGAGAGCTACAGTGAATGCAACTCCAAATATGGTCTGCTGAAGGATGCAGGTGGTTGTATTTGGACGGCCAATGAAGAGCAAGGCACAGAGGAAACAGATGGTGAGTGTGATGAGCAAGGTGTAACTGAGAGCTCTGTTATTGGCTTTGACAATGGGAGTGTCTCTGTTCTTCACAAATACCCCAAGAACCATAGCTGTGAGTGCAGACAAACACAGTGCTGTGGTGGTGAGAGCCATTCCCAAGGGGTCTTCATAGGCTAGAAAACTCACAGATTTCTCTATGCAGTGTTTCTTCTCTGTGTTTGCATATTGACTTTCTGGACACTTCACACATTGATCTACATCTGGTCAGAGATGAAGATAATTGTGAGGCATTGCTGCTTTATTTCTTTTTATACAAAGCCATGTCTCAGTGCCTGCTCATTGGGTTGCTAGCTAATTCATCTTCATCTGTATTCTTATAGTCAAAGAAATAAGCACTCTATAGTGATTTCATTTAGTGCCAAGGCAGAATTGTGAACACTTGTTGATGTTCAAACAAGTGGCTACAAACTTCTTGAGCCATCTTTATTTATTCAATTTCAATGGCTTGCTTGAACAGTTTTACAAACTGTTTTTACTCCATAAGTTTCTAAAAGTCATTACAATAGTTACTGATTTTTCCCTGTCTGTTTTCCCTTCTGTCTCCCTATTTGTCCATGTTTAGCCATGATATTTTTGATCTATATCTTCATGATCAGAAGTATAAGCAGTTTTGCAAGCTACACAGGAACTTTTCTAACTAGGCACATCTACAGGTGGAACAGTGTTCTACGTTGGCAACAAGTGCAGTTACAGCATCATGCAGGTTGAGAGGCAGTTTTGTCTCTTCTGGTTAATATTTACCAGAGGAGGTTGGGTCTGTGTTCTAGCAATCAACTCACCAGCCAAAGATAGATGAATCCATTCTACATTTTGGATGATTCTATTTCCTCTGGGGGGCATATCAGGGTTTTTCCTTTATCTTATAGGCAATATAACTTAAAAACTTACTCTTAATAGCTGGCATTACTTGTCTCTTGTCCTTATGTCTATGTCCCTTAACTTCTTGGAGTATTGGCACAGTTATTAGAAATTAGGGAATAGTGGGTTTCTATTTTTCTAATACATTCCCTGTTTATGAATGTCCCCATTAACTCTTGATATCATCTCTTTCATAGCATTTCTCTTTTTTCATTTTTTATTAAGAAATTTTCTATTCACTTTACATACCAACCATAGATCCCACCTCTTTCTTCTTCCCACCCATCAGCCTTCCCTCCCAAGCCACCACCCATCCCCACAATTTCCAAATCAAGGTCTCCCATGGGGAGTCAGCAGAGTCTGGCATGCTCAGCTGAGGCAGTTCTAAGCCCCTCCCTGCTGCACCAAGGCTGTGCAAGGTGTCACACCATAGGCACTGGGCTCCAAAAAGCCTGCCCATGTACCAGGGATGGATCCCAATCCCCCTGCCTGGGTGTTCCCTAAACAGTTAGAGCTAAACAACTGTCTCCCATATTCAGAGGGCCTAGTCTAGTTTATATATCCCATCCTATCTAGTCTATATATGCCATAGATGTTAGTACACAGTTCATGGGTTTCCACTACTATGGCTGGTCATCTCTGCATGTTTTCCCATCATGATCTCAACATCTCCTGCCTACAGTATCCCTCCTCTCATTGATTGGATTCTGGGAGCTCAGCCTGGTGCCTGGCTATGGATCTCTGCATCTGCTTCCACCAGTCACTGGATAAAGGTTCTATGATGACCAGTCACCAGAGTAGACCAGTCCAGGCACCCTCTCGATCATTGCCAGTAGTCCAAAGTGAGGTCATCCTTGCGGATTCCTGAGAGCTTCCCCAGTACCCTGGCTCTTCCTATTCCCATGATGTCTTCCTTTATCATGGCATCTCTTTCCTTGATCTCCCACACTGTCCCTGTTCCAGCTCGACCCTCCTATTTCCTTATGTTCTCATCCCCCATTCTTTACCCTCTGTTACCCCCACACTCCCAATTTGCTCATGTAGATCTCATCTATTTCTCCTTTGCTGGGCGATCCCTATGTCTTTCCTAGTAAGGTACTCTGCATGTTATCAATAGACAAACTCAAAACCAAGCCATCCACAAACCATTTACTGTGAATGGTGTAGTGCCTGCAAAATATGTTAGAGCAATGGTGGCACCAAGCTTGTAGGAATAATCACCCAATGACTGATTAGAAATAAAGCCCACAGCCCCGGACTTCCCTTCTGGACAAGAGGTGAGTGCCTGGGCTAGATCCCATCCCTGGGCACCAGCCACTCCAGGGAAGACCTGCCCAACTTGGCCCCAGGTTCTGGCCACCAGGCAGGATCCCTTCTACCCCCACCCCCACCGGGAAAGCTCCCCTTCTCCAAGACCCCCGGCAGACCCTGCAATCTCCACGTACTGCCCCCATGCCCATCATTGCCCAAGACCCCAGCCACTTCCTGAGACTTAGAGACCAGCCCCCAGCTCCTATCCTGCCCCGAACTTCCCATCTGGACAAGAGCTCCCATCCTGCCCCGGACTTCCCATCTGGACAAGAGAGCTCCCATCTGGACGAGAGAGAGAGAGACTTCCTGAATCTGTCAGCTCTGTCTGGACCAAGTGCACTGATAAGACCAAGAATGAACCACAAGGAGATGGGCAGACATCATGGCAGAAGTACATACAACAAAATGAAGAGCAATACAGCATCACCAGAACCTAGCCCTCCTCCAACATCTAGACCTGAACATCAAAAATTGGAAGAAGCAGAAGAAAACAGCCTTATGAATAAAGTCATGAAGAAGGTAGAGGCTTATATAGAAGAAAAGACAAACAAAAAATGGGAAGAATGCTATAAAAAACTAGAGGAAAGGATAAATAAAGTAGAAGAAAACAATAAAGCCCTGGAAGAAAACAATAAAGCCCTGAAAGAAAATCATGAAAAATCAATGAAACAGATGAAGGAAACAGTCCAAGACCTGAAAAGAGAAATAGAAAAAAATGAAGAGGACACAAACAGAGGGAATGCTGGAAATAGAAAATCTGAGTAAATGATCGGGAACTTCAGATGCAAGTATAACCAACAGAATGCAAGAGATGGAAGAGAGGATCTCTGGTGTTGAAGGTATGGTAGAAGAAATAGATTCATCAGTCAAAGAAAACACTAAAGCCAACAAAGTCATGACCCAAAATGTCCAAGAAATTTGGGACACCGTGAAAAGACCAAACCTAAGAATAATAGGGATAGAAGAAGGAGAAGAATACCAACTCAAACACACAGAAAATATATTCAACAAGATCGTAGAAGGAAACTTTCCCAACTTAAAGAAGGAAATGCCTATGAAGATACAAGAAGTCTATAGAACACCAAACAGACTAGACCCCCTAAAAAAAAATCCCCTTGCCACATAATAATTAAACAACTAAACGTACAGAATAAAGAAAGAATATTAAGAGCAGCAAAGGAAAAAGGCCAAGTGACTTATAAAGGCAAACCCATCAGAATAACACCCGATTTCTCAGTGGAGACTTTGAAAGCCAGAAGGACCTGACAGATGTAATGCAGACACTAAGAGACCATGGATGCCAGCCTAGACTAATATACCCAGCAAAACTTTCAATCATCATAGATGGAGAGAACAAGACATTCCAAGACAAAGCCAGATTTAAACAATACTTATCCACAAACCCAGCCCTACAGAAAGTACTAGAAGGAAAATTCCAACCTAAGGAAGTCAGATACACCCTCAAAAACACAGGCAATAGATAAAGCCACAGCAGTTTACCCCAAAGAAGAGAAGTACACACACACTGCCACCAAAAAAATAACAGAAATGAACAATCACTGGTCACTAATATCCCTTAATATCAATGGACTTAATTCACCTATAAAAAGACATAGGCTAAGAGAATGGATATAAAAGCAGGACCCATCTTTCTGCTGCATACAAGAAACACATCTCAAATTCAAAGATAGACACTACCTAAGAATAAAAGACTGGGAAAAGACTTTCCAATCACAACACCTGGGAGGCTACCTGGAAAACAGGACCCCCAAAAAGACACGGGGATCGCCCAATGATGGAGAAATGGATGAGATCTACATGAACAGCCTGGATGTGAGTGGGGGTAATGAAGGGCGAGGGTCAAGGGAAAGAGAGCTTGGGGGAGTGGGAGATCCCAGCTGGATCAAGAACAGAGAGGGAGAACAAGGAATAGGAGATCATGGTAAATGAAGACCCCATGAGAATAGGAAAAAGCAAAGTGCTAGAGAGGCCCAAAGAAATCCACAAAGATGCCCCCACAATAGACTGCTGGCAATGGTCGAGAGACAGCCCGAACTGACATACTCTGGTGATAGGATGGCCAAACACCCTAATTGTCGTGCTAAAAACCCCGTCCAATGACTGAGGGAACCAGATGCAGAGATCCATGGTCAAGCCCCAGGTGGAGCTCCGGGAGTCCAGTTGATAAGAAGGAGGAGGGTTTATATGAGCAAGAATTGTTGAGACCAAGTTTAGATAAAGCACAGGGACAAATAGCCAAATGAATGGAAACACATGAACTATGAACCAATGGCTGAGGTGTCCCCAACTGGATCAGGCCCTCTGAATTGGGAGACAGTTGATTGGCTTGATCTGTTTGGGAGGCATCCAGGCAGTGGGACCGGGTCCTGTGCTCATTGCATGAGTTGGCTGTTTGAAACCTGGGGCTTATGCAGGGACGCTTGGCTCGGCCTGGAAGGAGGGGACTGGACCTGCCTGGACTGAGTCTACCAGGTTGATCTCAATCCTCAGGGGAGTCTTTGCCCTGGAGGAGGTGGGAAGAGGGGGTGGGCTGGGGGGAAGGTGAGGGGGCGGGAGGGGGGAGAACAAGGGAATCCGTGGCTGATATGTAGAATTAAATTATATTGTGAAATAAAATAAAAAAAAGAAATAAGGCCCACTCCAGGAGGTAGAACCAAAACCCCAAACTGTTTGGGTGACCAAGAACCTGAGACTAGATAGCCCAGCGTCCTAGGGTAAAACTAAATAATAGTCATTTAAGACATGAAAAAAATGTAGTGATACAATGACAAAAATCTACAAAAGAGGATGCACAAAGTGCATAAGAACCAGAGAGGACAGAGAATACCAAGAAAACAAGCCCTTCAAAATCAACATGATTAATGCTCAGATGAGCTCACAGGGACTGAAGGAGCATGCACAGGGCCTACATGTATCTGTGCCACATTCTCTTTGTATATATTATGGCTTTCAGTTTAGCGCCTTTATGGGATTCCCCAGAGTGCAAAGAGTGGGTTTCAAATTCTTTTGCCTTCTTTTCCTTCTGTTGGCTTGTCTTGTCCAACTTTGATGTAGTAATTATTGTTTTTTTCTTATTATATCTTATTTTGGTATATTAAAATGAATTAAAATAATTAAATTAAAAATGAATTAATGCAAACTTAGCCACTAAGGCAACGATTAATGACTGAACTGCCATGTATACCTGCTGAGAGAAGTAAAATCAGTTTTTTCTATAGAGTGATACTAATATATCAAGCACTCCAGGACAGACCAGCATGTAATAGACTCCACAGTTTTTTGGTGTGCTGTTATTTGGTTATAGTTTGGTGAGTTTTGGGTGTGTGTGTCTTGTTTTATTTGTTTTCTTGGATTGGGAGGCTGTTATTTCTGTATTGTCTTTTTTTTTCGATAGAACTTAATGTTGGGTGAGGAGAGGGGTGAGAAAATCAGGGAAAACTTGGGGAGTGGGAGAATATGATCAAAATAATTTAAATTTAAAATTATTTTAAATAATAAAAGCATAATATGAAGAAGAAAAACTGGAGTGAACACATTTTGGAATCTAGAAAATAGAAAGTTATTTAATTTGTAGACTGATTATTCTTCTTCCATTAGTGAACTCAAGCTCTAATCACAGTTAAGTATACAGAAGAGCACAAGCAGGCTGGGCAAGAATATAGAAACAGGGATAGAATGTGCTTCTTTGTAACACTTTTGAATTCAGTAGTTTTTTCTTCTTTTTTTTTCCTTTTCATTAAGAAATTTTCTATTCATTTCACATATCAACCACAGATCCCCTGTCCTCCCTCCTCCCACCCAAAGCCTTACTCCTCAACCCACCCCCCATTCCCACCTCCCCCAAGGCAAGGTGTCCCCTGGCGAGTCAGCAGAGCCTGGTACATTCAGTTGAGGCAGGTCCAATCCCCTCCTTCCTGCACCAAGGCTGAGCAAAGTGTCTCAGCATAGACACTAGGTTCCAAAAACATAAGGACAGGTCTTGGTCTCACTGCATGGGGGCCCCATAAACAGTTCAAGCTAAACAACTGTCTCGCTTATCCAGAGGGCCTAGTCAAATTCCATGGGGGCTCCTCAGCTGATGGTTCACAGTTCATGTGTTTCCACTAGTTTGTCTGGTTGTCTCTGTACTTTTTCCAATCATGGTCTTGATAACTCTTGCTCATACAATCCCTCCTCTCTCTCATTGACTGGACTTCTAGAATTCCACCTGGGGCTTGGCTGTGGATCTCTGTGTCTGCTTCCACCAGTCACTGGATGAGGGTTCTATCATGACAGTTAGGGTGTTTGGCCATCCGATAAAACAGAGTAGGTCAGTTCAGGCACCCTCTTGACCTTTGCCAGTAGTCTATAGTGGAGTCATCTTTGTGGATTCCTGGGGACTTCTCTTGCACTTGGCTTCTTCCTATTCCCATGGTGTCTTCATTTATCATGGTATCTCTTTCCTTGTTCTCCCAGTCTGTTCCTGATCCAGCTAGGACCTCCCTCTCCCCTAAGCTCTCTTTCCCCCAACACTTGCCCTCCATTACCCACCCCCCCACCCCCAGTTTGCTCATGTAGATCTCATCCATTTCTCCATCACTGGGCGATCCCTGTCTCTTTCCTAGGGTCCTCTTTACTAGCTAGCCTCCCTGGAGCTGTGGGTTGCAGGCTGGTTATCTTTTGCTTTACATCTAGTATCCACTTATGAGTGAGCACATACCATGTTTGTCATTATGAGTCTGGGTTACCTCACTCAGGATCATATTTTCTAGTTTCATTCATTTGTCTGCAAACCTCAAGTTGTCATTGTTTTTATTTGCTGAGTAGTACTCCATTGTGTATATGAACCACATTTTAGTTATCCATTCTTCAGTTGAAGGGCATCTAGGTTGTTTCCAGGTTCTGGCTATTATGAATAATGCTGATATGAACATAGTTGAGCATGTGTCCTTGTGGTATGATTGAACATTCCTTGGGTATATGCCCTAGAGTAGTATAGCTGGGTCTTGAGGAAGGTTGATTCCCAGTTTTCTGAGAAACTGTCATACTGATTTCCACAGTGGCTGTACAAGTTTGCATTCCCACCAACAGTGTACGAGTGTTCCTTTTGATCCACATCCTCTCCAACATAAGGTGTCTTCAGTATTTTTGATCTTAGCCATTCTGACAGGTGTAAGATGGTATCTCAGAGGTATTTTAATTTGCATTTCCTTGATGACTAAGGATGTTGAGCAATTCCTTAAATGTCTTTCAGCCATTTGAGATTCTTTTGTTGAGAATTCTCTGTTTAGCTCTGTAGCCCATTTTTTAATTGGACTGTTGGGTATTTTGCTGTCTAATTTCTTGAGTTCTTAATATATTCTGGATATCAGCCCTCTGTCAGATGTGGGGTTAATGAAGATCTTTTCCCATTCTGTAGGCTGTCATTTTGTCTTATTGACCATGTCCTTTGCCCTACAAAAGCTTCTCAGTTTCAAGAGGTCCCATCTATTAATTGAGGCTTTCAGTGTCTGTGCTACTGGTGTTATATTTAGGTAGGGATTTCCAGTGTCATTGAATTCAAGACTACTTTTTAGTTTCTCTTCTATCAGGTTCAGAATAACTAGATTTATGTTGAGGTCTTTGATCCATTTGGACTTAAGTTTTGTGCATGGTGATAGACATGGATCTATTTGAAATATTGTACATGTTGACATCCAGTTATGCCAGCACCATTTGTTGAAGATGCTTTCTTTTTTCCATTGTACAGTTTTGGCTTTTTTTTTGTCAAAAATTAGGTGTTCATACATATGAAGATTAATATTAGGGTCTTCAGTTCGGTTCCATTGGTCCACATGTGAGTTTTTATGCCTTAGTAGTTTTTGTAATGCTACATTTCTAAAGTCAGTTAATCACACAATGTCTGTAATCTTTGATTTGCATTAGGTAAGAGTTCTTTCCTAGATTCATTAGGTTTTCCCTAATTATTTTGGTCAACTTACATTCCTCTTCAGTTTTTGCATTCCCATTTGATTCTGGGGCTTGTTCTCAGAGCTTTATAGTTGCTACACAATTGTTTCACCATTAAGCTGTATCTCACCCCTACCTTTCATCCTTCTCTGAGACTTGAAAAGTCATTGTTGAATTCTGTAGTTTATAATAAAGACTTATTGAAGGGGATATGAGAATATTTGTGACTATTAAGGCTTAGAATTTGTTATTCCAAGGAGAAATGGAATGAAGTGTAGCGTCCAAATTCCTAAACAAAGGAAAGAAACATTTTCCCTCTGACTTCTCTCCAACCATCTCAGTTGCTTTAAAATTTCCAGAATCCTGTGGAGAGTTGGAAAAGTTCTCTGTAAGACCTACACATTTACCTGTTTCATTAGAAATCTCATTGTCTGGGCAAGGAATACAACCATAACAGCAGACAACCCTGTTTTCCAGGGCAGTTTTTCTGAATCCAGGCCCACAGCTTTTTTGGCACACAGAATGAGGGATCTGAAAAAAATGAAAGCTGTTAGAAAATGTTCAGGGTTTTATGGAAAGACTAAATGGAATTTTTAATGTTAAACAATTAGTTTTCAAATATAGTATCTGCAAAAGCAGAAAATGATTTAGACAGAACTTGAACTTCACTGGCCCATGCATCCCTGGCTTATTCTTGACTATAAGAATGTTGCAGAGTTTGGAAATGTTTTTTGAAACTTGAAAAGTTTGTGACAAGTATAAGGAAGTTAGTCCACTGGGGACCTATCCCAGAAAATCTAGTGTTCCCTCCAGATTCATCCTGTCTTGCTACGAAGTAATTACTGGTTTAGTAGCTTTTACTTCCAGCAGAATTGTGAATTTTTGTTCCCATCTAGACAAGATTTAGATTCATCAGGGAAACAATTCTTTAGGTATTTCTGTTTGGGAGTGTTATACATAAATTTAATGGAGGGTTGTAGCTAGAGTTTTCCTGCCTGGTCCACAGTCAGGGCAAATCTCTCTCACCTGCCAGTCCCACAGCCTTTCAGACCCGACCAAGTAAACGCAGAGACTTATATTGCTTACAAACTGTATGGCCATGGCAGGCTTCTTGCTAACTGTTCTTACAGGTTAAATTAATCCATTTCTATAAATCTTTACCTTGTCACATGGCTCGTGGCTTACCGGCATCTTCACATGCTGTTTGTTATCGTGGCGGCTGGCAGTGTCTCTCTGACTCAGCCTTCCACTTCCCAGCTTTATTCTCCTCCTTGTCCCGACTATACTTCCTGCCTGGCCACTGGCCAATCAGTGACTTATTTACCAACCCATCAGCAACACACTTGACATACAGACCATCCCACAGCACTTCCCCCTTTTTTTTCTTTTTCTTTTTTTTTTTTTTCAAAAAGGAAGGTTTTAACTTAACAAAGTAAAATTACATATAATTTGGGAATTTGGGCGTAGCTTCTCTTACTGCTTCCTGCTGGAGGGGGGAGCTGTATCTTATGGGGACACAAAGAAAATTTTAGAATTATAGAATAGTCCATGAGGCTGTATTATCTGAGCCAGATGCCTTCAAACCATTCTGGATATTGGATCATCTGGGCCATGGTGTCATCGGAGACCTTCAGGGGGTCTTGGCTGGTCAAACCTGATGTATCTTAATCTGAAACAAATCCATAGCCTTTGCCTTTCTGTGGGAACAAAAGCAGAGTCTCCTTTCCAAAGTAACATATCCTTACATCCAAATTTTGAAGTCAAGGTATCTTTAAAATATGCATATTGGTTTAACTCAGCTTCCTTTACAATCAAATATCTCTCTGAAGTTAAGAATCCCAAAGACAACACAATCCAGATTCTCTGTGTAATATTCATTTTTACATGGCTTATTTTATATATTAATTTTACTGTCTCTTTAAAGACTTTATTTTTTAAAACCATGTATTTGTTTCTATAACTGTATATATCACCTTTTTTGTCTCTTTTAAGCCTACATATATTTTACACAGATTGTAAACTATTACATCTGAATCTGTCTTATTGTGAATCTATTGCTTTAAACTGCAGCAGCTGTGGCTGCTGGCTCCACCCACCTCAGCTTCCCAACATGGCGGTGGTAGTTTCCCACCAGCTCTGGGAGCTATCGTGGGTCTATGTTTTTATCCAAGTAGTGTGTAGGCCAGAAACCTCTTTTTTTTGTTTTGTATCAGCAAAGGCCAAATCCACCATGCAGCTTAATGTGCCACTTGCAGAGGCCTCATTCCTGCCATACCGAGGTCGAGTGCGCACACTAGGAACCCACAAGTAGCTCAAACCGGCAGCTGCCCCTCATTTGAGAGAGGCAATTAGGAACTGTTTTTAGCTCTGTTTTAGAATCTTTTCTCAGGTTTTAGGTGGAAACTCTTGCCACCACGTTGGACGCCATTTGTAGCTAGAGTTTTCCTGCCTGGCCCACAGTCAGGACAAATCTCTCTCACCTGCCAGTCCCACAGCCTCTCAGACCTGACCAAGTAAACACAGAGACTTATATTGCTTACAAACTGTATGGCCGTGGCAGGCTTCTTGCTAGCTGTTCTTACAGGTTAAATTAATCCATTTCTATAAATCTATACCTTGTCACATGGCTCATGGCTTACCGGCATCTTCACATGCTGTTTGTCATCATGGCAGCTGGCAGTGTCTCTCTGACTCAGCCTTCCACTTCCCAGCTTTATTATACTGCTTGCTCACACTATCAGCCAAAAGAACCCTTCTTTTCTTTTGTTGTATGTTTAGTTGTAGTAGAAGACAATATTCTCTCTCTCTCTCTCTCTCTCTCTCTCTCTCTCTCTCTCTCTCTCTCTCACACACACACACACACACACACACACAGACAGACAGACAGACATGATCATACTATTCCTCCTAGTTATAAACTGATAGCAAAATGCTAACTGATGAAGGACAATGATACAAATCTTACTAAAAGAGAAATCTTGATTGAATGAAAAGCGTCTCCCATAGATTTGGTTATCTGAATACTTAGGGCTGAGTGTGAGGTACTTTTTAGTGAGACTATCAAAGTTTTAGAATATGGCATTTTGGAGTGAGAATGACATCACTAGGGTTGTGGTGAGAGTTTTTATAAGCATAATTCACATTGTGTTTACTCTCTCTGATTCTCATGTGTGGGTGAACATGTGATTTCTCAGGTTCCTGCTTCGACCACAAAACCTGCCAATTTTTTTCACATCCCCCTACAGTGATCAATTCTTATCCTCCTGTAACAATTAGAACAAAAATAAAATGAAACAAATCCTCTTCTAAAAGTCGTTTTTACTCATAATGTTTCATCAAAGTCAACATTTGATACCTCTGATTATATTTATTAAATGAATATCAACTGAATAACTGTCTGAACTGGATTGATCTGTGTGGCATTTCTGGAATTGAGATTCTCTGTTTCCAGGTGTCTCTAGCTTATGTCAAGTTGACAAAAACTTACCAACAGGAGAGTGAACATTTGAAAGCATATTGAAAAGTTAATGGTAAATCTCTGGGTATTTCCAGGCCACTCTGACAAAGAATGCAGTAATGAAACTGCAGATCTTCATGTCTCCCACCTGTCTTCTAAATCCAACCCCTCAGTCTCATCCTCAGTTCTGGAGCAGACCATCTGCTGTGGCCTATCCTCCCTTGCATCCACTTCAAGTGGATCATATAGATCTTCCCCTTCAATTTTATTCCCTCAGTGTCATTGCTATAGTCTAATCCCCAACTCCAGCAGGCATTCCCTGGAAAACTATAGGTCCCTCCAGCCAGGAAAGCAATAGTCTAACTGTGGATTTTCACCTCTCCCTTCTATCCTTTAAAGAAAACCCTCATCACACTCCAAAATCTTCAGCAAAAAACCGCAAGGGGCCTACACCTCCTCTTTTTCCCCATGTCCACTGCAGAATACAAATCAGCTGCTCCAACATTCTTTCCTACTCACCCTGTCATCCCAGCCCCCCCCCCCCCACTTCAACAGGTGTTCCCTGGAATTCTACAAGACAAGCCTGTCTAAGAAGTTAGTAGGCCACAGAACCAGATAGGCAAACTTCATATCTTCTCTCTCTCTCCTATCCTATTAACATAACACCCCCACCCTGGGTCATCTCCAGCTTTATAGCAGATTGTCTGGTATAGCCTCTCCATATTCTGCCCTGATTCTCCAGGACTGCTTAGTCCTTGTGGAAAATCCTGCTATCCTCCAATATCACTCTTTCCTAGTCCATCCCATTCTAAATATCAGGTACCAATACCAAGGAACACATTTTGCCTTGAAGCCCCAGTGGCCACATTTAGCAGGATTCCAAAGCAAATATTTAGCAGGAAACACAAAGTTCCCATAACATCATGCTAAAAACCAGAAAAAGCAACAGAAATCAAGGAATCACCTAGCCAATAAAGACAAGATATCAGCACCTAGAATTACAAGCATCCCAAACAGAGATGCCTATTTTTCAGTATAAAAATACTCTCAATAATAGTCAGGACAATATGTCTCTATTAGAGCCTTGCACTTTCATTACAGTAGGCCCTGAGAATTTCAATATAGGTGAAGCATGGGACAAAGACTTAAATATCCTTTATACTTAGATCCTTTAAGTATCCTGATATAATAGAGGCCTTTAAAGAGAAAATTATCAAACTAAAACTAAAGTAACATATAAAAACACACAAAGTGATAAGACAATGGAAAGTAATGAACAAAATATTTCAAGATCTTAAAGTGGAAATAGAATCAATATAGAAAACCCAAATTTAGGCAAATCTGGAAGTAAAAAAATTTGGAACCCAAACAGGAACCTCAGAGGCAAGCCTCAACAATAGAATACAATATATGGAAGAAAGAATCTCAGGGATTGAAGACATAATAGAAAAAATATGGATACATTGAAGAAAATGTTAAATCTAAAAATATCCTGTCACAAAATATCCAGAAAATCTTAGCCACCATGGAAAGACCAAATCTAAGAATATTAGGGATAGAGGAATGAAATGTACAGAAATTATTTTCAACCAAACCATTTGAAAAAATTCTCTAATCTAATAAAAAAGATCAATGAAGATACAAGGAGCATACAGAAAATCAAATAGACTATATGAGAAAAGAAAGTCTACTTGGCATATAATAATCAAAACATTTAACATATAGAGTAAAAAAGAGTATTAAAAACTGCAGGGGTAAGGACTAAATAACATAAAATATGAGACATATTAGATATTCACCTGACTTCTCAGTGGAAAAATTAAAACCCAGAAAGTCCTGAACAGGTATTCTACAAGGACATCATATATGCCAGTCCAGAACATATATCCAGCTAATATTTCAATCACAATAGATGAAGAAAATGTAGAATTCCATGATAAAAACAAGTTTAGGAAATATTTACTTATGAATCTAACCCTAGAGATGATGGTAGAAGCAAAACTACAAGTTTAGTCCCAAGAAAACACAAAGGTGAATAATCTCAGAACAGAAAATCTAAAGAGGGGATATATGCACATACACATGGACAAGCGCACCCCAAAATGAAACAAAAATAACTTGAATAATCAAACATTGTTCATTGATAACATCCAACATTCATGGTCCCATTTGCCCAATAAAGAGACAGAGATTGGGGGGCTGGAGAGATGGCTCAGAAGTTAAGAGCACTGGCAGCTCTTCCTGAGGTCCTAAGTTCAATTCCCAGCAACCACATGGTGGCTTGCAACCATCTGTAATTTGATCTGGTGCCCTCTTCTGATGTGTAGGCAGAATACTGTATACATAGTAAATAAATAAATCTTTTTTTAAAAAAAGTGAGATTAAAAGAATGGATGCAAAAGCAGATTCCACCCCTGTGCTGTATCCAAGAAACACAACTTAACAACAAGGATAGACATTACTTCAGGAAAACGTTGAGAAAAGGTATTCTAAGAAAATGCACTGGCAGCCCCAGTTGCAGGCCAACAGCCAAGACTCCTGAAGGCAGGTCTGATTAGGGCCCAGCAGACCCTGTAATCTACAAGCACGACTCCATCCCCCAAACCCACACATCTCCCAAGACTGCAACTGCTTCCTGAGACACAGACACTCCAATTGGGTCAAGAGTGTCAAATGGACCAAGCACAGCTGCCTTAGATATAAACACCACTTGCACTGGTTGGAGGAAGAGATGGGTAGATGCCAGTGCAAGAATACGTTCAACAACATAAATAGCAATATGACACCACAAGAAACTAGTGGGTCTACAACAGCAAGACCTGAACATCCCAACATAGAAGAAGCACAAGAAAATGACCTTAAAATGACTTTACAAAGATGATAGAGGCCTTTAAAGAGGAAATGAAAATTTTTCTTAAAGAAACCGAGGAAAGGACAAACAAAAAATTGGAAGAAATTAATAAATCACTTAAAGAAAGTGAAGAAAACCAAGAAAAACAACCAAACAGGTGAAGGAAACAGTTCAAGGCTTGAAAACTGATATAGAGGCAGTAAATAAGACACAAACTGAGGGAATGCTAGAAATGGAAAATCTGAGTAAACAGACAGGAAATACAGATGCAAGCAGAATGCAAGAGATGAAAGAGAGAGTCTTGGGAATTGAAGATATGATAGAAGAAATAGATTTATTGGTTAAAGAAAACATTAAAGACCAAAAAGTCATAACACAAAATGTCCAGGAAATATAGGACACCATGAAAAGACCAAACATGAGAAAAATAAGTATAGAGTAAGGAAAAGAATACAAGCTCAAAGGCAGAGAAAATATATTCAACAAAGTCATAGAAGAAATCTTGCCCAACTTAAAGAAGGAAACACCTATAAAGATACAAGAAGCTTACAGTACACCAAATAGACTGGACCAAAAAAAAAAAGTCCACTCATCACATAATAATCAGACCACTAAATATACAGAATAAAGAAAAAATATTAAGAGCTACTGCTGTGGGATGGTCTGTATGTCAAATGTGTTGCTGATTGGTCAATGAATAAATCACTGATTGGCAGTGGCCAGGCAGGAAGTATAGGCGGGACTAACAGAGAGGAAAATTGAGAGAACAGGAAGCTGGGTGGGAGAGACACTGCCAGCCGCCATCAGGACAAGGAAGATGTAAAGTACCGGTAAGCCACAAGCCACGTGGCAAGGTATAGATTAATAGAAATGGATTAATTTAAGCTGTAAGAACAGTTAGCAAGAAGCCTGCCACGGCCATACAGTTTGTAACCAATATAAGTCTCTGTGTTTATTTGGTTGGTTCTGAATGGCTGTGGTACTGGTGGGTGTCAGAGATTTGTCCTGACTGTGGGCCAGGCAGGAAAACTCTAGCTACAAGCTGCAAAGGAAAAAGGCCAAATAATTTATCAAAGCAGACCCATCAGAATAACATCTGACTTCTCAGTAGAGACTCTGAAAAACAGAAGGTCCTGGACAGATGTTATACAGACACTAAGAGATCATGGATGCCAGCTTAGCCTATTATACCCAGCAAAACCCTCAATCACCAATGACAGAGTAAACAAGATAATTCATGACAAAACCAGATTTAAACAATACCAATCCACAATTCCAGACCTACAGAAAGTACTAGAAGAAAAAACCCAATCTAAGGAAGTTAGATGCACCCACAAAAACACAGGCAATAGATAACCCCACACCAACAAATTGCAAAGAAGGGAAACACACATACTACCACTAAAAAATGACGGAAACTAACAGTCACTGGTCCTTAATATCCCTGAATATCAGTGGAATCAATTTGCCTATAAAAAGACACAAGCTAACAGAATGGATACGAAAACAGGATCTGTCATTCTGCTGCATATAAGAAACACACCTCTACCTTCTTGGCTCGGCCTGGGAGGAGGGGACTGGACCTGCCTGGACTAAATCTACCAGGTTGGGCTCAATCTTCAGGGGAGTCTTTGCCCTGGAGGGGATGGGAGTGGGGGGTGGGCTGGGGGGAAGGGGGAGGAACAGGAGGGAGCAGAGCAGGGGAATCTGTGGCTGATATGTAAAGTTAAATTAAACTATAAAATTAAAAAAAGAAAAAAATCTATTTTCAGTAAAAGAGGGGAAAAAGGTCTACCTGGAAAAAAAAAGGAAAAAAAAAGAAACACACATCAACTTAAAAGACAGACATTCAGAGTAAAGGGTTGGGAAAAGATTTTCCAATCAAATGGACCTAAGAAAGAAGCTGGTATAACTATTCTAGTATACGGTGATATGTTGTGTACTTTAAAAAGTTTGCCTGAGCACTTTCTTAGAAAATTGGGAATCAATCTCCCCCAAGATCCAGCTATACCACTCTTGGGCATATACCCAAGGAATGCTCAATCATACCACAAGAGCACTTGTTCAGCTATGTTCATATCAGCATTGTTTGTAATAGCCAGAACATGGAAACAACCCAGATGCCCTTCAACTGAAGAATGGATAAACAAAATGTGGTACATATACACAATGGAATACTACTTAGCAGAGAAAACCAATGACGTCATGAGGTTTGCAGGCAAATGGATGGATCTAGAAAAAATCATCCTGAGTGAGATAACCCAGACTCAGAAAGACAAACATGGTACGTACTCACTCATAGGAGGATACTAGATGTGGAACAAGGATGACTGGACTGCTACTCACATCACCAGGGAGGCTACCTGGAAAACAGGACCCCAAGAAAGACACGGGGATCACCCAATAATGGAGAAATGGAAGAGATCTACATGAACAGCCTGGACATGAGTGGGGATAATGAAGGGCGAGGGTCAAGGGAAAGAGAGCTTGGGGGAACAGGAGATTCCAGCTGGATCAAGAACAGAAAGGGAGAACAAGGAATAGGTGACCATGGTAAATGAAGACCACATGAGAATAGGAAGAAGCAAAGTGCTAGAGAGGCCCAAAGAAATCCACAAAGATACCCCCACAACAGACTGCTGGCAATGGTCGAGAGACAGCCTGAACTGACCTACTCTGGTGATGGGATGGCCAAACACCCTAATTGTCATGCTAGAAACCCCATCCAACGACTGAGGGATCTGGATGCAGAGATCCATGACTAGGCCCCGGGTGGAGCTCTGGGAGTCCAATTAGCGAGAAAGAGGAGGGTTTATATGAGTGAGAATTGTTGAGACCAAGGTTGGATAAAGCACAGGGACAAATAGCCAAACGAATGGAAACACATGAACTATGAACCAATGGCTGAGGGGTCCCCAACTGGATCAGGCCCTTTGAATTGGTGAGACAGTTGATTGGCTTGATCTGTTTGGGAGGCATCCAGGCAGTGGGACCAGGTCCTGTGCTCATTGCATGAGTTGGCTGTTTGAAACCTGGGGCCTATGCAGGGTCGCTTGGCTCGGCCTGGGAAGAGGGGACTGGACCTGCCTGGACTGAGTCTACCAGGTTGATCTCAGTCCACAGAGGAGGCTTTGCCCTGGAGGAGTTGGGAACAGGGGGTGGGTTGAGGGGAAGGTGAGCGGGTCGGGAGTGGGGAGAACAAGGGAATCCGTGGCTGATATATAGAACTGAACTGTATTTCGAAAGAAAAAAATACCAAAAGAAGCACATGACTCTGCAGGGACAAAGCCAGAAATGAACATAACCACAAAGAGTGCCTTGTTACCGAAAAACCAGATCCATTTCAAGGGAGCCTAATAATAGGAAATCTTGTCAAAATGTAAATGACACAGGGGGAGGCACTAGAGGATAGAAGATAGAATCCTTCTTTTCATTTTTAAATACATACAGTTAAGCATCATGCAAAAAAATTGACTGTTTAATCTCTTAATGTTCAATTAAGAACTTTAAAGCATTTATAGATGCATGTAATTACCACCATGACCAAATCACAGATCCATAACTTGTCCCCTTCTATACTACTCCATTTTTAACAGCCTCTTCTGCCTATTCTAAAACCTGTTAAACATGGATATGTTTTCTGTCTCTAAAGTTCCAGCTTTTCAGAATCTCATAAAATAAAACCACGTTGGGCTTCTTATTTACCAAAGTCCTCTAAGATTCATTCAAGCTGTAAATGCGGGGTAGCTTTTTATTGCATGGAGGTACTAATTATCTACCCATTCATCCTTGGAAGGGCATTTGAATTGCCTCCATTTGGGGGCAGTAATGAATAAAGCTGCCATAAATATTTGAGCCTTGGATTTTGTGTGCTAAACTTCCAGGTTTCTATGGTAAAGATCCAGTAGTGGGATAATAATGTCATAGGAAGTGCATACCATAGTTTGCAATAAGATGACAGTTTTCCAGAGTGGCTGTATCATTTGTGTGTAAAAGTCTCAGTTGCTCTGATTTTCATCAGCATTTATTATTGCCAGCTGCACCTTTTAATTGATTTTAATGGGTACATAGAGAGATCTCATTAAGGATTTTACTTATATTTCCTCAATGAGCACTGATGTTGAACATTTTTCCTTACTCTTTTGCCCCATTTATATTCATTTTTAATAAAATGTTTGCATCTTTTGCCTATTTAAAAAAAAAAGTTTGCCTGAGGATCAAAGGACAGAGCCAGCCACTGGATAAGACATAGAGGGCAGGCAGTGGTGGCACACACCTTTAATCCCAGCACACACCTTTAATCCCATGCCTTTGCTTGGGAAGCACACACACCTTTAATCCCAGGAAGTAATATGGTAGGGCAGAAAAAGGTATACAAGGCATGAGAAAACAGGAACTCATTCTCTTTTGACTGGTGATTTCATAGTTAAGATCTAGTGGACAGCTGTTCAGCTTCTCTCATCTTTCAGCTTTCATCCTAATATCTGACTCTTTTTTTTTAAATTAAAAGTCCATCTAAGATTCAAACAACACTAATATCTATCAAAATAGACTTCAAAGTTAAACTAATCTAAAGAATGGAGAAGGACATTTTGTATTCATCACAGGGAAAATGCATCAAGATAAAATCTTGATTATGAACACTTATGCCCCAAATACAGGGGCACCCAAATTGTAAAAGAAATATTACTAATGCTTAAACCACACATCAAACTGCACACACTAATATTGGGAGACTAAAACACCCCACTCTCACCAATAGACAGGTCTGCCAGACAGAAACTTAACAGAGAAATATGGGAAATAGCAGATATTGTGACTCAAATGGACTTAATAGGCATCTATAGACACATTTCACCCAAAAACAAAGGACTATATCTTCTTCTCAGCCCTTCATTGAACCTTCTCTAAAACTGACCACATACTTGGTCAAAAAGTACATCTCACCAGACACAAAAAATTGGAATAAGCCCCTGTGTCTTATCAGATCACCATGGCTTAATGTTAGAATCAACATCAATACAAATTACAGAAAGTCTACAAACTTTTGGAAACTAAACAATGTTCAACTGAATCACCACTGAATCAAGGAAGAAATAGTGAAAGAAATTAAAGACTTTCTAGAATTCAAGGAAAATGAATGCACAACATACATAAACTTATAGGACACTGTGAAAGCACTACTGAGAGGAATGTTCACAGCAATAATTGCCTACATAAAGAATCTGGAGAAATCTTATTGGTGAAATTATTAAGGCCACTCCATGTAGTTAAAGGGAGATTTATTTAATGGCATAACTTACAAATTAAGGGATAGGTAGGTCGCGGGGTCTGGGGAAGGTGTTCAGTGGTGTTCTCTGGAGCTCTGCTCGGTCCACCTCCACTATCCAGGGTCCTGCAACAGAGAGAGCGCCCGCCGATCCAGATCTTGGGTCCCCAGGCGCCTCCCTTGGCCCCGCCTTGTAGGCATGACAGTTGCCGAAGTCTCAATGGGGGTTGGAACTTCCAGATCAAAGCTGGAATGGCTACCCACTACAAAATCTCACACTAGTGATTTAACAGTACACCCAAAAGCTCTAGAACCAAAAGTAGCTAACTCACCCAGAAGGAGTAGACAGCAGGAAATAATCATATTTAGGGATGAAATGAATAAAACAGAAACAAAGAGAACAATACAAAGAATCAATGAAACAAAGAGTTGGTTCTTTGAGAAAATCAACAAGACAGACAAAACCTTATCCAAACTAACGAAAAAGCAAAGAAAGAACATCCAAATTAACAAAATCAGAAATGAAAAGGGAGATATACCAACTGATAGTGAGGAAATCCAAAGAATCATTAGGTCATACTTCAAATACCTGTCCTGCACAAAATTCAAAAAATGTGAAAGTAATGGACAATTTTCTGGATAGGTATCACATACAAAAATTAAATCAAGATCAGACAATTTAAGTACATCTGAAACCCCTAAGGAAATAGAAGCAGTCATTAAAAGCCTCCCAACTGGATATGAACTTTCTCAGACTAAGTAGCTGCTCTAAGAAGTGATTTAGAAAGAATCTCCTCTCATTTATTGGAAAACATGAAAATATAATTATGTAATTTGCAATTAAAATGAGACTTTGGTTCCTTAAATTTAAATTGCTGAATCTCTTAACAGATTGTCTTATATATTTTGTGTTTCCTGTAAGTATATCTCCTCTTCTCTGTGATGCAGAGACCATTCATTAAACTTTTCAAATCTCAAAAAAAGCCTCCCCCACAAAAAAAAGTCCATGGCTAAATGGTTTCAGTACAGAATTCTACCAGGATTTCAAAGAAGAGGTAATATCAACACTCCTCAAATTCTTCCCTACAACACAAAAAGAATGACCATTGCCAAACTCTTTTTATGAGGGTACAGTTACCCTGGTATGCAACAAAGAAAGAGAATTACAGACCAGTCTCCCTCATGAACATTGATGCAAAAATACTCAATAAAATACTGGCAATCCGAATCCAAGAATACATAAAAAAAAATCGTCCACCATGATCAAGTAGGCTTCATGCCAGAGATGCAGGGATGGTTCAACATATGAAAACCTGTCAATGTAATTCATAATATAAACAAACTGCAAGAAAAAAAACTACATGATCATCTTATTAGATGCTGAAAAAGCCTTTGACAAATCCAATACAACTTCTTTTTTATTATTAAGAAATTTTCTATTCATTTTACATACCAACCACAGATTCCCCTCTTCTCCCTCCCCCTGTCCCCCAGAATTCCCCCCAACCCACCCCACATCCCTACCTTCTCTAAGGCAAGGTCTCCATGGGGTGCTAGCAGTACATTCAGTTGAGGCAGATCTAAGCCCCTCCTCTCTGCACCAAGGCTGTGCAAAGTGTCCTTCAATAGGTAGTAGGTTCAAAAAGCCAGCTCATGCACAAGGGACTGGTCACAATTCCACTGCCTGAGGGCCCCCTAAAGAGTTAAAGCTATATAACTGTCTTGCCTATCTAGATGGCCAAGTCCAGTATCACAGGGCCTCCTCAGCTATTGGTGCACAGTTCATGCATTTCCATTAGTGTGGCTGGCTGTCTCTGTACATTTTCCCTTCATGATCTCAATGTCCCTTATAGAAGCCCTCCTCTCTTTCATCGATTGGACTCCTGGAGCTTGGCCTGGAACCCAGCTGTGGATCTCTGCATCTGCTTCCATCAGTTGCTGGATGAGGGCTCCATGATGACAGTTAGGGTATTCAGCCATCTGATCACCAGAGTAGGCCATTTCAGCCACACTTTTGACTATTGCCAGTAGTCTAAGGTGGGGTTATCCTTGTGGATTCCTGGGAACTTACCTAGCACACTGTTTTTCCTTATTTCCATGATGCCTTAATTTATCATGATATCTCTTTTCTTGCTCTCCCACTCTGTCCCTGTTCCAGCCTGAACCTTCTGTTCCCCTATGTTCTCAGCCCCCTTCCCTTGCCCTCCATTACCCCCACCCCTTACCCCAGGTTTGCTCATGGAGATCTCATTTATTTCTTCTTTACTGGGTGATTCACATGTCCTTCCTAGGGTCCTTTCTGCTAGCTAGAAAAACAAGGACATCATGAAATTTGTAGATAAATAGATGGAACTAGAAAATATCATCCTTAGTGAGGTAACCCAGACCCAGAAAAACAAGCATGGTATGCACTCACTCATATATGGTGATACTTTATTTTGTACTAAAATGTTATTTGTATGTTAATAAATAAAGTTTCCTGGGGGTCAGAGCTATTAGCAAGCCATAAGAAAGCCAGGTGGTGGTGGCATACGCTTGTAATCCCAGCACTTGGTAGGCAGAGCTAGGTAAGTCTCTGTGTGTTCAGGGATACAGCCAGCATTGGAGACACATGCCTTTAATCTCAATACCAACCATAGAAGACCTGGAGGTCTGTACAGACAGGCAGTGATGAGGCGGTATGTGGTTGGGTTTACAACCAATGAGAAGGCAGAATAGAAAGTCTATATAAAGACTTTAACACAGGAAGTAGGTCTCTTTCGGAGAGGTAGGACCACTGCAGGAGGAAGGGTAAGGTTTTAGCTCTTAGCTCTGACCTCTTGGCTTTCTTCTTTGCATTGGTTCTGTGTTTCTTATTTAGTAAGATGGTTGGTTACATCTACACTCATAAGTGGATACTAGAGGTAAAACAAAGGATAATCAGACTACAACCCACAGTTCCAGAAGAAGCTAGAAAACAAAGATGACCCTAAGAGGGATACATGGATCACCTTGGATTGGGGGAAAAAGATGAGATCTCCATCAGTAAACAGGGGATGCAGAGAGCAAGAGAGGGGAGAGGATGGAGTATGAGAACATGAGGGAATGGGATGGTTGATCTGGGGGAGGCATGGAGTAGAAGAGCAATGAAATAGATATCTTGATAGAGGGAGACATTCCAGGGTAAGGGAGAAACCTGGTGCTAGGGAATTTCCTAAGATTCCACAAGGATGACCCCAGTTTAGACTACTAGGAATAGTGGAGAGTGTGCCTGAATTGGCCTACAATGGTGAATACCCTAACTGTCATCATAGAGCCTTCATCTAGTAACTGATGGAAGCAGATGTGGTGATCCACAACCAAGTACCAGGCTGAGCTCCAGAAGTCCAGTCAAAGAGAGGGAAGATGAATTATGAGCTAGCAGTCAAGATCATGATGGTGAAATCTAGTTTTCATGAACCAAACTCAGGAACTTTAGATCAACAGCTGTGGAACATGCATCAGACCAGACTAGGCCCTCTGCATAGGGGAGACAGTTTTGAAGCTTGGTCTGTTTGAGGGGCCCCTGGCAGTGTGATTGGGATCTATCCCTGGTGCATGAGCTGACTTTCTGGAGCCCATTACCTATGGTGGCACACCTTGCTCACTCTTAATGTAGGAGGGAGCCTGCCTCATCTGAATGTACCAGACTTTGCTGACTCCCCATGGGAGGCCTTACCTTTTTAGAGGAGGGTATGGAGAGGTGGATTTGTTGGGGGAGGATGGGGAGGAGCAGGTGGAGGGTTGATAGGTGGGATATGGGTTGGTATGTAAAATAAATATTTTTTACATAATTAAAAAAAGAAAATGGACTGAAGAAGTAGCCTGGTATGCCCATTTTAATGTCTGTCAAAGTAGATTTTAAACCAAAACTGGAACAAGATATCTTTAAACAAGATAGGAAAGGACACTACTTAATCATGAATAGAAAAATCACCAAGAAGACACTGCAATTCTTAACATCTATGTCCCAAACATAAGGCCACATAAGTTTGTAAAAGAAACACTTCAACAACTTAAATCACATACTGACCTTCATACCCTGATAGTGGGAGACTTCAATGACACTCTTTCACCAAAAAAACAAATGAACAAGAAAAAAATAAAAATTTAACAGAGAAATTCTGGAGTTGTCTTCTGTGACGAGTTAAATGAGCCTGGCAGATATTTACACAACATTTCACTTAAACAAAAAAGAATATGACTTCTCAACACCTCATGGAACTTTCTCAAAATATGAACACTTATTCTGACACAAAGCAAATCTCAGCAGATACAAGGAAACTGAAATAAACTGCATCCTTTTTGACCCACACAGATTAAAGCTATAAATGATCATTTTCAGAATAAAAAACCCAGAAAGCTTAAGAACTTTTGGAAATTGAACAACTTACTATGGAATGAATGACTGATCAAGAAAGTAATTACAAACAACTTACATAATTGAACAAAAATGAATATTCAACACATCCAATCACATAGGACACAGTTGAGGCAGTTCAAAGTAGCAAGAGCAAAACCCTAAGTATCTACACAAAAGATTCACATTAGTAATTTAACATTACACTTGAAAGCTCTAAACCAAAAAGAAGAAATCACACTCAAAAGTAATAATGGCAAGAAAAACAATCAAACCCATAGCAGAAATCAAAACAGAAAAAGTATAAAAAGCAATGAAAGAAATAGCTGTCTCTTAAAAAATATCAAGAAGATTCAGAAATACTTTTACAAATTAACTCACAGGCAGTGAATGAATATCTAAATTAACAAAATTAGAAATCAAGAGGGAGATATAACAATAGATACTGAGGAAATAAAGATAAACATAAAGACATACTTTCAAAATCTCCATTCCATCATATTGGTAATCTGAAAAGAACTAATCATTTTTGATACTCCAAAATTATTAAAGTAAAATCAAGATCAGATAAGCCATTTACACAGCCCTATAAACTATAATAAAATTGAAACAGTCATCAAAATTATCCTAACATGAAAAAGCCCAGAACCAGGTAGTTTTACTGTAAAATTATACCAAACTTTTATAGAAAAGTTAATGCCAATGCTCTGCAAATTATTCCACCAAATAGGAACAGAAGATACTTTGCCAAATTCAATTTGTGAGGGTACACTTAACAATGATATTCATGCCATATATGGATCCAACAAAGAGAGATTACAAATTAATTTCCCTTATGAATGATGATCCACAAATTCTCAATAAAATATTTGCAAAAAGAATCCAAGAACACATTAAAAAGACCATCTACTATGATCAAGAAGGTTTCTACCAGAGAAGCATATATATGTAAATGGTAAACATGCATAAATCAATAAATGTAATCCATCATATGCACAGACTGAGGAAAACTGTATAATCATCTCATTAGACGCAGAAAAGATCATCCACATGATCCAAGACTTCATGATAAATTTCTTGGCAAGATTAGGGATACAGAGGACATTCCTCAACATAATAATAACAGTTTAGAGAAAGCCTATAGCCAATATTAACTTAAATGGAGAGAAATATATAGCAACTCCACTAAAATCAAGAACAAGACAAAGTTGTCCACATTCTCCATACCTATTCAATATAGTACTTGAAGTATTACCTAGAGCAATAAGACACAGGAATTTTACTAAGAAGATATGAAAATGGGAAAGGAAGAAGTCAAAGAATTGTCATTTGCATATGATATGACAGTATACTGAAAGTATCCTGACAATTCCAGTGGAATGTTTTCCTATAGCTGATAAAAGTTTTGAGCAAAGTAACTTCATACAAACTTTAGTACCAAAAATCAGTAGCCCTCCTATATACAAATGACAGAGACTAAGAAAGAAACCAGGGACCAATACCTTTCACAATAACCTCAAATAATATAAAATTTCTTGGGTTAAATCTATTCAAGCAATGGAAAGGCTTGCATGATTAAAAACTTTAAGGCATTGAAAAGGACTAGACTGCTACTCACAACTCCAGGGAGGCTACCTAGAAAACAGGACCCTAAGAAAGACACAAAGATCAACCAATGACAGAGAAATGAATGAGATCTACATGAGCAAACTGGACATGAGGGGCGGTAATGAAGGGCAAAGGTCGAGAGAAAGAGAGCTTAGGAGAGCGGGAGATCCCAGCTGGATCAAGAACAGAGAGGGAGAACAAGGAAAAAGAGACCATGATAAATGAAGACCCCATGGGAATAGGAAGAAGCAAAGCGCTAGAGAGATCCCCAGAAATCCACAAAGATACCTCCACAATAGACTACTGGCAATGGTTGAGAGACAGCCCAAACTGACCTACTCTGGTGATAAGATGGCCAAACATCCTAATTGTCGTGCTAGAAATTTCATCCAATGACTGATGGAAGCAGATGCAGAGATCCAAGGCCAGGCACCAGGTGGAGCTCAAGGAGTCCAATTGGCAAGAAAGAGGAGGGATTGTATGAGCGAGAATTGTTGAGACCAAGATTGGAAAAAGCACAGGGACAAATACCAAACTAGTGGAAACACATGAACTATGAACCAATAGCTGAGGAGCCCCCAACTGGATCAGGCCCTCTGGATAAGTGAGACAGTTGATTAGTTTGAACTGTTTGGGAGGCACTCAGTGGGACTGGGACCTGTCCTCAGTGCACGTGCTGGCTGTTTGGAACCTGGGGCCTATGCAGGGACACTTTGTTCAGCCTGGGAGGAGGGGACTGGACCTGCCTGGACTGAATCTACCAGGTTGTGCTGAATCCCCAGGAGAGTCCTTGCCCTGGAGGAGATGGGAATGGGGTGGGTTGGGGGGAGTGAGGGGGGGGGCGCGGGAGGAGGGAGGACAGGGGAATCTGTAGCTGATATGTAAAATTAAATTAAATTATAAAATAAAAAAAGAAAAAATTTAAGACATCGCTATTAATAAATTAATCATTTTTCCAAAATATGAATTAAAAAAAAGAAAAAAGAAAAGGACATCATATTCTCATTAATCAAGTAAAAATGGCCATCCTACCAAAAGTAATCTACAGATTTCAAGCAATTAGCATCAAAGTTCCAACACAATTCTTCAAAGATATTGAAGGACAATTTTCAGCCTCACATAGAAATACAAAATAATGCAATATACCTAAACAATTCTGAATAATAAAAGAATTGCTGGAGGCATCAACATCACCAACCACAGAAGGCACTACAGAGCAATAATAATAATAATAGCATGGAATTTACACAAATGAAACATGTTGATCAATGTATTCAAATTAAAGATACAGACTTAAATCCATACACCTATGGACACTTGATTTTTTTTTCATGAAAGAGAATTATAAATATATTTATTGGTACAATTCTAATAGGATTTAAATGAAATACACAGAATGCAGGGTACTTATATTTACTCAACTCAACTTCTCCAATTGCTAATAAGAATTCTTTGACTATATAATATTTTAAAACATCAAGACATATAGTACTTATGCAAAATTAAAATAATTATAAAATAATAGCATTTTCAGAAAAAGCAAAGGAATATGTCATAGTATTTGAGAAATAAACACTAAATACACTGTGTTGCTCTTGGCTATAATATATAAAATGTGACCTCAGTGTACAAGGACTGGGAAGTGGCTTAACCAGTGTGGAGTTTCCACACATGAACTCATGACTTCCAAAGCTGAGATGGACACCTGATTTTTGATGAAGAATTTCCATATAAACACTGGAAACAAGACAGCATCTTCAACAAATGGTTATGATCAGATTGGATGGCTGCATTAAAAAATGCAAAGAAATCCATGCTTATCCCCCTGCAAAAAATCTCACATCCAAATGGATCCAAGATCTTAGCATAAAACCAGATATATAGAGAATAAAAGGTGGAAAATAGTCTTGAACTCATCGGCACAGGAAAAAACCTTGTGAACTGAACATGATAACCACAGGCAGTAAAATCAACAATTAATTAACCTGAAATGTTTCTTCACAGCAAAGAACATGGTCATTCAGACCAAGTAGCAGTATACAGAATGGAAAAATATTTGTATGACCTACATATCAGATAAAGGGATAATATCCAAAATATATAAATAACTCAAAAGACTGGATATCTACAAAACAAATAACCCAATTTTTAAAAATGGGTACAGATCTGAACAGAACTTTCAAAAGAGAAAATTCAAGTGCCTGAGCAAGACTTAAAGAAATGTTCAATATCCTTAGTCACCAGGAAAATGCAAATTAAAACTATTCTGAGATTTTGTCTTTACACTAGTCAGAATGGCTCATACTTGCAGAGATATGGAAAAATCATAGTACTCATCCATTGATGGAGGGACTTCAAACTCATACAACCACTAGGGAAATCAGTGAGGCAGTCCCTATGGATGATGAAAATTGATCTACCTCAAGATCCAGCTATACAACTCTTAGGTACAAACCCAAGGAATGTTTCATCCCACCACACAGACACTTGTTCACCCATGTTTACTGAATCTCTATTCATAATAACCAGAATTTGGAAACAACCTAGATGTCCCTCAACACATGAATTTTTAAAGAAATATGGTGCAATTATGCAATGTAATATTACTAAGCCATTGAAAAAATGAAATCATGGAAACCATAAAGATATGGATGACATTAGTAAAATTATCCTGAATGAAGGACTCTAGGTGCAGAAAGACTAATATTGTTTATATTTGCTTATATGTGGATATTAGCTGTTAAATAAGTATATCCAAGATAGAAACCATAGAACCTCAAAGCTTATGTATTGAGTGAGGGACTAGGAGTGGTAGATCTCCCTAAGAAAGGGAAATAGAATAAATAGCTATGCAGGGATGAAAGAGGCTAGAACAGTAATCAAGTGGGAATGAGGAGGGAACAGGGAAATAAGAGCGGGAAGACAGGAGAGACAGCTAAAATTAAGTGAAGGATAGTATGGAAACCTAATACAATAGAAGCTTTAAAAAAGATATATGTATATGGAGGGGATCTAAGTAACATCATCAATTAATGGAGGAGACAGAACCCCACTGAACATCTCTTGTCACCAAATGAAGCTACCAGTAGTGGGATTAGATTACTTCAAATTGAGGTGTTGGCCAAAGGGATCCCATGGGATTTCCCCCCCTACCCCTGCAAAACTAGACTTTTGCCAAGACAATTGGTTGCTCTGTACAAACCGACAGCAAGGCTCTTTTGCTCTGATAACACTACCACAACTCTTCAAATATTTTAAATCTTGGGAGTGCCCCACTTTACAGCTTTCACTCCACTCCTGGGTACTAGTCTTTGGTATATAAAGTACTCTGTATGCTACCAAATGAGGAAAAGTAAGCATCAAACCAGCCAGCAACCTCTTTGATCTATAATGTTGTCATGCCTACAAGATCTGCTGTTACAATGGTGCCATAAAACTGTGAGAATGGCCAACCAGTATCTGATTTGACTTAATCCCCACACCATGAAATGGAAGTCATTCCTAATACTTCTTGACTGACTAAGAATGTGAGATCAGGTTGATAGGGCCCTAAGGTAAAACCAAATACTACTGTTCTAAAACAATCTAGCAATAAAATGATCCCTAATTTCTGCTGTACCCATAAATCAGTGCTTTGTTCAACCATCTTCAGAGAAGTTTCTTCCTGAAGCTGATGGAAACAAATACAGGGAACCACAACCTGATGATATTCAGAGAGAGACCTTACAATAATCAAGTATAGATAGAATGTCTCCATAAAATTCCTCCCATTGGGACTCAGGTAATCATGTGGAAGAGAAAGTGAAAAGAATGTAAGAGCAAAAGGAGTTGGGGAACACCAAAGAAACAAAGCCCACTACATCAAGGTGATCAAAACACATCTGAAATCACAGGGCTTGAGATAGCATGCTCAGACCTTGGAAATTCACCTGTACCAGATGAAGTCCTAGAACTGAAAAGAGAAGTGGAAACATAACCTCATCCCTAACCCAAAAGCTATATGCAATTGACAACCACTTGCCAATGAAAACTTAGCTTTCTCTATTGTAATTTCACTGGTGGAAACAAACTACTCTTAATTGTTGTATGCATTCCCAGCAGTAGATGAACAACAGAAAATAAACTCAAACACCTTTTTGGAGGTTCCTTGTTATGTAATGTCATGTCAGGGCTTTTCTCTTCTTTTACTCTTATTTGTAATTTTTGATTTTATATATATATATATATATATAATTTTTTCTCTTTTTACCTTTTAAGTACTTTGCAATTATATATAATGGCTCTCTATTTAATATTTTAGGGGGTTCCTGAGTGTCTGAGTGAATGGGAGTCTGCATCTATATCTGTTTCTTGTGCATTTTCTTGGTCTCTTTTCTTTCCTGTTTGTTTTACCCAATTACAATCTGTTAGTTTTGGTTTTGATCATTTGACTTTTTTATTTCATTATTATATCTTGGAATCCTATTCACTTTCTAATAAGAGACTGAACGTGGGTGAATCCAGATGGATTGCAAGGTGTGAAGGAATTGGGAGGAGTAGAAGAGGGGAAATCAATATCAAGATAAACTATATGAGAAAAAAACTAGTTCTGATAAAAGAAAAAATGAAAGAAAGTGACTGGGTCCATTGATCAGAATTAGGAAGTAAGAAAATTCTGTATATTAGCAGTGGTTCCATGGCATTCCTTCTTTTCCTTTGTATGGTGGTAGATATGAATGACCATCAAAGAATCATTATCTCCAGAAAAATAATATTCTTAGTAAGGTAAGTTCAAAGAATTGAGATAAATTACAACCCACCTTTGTAAACCTTATAGGCCATTTTATCATCTGCTCAGTTAAAGATAACTGTTGTCCCTGAGGAGCATTAGAGGAAAAGGTTCCTACTTTCACCTTTAGTCCAAGACCCTTTGGAAAATTCCAAAAATTGAATATATCATAGTCTGAACCTAATTTCTGCTTCCAGTCTGCATCCACGTGTCCTCCCACATGATTTTTTGCATGAATTTTCCTCAAGAAAGGGTGCAGCTGGAAGAGATGCAGGAACCTATGTTAAAGTTAAATTGAAACAGATGTATGAATCCGTGTTAAAGCTACACTGAAAGAGATGCATGAATCTATGTTGAAGTGGATCCTAGGGGTAGAACAAACCTGTTTTTATCAAAAGCCTCTCATGGTTTTAAATCTTTGATTTTACACGTGGTACTGTGATGGTTGAATAGGAATGGCCCCCATAGCCTCATGAGTTTGAATGTTTAGCCCCCAAAGAGTGGCACTAATAGGAGATGTGGTCTTGTTTCAGTAGGGGTGGCCATATTGAATGAAGTTTGTCACTGTGGAGGTGAGCTTTGAGGTCTCACATACTCAATAGACCTAGTGTGGCAGTTTCCTGCTGCTGCTTGAGGATCAAGATGTTAAAACTCTCAGCTCCTTCTCCAGTACTCTTTGCCTTCATGCTACCATGCCTCTTGCCATGATGATAACGGACTAAACCTCTGAAATTACAAGCCAGCCTCAATCAAATATTTTCCATTATTGGAGTTGCCATGGCCATAGTGTCTTTTTACACCAATAAAAATCCTAACTAAGACAGATACCAATGTGGATATTAGTGAGGTTGAGCCAATGAACACTTGGGTGAGTCAGATGCTATTCTGCCTCAAAAGGCCAGTCAACTTTTTTTTATTTTAATTTCTTTAAAGTTTATTGTCTTTCTTGGTAAGGTCTCACTCTCTTGCACTTGCAAACATATATGATAAAATGAATATTTAAAAAATAAAACATAGAGCATAAACTATAACAAATATAATATTTATGTGTATAAGACAGTCAGCTTTTTTAAAAATTAGAAATGTTTAATTTCTCAAGAATAAAAATTCTAGCATTCTGAGGTCAAACCATATGACAAATTTTCAAATAGTGACCCAAAGAGAAGCTCGCAGGCTCCTTTTAAGCAGGGTTAGAGGAATTCCAGCTGTAGTTGAATGTGCTTTGAATTTTTGATTGAAGTGATTGGGTATTGACCCTTACTGGTACAGGAATCACTTTATGATTAGCTCATGAAGGTCAGTCAGCTTTAAGAGAAAATGCTGAACCAAGGTCAGGTAAGTGATCAGTGTGTGTTTATTGAGTCAATTGTAGACTTACTTGAAAACTAGTCACACCTATTTACTTCCAAAATATATTCAGAACTTCAGTGTGGAAATTGAGGACATTTAGATGCAATGATTAAGTAAATGTGGTCATTAGATATAAAATCATTGTGGTAGTTATCATTGCTACCAAACCATTAAGAATCTGTAATTTTCTCTATTTCACTTTGTGAAATATTTGAGGGAATTCATATTCTTTCTCATTAAATCTCTTGCCATGAGAAGATGATCAGGCTCTTTATGATACAAACTTAAAATTGACTAAGCTCATTTCCTCCTTTCCACTTGCACCAAATGCATCAGGGATACTATCCTAATGGTCAGCATCAATTTATAGGCAGACAAAATCCCCTGTGGCTATTGACAACATATCTGAGAATCTCTAAAACAATGGAAGTGATGTTACCTGCCAGGGGAAAAATTCCATTTGTTGTTTCCTACTTGTGTATTGTTGTATTTCTGCTTGCTGAAGACTCATCTTATGAAGACTATGGGCCACAGAATACACAGCATTGTATATATTGTAGCTCTCTTCACTCATTACAATGTCAAAAATGTGTCTAGGCAATAAATCCATGGAAGCATTGGGATGGCAGTTCTCCAAAAGATGACAATCAAGCTCAGAAAATGCACATTTAAAGAACAAAAACCATAGCTTAGGAAGGTAATTGTCTTTTGGGTATTTGTAAGGATTAACTATTCTGATAAAATTTGTAAACTCAAAACTCTCCTCAAGGTGGTGTGAAAAAATAAAACTGCCATGGAATGAGTCTAGAAGGAAATAATCAGCATGGTTGGTATAATCCCACTGAGCATTCAAGACCCACACTTTCCCTGTCATTAACAGTTGCCCAATGTTTCTCATTAAACCTTGTAGAGAATAAGTATCTCCATAAATGATTATCACATTTGCTGATGAATTTTGGATCTTCCCCAGATTTTTCCAGAATTTATTGGAAAATGAAGTCCAGGTGCCTGGAATCATTTCCACAAAAGCTATGCAGACTCTATTACTCTCCAATTCTCCTCTCAATTCTGACACAAAATGAGTCCCTTTATGGTCATCTGGGAGAATCAGACCAACCCAGGACCACTTGAAATGAAGCATCAAAGCAAGAACAGCAAGTGATATAGATGTGTCCTTTGGGGCCATCTGGTAGAGAGAGGAAAACTGTCTTCGGTCACCCAAGATAGGATCAAAAGGTCCAAAAGTAAGCTGAAGAGAAAACAGAATTGGACACAATAGGAAGAATGCTGGAATAGAAACTATCTCAGTCCTGAGGTAACAGATGGGATGATCAGTGTGAAGATGGATGCATTCTGCTTTAGTGGCATATCTCTGAGTAAGGTTTCTAGAAAATTACTGACAAGTTAACAGCTTTGATAAGCCTCCTTGTCTGGACCACACTTTCCTTTCCATTCTGAGCAATAAAAATATGTATATATCAATGGGTACCTTGGTAGCTGAATGCTATGAGTGTCTTTCCTTTACCTTTGAGATTTCTGAAATGTTTACAAGGCATGCGAAGATCCCTGTTCCACACAACACCCTCCCTCACCTGTGGTGTTTTGTAGAGTTGCAACAGTGTCCCAACTTGTGCAGATGCTGCCAATGTTGTTCCTGTAAGTACAGCAGCTGACTTGCTCTTCTTTCTACAGTTGTAATTAACAATGTAGTCTTTTAGACCTGTTATCCAAATAAAGGCATTCTCAAGTATGTCCCTTTCAGCATATGGTACATTACGAAAATCAAATCCTAGAGATGTGTTGGGTAAAAGATGGGGGTTCCTGTTGATCTCCTCAATGGCAAAAATCAGGGCCAGAACAAACTGGTAGTTCTTAAAATTATACCTGAATAGATGGCATAAAAAAATACAGGAGGAATACATATATCACACATGTGTGGATTTAATGCAATTGTTTTTCTAGTTTAAATGTCTGTGTTTCTAGGATGTACTCACTTACATGTGGACATTAGTGTAAAGTAAAGAATAATCATGTAACAATCCATGACCCAGAAGGACCAAATAACAAGGAGAGCTCAGGGGAATCGATAAATCTCTCTGGGAAGTGAAAATAAAATAGATATTATGGGTTGACTGGGGGTGGGTGGGGACAGAAACAGGAGGAATCAGGTGAAACGAAGATGGATGAAGAGAATACTGGGAGAGAAAACTGGAATTGGGAGGCATTTGGAGTGCAAGGTAGAAACCAAGTGCAATGGAGACCCCCAAAATTTGTGAGTTTGACCCAAGCTAAAACACGTAGTAAGTGAGATATAGAGTCTGAGCCTCCATTGGACTGACAAAGGTACCAATCCAACTACAAAACCTTCAGCCTACAATTTGTCCTACCTACAAGATGTGCTGTGGTAAATGTGGCACAGAAATTGTGGGAATGACCAACCAATGGCTGGTCCAGTTGTGACCCATAACATGAAAGAGAACCAATATACTGCCTGGAGTGGCAGGACCTAGAGGCTGTATAGCCCAGAGACGTAGGACAGAACCAGACAAGACTGTCAAAAAAGTCAATGCAATGATCCTAAAGATATTCTTCTGTACTCATAGAGTGGTGTCTAGCCCAGTTGTCATCAGATATGCTTTATCCAGCAAGCGATGGAAACAAATGCAGACACCCACAGTCAAACATGAAGCAGGGCTTGAGAAATCCTGCAGAAGAGAGGGAAGAAGGATTGTAGGAATGAGGGGATCAAAGACACCACACACAACAAAAACCCCAAAATCAACTAACCTGGCCTGACAATCATGAAGCCTGCATGAGTCTGACCTAGGTCCTCTTCTTGTATGTTATGGTTTCATAGCTTAATCTTCTTGTCAGACTCCAAACAGTGGAAGCAGGCTGCCTGACTCTTTTGCCTATGTTGGGGGCCCCTTTTCCTCTTACTAGGTTGCCTTGTCCAGACTTAGTAGAAACAATGTGCCTAGTCTTACTGTAATTTGATATGCCATTTTTGGTTAATATCCTCAGGAGACCTGCTCTTTTCTGAAGGAAAACAGAGGAGGAGTAGAAGGAGGGAGACAGGAGGTGGGACTGGAGGAGAGGAGATGACTGCAGTCAGGACATAATATATGATAGAAGAATAATTTTTTAAAAAAAATAATAAAGACAAATCTCTCATGCAAAATTGCCTGTGTTTCTAAATCATGTTTTAGTATATTCCCATGAATACCTGGAATTAGAATAGGCATTCTACATAATGTAGACTAAGTAAGAGCTTTTGGTATAATACCCATTATTGTTTTATTTTCATGAATTTATTTTTGTTTGTTTTACATATACAGGAGTTTTATCGACATGTATGCCTCTGTAACATGTACATACCTGCTAGCAGCAGGCAAAAACAATGTATATTCCTTGAAACTGGAGCTAGAAATGGTTGTAAGCTGTCTCAAGGATGCTGACAACTGAACCTGGGTTTTCTGAACCCTCTCTCCAGCACCAACGATCTCAATAAAATGCTCCAAGGAGCTTACTTTATTTGTCTTCCATGTATTACTTGAAGTAATAAAATTCTACTCTAAATCAGGAAACAGGCCCTTAGAGTTATTAAATCTCCTTTTGGTTGGATGGTCTTTCAGCCACTTCAATTATGAAAACCCTATATTTCTTTCAGATTTAAGATTTATTTAATATGTCAATTTTTTTTGACTGCATGAGTGATGTACACCACATATATGCTATGTTAGTGAAAGACAGAAGAGGATGCTGGGCTCCTGGAAATGTGAGCTGCCTTATAGAAACAGCGAATTGAAACCCAGTGTTCTGATGGCAGAAAGTCTTTTAACCACTTCATCTCTCCAGCCCCAAAGACAGTAGTCTTGTTTTAGCCACCCATTTTCTAAGATAATATTTTATAGAATAACATCAAATATATTCAAATAATCTCCTCAACTTGTCTTTTCTAAACTATTTTTTTTTAAATCTTTCTGGGTATATAAGGGATTTGTGTGTATCAAGAGTGCTTGCATGTGTTGTGTGCCTTTTTGTGCATGTGTGTGTGTGTGTGTGTGTGTGTGTGTGTGTGTGTGTGTGTGTGCAGTTGCATAGATGTTATGGGTATGGGCACAAGAGAGAGGACAAACCTGAATGGAAAGTCCTAGAAATTGAGCTGGGGCTATTGTCTATGGGAAAAAACAAGCCACACATTTTCACTCCCCTAAACAAGTTTGTTTGTCCCAGCAACACTGGATATTCTTGATCACACGTGGGTGGGAGGTACATAGATAAGAAATAATCCTGATATGTACTTAGCCCTGATTGGACCTGATGGGAAATGCATGGAAGTACGGGTTTTCCTTCTGAAACCCTTGCCATACTTGATTTTGGGTTATTTTCCAGGAACCTGGGTATGGACCTGGCCAAAGCCCATCTACCTGGATAGCATTTAATTAAAGCTTGCTTCTAATTTGGCATAAGTCATGCTCTTATTCTCTATCGGTGGGGTTAACATTTTCTGGAGGCTACCAGCTAGATTCAGACTACCCACCCAAATTTTAAAGCTGGACTTTCACTCCAGAACTCCGGGCTAAAGGGGCTGCTTCAGGAGGCATGTGCCTTGAGATGTTCTAAGGCTCCAAGGCTGCCTTCCATTTGCAGATTATCAATGTGAACTGCTATGCTGAGAAAAGCAGCAAACATCCATGGATGCCTCCTGGTGAATCATAGTTTGGTCCTGTTTTGTGGGAACCCTATCTGGGACATGGAAGGGATTCAATGGGACCCCAATACCCCATACCCCAATACTCCAATATTCTCCCATCCAGGGCATGTAGCTAGATGCCACCTGCCCATATGGTTCTGGTTCTGGCTCTGGTTGGAAAGTTTTAGTTCCTGGGGAGAGTTTTGTTTGTCTCTTTGGAAAGTTTTGTCTCTCTGTTTTCTGGTGTGTCTGTAAGTTTTGTTGGAAAGTTTAGCTATTTCTCTCAGGAGTTGTGTCTTCATGTGTTGTTGGAAAGTTTTGTCTGTGTTTTCTGGTGTGTCTATAAGTTTTATTGTCAGTATAAAGCTGAGATAGAAATAGATTTGATAGTTTTTTTTTCTGTGCTGCCAACAGCAACCAGTCACCACTGCTGTCATGGCTATTTTTATGGCTGGGGCTCAGAATTTGTCTCTGAGTCCTCTGACCACTGGATTCAGGACTTTTTTGGTGTAGATAACATTAAAATTGTTTTGTGCTATTCTGTTTTATTTGAAAGTTGGCTCTAGAGCTGGTTTATAGCTCTACCTTCTCTAGACCCAAGCATATTTAAAAGTTTCATCTATGTCCTATGTCAGTCTGCTTGTCACAGTGACAGGGAAAAGAAAAAAAAGCAGAATAGCAAAAAAAAATTGACTGGGTTTGTGTGAACTTTATGTACATCGAGATTTGTAAGTTTATTTTGTTGGTTATGGTTAAACATTTGTAAAATCTGGAAAAAACTTAAAACTAGTGACACTGGGAGTTGATAGTTAAAAAAATCTATGCATGGGTAATTTTAAAGGAAACTTGGGCATGATTCCATCTTAGATTACTCCCATAGTTTGGCCGCTTCAAGGCAGATTGCCATCTTTGGTAGTGTTGGAGGTGGATTTCAGGTGGTTGCACCTTCATTGGTCAGTCTTGTGTCTGGCAGCCATCTTGGCTAGTGTTGGAGAGAGTAGATATCATGCAACTTCACAATCTTTGGGCAGCCAAGTGTGTAGCAGCGATCTCTGCTGTGGTTGGAGAGGGCAAATGTCATGTGACTTCACCATCTTTGGGCAGCCAAGTGTCTAGCAGCCATCTGTGCTGTGGTTGGAGAGGGCAAATGTCATGTGAGTTCACCATCTTTGGGCAGCCACATGATTGTCAGTTGTCTTTGATGGGATTAGGAAGACAGATGTTATTTTACTTCCCTGCTATCTTTTTTTTTTTTTTTTTTTTTTTGTTTTTCGAGACAAGGTTTCTCTGTGTAGCTTTGCGCCTTTCCTGGATCTCGCTCTGTAGCCCAGGCTGGCCTCGAACTCACAGAGATCCGCCTGCCTCTGCCTCCCGAGTGCTGGGATTAAAGGCGTGTGCCACCACCGCCCGGCAATTCCCTGCTATCTTGATTAAAGGTGACTATGTGGTATGAGCCTATCAAGGAGCCAACAAGTCTCCGAGATATTTTGGAATAGAGTGAATTTTTGTATGATAATTCTTGTCCTATCTTGAAAACAAGGTTTATGAAAGATAGGATTTAAAAATAATGTTTGTTTAATAAGGTATTAAAACTGCACCTCCATGTTTTCATATGCAAGAATGTACCTTGCTCTGGAAACTTTACAGTTTATGAGTCATGCAGGTGATGGTTTTAAATACATGAGGGGATCATGGGAAAATAATTTTGCAAATATTAGGCAGGGTTAGAGTTCTTAAAGAGAGCCCAGTTGCAATGGTGTACCTAAGCAGTTTTGGAAATGCTGATGCCAAGTGACATTCACCAGAATCAACAAACGCAATGAAATGGAGTAGACAGAGATCTAGAAGGCAGGTTATGTATATGTTGATGAGGATGGGACCAAAGAGGGAAAACTCAAAGAATTGTGAGTGAATCTCAGGTATTGAGTTATAGAATATTCACCCTATTGGAGTAGGATTTGGCTTTATGCAGATTGTGGTTATGCCCTGTTTTCACATTCTTGAGGTAAAAAGGGTACTTTATTTCTGATGTTGTGGGAACACACAATTGAAAGGTTTCAAACTTTTTTTAAGAAGAAATTCAAGAGTTTTACAAAAAATTTAAATTAAAAATGGACATTTTTTAAGGAACAGATTTAAAAATATTTAAATTTGTAAGGCTATGGCATATTTTAAGTTTGTAAAAATTTATATCAGTAATATTTGAACTTAAAATAAATAAAATGTTAAAATTAAGGCCAAAGGTAGGAGTATCAAATTCTAACCACCAGAAACTGTGATATTTTTATCTTATGATGCACCAAAACAATGACCTAAGCAGTCTGGCAAAGTGCTTGGAGCAGCTTCTCAGCCTATGAGTCATTATGCTGACAAAATTGCATTTGTGAAATAGTAACAGGAAGGATTTTGTAGTTGAGGAGTCACCACAACTTGGGCAACTGTATTGATTGGTTAAAGTATTGGGAAAGTTGAACCACTGGCTCAGAGAATGTCTTTCTTGCGTAAGGTCTATTTATGCTTAAGAATATATGTCTAGCTTCCTTGTTTTTTCTAACTTTGTTAAGCTTAAGTTATTTTTGATAAACTGAGTCATAAAATAAAGTGTTGTATTCTGTAATGGTGTACTTTAAAAGGACCAGGAAATTTCTCCCTCACTGTGGACTCTGTCTATGCGTTAAGAATTTTATTTTGATACTAAAAAGAGCTTCAGTTTCAGAAAATGCTATTTTTTAAAGCTCAAACTTAACAGAAATAAAGTTATAAATTCCTTTCCCCAAATTCAGGCATTTAGACAAAAGCCTCCGTTCCCTCAGGGGTTTGAGGAAATTTTCTACTTTATATAAAGGGAGTCATTCTCCTTAATTCTGGCAAAAGAAAAACGTATGGCCCTTCAATGAACACATGGCTGTGGTGTTATTAACTTGTCAAGGGCAATGCTAGCCTCTAGGCTACCTCATTTCCTACCCCACGTGTCCTAGTTTTATGAAAGCTAATAACTTATTATAAACTGTAAGTATAATTAAGAAAAATGTGTCTATATTTGGTACCCATCTTGCTGGTTACAGAGTCCTCATAAGAGTTTTGTTATGATTAACTCTCCCAGGATTTGATCATTAGTCTAATTATTTAAGGGTTGCCTAGAGATGCTGTCACCCCCAGATAACTGGAAGCAGTCTAGAAAACATGAAGCCCACATTACCAAGAGGTAGGGTGGCTGGTTTTTGGACATTTGGTGGATGTTTGTCATTGTTTAGGGGGTTTGGTTATAAGATGTTATTGGTCATGGTCTGGGAGGAAAATAAACAAAGGAGATTAGATTCAGGGATCTTTTTCTAAGAAAGTGGGGGTATAGGAAAGGACAGATTATTGAATCTACTTTTAAACTAAACGAACAACTACTAGTCTCAAATATTTCCCATTGGTATAGATTTTTGTATATTGATACAAATTCAAGGTTATTTTTGTTATACTATATTGTTTTGGGTATTATACCTGTGCAGCTCATTTAAAAATGTAATGTATAGTTAAGAAATACAGATTTGTAGTTAATTATCTATAATAATCAAACTTGTAGTCATATTAGATATGTTTTCAAGGTTAAGCCTGGTTTTGTTTAGCTCAGATTTACTTAATAGATTATGGTCCTTATATTTGCCAGAGATCTGTTGACTATGGAATTTAAAATGTTTTTATACCAATTTCCATTCTCTCCTCTCTTTCCAATTCCTCCCTCCACCTCCCATCCACTCCTTCATTTAGAAACAATCATGCCTCCCATGGGAGTCCACAAAACATGGCATATCAAGATGAGGCAGCATGGGAAATAGGTTCCAAACAGCCAGCTCAAGTGCCAGAGGAAGGTCCTAAACCCACTGCTAGGGGCCCAACAAATAGACCAAGCTATAGACTGTCAATCACATGCAGAGGGCCTCAGTAAGTCCCATGCAGGGTCCCTAGCTGTCAGTCCAGAGTCTATGAGGTTCCACTAGCTCAGGTCAGCTGTCTCTGTGGGTTTCTCCATCATTATCTTGACCCACTTGCTCATAAAATCCCTCCTCCCTATCTACAACTGGACTCCCAGGGCTTGACCCAGTGCTTGGCTATGGATCTCTGTGGATCTCTGTGTCTACTTCCATCACTTGCTGGATGAAGGCTCTCTGATGAAAATTAGGGTAGTTTAATGGAAAAGGTTTACTATGACAGAGACTCCCAGATCCTGGCAGTTACTCTGAGGTCTCTAAAGAAAATGACAGGACACCAATATGTCTCCACCTGGATTGTGGTAATGTTAAGCACTGGGAAAGACTGCACCAAAGCAGCATCTGCTGCCAGTACCCAGGCAAACTGTGGGCATGTAGGAAACTAAAGAGTTGATTGTCTCACCATACCTGGACAAAGTAATTAGCATTCCCCATATCTTGCCTCCACAAGAAAACCTCTCACCTGCTGGACCTGGCAGCCAAAGACTGATTCTGTCCTGCTACCTCTGCCACCAATGTCATGGAGATCACAGGAGCCTGACATAACAATCTAGTTAATGGACTTGTCTCTGTTATTTTAAGTGATACATGGGCCATTTGGATTACACTTCCTGCTATAATTTATTCTTCTCAGATCTCGGATGATATTGCCAGGTAGGCTAACTACAGCTTTGTCAGCTTTGCAGTAGCAGGCAAGCCAGTACTTTCCAAAGTCTACAGCCATCATGTTAGTTAATTTCATATGCAAAAATCAAGCTTTGCTTTTTCTAAAGCTGTTAGTTAACTTGTAGAGAAAAGACAGATATATTTGCCATACTAACAGGCTTCATATTAAAAGATAAACAGGTTTCAGATGGAACTTTCTAATAAAGTAACACGATTTGCAATGACTGATCTAAGTAATAACTATTGTGTCTCTGATAAATAATTAGATGGAAAGAAAAAATGTTAAAGTCTATGCAAGTTTGGATGGTCTAAGAAAATGTTCTAAGGTGCATGAAGGTCTGAGGATCTGAAAGCTTAAATAAGTTCTGAGGGTTACAGAAAGTGATTTAAGATTTAAATGCAAGATGTAAGGGTATAAGTACATGATTTAAGTTATGGTAAAATGCAAAAGGTTTCAGATTTCTTTCTCCTTTTAGGCTTTTGTTAGACTAAAATTTCAAAAGTTCACAGTTTGAACATTGGTCATTGAAGTTCCGATAAGCTGACAGAGCACAGAGACTACTTATTGTTCAGTTCCAAGCTAAAGATTTTAGATTTCAAGATGAGGAGATGCCAGCCTGCTGTCCAGGGAGCAGCATGTAATGGCACACAGGTAAAGCCACAGAACACGTGGCAACATACAGATTAGCAGAAATTGGCTGAGTTTAAATATAAGAGCTAGTCAATGGCAAGCCTGAGCTAATTGCCATGAAGTTTTAATTAATATAAGCCTGTGTGTGTTTTCTTCAGTATGAGCAGCTGCAGACCGAGTGGGACACAGAAAAACTTCAGCTACAAATGGTGTATTAGCCTATGTGGGTGTTTATTTGGGTCTGAGTGGCTGCAGAACTGGCAGGTTCAGAGTAACTGGATTTATGTTGAGGTCTTTGATCCAGTTGGACTTAAGTATTGTGCATGGTGACAGATATGGATCTATTTGTAGCCATCTACATGTTGACATCCAGTTATGTCACTATTTGAAACAGAAGGAACATTACCAAACTTCTTCTATGAGGCTACAATTACCCTGATTCCCAAGCCACACAAAGATTCAACAAAGAAAGAGAACTACAGACCAATCTCCCTCATGAACATTGATGCAAAAATATTCAAAAATACTGGCAAACAGACTCCAAGAACACATCAAAACAATTATTCATCATGATGAAGTGGGCTTCATCCCAGGCATGTAAGAGTGGTTCAACATACGAAAGTCTGTCAATGTAATACACCATATAAACAAACTGAAAGAAAAAAAAAACCACATGACCATCTCATTAGATGCTGAAAAGGCATTTGACAAAATCCAACACCCCTTCATGATAAAGGTCTTGGAGCGATCAGGAATACAGGGAACATACCTAAACATAGTAAAGGCAATTTACAGCAAGAAAACAGCCAACATCAAAGTAAATGGAGAAAAACACAAAGCAATTCCACCAAAATCAGGAACAAGACAAGGCTGTCCACTTTCCCCATACTTATTCAATATAGTACTTGAAGTTCTAGCCAAAGTAATAAGACAACATAAGGAGATTAAGGGGATACAAATTGGAAAGGAAGAAGTCAAGGTTTCACTTTTTGCAGATGACATGATAGTATACATAAGTGACCCAAAAATTTGACTAAGGAACTCATACAGATTATAAACACCTTCAGCAATGTAGCAGGATACAAGATTAACTAAAAAAATCAGTAACCCTCCTATATACAACTGACAAACAGGCTGAGAAGGAAATCAGAGATACATCACCCTTTACATTAGCCACAAATGATATATAATACCTTGTGGTAACTCTAACTAAATAAGCAAAGGACCTATATGCCAAGAAAAAAAGAGTCATAGAGTAAGACAGTCTGTTTGGATGATCCCATGAAAGCTGTAATTCATCAGCAATTGATAATAAAGTCACTCAAGCAGACACATATGCAACCAAAAAAAAGATTTTAGATTTCTTTTTGATGTCTTGTAAGTATAAACTTAAAGGTGCTTTTTATTGGGCTAATGACATTTTTTTTCCAATCTGTATCTGGCTCTCTGGACAGAGCATAAGTGTTCATGCTTTTTATCCCAAATTTATAGCTCTTGCTAGAAGTCAAATGTGTGAGTCTGCTCCAGCTGCTTTACAGACACCAGTTACCAGCTTTTTCTACAATGTGGATTGCTGTGGAATAAACCTCTAGTACACTGAAAGTTTTGTCATTTGAATTGGTTTAATAAAATATTGAAATGCCAGTAGCCAGGCAGGAAGTATAAGTGAGGTGGCCAAACTGAGAATGCTGGGAAGGAGAAGAGTAGAGTCAAGAGTCACCAGCCAAATAGAGGAGGCAAGATGAGAATGTCATACTGAGAAAACGTATCAAGCCATTTGGCTAAACAGAGCTAAGAATTATGGGTTAATTTAAGTGTAAGAACTAGTTACTAATAAGACTGAATTATGGGCTGAGCATTTGTAAGTAGTATTAAGCCTCTGAGTGGTTATTGGTGAATTGTCAATTGAGAGACAGCCATATGCCTACAGTGGATTTCAGTACAGATTGGTATACATGCTTTTTCTACAATATGGATTTCAGTACAGATTGTTAATGCTAATATGTCTAAAACTGGTATGGCTTTTGGTAAACTAAGAAAACATCATGTAAGCTTCAGAGAATATGGGGAGTGATAAGACTTACATACACCTTTCACAGTTCAAAGGAACCCCAGATAAACAAAGTCTAACTTTCCCTACCTGTCTATTCACAAAGATGGAATCTCTCTCTTTTTCTCCCTCTCTCTCCTAGTCCTGGGGTGCCTCCCATTTTCCAACTACTAGGATTAATTGCCCAGAAAATTCCAAATATAAGATTTTCCTTTAATTTCCTAAATTTTAACTTCTGTCTCTAGTCTATATGTGTTCCAACAGATTTCCACTTGGGTGATAGATACATCCAAACATCAGATGCTGACTGCAACCTGCTCCAAATGACTGCAAGCCCTGGACTTGCTGAAATCTGATGTGGTCCAATCCAGCTGATGTGAATGCTCCCTGTTCCAGATGGGTCAGAAAAGCTGATATTTCTGATAAATGCTCCATTGCTTGAATTCTCTCTTTGCTTTGAGTAGCATTTCAGCCTTCCTGGGCCTTGATGACAATGTCCTAGTTTCAGCAGGAAGTAGTTACAAGAAAGAATACATCAACCCTTGTGCCCCAAAAGGCTGTAATGTTAGATCAAAAGAAAACTCCCTGGCATAAAGGACAAAATAGCTACCTATAGTGCCCATTGGTGTACAGAAAGGGTATATGTTAGAACCAAGTAGACTCAGATCTGTCAATAGGAGGATTCATTAGTTTCAATAGTTGTGTAGGGTTATGATAGGGCACCCAACATGCTCTACTTAAAACAGAGAGGTTATTATATAGCTTTAAGAGAAAATCATTGTTTCTATACAAACTACTCAGAGATCATTAGAAATAACCTGAGTTTGCTAAAATAAAATCATTTTTAAAAAGGGGACCTGAGATGAAGTAAATAACTGGTCCCCATTCTCTGTCAGCCATCACAAGGCCCTTTGGCCATTCTGCTTCTGCTGATTGCCATTTGCTCTTGCATCAGTGATATTTTAACTAAATGATAATTCCTGTTTGGGTACCATTAAGCTGATGGTTACTAGATCACAATATAGACAGGTACCCATCACAGAGTCAAGGATTTGACTCAAGAAACAACTCAAGCAGAAATGTGAGAGCTAAAGTTACATTTTAAGTTTTATTTACTATGCTTTAGAGATACACTAAACAAAAAGTGCCTCTGATCTTCAAGCCCCTTGCCCAAGCGCAGATAATTCCTGAAATGCTAGAGGCTGTTTTTTATGGAAGATTACAAGCCTCTTATTTTCACTCCCCTAAATAAGTTTCTTTGACCCATAAACTCTGGATGTGCTTGATCACATGTGGGTGGGAGGTACATAGGCAAGAAATAGTCAGGATATATGTTTACCTATAGTTGGACCTGTTGGGAAATGAAATGTATTATGGGTTTTCATTCTGAAGCCCTTGCCATACTTTATTCTGGTCCATTTTCCAGGAACATGGGTATGGACCTGGCCAGAGCCCTTCCACCTGGGTATTAAATCTTGCTTCAAATTTGGCTTTAAACTGTGGTAGTAGCTTTATATTTAATTGGTGTGATTAACAATGTAAGGACCCAATAGGAAAGAGAATTACAGACCATTTCCCTTACGAATATTGAGGCGCATAGTTTCAATAAAATATTTGCAAAAAGAATTCAGGTATATGTCAAAAAGATCATTCACCATGATCAAGTAAACTTGATTCAGAAATGGTTCAACAAACATTAGCTGATAAATATAATGAACCATATAAACAGAAAAATAGCACATGATCATTGGCATGGAACCCATGGCAAAGTATTGTTGCTTGACCAAGTTCCAGCATTTCAACAATGTAGACCACACTTCTCCAACACCTTTTTACTTTCACCTTTAATGATCCTCATTATTAATGCCTTTCCATTTTGTGCAAACTGTGGTAAAGGATGGAAATGTTTACAATGGTAGCTCTCTAAACAAAATAATTATTTGGAAAAAATCCCCACAACCTCAGAACCAGAAACCTCTCCTAATTACACCAAGAACAGGAAAGTTAGAGATTCACTAGACACACCTGTTTGCAAGGATGAAATGTCTACAATTCAGGTCCAGACCCTGAGACTATTACAGGCAAGAGTTCAGCTAATAAATATAAGAAAATCAGAATGGCACCATATATTGGAAAAAGAGTAAGACACCAGGACCTTCCCCCATGGGATATTATGAGGATAACAGGACCATTGAGTAAGACTAAGCAATTTTAGTATAGCATCTGGTACCCACAAGCCCTTCTTCCAAAGTCAGGAGTTTGGATAAGGGTCTACATTTCTCTGGGCACCTGAGGAAAATTTCTGCTTGCTAAAACAGTCATTCTCTTACCTCTGGTAAGGGGGACATGTAGCTCTTTCATTAACTTATGACTGGTGCTTATTGTTACAATCAATGCTAGATACCTCAACCCCTGATCTCAAGCCACACCCTAGCTCACATGCCCCTTTTATCCCATTTAATTCTATGTGCAAATGTAGAGCATAAAGGGTGTATTCTTTTCTCAATTAAATGCTGCTGGAAGCCATCCTGATTCACCCTCAGATTGAGTGAATCTCTTCTCCTACCCAATTCTACACATTTACTTTGTGACCCATAGACCCCTCAAGCAAATATTCAGCAGATCATTTATTAGATGCAGAACACTCCTGTTACAAAATGCAACATCCTTTCATAACAAAAGTCCCAGAGATATTAGTAATAAAAGGAACAAGCATAAACACAATAAAAGCAGTTTACAGCAAACACAGATCCAACATCAACCTAAATGGAGTGAAACTCAAAGGAACTCTGCTAAAATGAAGAACAACACATGGCTGTTCACTTCCTCCAGACCTACTCAATATAGTACTTGAAGTCTTAGCTAGACCAATAAGATATAAGAAGTACATTGAGGGGGTATAAATGGGAAGGGAAGAAGTCAAATTATCTTACCTGCAGACAATATGCCAGTATATTAAAGGGACCCTAAAAATTAAAATGGAAATTTTTCCTACAGCTGACAAACTCTTTCATCAAAGTAAATGCATACAAAATTAACAGAAAATTTAGTAGCCATCCTATAAACAATTGACAAATGATATAAGAAGGAAACCAGAGAACTACCATCTTTTACGATCGTCTCAAATCACACAAAACATCTTGGGGTAACTGCAACCAAGGAAGGGAAAGATGTGTATAGTAGAAACTTAAAGACACTTGAAGAAAGAAAATGAAGACGATATCAATAGATGGAGAGATATCCCATCTCTGATTGTTAACCAGTAGGACTAACATAGTAAAAATGCACATCCTGTCAAAAGAAATCTACATATTGAATGAAATATCCAACAGAAGTCCAACACAAGTCTTTAGAGAACTTGAAAGGATGATTCTAAGATTTATGTGGGAAAACAAACAAATGAAAGCAGGATAGCTAAAACAATTCTGAATAATAAAAGAATAGTCACTGTCCAGATTTTAAAGTGCCTTAAAAGCTATAGTAATAAAAACAACATGGCATTGGAACAAAAATGACACAATAATAAATTGAATAAAATTGAGCATTCAGTCATAATTCTACACATGTATGGACACCTGCTTTGGATATAAAGGACAGACATACACACTGGAAAAAGTACTGCAATGATGTGGGTAATACTGGCTGACTGCATGTTGAAGAATCCAAATAGATCCACATTTACCACCATTTACAAAATTCAACTCAGAAGAGACCAGGGGCTTCAATCTAAAATTAGATACACTGATCTGATCCATATAGAAGAGAAAGTGAGGAACAGTCTTCAACTCTTTAGTACAGGAGAAGACCTGAGCAATTAATAAAATGGTATGTAATAAAACTGAAAACCTCTACAAGGCAGAGGAAACCATCATTTGGACAAAGAAGCAGCAAATACAATGTGAAATATTTTTATCAACTACACATGAGGTAGAAACTCAAAATAACTGGATATCAAAGAAACAATCCAATTACAAATTGTCATAAGAATCTAACAGGGAATTCTCTCTCATTTTGAGTTTTTCATTTTAATTTAATGAAAATGGATAATTTTCTCATATAACATATCTTGATTATAGGCTACCTTCTCTCTACCCACCCTAGCCCTTACTCTCCTGCTCTCCCCTCAGGATTCACTCCTATTCTGTCTCTCATTAGAAAACAAACATAGACTTCTAGGAGATAACAACAAAAATGAGAAACTGAAATATGGTAAGATGAAATAAAAACCATCACATTGACACTGGACAAGGTTACCAAACAGAAGGAAAAGAGACCCAGGAGTAGTCACAAGAATCAGATACCCATTCATTCCCACAATCAGGAGTATAAGAAATAGTAAGCTGGAAGTTATAGTATTTATACAGAAGACCTGGTTCAGATCCATGTAGCCTCAGTTTATGTTGCTGCAGTATTTGTGATTTCATTTGAGCCTTGCTCAGTTGATTCAGAGGGCCTTTTTCTTTTGATGTCCTCCATTCTCTCTGGCTCTTAGACTCTTTCTGTCTCTTTTTCCATAGTGTTCCATGAGCTCCAATGGGAGAGATTTGGTGGAGACAGCCCATTTAGAACTGTGTGTTCTAAGGTCTATCTCTATCTACAAAATGTTTAGCTATCAGTCTAAATAGCATATTCTCAAAAGAGAAAACTCAGAATGCTGAGAAATGATTGATATGTTCAGCATTCTTAGTCATCAAGGGAAATTCAAATCAAAACTACTTTGAGAATTTATCTTACGCTTGTCAGAATGGTTAAAACCAAGAAAACAAGTGACAGCACATGCTGGCCAGGATGTGGCATAAGAGGACCACTCCTCCATTGCTGGTGGGAGTAAAAATGGTACAACTGCTATGGAAAGCAGTATGGCAGTTCCTCAGGAGGATCAGAGTCAATCTACCTTAAGATCCTGCTATACCAGTCTTAGATATATGCCACAAAGACACTGCATGCTACCACCAAGACATGTTCACAGTGTTGTTCGTTGTGGTTTTATTCATAATACCTAGAAACTGGAAACAGTCTATACATCACTCAGCACAAGAATAAATAAATCAAATATGGTACATTTACACAATGTGGTTTTAAAAATGACATCATGAAATTTTGTAGGCAAATGGATGGAACTAGAAAAAAATCAGTTAGAGTGAGGTAACCCAGATTCAGAAAGACAAATATGGTATGTATTCACATGTTGATATTAGGAGTTAAGTCAATGATAACCAAACCATAATCTGCAGAATTACAGAGAGTAGGTACAGAGTAAAGGTTTAGAGAAAACATATAGAATTAGGGAAGGGAAATAGAATAGATAATTACGAATGTATGGGGACATTAGAATGGGAGATCAAGCAGGAAGGGGGAGGAGACAGGGGTGTAAGGGAGGAAATATAGTGAATTACAGCAAAATATTGAAGAGAAGTATAGAAGCCTAATAAAATAGAAATCCCTGAACTGTATACATATGAAAATGTGGTCTACATGAAATCACCAAATAACAGGGAAGACAGTGTCCCAACTGGCCATCGCTTGTCACCAAGTGAAACTCCAGTACTGGGGCTGGGTTACATCTAACTGAGTAGTTTGCCCAAAGGGGATCCATGGGAACTGACAAGTCACCTGGGCTATTGCCAAGACAGTGGACTGTTTTCCATAAGCTGACATCAAGGTCCCATTGAAAAGACAACACCTATACTTATCGTTGAACATACAGAAGTTGACATAGTGCCCACATAGAGCCTTCATCCATGTGTTCTAGCATCTTTGGTACAGGAAGTTACTCTGTGTGCTACCAAAAAAATGTGGGCAACCAAGCCAGACACCAACCCTTTATCTAAAATGGTGTACTGCCTGCAAGATATGCTAAGGACAATAATGGCACAAAGCCGCTGTGCATAATTGAACATTAACTGATAGGATTTTAGGTACACTCCATGAGATAGAACATGTACTTTTCACTGTTTAGGTCACCAGGAACCAGAAAAAAGATAATTCTTGGATCTTGGGTATAACCATGAGATGCTTATCAAAAAAAGAAAAAAATGATAAATGACTCCTAAAGGTATTCTACTATACTCATGGATCAATGCTATATTGAGCCATTATTAGAGAAGCTTCCCTCTTCAGCAAATCAAAATAAATACTGACATCCACAGACAGACATTACACAGAGAGGGAGAGACCTTGAATACTCAGCCATTAAATGGGACATCACCATCAAATTTGTCCTCTCAAAGGTCTGTGAATCCAGTGGAGGAAGAATCAGAAAGACTCTAAGATATAGAGCTGATGAAGGACACTAAGTAAACAGGCCTTCTAAAACAACATGACCAAAGGTCCTCAGCATACATATTATGGCTTCCAGTTAACTGTTTTTATGGGATCCCTGAGTGTGCAAATAAGTAGATCTCTAATTCTTCTGCATCCTTGTGGGGTCTTTGTGTTCTGGTGGATTGTCCTGATAAATTTTTATGTGATAATTTTGTTTTATCTTATTATACTTTATTTTGCCATAATTCAATAATATCTCTTAGAAGTCTGTTCTTTTCTAATGACAGACAGAAAGGCAGTGAGTCCAAATGGGAGAAGAGGTAGAGAGGTACTGCAAGGAGTAGAGGAAGGAGAAACTGTAATCAGGATATATTATGTGAGAAAAAAATTATTTTCAATAAGAGAAAAAATGGTCATGTAATTATGTCAGCAAGGTGATGTGTAGAACTCTGCAAGATCCAGTTTCAGATAAATATTATTTTTCCAATATGTGTGATTTAAATCCTAATGCTGTTGCTCATTCTAATGCTTTATTGGGATTTTCCATATCCAAATGTCTATAGCAGTTGGTTTGCTGCAACAATGGGGATGAATTTTAGTGTGTGAGCACATGTGACTCTGAGTAGAAAATATTTTTTATCTCGGTATCTAAAAATACATTTCAAGAACTTTATGTATATCACAAGATGCAACTTTCTAAGCCATATAAAGGAAAACTTTATCAGAGAAAAAAGAAAGAAAATAAAAAGACAAACTGACATGCATAAAGTTTGGTAGCTAAGGGCAGACATGAAAGGAAAAATTTCAAGGAAATAAAAGTTAAAAAAGGGCCAGGAAACCCTCCCAAAAGATTTACAGCACATTCGAGACCATACTGTCTATTTTCAGAGAAAAGGCTACAGGCCTGCAATTTATGAAAAGAGGGAGAACAATTATGATGACATGACCAATAGCGGAGCAAAGGGCTAGTCAACATAATTTAGGGGTGGAGACATTTTCATTGCTAACATACACAAAGGGAAACATGGAGAAAGGAATCCAGGATGGCTTTATCTACATTAACAATGTTCTAGCAAATTGGTAGTTGCTTTATTCTGTTTTTTTATTCCTGAAAATAATATAGCATATACTTACGTGAATAAATTTAGTCCTTAACCATTTGCACTTCTCAAATAATTAAGTTTTCATCTCTATCAGAACAAAAAATTATGAATTTTGATCAATGTACAAGGTGCTGCTTTTCCAGCTTAAACAGAAACTGTCAACAATTCATGAAAAAAAGAAGCTATAAATTTGAAAGAAAGCAAGCAAGTTATATGGGAGGGCTTGGAGGAAGAAATGAGAAGCAAGAAATTGTAATTGCATTGCAATCTCTCTCTCTCTCTCTCTCTCTCTCTCTCTCTCTCTCTCTTTCTCTCTCTCTCTCTCTCTCTCTCTCTCTCTTTCTCTCTCTCTCTCTCCTCTATGTATCTATATTAGGCATTGCATTATAAAACATTTTTGAATGACGTGAAAGCACATACATATGTCATTTAATGTATAAAATGTCCGTAAAGGGGATGTATCTACAGAAAAATATACAAACTATTAAAATCTAAATTGTCAAAGATAATCTTATGACACATGGATTTTTAATCAATCACTTAACTCAAGAACTATATATACAGGTGATTAGATCCTCTTTGAAATATCAAGTTAATCACATTTATTTCTGTAAATTTGAAAGAAAAATACTACCATGGATACATAAAGAAGATGCTGTTCAGTTTTGTTTTACAAGGATCTGAGTCACTATACATAAATTGTACCATATAAAACCTAGTGCTGTGAAGCATAATGCTAAACCACAGCTTATATATTTTTGAAGTTATGATGATCATGATGAACATACTTATGCATGTAGGAAATATGACAAAAAACCACTGATGAAAGCACATATTTATATGTGTGTGAAAATATGACAAAAAGCAAAAGGTGAGAGAATACAGGAAGTGTGAGGGGGAGAACAATACCTTTTAAAAAGTAAGAACAATACATTTAATTAGAAACATGGCAGAAGTGTTTTAACTTTGCAGTATATATGCCTTTGTGAGTCTCATCCTGTATAAAATTATATATTTAGTGAATTTGTTACTGAAAACATATGTTAATATTTGTAGGAAAAAATTTTCCTTCCATAAACATAGTTTGATTTTTATCTCTGATGTCATAAGAAGTCAAGTCATTTGACATATCACTGTATTCTTATATATGAAGAAGAAGAAAACTACTCAAACTCACGTAATAGAAATTATTACTTTTGCAGTCATATACTCCATGCTGCACAATCAAGAAAGCAATGCACATTGATGCAGATTGGTGAGTGAGCTGGTGCCATTAGAGAGTAGAGAAAAAGAGGAGCCATACTTCTATTTAGCAAACTACAAAGCTGAAGACATCAATTCTGGATTTTTGCTATGTCAATTATAACATCCTGTGACTGTTTACATCTGAACATTTTCTCTCCTAAATTTTCCATGGTCTGATGACTTAGCATCCTACCAAGGTTTTAGCAAATACATAGCAGTGTCACACTGACCAGAATACATCCTACTACTTGTTTGTTATTGTAATTTTTCATCCACTGGTTCTCAGCATGGCTCTGATCATGTGTTTCTTTGTTCCCATGCTGTGTACACAATTAATTGTGAATATCATTATTTCACCTCCAATTGTATGGAACCCTACCACTATGGAAACATATTAATGGAATAAAGAATGACTTGTTTCTTAAAAAAAAAACACCTATGATTATTTCTTGTTAACTAGACCAAGGAATACAACCAGACTTGGATGACTCTATCCCTTAATTTCGCATACTTAGGACAGGCTAACAAATAGCCCAGAGTGTTGACCATCAATCTGATAAATCTTATGACTATATTTATAAAAATGAGAAAGGACATGTTAGAAATGTATGGAGCAAGCAGGTAAAATGAAAACCTGCCTGAGAACCAAAGAATATCAGACACAAACATTTAGATACAAACTCTGACACAGGTGAAGTGTTTTTGCAGCAGAGAAGTACTCACAAATTCTAATTTTGACACTTGGGATTTGGTATCAGCTGCATAGAAAATACAAGATTTGTCTTTCTAGCATCACATCAGGCATTTAGAATCCACTGCTTTTAGTGGCATTACCTTGTCTTACTTAAGCACAATTCCAATTTGAATGCCCTGAAGTAATGGTGAAGCTTTATTTAAGTCGCCCTTCTTCTAAGCATTCAAAACATAAAGCATGTGGCACAATACACATGACAAATTAAGACTATGAGATTACAATTGCCACATGTGGAAGCAAAGATTAATTAAAAAAAAATTCTCACTTCCCCTCTGAGAGAGAAAATCAACAAAAATACATAGTTAAATAAGCATATCAGAATTAAATGGGACTGTTATGATAAAAAATGTAGAGTATGGGAGTTTGAATCTATGCATACCATACAAAATAGGAATTTTGAACTCTAAGAATTAATAAAGAACAACAGCACTTACTGTAGGTAAAAGTCCACGTAAAAATTTGGCTTAGTGTCATCAGGAAGATTTTTGCCTGTGTAAAATGTATGAAGAGGAAAAAATGCACCAATCACCACATCTCCTTCATGGTGAAATTCTTCTGTGATTCTGAAATAGCACTCAGAGCTGCTATAGGCCCACAAAAGATTAGGAATCTGCAGAAGCCAGGGAATAAAAATCCAGAACATTCTACTAATACATGTGTCTACACAGTCATAAATCTGATGGATGCAGATCTCAATGTCCAGCAGGTTTGTACTCAGCTAATATGGTTGTGGGCATATGTGCTTCTAACTTTGCTCATGAGTGAGGCTGTCACAATTATCAACCCAAGATCTTTCCACTTCCATTGAGAATTCTGAAACTCTCTCTTCCCTTAGGCTCTGCATCTGGGGCTCTGTGTTTATCTGAAAAACAAGCTGTGAGATATGTTTGTGGATCTTAGTCTGTAGCCACAGGCACCATGATTTCAGCCAAGACAACATCCTCTTGGGCTGATTTGACCACAAGTGTGAAGAAAGAAATTTTTCATGTTAAACAACATGGCTAATGCTAACAGGTTACATCAGAGCATGCCTTCTAGGGGAAAGGGCCAGAAAAGGTCCATGCTGGGCCTATACAGTCAAAAATAATTGGGTATTCAGGCTCTCCAGAACCAATGACCACCTATGTAACTTTTCTCTGACTATTGTCTGTATGGGTCTCAGAATCACCTTCTATGATACAGGTTCATCTGCAGATCAACATGATGCCTACAACTCAATTTCTTTCTCCCTTTGGGAAAATGAATGACCCTGTCATATTTTTTGTATTCTTCACTTTCAAATGAACCCTTTACTCTCTGAGCAGAAATCAAGCTTCCTGTTTACAATCTGAGCTCTGAGCTTGTGTACCACACCTGTCTTCTTTCATTCTTGGTAAATGTCCAGTGAAGGCCATGGTCTCATAATCTATCCATGCATCTAGAGGTCTGGGTTCAATTGCCATTTACTATTTCCTTATAACATTAGGATATGTGAGAAATTCTTGTCTTTCCTCCATCAAAGATAATAGCAGAAAAGCATCTAAATGTCTTCTACCACCAAATATATTGAATGAAACTATCCTGAGCAGGACTTTACTTTTATAAACTAATCAAACAAGACTTTTTATTACAGGATTCCCATTAGACTTAACCATGTGTGTATTGGGGGAATGGCCTAGTAACATGGCAGACACATTATTAAATAATTTTAGTGTTTTTCTGACATCTCTTTTTCAGTGTATGAAATGAATGGTCCTGAAAACATAATATATGCAGATTCAGGAAAAACTGTACAAGAGGAAAATAGAACATGGCAAACTGTTACTCACAAATGTTTTTGGGTAAATTGGAAGAAAAGTAAGTGTTTAGACAAACAAGATTAACTTGTCAGACAGGTTCTAGTACTGACTGTTAATGTGCAACCATACAACATTGATTTCCCTTTCCTTATCTCTTCAGCAAGGGACAGACCAGGTCTACTCTGTCTTTTCCTTCATGTCTTTAAGTTCTCGAGTTAAAAAAGGTACATTTAAAAGTTTTACATTTAGGGTCAGGCAGTGGTGGCACATGCCTTTAATCTCAGCACTCTTGAGACAGAGGCTGATGGAGCTCAAGGTGAGCCTGATCTACAGAGTGAGTTCAAAGACAGGCTCCAAGAGAAACCCTGTCTCAAAAAATGTCTAACTTTTAGGACAAACAGTCAAACTATATTGTGATTCAGACCTAACAAGAATATGAAATTGATAAGGAAATTACTACCAAAGGATTCTCAAAATTGTTTCACAAATCTTTCAAAATTAACCTTTTCTCTCTTTGTCAGAAATACTGGATCATAGGTCTGCTTGACAATACATTTGTCACTCTTAGAGTTTCAATACATAAAACATTAGACTGTGCTCCTCTGCAGTTCTATGTGTCAGAGAATCCACCAGTGGATTTGCAGCTCCAATTTCATGACCATACCCAGTATACTGTTTCTCCACAGACCATGTCAAAATGTAAAATCTATAGACAAGATTATGTATAATTGTGTGCATTACCCCTCAAAAGAATATGAAAATTTCCTCCTTGTAATTTTTTCCATGTTTCACTAAAGGAGGACACTGATAAAATTATATTTTAATTAAAAAATATAATCGCATAGACACACATACACACACATATAAGTAGATCATCATGAAAGCCACAAAATGTTAATAAGATATAATTTTTACAAGAAAAAAAACTGTGCAATACCAGGTTTCCTCTATATATACTCCACCTTTGCCACCCTGTCCAATATGGTAATTTCTTCTTATTTTCACTTTAACCTGTCACTTAATAAAATTGCTCAACTGGTTTTTAATATATTTTTCAATTTATTTATTTTATTTGTATGAGTTTTTTGCCTGCATGTATACTCCACCACATGTGAGCAGGAGCTAAAGAAGATCCCAAGAGATGTTGGATCTCATGTAACTTAAATTACATATGGTTGTGAGCTCTCTTGTGAGTGCTGGTACTGAATTCTGACTCTTTGAAAGAGAAAGAGGTGTTTTTAACACTGAATACTCTCTCATGCTCCTTTCAAGGCTTACAAGGAAGTCTCCATGTAACATGAATCTTAAAAGGTCTTATTAATAAAAAACCTGGAGGCAGACATTGGGGTGAAATTTGAAAGATCAGAGAAGCAGAGCAAGCAAGCCACAAGTTCTTACTTCTATGAAATCCTCAAGACAGCAAGTTCCTGCAGGCAGGAACTCTATTTTTTTATTATTAAGAAATTTTCTATTCATTTTACATACCAACTGCAGATCTCCCTCACCTCCCTAATCCCACCCTTTAGCCATCTCGCCATACACCATACCCCATTCACACCTCCTCCAAGGCAAAGCCTCCAATAGAAAGTCAGCAGCACCTGATCTCAGTTGAGTAAGGACCAAGGCACTCGCCCTGCAACAAGGCTGTGTAAGGTGTCCCACCATAAGCAGTGGGCTCCAAAAAGCCTGCTCATCCACTAGGGATGCATCCTGATTCCACAGTCAGGAGCCCCCTTAAGCAGATCAAACCACATAACTGTCTTGCCTATGCCAACGTTTGTGGTATGAATTCACCAAAAAGCTACTTGTCTGAGGCCTTTTGGGCCCCAACTCAGACCCAAGCTACACATTGCTGGTTGTGGTGGCACACTGGCAGGATTTGCTGAAGGAGGTAGAGGCAGGAGAATCCCGAGTTTGGGGCCGGCCTAGGAAGCCTCTAAGGAGAAGCTTTGGCCAGGGCCGAGCCACAAACAGTGGTGGCACCATGGAGGCAGAGGCTGATGCTCTGAGTTGCTGGCTGCTTCTCATTGTGTTGGTGACTGCGGTGATGCTGCTACCTGGGATGAAGGGTTTACTACTGTTCTTTCAGAGAAGAATTGCCAGGACCATCGTGTTATAAGAAAGCATCGACAAAGGTCAGTTTGGAAACTGCCATGTTTGTCCTTCTGAGTCTGGGTTACCTCACTCAGGATGATATTTTCTAGTTCCATCCATTTGCCTGCAAATTCCATGATGTCATTGTTTTTTACTGGTGAGCAGTACTCCATTGTGTATATATGCCACATTTTCTTTACCTAGGGGCATCTAGGTTGTTTCCAGGTTCTGGCTATTATGAAAGGTATTACTATGAACATAGTTGAGCATGTGTTCTTGAGGTAAGATTGAGTGTTCCTTAGGTATATGCCCAAGAGTGGTATAGCTGAGTCTTGAGGTAGCTTGATTCCCAATTTTCTGAGAAACCACCATACTGATTTCCACAGTGGCTGTACTAGTTTGCACTCCCACCAAGAGTGGAGGAGTTTTCCCCTTTCTCCACACTCTCTCCAACAAAAGTTGTTATCAGTGTTTAAGATCGTAGACATTCTGACAGGTGTAAGATGGTATCTCAGTGTAATTTTGATTTGCATTTCCCTGATGACTAAGGATGTTGAGCAATAATTTAAATGTCTTTTGGCCATTTGATATTCTTCTGTTGAGAATTCTGTTTAGCTCCATATCCCATTTTTAAATTGGATTGTTTGGTGTTCTGCTGTATAGTTTCTTGAATTCTTTATATATTTTGGAGATCAGCCCTCTGTCAGATGTGGGGTTGGTGAAGATCTTTTCCCATTCTGTAAGCTGTCGTCTTGTCTTATTGAATGTGTCTTTTGCCCTATGAAAGCTTCTCAGTTTCAGGAGGTCCCTTTTATTAAGTGTTGCGCTCAGTGCCTGTGCTACTGTTGTTATATTTAGGAAGTGGTCTCCTGTGCATTGGCATTCAAGGCTACTTCCTACTTTCTCTTATATCAGGTTCAGTGTAACTGGATTTATGTTGAGGTCTTTGATCCAACTGGACTTGAATTTTATGCATGGAGATAGGTGTGGATCTATTTGTAATCTTCTACATGTTGACATCCATTTATGCCAGCACCATTTGTTGAAGATGCTTTCTTTTTTCCCATTGTGCAGTTTTTGCTTCTTTTTAAAAATCAGGTGTTCATAGGTGTGTGGATTAATGTCAAGTACTTCAATGCAATTCCATTGGTACTCATGATGATTTTTTTGCCAATACTAAGCTTTTTTTTTATTACTAGAGCCCGATAGTATAGCTTGAATTTGGGGATGGTGATGCCTACAGAAGCTGCTTTATTGTACAGGATTTTTTAAAGCTATCCTTTTTTTTTCCATATGAAGTTGAGTATTTTTCTTTCCAGGTCTGTGAAGAATTTTCTTGGGATTTTGTTGGGGATTGCACTGAATCTGTAGATTGTTTTTGGTAAGATTGTCATTTTCGCTATGCTAATCCTACCTATTCATGAGCATGGAAGATCTTTCCATTTTCTGATATCTTCTTCAGTTTTTTTTCTTCAAAGACTTAAAGTTCTTGTCATACAGGTCTTTCACTTGCTTAGTTAGCCATCCCAAAGTATTTTATAATATTTGTAGCTATTGTAGAGGGTGATGTTTCTCTGATTTCTTTCTCAGTCCATTTATCATTTGCATATGGGAGGGCTACTGATTTTTTTTTTAGTTAATCTTGCATCCTATCACATTACTGAAATAGTTTACCAGCTGTAGGGGTTCCTTGGTTGAATTTTTGAGGTCACTTATGTATACTACCATATTGTTTGCAAATAGGAGAAGTTTGACTTCTTCCTTTCCAATTTCTAACCCTTGATCTCCTTTTGTTGTGTTATTGCTTTAGCTAGAACTTCAAGTACTATGTTGAATGGATATCGGCAGTGTAGTCAGCTTGTTTTGTTCCTGATTTTAGTAGAATCACTTTGAGTTTGTCTCCATTTAAGTTGATGTTGCCCTTGGCTTGGTATAAATTTCCTTTATTATGTTTAGGTATGTTCCTCATATTCCTGATCTCTCCAAGATCTTTATCGCAAAGAGGTAATGGATTTTGTCAAAGCTTTTTCAGCATCTAATGAGATGATTGGCTGTTTTTTCTTTCATTTTGTTTATATGGTATATTTCATTGACCGATTATCATATGTTGAACCATCCTTGTGTCTCTGAGATGAAGCCTACTTGGTCATAGTGGATAAGTCTTGTGATATGTTCATGGATTTGGTTTGCCAGTATTTTATTGAGTATTTTTGCATCAATGTTGATGAGGGACATTGGTCTGTAATTCTCTTCCTTTGTTGCATCTTTGTGTTGTTTGTATATCAGGGTAACTGCAGCCTCATAAAAAGAGTTTGGTAATGTTCCTTCTGTTTCTGTTGTGTGGAACAACTTGAAGAGTATTGGTATTAGCTCTTCTTTAAAATTCTGGTAGAATTCTGCACTGAAGCTATCTGGTCCTGGTTTTGTTCTTGGTTGGGAGACTTTTAATGATTCTTTCTATTTTTGTAGGGATTATTGCTCGATTTAAAATATTTATCTGGTCTTGATTTAATTTTACTATGTGGTGCCTATCCAGAAAATGTCTATTTCTTTTAGATTTTTCCAATTTTGTGGAGTACAGGTTTTTAAAGTGTGACCTGATGATTCTCTGTATTTTCTCATTGTCTGTCATTATCTCTCCATTTCCATTTCTGATTTTAAAAATTTCATTGTTCTCTCTCTGCCTTTCAGTTAGTTTGGATAAGGACTTGTCCATTTTTGTTGATTTTCTCAAAGAACCAACTCTTTGTTTCATTGATTTTTTTTGTACTGTTCTCCTTGTTTCTATTTTATTGATTTCAGTCCTCAGTTTGATTATTTCCAGGCATCTACTCCTCCTTCTAGAGTTTCAGGTGTGCTGATAAGTTGCTATTGTGAGACTTCTTCCAATTCTCTATGTGGGCATTTAGTGTTATGGATTTTCCTCTTAGTATTGCTTTCATAGTGTCCCATAAATATGGTTATGTAGTACTTTATTTTTCATTGAATTCTAAGAAGTTTTTAATTTCTTTCTTTATTTCTTCCTTGACCCAGTGGTGATTCTGTTGAGTATTATTCAATTTCCATGAGGTTGTAGGCTTTCTGTAATTTGTGTTGTTGAAATCTATCTTTAAGCCATGGTGGTCAGAGAAAATACAGGAGGTTATTCCAATTTTTTGTGTCTGATTTTTTTTGTTGAGATATATTTTGTGACCAAGTATGTGGTGAATTTTGGAGAAGGTTCCATGGGTTGCTGAGAAGAAGGTATATTTTGTGTTTTGGTAGAATGTTCTGCAGATATCTAATAAGTCCATTTGAGTTATAATGTTTGTTAGTTCCTTTATTTCTCTGTTAAATTTCTGTCTGACAGACCTGTTCATTGGTGATAGTAAGGTGTTGAAGTCTCCCACTACTAGCATGTGGAGTTTGAAGTAGGATTTAAGCTTTAGTAATGCTTCTTTTACAAATGTAGGTGCCCTTGTATTTGAGGCATAAATATTCAGAACTGAGACATCATTTTGGTGGATTTTTCCTGTGATGATTATGTAATGTCCTTTTTGATGTCTTTTGATTAATTTTAGTTTTAAGCCTATTTTGTTAGATAGCTGTGCAAGCTTCATTCTTGAGTCCATTTGATAGAAATGTCTTTTCCCATTCTTTCTTTTTTTTAATTTTTATTTTGCAATACAATTCAGTTCTACATATCAGCCACGGATTCCCTTGCTCTCCCCCTTCCCGCCCCCCCTCACTTTCCCCCAGCCCACCCCCATTCCCATCTCCTCCAGGGCAAAGCCTTCCCCACAGACTGAGATCAACCGGGTAGACTCAGTCCAGGTAGGTCCAGTCCCCTCCTCCCAGGCTGAGCCAAGTGATCCTGCATAGGCCCCAGGTTTCAAACAGCCAACTCATGCAATGAGCCCAGGACCCGGTCCCACTGCCTGGATGCCTCCCAAACAGATCAAGCCAATCAACTGTCTCACCCATTCAGAGGGCCTGATCCAGTTGGGGACACCTCAGCCATTGGTTCATAGTTCATGTGTTTCCATTCATTTGGTTATTTGTCCCTGTGCTTTATCCAACTTGGACTCAACAATTCTCGCTCATATAAACCCTCCTCATTCTCATTAATTGGACTCCCAGAGATCCACCCGGGGCCTAGCCATGGATCTCTGCATCCAGATCCCTTAGTAGTTGGATGGGGTTTCTAGCACGACAATTAGGGTGTTTGGCCATCCCATCACCAGAGTAGGTCAGTTCAGGCTGTCTCTCAACCATTGCCAGCAGTCTGTTGTGGGGGTATCTTTGTGGATTTCTGTGGGCCTCTCTAGCACTTTGCTTCTTCCTATTCTCATGTGGTCTTCATTTACCATGGTCTCCTATTCCTTGTTCTCCCTCTCTGTTGTTGATCCAGCTGGGGTCTCCCACTCCTCCAAGCTCTCTTTCCCTCGGCCCTCACCCTTCACTACCCCCACTCATGTCCAGGCTGTTCATGTAGATCTCTTCCATTTCTCTGTCATTGGGCGATCCCCGTGTCTTTCCTGGGGTCCTGTTTTCCAGGTAGCCTCCCTGGTGATGTGAGTAGCAGTCCAGTCATCCTTGTTACACCTGTCAGAATGGCTAAGATCAAAAACACTTAAGACACCTTATGCTGGAGAGGATGTGGAGCTAGGGGAACTCTCCCCCACTGCTCGTGGGAATGCAAGCTTGTACAACCACTTTGGAAATCAATTTTGTGCTTTCTTAGAAAATTGGGAATCCATCTCCCCCAAGATCCAGCTATACCACTCTTGGGCATATACCCAAGGAATGCTCAACCACACCACAAGAGCACTTGTTCAGCTATGTTCATATCAGCATTGTTTGTAATAGCCAGAACATGGAAACAACCTAGATGCCTTTCAACTGAAGAATGGATAAACAAAATGTGGTACATATACACAATGGAATACTACTCAGCAGAGAAAAACAATGACATCATGAGGTTTGCAGACAAATGGGTGGATCTAGAAAAAATCATCCTGAGTGAGGTAACCCAGCCTCAGAAAGACAAACATGGTATGTACTCACTCATAGGAGGATACTAGATGTAGAACAAGGATGACTGGTTTTTTCCCATTCTTTTATTCCAAGGTAGTGTCTGCCTTTGCAGTTGAGTTGTGTGTCCTGTATGCAGCAGGGTGGGTACTGTTTACCTATCCATTTGTTAGTCTTTGTCTTTTTGTAGGCTTATTAAGTCCATTGATATTAATGGATATTAATGACTAGTGATTGTTAATTCCTGTTTTTTTTTTTTTTTTTTTTTTTTGGTGGTAGTGTTGTGTGTTTCTCTTCTTTGGGATTTATTGGTGTGAAATTTATTGCCTATGTTTCATGGGTTTATCTAACATTTTTTAGGTTGGATTTTTCCTTGTAGTACTTTTCATAGGGCTATTATATCCAGAAAAACTCTCAATCACTGTAGACAGAGTAAACAAAACATTCCATAATTAAACCAGATTTAAACAATACCTATTCAAAAATCCAGCCCTACAGAAAACACTAGAAGGAAAACTCCAACCTAAGGAGGCTAGACATACCCATGAAAATATAGGCAATAGATAAACCCAAACTAACAAATACCAAAGAATGGAAATACACAACACTACCACCACCAAAAAACAGGAATTAACAATCCCCAGATAAGTTTTATTGGGGTGCACATTGTATCACCACATTTTCCCTTTTTTGTCTAAAATAATATTAGAAGGTTATAACTAATATGAGGAAAACTATATGCAATAAGTACAGTAAGTATATACTATATATGCAGTCAAGAACATTAACAATGTCTAGTCCATTAACATTTGACAGATTTAGACAGAAACTCCATTATTTAGTCTATTTTGGTGAGTCCAAAATGTACCTAATTCACTTTTTATCCCAAATTGTATTATCAACTGAAAACTATCTTTTAATATCTGTCAAATTTATACAGTTATAAACCTCATAATGAGTTTCTTTTCTGAATATGTTATCAAGAAAAACTATAACTCTCTAATCTTCAACTCCCTTAGAGACCTGAGAAGAAAATAATATTAACTGAGTACAGGAAGTACAAACAAGTGACTTCCAAAAAAATGTGAGAAATGACAGAAACAGCTGACTGTTTGGAAAGTCACCCAATGTTTCTCTTCAATGTTCTAGCATCAGTCTTTGTCCTACAGGCCTAGCATGTCTGACAGACTCATCTGTGAAGCAGGATTTTCTAAAGGGCCTTCCTTCCTTGTCTTGGGAAGGTTCAGCAGTCCCTTCTTTTGTGTCCTGCTTGTCCATTTTGGACAGCATACTCTCAGCAGTTGAGACAAGGGCATTTTCTTGCCCAGTGACTAACTTTTGCCACAAAGAAAGTAAACTCCATATGGAGTTTCTTCAATTCCCATCATCTTCTCTGAAGTAGATTGATGATGCCAGGAGCAGACACACATCGTTGTCATAAAAAAAGAAAAAAAAATCTTTGTTATTAAAATGTCTTAAATGTCATATTCTGTAAATCTCTGAAGTGTTTGAAGATGATCTATATATCTAAGATATATCTCTTGTTCTTGAAAACCTACTTAACATAACCAAAAGTTTGATTGTAATGACTAACTATTAACTTTCATTTCTTTACATCTTAATCAGTTGATAATAATAACTTTCAAGGACTAGCAATTTGCACTACATTGTTAAATGAACTGTATAGGTGCAATATCTTGAACAAGATTAGAAATATATGTACAATATTTCCGACAAAATCAATCTCAAATTTGTATCAATATACATAATTTGTAAAAAAATATTCAAAATTTCAATTCAATGTAAAATATTTAAAATTAGTAGTTGCCTTTTAAAAGTATATTCAATAATCTACCTTTTTATCTTATCATATCTATATCCTCCCATTTTTTCTTTTCAGAGTAGATTCAATAATCTACCTCTTATCTTTATCCTTTATTTTCTTTTTTTCAAAATAAGAACAAAAAATCTAATCTTTGTAATTAAACACCCTAAACAATGACAATTATCCATAACCCACTGAATGACCAAAAAGTCAACCTCCCCACTCTTGGGAATGTGGGCTTTGTGTTCTTAAAATTACTTCCTGCTAATTATGGGATGAAGGCATCCTTAGGAGATCCTGAAAAGAAAATTTGGGTTTAAATGTCAAGTTCTGGGAGAGGTGGCTATATCATTTGTTGTCCAGTTTCTGCATAATGGGAAAATGCAGGGCTTGTTCAAGTCCTTTGCTTGAGTAGTCCGTGAAACTGTATCAACTCAGCTAGCTGTCTCCAAATTCTCTTGAGTAATTAGTAGTCTAAAGCCAATCTTTGGATGGTGTTTGTTGGCTTAGTGGTATTATCATTGTCCTGATGTAACTGTCATTGTTGGGACCCATCATCTTTTTAGTGACTTCAAAGTCACTGTTAGGTGCAGTCATGGTTCCCTGTAGAAAACTGATAGAGATTCAAACCCAAAATCATGTACAGTGAGCTAGATGAAGGCTTTTTTTCTAGGATTAGTTAGTTAAGCCCACCCTGCATTGATTGAGGACAGGTAAGGCCCCGTATCCAGACTAGACAGACCAGGTCCCTAGCCCCTATATTCCAGGGGAACATTCTGTGTCCCTTCCCCAAGCCATTGGAATCCCAGCAGCTGGCTAGCTGCCTCTTCCCCTGCCCCCTTGCCAAGAAAACAGCTTCCCATGACAACAGTGAAAACTGGAGACATAAGCCCACCCTGAACTGATTGGGAAGAGAAAACAGGTCTCACCCTGCACTGATTGGGAAAAGCTGCTCCCTGAGACAGAGCCCACTGGTGCCCATTGGACTAAGACCTGCTCCTTGTGACACAGAATATATCAGCACAGAGCCTGGATTAAACCAAGACCTTGCATTAGACCAAAAGTATCAATCAGACCAAAGGAGGCTCCCTGAGACATATACACAACTCGCACAGAGTGAAGGAAGAGATGGGTAGAAACCAGTGCAAAATACAGTCCAGAACATAAAGACCAATATGGCACCAACGGAACCTAGTGGTGCTACATCGGCAAGACCTGAACATCCCAAAGCAGAAGAAGTAGAAAAAATAGACTTTAAAAGTAACTTTAAGAAGATCTCAGAGGCCTTTAAAGTAGAAATGAAAACTACACTTAAAGTATTCGAAGAAGGGATGGAGAGATGGCTCAGAGGTTAAGAGCACTGGCTGTTCTTCCAAAGGTCCTGAGTTCAATTCCCAGCAACCACATGGTGGTTCACAACCATTTTTAATGAGATATGGTGCCCACTTTTGGCCTTCAGGCATACATGCAGGCAGAACACTGTCTACATAACAAATAAATAAATCTTTTAAAAAAAGAATTTGAAGAAAAGGCAAACAAAAAAATGGAAGAAATCAATAAAGGCTTTAAAGAAAGCCAAGAAAAAGCAATTAAACAAGTGAGTGAAAAAGTCCAAGATTTGAAAAATGAAATAGGGACAATAAAGAAGGCACAAACTGAGGGAAGGCTGGAAATGGAAAATCTGAATAAATGAATAGGAACTGCAGATGCAAGCATAACCAACAGAATGCAAAAGATGTAAGAGAGAATCTCTGGCATTGAAGATACAATACAGGAAATAGATTCATCAGTCAAAGAAAATTCTAAAGGCAAAAAAGTCATAACAGAAAACGTCCAGGAAATTTGGGACACTGTGAAAAGACCAAAACTAAGAAAAATAGGGATAGAAGAAGGAAAAGAATACCAACTGAAAGGCACAGAAAATATATTCAACAAAATCATAGAAGAAAACTTTCCCAACCTAAAGAAGGAAATGCCTATGAAGGTACAAGAAGCTTACAGAACACAAAATAGACTGGATCCAAAAAAAAAGACTCCTCACCACTTAATAATCAAACCACTAAACATATAAAATAAAGAAAAAATATTAAGAGCTGCAAAAGAAAAAGGCCAAGTAACATATAAAGGCATCGTTAGTACTCTATATCACCATTAATATCATGACAAAAGTTTAACAAAATATATAAATCTTATAAATTTTGATATAAATTTCATACCCTAAGAAAAGTTTTGAGGAGTCAAAATAAAACCAAAGAATTATGAGATTAGTGGCAATAGAACAGTCCCTTAATTTGGGGTTTTCTTCTGTCCCATATCAGGTGGCTCTTCTGACATGAAACAGATTTTTCCATTTTCTGTTTACAAGCATGCTTGGGTTTAGAGTAGGAGAGAGCCATGCTCCAACTCCAAAGCCAGCTTTAATTTTTAATTGAACTGGGAATACATAAAGACCATCTGTAATATATGTCTGTAGAGAACAGCAGAAACAAACATTTTGGAAGAATTATGAAATTATATTGTGTTATATATGTGATATATCAATAGGCCAATTTACTCTTTTTTCTTGGGACATCTTTTTTTCTGGATGATTTGTCCTTTTTCTTCAGTTGTCTCATTTGTCCAGTGTTCTTCAGATTCCTTAGCCTTCATTCTCCTGAAAGACAAAAATAAAAACCCTTCCCCAACCCTAACTTTGGGGAGGTTCCTTTCTGGCAAGTTATATCCAATTTAATGAAAAGCATTTGTTAGTGTTATAAGTTAATTTAAATTGAATGGTCATGCTGATTGATGAACCATCACCTCTTCCAATTAAGAGGTCTCTGTAGCTTGAGTTTTCCTGCCTGGCCCACAGTCAGGACAAATCTCTCTCACCTGCCAGTCCCACAGCCGCTCAGACCCGACCAAGTAAACACAGAGACTTATATTGGTTACAAACTGTATGGCTGTGGCAGGCTTCTTGCTAACTGTTCTTACAGCTTAAATTAATCCATTTCTATTAATCTATACCTTGCCACGTGGCTTGTGGCTTACAGGCATCTTCATATGCTGTTTGTCATCGTGGCGGCTGGCAGTGTCTCTCTGACTCAGCCTTCCACTTCCCAGCTTTATTCTCCTCCTTGTCCTGCCTACACTTCCTGCCTAGCCAATGGCCAATCAGTGTTTTATTTATTGACCAATCAGCAACACATGTGCCATACAGAACATCCCACAGCAGGTCTCTCTTATTTAAATCAAACCTTTATCAATTTTGATGGTATATACAGCTTTTCTTCTCCTGTAGAAACAAGAGCAAACCTTGTCCCCAATGTAATACACATCATGGTTTCCTTTCTGAGGTCAGTGCATCTTTAAAGTATACAGAGTGATTTAATTCTGTAGTTTTTTCAGTTATCTCATGTATCTCCACAGCTATTGTTCCTTTCTCATTGGCAATGACAAAATTCAAAATTAATACAGCATTATGTATTATATTTCTAGGTGATTTTGTTACCCCTCTCTGTTTATTTAGCATATCCTTTAGAGTTCTATTTGATCTTTCTATGACTGCTTGGCCTGTAGGATTATGTGGTATATCTGTAATATTCTTTATATTGTAATAAGCAAAAAACTGTTTCATTTTACCAAAGACATATGCTGGAGTATATCACTTTTAATTTGTAGAGGTATATGCATGATATTCATAATGTCAAGAAAATGTATGATTACAGAGTCAGCCTTTTCAAAACTCAGAGCAATTGCCCATTGAAATCCTGAATAGGTATCAATGGTGTGGTGTACATATTTCAATTTTCCAAGTTCTACAAAATGAAAAACATCCATCTGCCAGATTTCATTCCTCTGAGTACCCTTTGGGATGCATCGTGTTGGTAGTGGAGTTTGGTTGTAAAAATAATAAGCAGAACATTTCCTTGGCTTGTTGCAGGTTATGGAAAAATACTTTTTTTAAACCCTTACTTCTGATATGAGAGTTTTTATGAAATTCTGAGGCCTCTAGCACATTTACCATCAATAGCTTATCAATCTCATCATTACCTTGTGCTAGAGGTCCTGTCAGACATGTACGGGATTGGATGTGAGTTATATATAAGGGATGATTCCTATTCCTGATTATATCTTGTAATTGAGTAAATAATGAAGTTATTTCTGACTCATCAGGGATAAAATCTGCAGTTCCAATAAGTAAGACTACTCTTTCAGCCTACTGAAGCCTGTGACTATGTTCAGAGGTTCTGAAAAATCCATTACTAACTTTAGAATAGCATATAACTCCTATTTTTGAAAGGAATTATAAGGACTTTGAACCACTTTATCTAAATTTTCTGATTTGTAACCTGCCTTTCTTTGTTTGTTTGCATCTGTATAAAATGTAAGGACTCCAGATATTGGCATTGCCTGTACAATGTGAGGTGGGATCCTGTTAACTCTCTTCATAAGTTTAATTCTATCACTTTTGGGATATTTGTTGTTAATCTCTCCTAAAAATTACTGAACGCTCTTTGTTGCTGTGGGATATTTTGTGCCCCGGCCAGCGGGGTATCAACAGGGGCGACCCACCTGTGGGAGAGAATGAGAGGGACGGGGGAGACACGAAAGGACGACAGCAAGACAGTGTGTTCTGATCAAGCTGCAAAGTTTATTCTCCTCAGCAGGGCTTACATAGCATGGGAGGGGGAGGGGAGGAGGGAAGGGGTGCACGACGTGCTGTACGTGCAGGTGAAGGGGGATGTGCAGGTGAGGGGCTACGTGCAAGTCGTGCAAGTCGTGAGGCTGCTAGGTGGTAAGGTCACTGGTCAGGGCCCATTGTTCTGTTGCTATGCTACCTGACCTGCCTGACCTGTTCTTTATCTTCAGGGGCATCTGGTTTAGGGTAGGGGCTTGTTCTCTGGCTTAGCTAGTACTTTTCCATGGTCCATGTTTGGTCTCTGACATCTCCCCCTTCTATACGTATAGCAAAACAAAAAAAGGAGGCCCAAATGTTTTTGCCATGATGGGAGAGGGGTGACAGAGGCTCTATCCCTGATAAGTTCCATTATTGACTGTCGGTCCATGTAGGCATCCCCACATGCCCTGAAGGAGGCTGGAACAATGCAGTTTTTACAGGGGGCGGGTTTGAATTCTGGAGGAAAGGGTATAGGGTCTGCATAACCGCCATGCAATAGAGCTTGTCATCCAAGGCACCCAGGATGGTGGTGCACTTTAGTCTCCCTGCCTTCTGTAGTCCCAGCTGCACCCTCAATCCCCTATGCAGTGGGCTCCAGCTCCCAGGCACAGGTGCATCCTCGCCTGAGCAGAGGGGCCTGTGCTGATATGGAGTCTGTATCAGGTTCATCGAGACCACGATCATGGAGATCGAGGCGATGGTAATGAACCTGAATTTGTTTTGCCTGAAGTTCGGCCAGCTGACCGCACACAAATCGAGTTAGTTGAGACAAGGCCCAAGGGCCGAATGTCAAGACAAGAATGAGGCCAACAAAGGGTCCCAGAAGGGACGGCAGGAGGGTGGTTAGCCAGGGAGATGCAGAGAACCAATTTTGGAACCAGCCTAGCTCTTGATCTCTTTCTTTTTTGCGCTTCTCTAAGCCTTCCCGGACCTTGGCCATGCTATCCCTTGCTACTCCTGTGTGATCAGTATAAAAGCAGCACTCTTCCTTAAGAGCGGCACACAGACCTCCTTGCTATAAAAAGAGGAGGTTGAACCCTCGGCGATTTTGGAGGACCACCTCTGAAAGGGAGGTGAGGGAGGATTCAAGGGCGGAAATGCCTCGCTCAAACTTCGCTATATCTTCATCTATGGAAATTCTAAGCTCTGAATAATGTTGATTAGATAAAACCAGGGAAGCTATGCCAGTACCGGCCCCTGCAGCTCCGGCCCCCAGGAGGACAGCCAGAGTGACTGCAGTCACGGGTTGGGGCATCCTATGCTTTCCTCCCTTCAATAAATTTTGCAATTGTGGGCGGTCTGACCCCACCCCCAGAGAAGAAAAAGAAAATTTGTAGATGGGAGCTATAAACTGTAGTCAGGTTGTATTCCTCCCAGTCCTTCGTGGCTTGTGGGCGTTGGCAAATGTTGATCGCATGCCATCACTGCCCGCATGATCTCCTGAAGCTTATGAAAACCTTCTTAATAGACAAAATCTTAGACATGTTAGCAATATAACAGTGGTGAACTTTATCAGAGCAAAATTATGAGTCCTTGGAGCCTCAACAAAACTTTAGAATAGCCAGAGAATGAAATCTGAAATGTGTTATTTATATATCTCTCAAGTCTCATATATATTTTGACCAAAATTAATAAAATACATTTAGAACAGAATTATTAGTTCTAATCATATTTCTATGTTTTGATGAACAGTTCATCAAAAGGATCTGGAATTGTATCAATTTATTTATATTCAAGGCTCAATATTTAAGAATCTAGAGGTAAAAAAACAGCCTTTATTTAGACTGGCACCTTTAGAGCGCCTTTGTCCTGCAGCTGCCAATGTATGGTGTGACCAGGCGATCCAGGATTCATAAAGGCAGGTCAATGTCCTATAAAGACATGTATCCTTCCCCTGACATTATGAAAACATCAGGACCTTTTTAAATATCATTGAGGAGATCATAGAGGCTTAGGTGTAACTTTGTGACTTGGCCTGGTGGTGATGAGGAATACCTGTAGTGGGGGATATGAAAAATAAGTACCAATTCTTAAGAGCTCTTGAAGTATATGTAAGGCTGTTGTCTATATATGAGCTCAAGGCATTCCTAAAATTAAAAGGCAGTGAAAGAAATGGTGTATTACTTTTTTTTTAATTTTATAACTATAAATCATAAGGACATAAGCCTCGTGGGTAAGCTTCCATAGGGAGAGAATTTATAATTGTTGAACAGACATATGAAAAGGTGTATCCTGTAGAGCTAGCTGCCATTCAATCGACTCACAAGTTTCATAGTTTGATATAAATATAATATCATCTGCACGATAAATGTATTGTAAGATATATGTATATACATATACATGTATACATACATATATGTTGAGGGACTATGAAGAAGCTATAATTGACAGTTAGTTTTGATAGTTAATCTGTATATATAATGAGGAACTTTGTTCAATGAGAGTCCTGGATAAACAGAACTCGCATTTCCTGCTCTGTATGTCAGCTTTGGCCTCCATCATGGTAGGGTGAGTAGGCAAGTTAAAAGTGAAATGCTGACAATCTTTAGGTTGAGGAGGTATGGTAAAGAAGCAATCTTGTATATCTATGATGATTATTATTATTATTATTATTTTTTTATTTCTGGGGATGGCCCTGGGAGATGGCAAGCCAGGCTGTGAGACTTTCCTTGGCTTTAATAAATTTTATTTAATTTTTTAAGGACCTGTAACAGTCTATAAGCCTGATATTCCTAAATAAAAAGATATTGGGGTGATATAAGGGCTGGTGGGGGACTTTATATGCCCAATATTTAAGTTTTTCCTCCACCAGACAAGTAGCAATTATAACTTTCTCAGCATTTAAAAGCCATTGTTTGATCCAGATAGGAGCATTAGATTTTCCTGACCTTCTTGCTACATTATTAGCTTGACCTAGGCCTGTAAGAGACAAAGAAGTAATAGTCATCTTAAGTACTTGGCCAATCTTTTTCTGAAATATAAGAAACATCTATGTTTATGTCTAGCAAGCCAATTATTTTCTTTCCCTATATTTTAAGTGTTTAGTTGTTTGGAATATTTAAATTCCTGAACCCAGAAGTCCATATCACTAGAATCCACACCAGCAGCTCCCTTAGGTGCTGCCCTGTATGAATCTGAATTGTACAATGATCTTAATCTCTCCAGTAAAGTCAGAATTACACATCCCTAGGGCAACCTTGTACAGCCGAGGAGCTATGGCCTATAATTAGCCCCAGTGTCCCTTCTGAGGAGGTCCATAGACTTTTGTATTAAGGTATACATAAGTTTATTTTTAAAGCCTATATATCTATCTCAGACCTCAATAAGAACCTTATCTCTGGGTTACTTATTGAGATTTATTATCATTTATAACATATCTAGATGTTTATATGTTATATTTCTCTATCCCAATTATTTGCATTACACATATAATAAACTATTTCTTAATGTTCTTAAACATTCTTTATATCTAATCATTTATATCCTTATAAAAACTTTACATCTAAAAGCATTTTTGTATTTAATTTATCAGGAGATATAGGTGATTGATTACTGAGAGCAGCCAATGTGGTGAATTCCTTTAAACAAAGGAACAGTCAAAGTTTATTTTGAAATCTGTTTGGCAAGCTACCTTTTCTATGAATTTGGATAGCAAGGCAAATTATCTTTTAGGTCTGGTAAATGGGGATATAATCTAAATGATCTCAATGCATAGTTTGGACAAAACCCTGGCAGTAAGGGGTATGGCAGTTTTGTCCAAAACTTAAACATTTTAAATGCTAGGGGGCCAAGTAATGAATTGATTATATGAAATTTAGCATACTCAGCATATATATAAATACGATTTTGCATACATTAGAAGATTTGATCATTTATGATGATTAATCCTTTATTTGTATCCTAATAATTATCTCTAATAGCTATAGCTTAAGTACAACTTATCCTTAACAGTTTACAGTTTAGGTCGGCCGATCAATCAATAAGTTTTATTTCTTAATTATCTTTAATTAAAGTAAACTTATTCTTAACAATTTATAAGTTAGTTGTCTTTATAAACTTAGAACTTAGGTTTTATACCTGTCAGGTTTAGCCTTAAAAATATCAAGTTTTTACTGAAGTTATTTTAATACAGAAACAGGAACTCTTATTCAAAAATATAATATATGAGGAGAGTAACACATTAATAAATCCTTTAAGGAGTATCATGAAATGAGATAAGCACAGTAAAACAGTAAAACAAAGGAGGTTTTTTTGTTTTTTTTTGTTTTTTTTTTTTGTAGCAGCTGCACCCAGTCTGTATCAAGCCAGATAGCCACCGGAAATGGCAAGGTGGAGGAGAAGGGGTGGAGAAGACTCACTGGCAGAAGTGAGCTGAGATGCAGATAGCAGATAGTTAGGTTCAGAGGGAAGAAGGCAGATGTTTGGGATTCCAACCTCCAAACGTCTTCGGGGGGGGGGGGGGGGGGGGGGGGGGGGTCTGATGAATCCATACAGGTCTTAGCAGGGTGTCCCCTAAGCAGGACCTGTTTTTGCGATGAGTTAACTGAAGTTCTTGTACTTGGTCAAGATTTTTGTAAATTACCAAGAACTTAAAAGTCAACCCAGAAAGAGGAAAGAGAGAGAAAAAGATACTTTTTTTAGGAGAGCTGGGAGTTGCCATTAGTTTTTAAACCGGCTCTGGCTGTGGCGCTTGCATTGTTATTTAAATGATGGCTGCTGGAGTGAGCTCCTAGTTAGCAATTTAGGCTCAAGTTGGTCCTTAGATCCATTTAGTTTGAGCACACCAAAAAAAACCTGTTTGTAGCAGGACGCTGCTGTTACAGAGAACATAGTGTACTTCTTTAACTCTAGTTTACACTCTCAGGAGGTCTGGTAGTGTGATAATTTTGTGTTACCTCTTTGTAAGACCCTGAATGAAGTAACGGCAGGTTTCTCTCTAAAAGGGAGGGGTTAGAATCTCTGCCCTTTATCATAGTCTGACGGTAAATGAATTTCATAAGGTTGGCAGCTTTTAGGGGTCTCCTAAATCTTTTTTTTTTAAATATATAAACCTTTAGGATATCATTAACATCAATCGTCCCTTCTTGGGGAAACCAGGAACAGTCCTCTTAAGTGACTAAAGAATTTGTTGAGGTCTTTTTTTTTTTTTTTTTACGAACCCTTATCCCTAGTGTCTTGAGGGCCTCTTTAAAGCCCTTAAGGAAAAAGGTAATGGGAAGAACTTCCCCATCCCATGGTTAAGCCTAAATTTAGACTAACCTCGTCCTTCCCGCTCTCCTCCAGATCGTCAAGAAGGGGCGTTGAGTCGGGTGGTCTCAAACGGACGATCACCAAAAATCTCCACCAGACATCTGGGCTTTCCCGGAGAAGGACGTTCAACTCCCTACGAGGCGAGGGTCGAGCCACCACATTGGGCGCCAGTTGCCCCGGCCAGCGGGGGTATCAACAGGGGCGACCCACCTGTGGGAGAGAATGAGAGGGACGGGGGAGACACGAAAGGACGGCAGCAAGACAGTGTGTTCTGATCAAGCTGCAAAGTTTATTCTCCTCAGCAGGGCTTATATAGCATGGGAGGGGGAGGGGGAGGGGAGGAGGGAAGGGGGTGCACGACGTGCTGTACGTGCAGGTGAAGGGGGATGTGCAGGTGAGGGGCTACGTGCAAGTCGTGCAAGTCGTGAGGCTGCTAGGTGGTAAGGTCACTGGTCAGGGCCCATTGTTCTGTTGCTATGCTACCTGACCTGCCTGACCTGTTCTTTATCTTCAGGGGCATCCAGTTTAGGGTAGGGGCTTGTTCTCTGGCTTAGCTAGTACTTTTCCATGGTCCATGTTTGGTCTCTGACAATTTTGTATGGCAAATGTGTTGCTGATTAGTCAATAAGTAAAACACTGATTGGCCATTGGCTAGGCAGGAAGTGTAGGTGGGACAAGGAGGAGAATAAAGCTGGAAAGTGGAAGGCTGAGTCAGAGAGACACTGCTAGCTGCCACAATGACAAACAGCATGTGAAGATGCCGGTAAGCCACAAGCCACGTGGCAAGGTATTAGATTAATGGAAATGGATTAATTTAAGCTGTAAGAACACTTAGCAAGAAGCCTGCCATGGCCATACAGCTTGTAAGCAATATAAGTCTCTGTGTTTGCTTGGTTGGGTCTGAGTGGCTGTGGGACTGGCAGGTGAGAGAGATTTGCCCTGACTTTGGGCCAGGCAGGAAAACTCAAGCAACACTTTGTCAAGCTTCACTTTCTGTCCATAATTTGTCAATTTCATCATTAGTTAAAGGTACTAAAATTTCTGCTGGGTCTATTGCTGCTAGATGACAAAGTCTCAATTTTCCTTTTAAAATCATCTCAGAGATGTTTTCCACATATGTTTTTAATTTTTTACTCTGTTTATATGGGTATAAATATCCATTCCAGTATACTATTTTCCCTCTTCACTAAAATCCCTGTAGGAGAATGCTTAAAGCATAAAATAACCAAAATGCAATCAAGTTTGGAACCACATGATCAACATTTGTATCCAGTGTTTTCTTTTCCACCAAAGTCAATTCTCTCTCAGGTTCAGCTGATAATTCTTTTGGATTGTTTAAATCCTTGTCACCTTCTAAGGTTTTGAACAAATTACTCAGTTCATCACTTTCTACTCCAATAGTGGTCCATAGTTATGAAATATTTTCAAATAATCTTTGAAAGTCTTTGTCTGTAATTGATCTCTCCAAATTTGTACATTTTGGGGTCTAATTTTTTTTTGTAGACCTATTTTATATACTAAATAGTTAATAGAATTTCCTCTGTGTATCTTTTTAGGAGCAATTTGTGGTCACCAACAAGGCAAATTTTTCTTTACTTCTTCAAACATTCTTTCTAAAGCATCTACATTTGAATCAGCGAATAAAATGTTGTCCATGCAATGGTAAATTACAGATTTAAGAAATTGTTTAAATATTATTTCCAATGGCTGTCATATAAAATATTGGCCCAGGGTAGGGCTATTTAACATTACCTGTGGAGAACCATCCATTGATATCTTTTGACTAGCTGAGAATTATTTTAAGTAGGTACTGTGAAGGCAAATTTTTCTCTATGTTTTTATTGTAAGGGTATTGAGAAAAAGCAGTCTTTTAAATAAATAGCTATAAGAGGCTCTCCTTAAGTAATAGAGTAGGCAAAAGAATTCCAGATTCTAGAGAGCCCAATGGGCTGAATTACCTTGTTAATTCATCTTAGGTCTGTTACCATTGTCCACTTACAAGATTTCTTTTTAATAACAAATACAGGAGAAATCCATGGGCTGGTTGATTCTTCCATATTCTGAGTATTAACCTGCTATTGTAGCAGCTGTTCTAAGGCCTGTAGTTTCTCTTTTGTTAAAGGCCATTATTGAACCTATCCAGGTTAATTTATTAAACATTTTAAAGTCGGGCTGTTGGTGTCTTTGAAATATCAGCATCTGTTGTGCCCTGTTCTTATGCAATCTGGATGGTTGGTGTGTATGCTTTATAATGATTTCTAATATCTTTTTTCAGAAGCATATGTTAGTTTATGGTTTGTTTGTGAGGTTGGAGGAGTGTCAATTTGGGTATTCCATTGCTGGAATAAAATAACAGCCCCATAGTTTCATAGCTATATTAGCCACAGAAGACTTCAATTTTCCTCTTTGTCCTTCTGGCCCTATACATTCGAGCCATCTAGCATTCTGTTTTCACTTGACATATAGTTACAAACACTAACAGCTAAACATTTACTGCCTGAAGAGGCCAATTTCGATGACAAGATTCTGGTGCAATTATTGTTATGTCCGCACCTGTGTCTACAAGACCTACAATGAGAATGTCATTTATTTGTATTTTCATTTTTGTCTTTGTTCATTTTTAGAGGTTTGCCAAAGAATTTGCTTTATTTTTTTCTCCTGAATGTTATTATTCTCTCTGATATAGCTTTTCTATCACCCCGAGCAGTATGGTTTTTTACAATAGGCATTTGTGTCTTTAATTGCTCTGGGAAGGGGTTTCTTCTGTGATGACAGGAAAGAACTGAACTGAATTTGTCATGGGGGTCTGCAAGAGGCCTCTCAGGGAGTTTCCCAATGGCAAAGTCAAAGGATTATCTGTAGATGCAACCAACCATCTTATTAAATAAGAAACACAGAACCAATGCAAAGAAGAAAGACAAGAGGTCAGAGCTAAGAGCTAAAACCTTACCCTTCCTCCTGTGGTGGTCCTACCTCTCTGAAAGAGACCTACTTCCCATGTTAAAGTCTTTATATAGAATTTCTGTTCTGCCTTCTCATTGGTTGTAAACCCAACCACATGACCGCCTCATCATTGCCTGTCTGTATAGACCTCCAAGTCTTCTATGGTTGGTATTGAGATTAAAGGCATGTGTCTCCAATGCTGGCTGTATCCCTGAACACACAGAGATCTACCTCTCTCTGCCTACCAAGTGCTGGGATTATAAGCATACACCACCACTGCCCAGCTTTCCTATGGCTTGCTAATAGCTCTGACCCCCGGGCAACTTTATTTATTAACATACAAATAACATTTTAGTACAAAATAAAATATCACCATATTTCCCCTTTTCTATTTTAATAAAAGGAAAAAGCTTATAACTAACATAAGAAAAACTATATACAAAAGTACAATAACTATATACAATATATACATATATTGTAATATATATGTATAAATATATATTACATAAATATATACAAGTAATAAATACCTAAACAATGTCTAGTTCATTTGTATTTGACAAATTCAGAGAAAATAATTCCATTATCTAACCTATTTTGGTAAGTCCAAAATGTATCTAATTCACTTTCTATCCTAATTAATCTTCAACTACAACTAACTAAACTTCAACTCCTTCAAAGACCCAAGAAGGAAATAATATTAGCTAACAAAAATAAAAACAGGAAGTACAAGCAAGCAACTTCCAAAAAATTGTGAGTTGACAGAAACAGCCAGCTTCTTGGATAGTCATCTGAGGTTTCTCCTCAGTGTTGGGGCATCATCTTCAGCCTATAGGCTTAGCGTATCTGACAGACTCATTTGTGAAGTAGGATGTACACAAGGTCAACAGTTCAACCTCACATTGGGTGAGAGCAGTTCATGTACCAGAAACACCTGAGTTCCACTAGTGTCATGTCATGATTCAGGATTTTAAATTCTGGAAATTGTGGATGTTTTTTGAATTCAGCTGTCCATTCTTCTTGGCTATGTGTGTATGTGGCTTCATCTCAGCATCCTATTCTTCTTCACATCCCTCTATTAAATGCCATTCTACTATTGAGAGGCGTGAGCTTAGTTACTCTTCAAGAATAACTGTTTTACCTACTGTTCCATTGCACATCAGAAGCCATCGGCCCACTGCCTGTTCAGCCGCCTTTGAAGAAAAGGGCACTGTACATTTTCCGGATTGCCAAGGCCACTTCAGGTATGGTGCCATATTGTCCTGGCCTCAGAAGATGCCTTTTGATAAAGCTATAACCACACTTGTTTTGGCAAGAATCAGTAGTCCTTTGTTTCATGTCCTGTCTGTCCTGTTTGTCAGCAGTTGATTCAAGGATACTTTGTTGTCCAGTGGCTAACTTTTGTCACAATGAAAGTTAACCCAATTGCAGTTTTTTCAGTGCCCATTTTTTCTCTGAAGTAGATTGGTACTGCCAGGAGCCGACATGTTTCATAGTCATAACAAAAAAGAAAAATTTTCTAAGTTATTAAAACATTTTAAATGCCATATTCTGTAGATCTCTGAAGGGTTTGAAGATGACCTGTCTATCTAAAATATATCTGCTCAATCTTGAAAACATACCTAATATGACTCCAAGTTCTATTATAATGTCTAACTACTAACTTTCATTTCTTTATATCCTAATAGTTGGTAATAACAACATTCAAGGATCAGAAAATTGCATTACATTGTTAAATGAATGGTATAAGTACAATTAGAAATATACATATAGCATTTTCTAACAATATCAATTTCAATATATATATAATTTGTATACAATATAAAACAATCCAATCCAATGTAAAGTATTTACATTTTTCTTTTTTTTTAAACAAGAACCTTAAATCTAATCTCCTTTGCCTAACCCTTGACAACAACTTGTAAACAACCCTTTTAATCAATGAAACTTATCCCAGACCCAAAACCCATTAAAACACCATAGCTTTCCTATGGCTTGCTAATAGCTCTGACCCCTGGGCAACTTTATTTATTAACATACAAATAACATTTTAGTACAAAATAAAATATCACCATAATTATCTTGTCTGTTCCTTATTGATCTACATTCATTAGTCCAATGTTTGCCTTTCCCACACCTTCTGCATATTCCAGAAGGGAGGGGAATTCTCGCCATTGTTCCTTGAAAAAACATTGTTTCTAAGAATCTCCTGTTTACGGTACCTTTTTAGCTGACCTTGTTTACCACAATTGAAATACCTGACATTATTATTTTTCTTCAAACCTCTGGAAATCACTTTTCCTTCCCAAGCATCATCACAGTCATGAGATTCAATATTAATTGTATTTTGGATCCATTCTTCCAAGAGTGATGATCTTGCCAATAATGGCCTAATTGCCCTCTTGCATTGTGCATTAACATTTTTAAAAGTCAGAGTTTCAATTATTATCTGTCTAGCTTATGAATTTGGTATAATTCTATTTACTGCCTTTGTTGGAAATTCATGAAGGTTTCTTTTGGGCCTTGGATAACTTTTGTAAATTACTCAATTTTCTTTCCCATTTCTTCAATTCTGTACCAAATATTCAACACTGCCAATTGGCATAAAATTAGGGTGTGGTCATTATATAAAGATTGTCTTTTTATATCAGCATAGTCACCTTTTCCAAGAAGTTAATCTTGTAAGTTTTCCATACCTCTAGCCCCACTTCGTTGTTCAATTGTCTTAGCCTCATCTTTCCACCAGGTCCTCCATTGTAACTGTGGAACAGCTTCTAGGACAGCTGTAACCAAATCTTTCCAGTCACGAGGGTTAATTCTATTATAAGTTGGCCACAAGTTTAACATTTGCTTTACAAATGGAGAATGCATACCATATGAAACTATAGCTTCCTTGAATCTCCTCAAATCTAACATTTGCACAGGAGTCCAATCATCTTGTACACAGCTTTGAGAATTTGGCAGTTCCTGTAAGGTTGCTGAATAGATTAAGGTGGATGATCTAAAAGCCAAGGGCATTTGTTTATGACCATATAATATCAGGGATAAAAGAACATACCTAGACATAATAAAAGCAATATACAGCAAGCCAACAGCCAACATCAATTTAAATATAGAGAAACTCAAAGTGATTCCACTAAAACCAGGAACAAGACAAAGCTGTCCATATCTACTCGACATAATACTTGAAGTTTGAGCTAGAGTAATAAGACAACAAAAGAGATCAAGGGAACACAGATTAGAAAGAAAGAAGTCAAGCTTTTGCTATTTGCAGACTATGTGATTATATACACAAGGAACCCCAAAAATTCTACCAGGGAACTCCTACAACTGGGAAACACCTTCAGTAATGTGGCAAGATACAGGTTATCCCCCCCCAAAAAGAAACCAAACCAGTACCTTCTTATACACAAACTATGAATGGGCTGAGAAAGGAGCCAGAGAAACAATACCTTTTACAATAACCAAAAATAATATAAAATATCTTGGAGTAACTCTAACCAAACATGTAAAAGACCTTTGTGACAAGAACAGTAAGTCTTGGAAGAAATTGAAGAACACATCAGAACATGGAAATATTTCCCATTCTCTTAAAATAGACAGGATTAACATAGTAAAAATCTTACCCAAAGCAATCTACAGATGCAATGCAACTCCCATCAAAATCCCAACACAATTCTTCAAAGACCTCGAAAGTACAATACTCAACTTTATATGAAAACAAAAACAAAAACAAAAAACAGAAAAATCCAGGGTAGCTAAAACAGTCCTGTACAATAAGGGAACTTTTGGAGGCATCACCATCCTTGGCTTCAAGCTCTACTATTGAGCTATAGTAATAAAAATCATCGTGTATTGGCATAAAAACAGACATGAGGATCAAGAGAATTGAATCAAAGACCCTGACATAAATCCACAAACCCATGAACACTTGATTTTTGACAAAAAGCCAAAGTTGTACAATTGAGAAAAGGAAGCACCTTCAACAAATGGTGCTGGCATAACTGGATGTTGACATGTACAAAAACTCAAATGGATTTACACCTATTGCCAAGTACAAAACTAAAGTAAAAATGTATCAAAGAACTCAACATAAATCTAGTTACACTGAACCTGATGGAATAGAAAGTGAGAAGTAGCTTTGAATGTATTGACGCAGGAGACTACTTCCTGAATATAAAAACAGTAGCACAGACACTGAGATTGACAATTAATAAATGGGACCAAATGAGACAGAAAAAATTCTCTAAGGCAAAAGACATGGTCAGTAAGGCAAAATGGCAGCCTACAGAATGGGAAAAGATTTTCACCAGTACCACATCTGATAGAAGACTGATCTTCAAAATATATAAAGAACTCAATAAACTAGACATCAAAATACCAAATAATTTAATTAAAATTGGGCACAGATCTAAACAGAGAATTCTCAACAGAGGATTCTCAAATGGTCGAAAGATAATTAAGGAACTGTTCAACATCCTTAGTCACCAAGGAAATGCAAATCAAAACAACTTTGAGATACCATCTTACACCTGTCAGAAGTGCTAAGATAAAAGACACTGGTGATAGTTTGTGTTGGAGAGGATGTGGAGTAAGGGGAACACTCTTCCACTGTTGATGGGAGTGCAAACTTGTATAGCTACTTTGGAAATCTATGTGGCAGTTTCTCAGAAAATCGGGAATCAATCTACCTCAAGACTTGGTGATAACTGTCTTGGGTATATACCCAAAGGATGCTCAAACATACTACAAGGAAACTTATTCAACTAAGTTCATAGCAACACTATTCATAATATCCAGAACCTGGAAATACCCTGGATACTCCTCAGCTGAAGAATGGATCAAGAAAATGGATCAAAGACAAACATGGTATGTACTCAATCATAAATGGATAGTAAATGTAAAGCAAAGGATGACTAGAGTACAATTCATAACCCTACATAAAAGCTAGGTAAAAAGGAGAACCCTGGGAAGAAAGGTTGGATTGCCCAGGGAATGAGAAATGGATGAGATATCCTTGGTAAACTGGGCCTAGGGGGTAGAAGGTAAGGACTGGGGGATAGGAAGATGAGGAATTGGGATGGCTGAGTTGGGGAGGAATAGAGAGGTAGAGCAATGGAAGAGATCTCTTGATAGAGGGGGGTCATTATGGAGTTAGAGAGAAAACTAGTGACAGAGTAACTCCCAGGAATCTACAAGGATGACCTCAGCTAAGACTCCTAGCAATAGTAGAGAGGGTGCCTTAGCTGGCTTTCTTCTGTTATCAGATTGGTGACTACCCTAATTTTCATCCTAGAACCTTCACCCAATAACTGACGGAAGCAGATGGAGAGAACCACAGCCAAGCACTGGGCTAACCTCCTGGAGTCCAGTTGAAGAGAAGGAGGAGGGATTATATGAGAAAGGGGGTGAAGATCATGATGGGTAAACCCACAGAGACAGCTGATCTGAGCTTGTGGGAGCTCACACACTCTACACTGACAGCTAGGGAGCCTTCATGGAATCCTGTTAGGTCATCTGAATGTGGGTGACAGTTGTGTAGCTTGGTCTGTTTGTGGGGCCCCTAACAGTGGGACCAGGGCCTGTCCCTGGCACATGAGCTGGCTGTTTGGAACATATTCCCTACAGTGGGATACCTTGCTTAGCCTTAATGCAATGCAGGGAGTGAGCTTGGTCCTGTCTCAACTTGATATGCCATGTTTTGTTGACTCCCATGGGAAGCTTTACCCTTTCTGAGGAGTGTATGGTGGGGTAGAAAAGAGGTGGGGAGAGGAAATGGGAGGAGATGAGAGAAGAGAAACTGTGTTGGTATGTAAAAAAATTAAAAAGTCAATAAAAAGAGTGAAAGAATGAATCTGTCTTTCCACATATATGTATATAAAATACTTCTTTCAAATTAAGCTTTGTTGTGCTTTCCACTTTTGAAGTTTAGTTAATTCCAGATGTAGTAATAAGCATCACAGGTATCCTGTCAGCACATTCTTGTAGGCAGTTTCAGTTTGCCATACACTACCTGGGCAGAATGGCTTTCTAAATCTTGGTAGACACTTCCATGTGGTGCTCATAGTGGCCTTACTTTTACTTGCAAATTACTACCATGAAGAAATTGTTGTCCCATGCTGGTGACATCTCAAGACATAGCCTGTCCTGTCTTGAATTTGTAGTATGCTTTGTGTAATTATCCACAAAACATTCACTTACTTGTTCTTTTGTATGCACACCTTTCAGCAATAATAAGATTCAGCTCTTTATTTTCCAAGGGAGTTGCATTTTCACATTCTATATGTGGTGGCCTGCCATTAAGGGAAGTTTGCTCATGGCCCTATACAGAATCCAAATTTTAATGATGTTGATAACTGTCAGAATTTTAAATGATTTGGCAGGAACAATTTATAACTTTAATCTTCATTTTTGTTTCTCACCAATTTTCTGTTTTTCATATGTTTTATTTTAACTTGTTTTCTTTCTCTGTTGTCCTGAATCAGAACATGCATTATTTTGAATGCAAGAAATAGTCTACACTGGGTTGTCCTATTGGTCCACATGTGCTGTGACATACATACACCCGAAACATACATTCTCATCCTTAGACCTAGAATGAAATTTAAGTGGTACTAAGGAATAGACCTTGTGTTCCCTTATAGGCTTTTTTAACTGAGAAATGCTACAAATTTTTCTGCCACTAGTCAGAGAACCTGTACCCTTTCTTCTAGGATCTCTCTCTTTGGATCTCCCTAAAGATCTGCTTACTGACTTCGATGAACCCTCCAGTTGCCCAAAATATCTCTACTATTAAGTTCCAACCAAATAAATATTTTTACTACCAGGTAGACTCAGTCCAGGCAGGTCCAGTCCCCTCCTCCCAGGCTGAGCCAAGCATCCCTGCATAAGCCCCAGGTTTCAAACAGCCGACCCATGCAATGAGCACAGGACCCGGTCCCATTGCCTGGATGCCTCCCAAACAGATCAAGCCAATCAACTGTCTCACCGATTCAGAGGGCCTGATCCAGTTGGTGACCCCTCAGCCATTGGTTCATAGTTCATGTGTTTCCATTTGTTTGGCTATTTGTCCCTGTGCTTTATCCAACCTTGGTCTCAACAATTCTCGCTCATATAAACCCTCCTCATTCTCACTAATTGGACTCCCAGAGATCCACCTGGGGCCTAGCCATGGATCTCTGCATCCAGATCCCTCAGTAGTTGCATGGGGTTTGTAGCACGGCAATTAGGGTGTTTGGCCATCCCATCACCAGAGTAGGTCAGTTCGGGCTGTATCTCAACCATTGCCAGCAGTCTGTTGTGTGGGTATCTTTGTGGATTTCTGTGGGCCTCTCTAGCACTTTGCTTCTTCCTATTCTCATGTGGTCTTCATTTACCATGGTCTCCTATTCCTTGTTCTCCCTCTCTGTTGTTGATCCAGCTGGGATCTCCCGCTCCCCCAAGCTCTCTTTCCCTCGACCCTCGCCTTTCACTACCCCCACTCATGTCCAGGCTGTTCATGTAGATCTCATTCCATTTCTCTGTCATTGGGCGATCCCTGTGTCTTTCTTGGGGTCCTGTTTTCCAGGTAGCCTCCCTGGTGATGTGAGTAGCAGACAAGTCATCCTTGTTTCATGTCTAGTATCCTGCTATGAGTGAGTACATACCATGTTTGTCTTTCTGAGTCTGGGTTACCTCACTCAGGATGATTTTTTCTAGATCCATCCATTTGTCTGCAAATCTCATGATGTCATTGTTTTTCTCTGCGGAGTAGTATTCCATTGTGTATATGTACCACATTTTGTTTATCCATTCTTCAGTTGAAAGGCATCTAGGTTGTTTCCATGTTCTGGCTATTACAAACAATGCTGATATGAACATAGCTGAACAAGCTCTGCTGGCAATGGTTGAGAGACAGCCCGAACTGACCTACTCTGGTGATGGGATGGCCAAACACCCTAATTGTTGTGCTAGAAACCTCATCCAACTACTGAGGGATCTGGATGCAGAGATCCATGACTAGGCCCTGGGTGGATCTCTGGGAGTCCAATTAGCGAGAATGAGGAGGGTTTATATGAGCGAGAATTGTTGAGACCAAGGTTGGATAAAGCACAGGGACAAATAGCCAAATGAATGGAAACACATGAACTATGAACCAATGGCTGAGGGGTCCCCACTGGATCAGGCCCTCCGAATGGGTGAGACAGTTGATTGGCTTGATCTGTTTGGGAGGCATCCAGGCAGTGTGACTGGGTCCTATGCTCATTGCATGAGTTGGCTGTTTGAAACCTGGGGCCTATGCAGGATTGTTTGGCTCGGCCTGGGAGGAGGGGACTAGACCTACCTGGACTGAGTCTACCAGGTTGACCTCAGTCTGTGGGGAAGGCTTTGCCCTGGAGGAGATGGGAATGGGGGGGGGTTGGGGGGAAGGTGAGGGGGATGGGAGGGGGGAGAACAAGGGAATCCGTGGCTGATATGTAGAACTGAATTGTATTGCAAAAAAAAAAAAAAAAAAGATCAGAGTAGCAGAGCAGTCAGCCACTAGAGACTTCTTACCTCTATAAAATCTCAGACCAAATGGGGGGAGATCCTGTCTCTATGAATCTTCAGACTGAATGGGGGAAGGTCCTGTCTCCACCCACCTTATATTCCTATTTCTACCTCCACAGTGCTGGGATTAAAGGTATGAGCCTCCCATATGCTAGAATCAAAGCATTATCCTCCCTAGTGCTAGGATTAAAGGTATGAGCCTCCCATATGCTGGGATCAAAGGCATTATACTCACTAGTGCTGGGATTAAAGGCGGGCACCACCACCACCCAGCTCTGTTTCTCTTTTAGAATAATTCAAGCTCTTGTAGTCCAAGGTGGTCTTGAACTCCTGATCTTCCTGCTTCCTCCTCCCAAGTGCTGAGATTAAAGGTGTGTGCCACCACTGCCTAGGCTATATGATTAACTAGTGGCTAGCTCTGCCCTCTGATCTCCAGGCAAGGTGTATTGTCAGAAACACAAACAAAATATCATGTAACATTTCTTCCTTTTGGTCTAAAATAAAAAGTGAATATTTTAACTAACATAGAAAAATTATATACAATAAGTACAGTAACTATACATAAATATCTACAGGCAATAACATTAACAATGTCTAGTCCATTAGCATTTGACAAATTCAGAGAAATACTTCATTATATAACATATCTTAGTGAGTCCAAATTCTTGTACCTAATTCACTTCCTATCCTAACTTACATCACCAACCCAAAACTATCGCTTTATGTCTCTCAACCTTATACACTTTATACCTCTCTAGTGACTTTCTTTTCTGAGTCTGGTAAGAAGGAAAACTATAACTATAGCTATCTAGTCTTCAAGTCCATCAGACACCAGAGAAGGATGTAATATTACCTGAGCAAACAGGAAGTGTTGAGCAAACAACTTCCAAAAATAAGAAATGGCAGAAACAGCTGACTGTCTGGATAGTCACCCAAGGTTCCTCTGCAATGTTGGGGGATCCATCTTTGGCCTACAGGCCTAGAATATCTGACAGAGTTTTCTGGGAAGCAGGATTTTTGAAAGACTGTCCCATCTTGTCTTTTCAATGTTCTGAAGTCACTATCTTTTCTGGCCTGCTTGTCCAATTTGGACAGCATACTGTCAGCAGTTGAGGCAAGGGAACTTTCTTGCCGAGTCACTAAATTTTGTTACAAAGAAGTAAACTCCATATGGAGTTTCTTCAATGTCCATTACCTTCTTTGAAATAGATTGGTGTTGTCAAGAGCAGACATGTCTCATTGTCATAAAAAGCTTACATTATTAAAAAAACTTAAATGCCATATTCTATAGATTTCTGGTGCTTGAAGACCACTTGTCTATCTAAAATATATATCTGTTTGACCTTGAAAACATACCTAACATGACTGCAAGTTTGATTGTAATAGGTGACTAAATACTAACCTGTATTTCTTTATTATCCTAAATAGTTTGTAATAATAACTTTCAAGGACTAGGCATTTTTGTTACATTGTTGGATGAGCTATTTATGTACAATACCTTGAATAAGAGCAGAAAATTATGTATAGAATGTTCTAACAAAAATAACTTTAAATTTCTATCAACATACAAAATTCCATATCAATGTAAAATATTAAAAACTAGTAGCTGCTTTTTTGGTTTGAAAGTTGATTCAATAATCTACCTTTTCATCCTATTATTTCTATAACACATATACAATATAACAAAAGTAATCTCAAATTTGTATCAATATGCAAAAATCCAAGCCAATATTTAAAACTTCTTGGTAATTGCTTTTTTTGTCTAAAAGTAGATTCAATAATCTACCTTTTTATCCTATTCCTATATCCCCTTTTTTTCTTTTTAGAACAAGATCCTGAATCTAGTCTCCTTTTGTTCAACCTTTTCCTGACCATTATCAATAACAACTTATTGATGTGACAATTATCCCAATTTTCTAGGGTCTCCTAAAGATATAGTCACCCCAAGACAGCAGGAAATAATTTTAAGAACACAACGCCTAAATTCTCAACAGACGGGGTGGGCAGTTTTTGATAATTTAGTGGGTTAGGGATATTTGTCATCATTTAAGGGCATTGGTTATAAGTTGTTAAGGTATTAAAAATGAATTTGCCAAATTTGCAAGAAAATGGGAAGAACTGGCAAGGATTGTACTAAGTAGGGTGACAAGGCTCACAAGGTATAAAGTTCACAATCTCCCTTTTTCAGATGTTAACTTTAATGTTTATAAATAAGGGAATGTGAGAGTGAGAACAGAGTGTGAAACTTGACTGAAGAAGACAGGAAAAGAACAAAAGATACTGAGATAGGGACAGGTGTGAGGCAAATTTTCCATATGACATGGAAGGCTGAAAGCCTAGAGCAGGTTCTTGTGTATGAAAGAGCCTAAGGAAGAGAGAGGAAAATGCAGAACAATGCCAGGGAAGAGACAACAAAAAAGGTTTTTTACTAAAAATGCCATCATATAATCTCATTCTTTGTAAACTAAAAACAAATTGTCAAAAACAAACAAACAAACAAATGAACACATAACAACAGCTAGATCTCTCAGCAGAGTAAGAGCATGTCTTGCTCTTGAAAAGATTAGGGTTTATCTTCCAGCACCCAGTCCACTTCCAGTGGGTCAAATTCTGTCCTCACCTCTGCAATTTCCATATGCATATATGTCAGGTGAGCAAATAAGGTGAAACACTCACACATAAAAATAAAAAATAAAAATAAAATATCTTTAAAATAAAGGAAAGAGATTGAGGGACTTCAAGATAATCAGGAAGAATAAGGTAGTTGCTGCTGAACATGACTTTGATCCACACACAAAGGAAGCAGAGAACTGACTTCCACAAGCTGTACTATGAGTTCTCCATAGATAAAAACAGACAGAATCAAACACACACACACACACACACACACACACACACACACAGAGAGAGAGAGAGAGAGAGAGAGAGAGAGAGAGAGAGAGAGAGAGAGAGAGCACCCTTACAAAGGTGTTTCACTTAGGGGAGAAGGTGTTTATTTTGTTTACAGTTGTAGGTTACAGAACATCATGGCAGGGAACACAAGAAGGCAGAAACTTAAACATCAAGTCCACAGTCAACTGAACAGAGAGATTCTGATCATCCTCTTGTCCTCTTGCCTCTTGCCTCAGACAGCATCCCTGCCTCAGTCTTTCTTCCTCTGGGACTCATTATCCACCCACCCAGCTCCTGATGGTTACCATTGGAACTATAGTAATAACAGGAGACTTGAGGATGGTACTGTACCCACACTTTCCCTCCCTGCTTACTCTTTCTTTCAGACAGTTCTCTGTACTCAGCCCATCTCCCATTATTTTCACACAAACACCTGTGAAGGTACATAAGAAACTGTGTGCAGGATAGAGATCACGAGATGGAAAAAAGAAGCAGAGGCTTAAGGTTTCCTACTCTCTGTGTGGTCCTGTTGTATAATGTCAGCAAACCCAAATGAAGAGACATGGGGCTGAGCTGGGTGAGGAAATATTCACTGAAAGACCCAGCTCTCCAGCCCTGTTCATAGACAAACCATTTGCAATGGCCTTTATGAGCAGTGAAAGTTGTCACTTAAACCTAGAATGAATTTGCCACATGTTGGGAGAGGAGAAAGTTGTTTAGCTGGGACTGAGTAGTTTCAACCAAGCATAAGATAGGAAATATTTCACATCTGGCAGGCCACAAGTGCCTCAGCTCAGCTTAATAGTGTGAGAATCTAGATATTATGAACTTTACAGTATGACACTGTAAACAACACTGGGTTTAAAAACCAAGCAATTGGATTTTTTAAAAATCATATACTGGATCCAGAGAGTCCTGCCTCTAGGACCTAGGCCCTGGCACAGAAATAGTCCCTGGGAACCCCCACCCATCTCTGCCCCAGTTGTAAGCCAGCAGGGAAGACTCCTGCTGGCATGCTCCTCCAACAAAATCCCCCACTGGACCCTGTAATCTATAAGACCCATGACCTACCCCAATACCCATACCCCTGGGACTCCCGTGGCTTTCTGAGACATGGAATCTGCCAGCTCTCATTGGACCAAGAGATGAGGGACTCTTCTCCAACCCAGAGAGTCCTGCCTCTAGGACCTAGGCCCTGGGACACAAACAGGCCCCAGGAACCCCCAACCATCACTGCCACAGTTGCTAGCCAGCAGGGAAGACTCATGTGAGCAGCACCTCCCAAATCCCCCATCAGACCCTGCAATCTACAAGACCTACATTCTACCCCAATACCCTTCCCCTTACAACCCCAGGGCTTCCTGAGACACAGAATCTGCCAGCTTTCATTGGACTAAGATAGGCTTCCCAAGACACAGAATCCACCAGCTCTGATTGGACCAAGAGCCCCGATGAGACCAAGAGAGGCTCCCTGAGCCACTGAATCAGCCAGCTTGGATTGGACCAACAGGAGTTCTCTGAGATACAGAATTTGCCAGTTCCAATTGGACCAAGAGCTAAGATTTGACCCAGAGTGGCCCCCTGAGACACAGACACAACAAGCACAGATTGGACCAATAGCAGCTTGCTCAGACACAGGCACCACTTGCACCTACTGGAGGAAGAGATGGGTAGATGCCAGTGCAAAGATACATACAACAACATAAAGAGCAATACAGCATCACCAGAACCTAGCCCTTCTACAACAGCAAGACCTGAACATCACAATGCAGAAGAAGCAGAAGAAAGTGACTTTAAAAATGACTTCATGAAGATGCTAGAAGCGTTTAAAGAGGAAATGAAAATTTCCCTTAGAGAAATTGAGGAAAAAGCAAACAAAAAATTGGAAGCAATCAATAAATCCCTTAAAAAGCCAAGAAAATAATGAAAAAGCGTTTAAACATGTGAAGGAAACAATTCAAGACCTGAAAAGTTGAATAGAAACAATGAAGAAGACACAAACTGAGGAAATAGAAAATCTGGGCAAACAAACAGGAGCTACAGATGCAAGCATAACCAACAGAACACAAGAGATTGTAGAGAGAATCTCTGGCATTGAAGATACAATAAAGGAAATACATTTGTCAGTCAAAGAAAACACCAAAGCCAAAAAACTCATAACACAAAGTGTTCAGGAAATCTGGGACACTATGAAAAGGCCAAAACCTAAGAATAGGGATAGAAGAAGGAGAATATCAACTCAAAAGCACAGAAAATATATTCAATAAAAACATGGCACAAAACTTTCCCAACTTAGAGAAGGAAGTACCTATAAAGATATAAAAAGCTTATAGAACATCAAATAGATTAGACCCTACCAAAAGTCCCCTTTCCACATAATATTTAAACCACTAAATATACAGAATAAAAAAAGAATATTAAGAGCAGCAAAGGAAAAACGCCCAGTGACTTATAAAAGCAGACCTATCATAATACCTGACTTATCAATGGAGACTTTGAAAGCCTGGATAGATGTAATGCAGACACTAAAAGACCATCGATGCCAGCTCAGACTAATATACCCAGAAAAACTTTCAATCACCATAGACAGAGTGAACAAGACATTTCAAGACAAAATCAGATTTAAGCAATACCTATCCACAAATCCAGTCCTTCAGAAAGCACTAGAAGGAAAATCTCAACCGAAGAAAGAAAGATGCACCCATGAAAACACAAGCAATAAATAAGCCCACAGCAGTAAATCCCAAAGAAAGGAAATACACACATACTACCACCAAAAGATAACAGGAATTAACAATCACTGGTCATTAATATCCCTTAATATCAATAGAAAAAACACACTATGAAAGATACAAGTTAACAGAATGGATAAAAAACAGGATGCATCCTCCTACTGCATATAAGAAACACACCTCAACTGCAAAGACAGAACTTGCCTGTGAGTAAAAGGCTGGGAAAAGACTTTCCAAACAAATGGACTTAAGAAGCAAGCTGTTGTAGCTATCCCAATATCTGAGAAAACAGACTTCAAATTAAATTAATCAAAAGAGGTCAGGAAGGACATTACATACTCATCACAGGAAAGATCCACCAAGATGAAGTCTCAGTTCTGAATATTTATGCCCCCAATACAAGGCCACCCACATATGTAAACAAAACATTACTAAAGCTTAAATCACACATCAAACTTCACACATTAATAGTGGGAGACTTCAACATCCCACTCTCACCACTGGACAGATCTATCAGACTGAAACATAAGAGAGAAAAAGGGGAAAATAGATGTTATGACTCAAATGGACTTAACAGATATCTATAGAACATTCTACTCTAACAAAAAATAATATGCCTTCTTCTCAGCACCCCATGAAACCTTCTCTAAAATTGACCACATGCCCCATCACAAAGGAAATCTCAACAGATACAAAGAAATGGGAATAACTTCCTGATTTTATCGGACTACCATGGTTTAAAGTTAGATTTCAATAACAACAAAAATTACAGAAACTCTACAATCTCATGGAAACTGAGTAATGCTCAATCAATTCACCAATGGGTCGAGGAAGAAATAAAGATATAAATTAAAGACTTCCTAGAGTTCAATGAAAATGAATGTACTACATACCCCAACTTATGGGACACTATGAAAGCAGTGCTAAGAGGAAAATTCATAGCACTAAATGCCCACATAAAGAAATTGGAGAAATCTCACACTAGTGACTTAACAGCACACCTAGAAGCTCTAGAACAAAAAGCAAAGTCACCCCACAGGAATAGATGCCAAGAAATAATCAAATTGAGAGCTGAAATCAATAAAATAGAATCAGAGAGAACAATACAAAGAATCAATGAAACAAAGAGTTACTTCTTTGAGAAAATCAGCAAGATAGATAGCCCAAACTAATGAAAAGGCAGAGAGAGAGCATTCAAATTAATAAAATCAGAAATGAAAAGCGAGAAATAACAGCAAACAATGAAGAAATCCAGAGAATCATCAGGTCATATTTCAAAAACCTGTACTCCACAAAATTGGAAAATCTAAAAGAAATGGACAATTTTCTGGATAGGTACCACATATCAAAATTAAATCAAGACCAGATAAACAATTTAAATAGACCAATAACTCCCAAGGAAACAGAAACAGTTATTAAAAGTTTCCCAGCCAAAAAAAAAAAAAAAAAAAAAAAAAACCAGAATAGATGGTTTCGATGCAGAATTCTTCCAGAATTTCAAAGAAGAGCTAATACTAATACTCATCAAATTGTTCTACATAATAGAAACAGAAGGAAAATTACAAAACTCCTTTTATGAGGCTACAGTTACTCTGATACCCAAACCACACAAAGATGCAACAAAGAAAGAGAATTACAGACCCATCTCCCTCATTAACATTGATGCAAAAATACTCAACAAAATATTGGCAAACTGAATCCAAGAACACATCAAAAAATTATCCACTATGATCAAGTAGGCTTCACCCCAAAAATGCAAGCATGGTTCAACATATGAAAATCAGTCAATGTAATGCACCGTACAAACTGAAATAAAAAAAGCCACATAAACATTTTATTAGATGCTGAAAAGGCATTGACAAAATCTAACACCCCTCCATGATAAAGGTCTTGGAGAGATCAGGAATACAGGGAATATACCTAAACATAATAAAGGCAATTTACAGCAAGCCAACAGCCAACATCAAATTAAATGGAGACAAACTCAAAGTGATTCCACTAAAGTCAGGAACAAGACAAGGCTGTCCACTCTCCTCATATTTACTCATTGCAGTACTTGAGGTTTTAGCTAGAGCAAGAAGACAACAAAAGGAGATCAAGGGGATACAAATTGGAAAGGAAGAAGTCAAACTTTCACTATTTGCAGATGATATGATAGTATACATAAGTGACCTCAAGAACTCTTCCAGGGAATTCCTATAGCTGATAAACACCTTCAGTAATGTGGCAGGATACAAGATTAACTCAAAAAAATTAGTAGCCTTCCTATATATAAATGATAATTGTACTGAGAAAGAAATCAGGGAAATATTATCCTTTACAATAGCCACAAATGACATAAAATACCTTGGGGTAATGCTAACTAAGCAAGTTGAAAGACCTGTATGAGAATAACTTTAAATCTCTGAAGAAAGAAATTGAAGAAGATATCTGAAAATGGAAAGTCCTCCCATGCTCATGGATAGGTAGCATTAACATAGTAAAAATGGCAATCATACCAAAAGCAATCTAGAGATTCAATGCAACCCCCATCAATATCCCAACACAATTCTTCACAGATGTGGAAAGAACCATACTCGACTTCATTTGGAAAAACAAAAAACCCAAGACAGCTAAAAGAATCCTGTACAATAAAGCCATCTCTGGAGGCATCACCATCCTGACCTCAAGCTCTACTATAGAGCTATAGTAATAAAAACAGCTTGGAATTGGCATAAAAACTTACATGTGGACCAATGAAACTGAATTGAAGACCCCAGAATTAACCCACACACCTAAGAACACTTTATTTTTGACAAAGAACCCAAAACTGTACAATGGAAAACAGAAAGCATCTTCAACAAATTGTGCTGGCATAACTGGATGTCAACATGTAGAAGATTGCAAATAGATCCATATCTATTGCTGTGCACAAAACTCAGGTCCAAGTGGATCAAAGACCTCAATATAAAACCAGTTACACTGAATTTGAAAGAAGGGAAAGTAGGAAGTAGTCTTGAATACATTGGCACAGGAGACCACTTCCTAAATGTAACACCAGTAGCACAGACACTGAGAGAAACAATTAATAAAAGGGACCTCCTGAAACCGAGAAGCTTCTGTAAGGCAAAGGACACAGTAAATAAGAGAAAACGACAGCCTAAAGAATGGGAAAATATCTTCACCAGCCCCACATCTGACAGAGGGCTGATGTCCAGAATATATAAAGAACTCAAGAAACTAGACATAAAAATAATGAGCAATTCAATTTAAAAAATGGGCTACATAGCTAAACAGAGAACTCTCAATGGAAGAATCTCAAATGGCTCAACATTTAAAGAATTTAAAGAATCACTCAACATCCTTAGTCATCAGGGAAACGCAAATCAAAACACCTCTGAGATACCATCCCACACCTGTTAGAATGGCTAAGATAAAAAAATACTGAAGACAGTTTATGTTGGAGAGGATATGGATCAAGGGGAACACTCCTCCATTGCTGGTGGGAGTACAAACTTAGACAGACACTTGGAAATCAGTATGGCAATTTCTTAGAAAATTGGGAGTCAATTTTCCTCAAGACTCAGCTATATAACTCTTGGGCATATACCCAAGGAAAACTCAAACATACCACAAGGACACATGCTCAACTATTTTCACAGCAGAATTATTTGTAATAGCCAGAATCTGGAAACAACCTAGATGCCCCTCAACTGAAAAATGGATTAAGAAAATGTGGTACATGTACAAAATGTAGTACTACTCAGCAGAGAAAAAGAGTGACATCATGAGGTTTGCAGGCAAATGGATGGAACTAGAAAATATCATCCTTAGTGACATAACCTCGACTCAGAAGGACAAATGTGATATGAACTCACTCATAAGTGTATAATAGATGTAAAACAAAGGATAACCAGACTATAACCCATAGCTCCAGAGAAGCTAGCTAACAAGAAGGACCCAAAGAGGGGTGCATGGATCACCCTTGAAATGGGAAATAGATGATATCTCCATGAGTAAACTGGGGATAAGGGGTGGGCAATGGAAGGTAGCATATGGTGGATGAGAACATAAAGGAACAGAATGGTTGAGCTGGAATAGTGATGGAGTGGGAGAACAATGAAAGAGATACCATGATAGAGGGAGACACCATGGGGATAGGGAGAAACCCAGTGCTAGAGAAGTTCCCAGGAATCACTAAGGATGACACCAGCTTAAACTACTAGAAATAGTGGAGAGGGTGCCTGAACTGAACTGGCTTACCCCAGTGATCAGATTGGTGAGTACTCTGTCATAATGGAACCTTTCTCTAGTAATAGATAGAAGCAGATGCAGAGATCCACAGCCAAACACCAGGCCAGTCTCCAAGAATCCAGTTGAAGACAGAGAAGAGGGATGCTATGAGTAAGGGCATCAAGATCCTGATGGGGAAGCCCGCAGAAACAACCAAACCAAACTAGCAGGAACTGATGGAATTTGGATCAATAAGCTGAGAGCCTGCATGAGACTGGGCTAGGCCCTCTGCATAGCGACACAGTTGTGTAGCTTGATCTGCTTAAGGGGCCTCCTGACAGAAAGATCGGAATCCATCCCTGGTCCATGATCAGGCATTTGGAGCCCACCTCACACAGCCTTCAAGCAGGGGGAGGAGCTTGGACTTGCCTCTACTAAATGTACTTCCCCATAGAGGCCTTACCTTCTTTGAGGAGGGAATTGGGGGGATAGGAGGGGGAGACTGGAGGGGTGGGAGGAGGGAAGAGGGGGGATCTTTAATTGGTATGTAAAATGAATAAAAATTTTCTTAATAAAGAAATTCATACACCAAAATGTATTCTGTAGATATTATTCATCCAATAAAAAGCATAAAAATCATTCCTGGTTTACACAAAAACAGGTGGTGGCATGATGTGACCATGATATAAGTGACTCAATCACATCCCCTTGAATTCAGAGTCATAATAGTTACAGGGACTGGACGGTGGTGGCACACACATTTAATCCAAGCACTTGGGAGGCAGAGCAAGGCAGATCTCTGTAAGTTTGAGGCTAGCCTGGTTTATAAAGTGAGATCCAGGACAGGCACCAAAACTACACAGAGAAACCCTGTCTTGAAAAACCAAAAAAAAAAAAAAATAGTTACAGGATTATTTTTATAAGACGACTAAAGAAGACCATAAAGCATGAACTCTGGTACAATAAACACTGTCTACATCATAGTAGGTAGAACACATTCTTACTCCTATCTTATACTCTATCTGTGTAGATGTTTTCATGGTGCCCATACTCACCACAGGTCACTCCACTCTCTGTCTCCACATCAGACCTTGGTCTTGAACTCCAGGAATACATTACATTTACTTGTATCTTCAGATATGTCTCCAATATTTTGTGACATTGATTTTTCTCCCATACATCTCTCATTTTTATTTAGGAGATTAAATCTCCAGTCAATAAGAATGTGACTGTTCATAGTAAATGTGTTTAAAATAGTGATTTAACTAAATGGGGTCATCAGTATGGACACCTAACCCAATGAAAATGGTATACTGTTGAGAGGAGAGATAAACAATAACTGCATAAACTCAATGGGAAGACAATGTGAAGACAGAGGGACAAGGATTTATTCATGTATAAATCAAGAAAAGAGGTCTTAGGAGAAGCAAATTCCTTCATCTAGGACTTTTAGCACCTGGAACTGTGACATACCAACCGTGATGATTTATGACATTCAGTTTGTGGTGTTTTATTTTTTTCTGTTAATCCTAGCAAACTAATCAACTCTGCTTGTATTCAGGCCTTCTCACCTCCATGATGACCTCAGAAAGGTTAAATTGTCTTACTGCTTTAAATAATATATTTACATACTGGGGGTGTAGCAAAATTGATGCTGTGTGACTGTTTTTTTCTGGGTCCATGAAGCAAAAACATCTAATTTGCCCTAGATAATGAACTAAGGAGAGAATAAAGTAATTATCATACAAAAATCAAACTTGATGAACCCCAAAGTTTGTGGTTGTTACTTACAGAAGAATGAATGATGGGTTGCCTATCTCAACAGGAACAAATAAAAGGCAGCTTTATCAATGAAAACTCCACCATAGCCTATATGGTGACTCATGAAAGTTGCATCATATTTGTATGAACTGCAGATACTTGGCAGGCCCATAGACTCTTTCAGGCAGCTCTTCCTCCTTTTTCCTCCTCATATTTATTTTTTATTTCCATAACCTTGGGGGATGGTGCTCTGCATCTTTGTTTCAAGAACAACTTGAAACTTGTGAGTTTTTACTTACTGAGCCTGAGGAGCCCCCCTGCTCCTACCTGACATAATGTTTCAATCTATGAATATCCTTCATGGTAGATAGTTTCTAACAAAAGAATTTGAGACATAATGGATGGTAGAATTCTTGCCTCATAAGCAGGAAGCTCTGCATAAACTGTGTGATGCTTCAAAGCATAATGCCTGTGTTATGATATTGAGACATTAAATCAGAAGTTCAATACCTTTTTTTGATTCATGTGTTGAGGAAATCTGGGCTAGAAAAGATACAAGACAGGCAATGAGGGAGACAGAGACATAGAGAGACAAACACATAAAGAGAGAGATAGAGAAACACACAAAGAGAGAGACAGAGACAGAATAGAAGGAGACAGAGAGAGGGTGAGAGGAGGAAGAGAGAGTGAAGAAAAATGAAAATAATCCTCAGATTCTCTAACATTTCTCCTACTGATGTAGTACCTCTACTGTTTTACTTGAAGATGAATGGAACTGGCAAATTTTGAAGGGTAATACATCAGTAAATGCAAACAAAGCACACAGAGATCTGGGTTACTGTTTAGTGTGGAAAATACTTATATTCTTTTTTTTTTTTTAGTTTTTCAAGAAAGGGTTTCTCTGTGTAGCTTTGCACCTTTCCTGGAACTCACTCTGTAGCCTAGGCTGGCTAAATAAAACAGAGATCCACCTGTCTCTGCCTCCCAAATGCTGGGATTAAAGGCGTGTGCTACCACTGCCTGGCTGGAAAATATTTATATTCTTGTCCTTAGAAATATTGTAATTTTGAAGGCACAAGGGTTTTACCTGACTGTCAAATCTGCTTTTATTGTTTGTGTCTAATTCTTCTCACTTAGTAATTGTTTTGTTATTTATTTTACTGAATCTCTATAGAAGCCAATACTAGACACCCAGATGCCTGGACATCAAAATTGAAAAGACTGACTTTTGTGTCCCATTGAAGGTCAAATGTGGTGGAAGATTCAGACTACTTCATTTCCTAAGAAGACTCTATTGACAACATACTTGGAAAATTCTGAAAATCTTAACAAATCTCTAGCCACTGCCACAAGTCTGACTTCAGCCCATTTGTCCCGACCAATGTTTCTTGACATTTCTTCCAAAATCATAAACCTCAGGTACCCAACCAAAAGTCAGGCACTTGCCAGTGGGAGCATAACTCTAATGCTAAATATTTGACTCCAAATATTATAAATATTTTGTTTGAATAACTCCTGTGTGACACCATCTTCCAAAATCCTGAGCAATATTGCTTAGTGTTATCTCAACTTGCTCTTTATGGCTGCTGGGCTCTTTGAGATAATGCCCTGGCTGCAACAAAATCTGAATTTCCCTGAGATGACCTTGCTATCATTCCTCAATTGTTATCTGTCAGCCAAATTCATATCTTAGAAAAAATGTATGTTGAGACAGACCATTTCTAAAGATAGCATGTTTTGCTGGGGCAAGCAGTTCTAGAAGAGGAGGGTATAAATTTCTTAAGACTCTATACAGCTGCATACACTTCCTCACACCTAAGCCTTCTGCCTACCTCTATAAGAAGCCTGACTAACACTTTTTCCCCTTCATACACCTTAAACCCTTGTTAAAAGGCTGATGACACTTTTTGGATTAGTCAATAAATGCAGTATAATCTGTTGACTTCAGACTTTGATATCTTCATGTGTTTCATCCCTTTATTCTGTGCTTTACAAATCTAACCCTCTAGATTTTGAGTAAATTGAAAGAAAATATAAATGGAATCTCAAAAGCCAAAATATAACATGAATTTCTTTTTATTTAATTTACATATAATGGTAGCATTATTTGGTATAAGTTGCATTCATGTAAGATATATTACAAAGATTATTGTCTTCAGACTTTTAAACTTTCCCCAGCATGGCTACTAGAAAGTTGGCCATCACATATGTGGGTCATGACTTTGTCTCTGTGTTTCTGATAGTGATGTTACAGACATTTCTGCATATTATGGAGTTTACATGCTTTTGCAGAAGTATTTTTAACATTTAAAATAAGTAAATACATTGACAAAAAATATCTGGTGAGAGAATCTGTGTGGAGGAATCTGATTTTATAATGTATGCAGATACAACTCCTGAGACATAATATTTACACTACTATATGGATCCTCTGAAAAAGCTAGCAAGAGGAGATTCTAAAGGAAGAGTATGCAAACAAATGAATAGAGAAGACAAAGTAGTTGAGGTGGCCAGGAGCTTTTTCAAATAAATAAAAGGCACAGTATGAGCCTGCTGTAGAAAACCTGCAAGGGGGTATGAAGTCTGAGAAATGAACAGGGGCAATCCATACAGTGAGAGTGATTGGAGAGAACTGAGAAGAAAATATTATATTAAAGAGAAGATTGCTTGTTTGGTGTTTTATTTAGACAGTCTCATGTAGTACAAACTGTCCTTGAGCATTCTATGTTCCTAAGGCTGGCTTGATATCCTGATTTTCCTGAGTTCCAAAAGTGTTGATGATGCCTCTGTTAAAAACACTGTGATATGTTCTGAATATATTGTCCTCTCTGGTGGGCTATCATCCAGAACTGAGTCATATGTAAATGACTTCAGCAATAACTCATGCAACACAGGGCATTCCAGATAGTCTATTTTGTTTGGACTTCCATTAAAAAGTAAAAGAAAGGACACTGTCCCAGAAAATAAATGTAGTTTCCATAGCATCATGAAATAAGTGACAAGATGCTGTGTTGATGATTACCTAGAACTATCCATCACATTTCATGTGCTGGAGAAAGGACTGTGAGCTCAGACAAATCCAATTTAAAGCATTCTGTTTATGATTATTGAAGTGGCATCACTAGAATTTCATAATTTCTCTAAACATCGATTTATTCTTATAATACTAAAAATTATGAACCCTTTAGAGCTATTATACAGATTAACATCAATCCCATTACAATAATTACACAGTGCATAGTCCTTAAGGAAAACCCTACAGAATCCAAGAAAATTTATTAAGTCTCATACTCTACCCCAGAGAATACTGAACTATGCAGTCATGCACACTCTTTGTATGCCATTTAGTGAGTAATTTCATCTCTCATAGGGACAATAGGATATGCTGATTGAAGGAAGAGATAGTCCCAAGCCTCACTATCTCTTTTACAGAATCACCAAATGGAGCTTATTACCAAACACTAGCATCAATGTTCAAAATTCTTTTCTACTTTGGACTCAAGAAAGGAGAAGGGTTCTCAGTCTAAGAAGCAGGAGTTGAGAGACCATTCTTAAACCTTGCAGTAAAAGGACGTGAAGGGCTTGGAAAGCATTGAGCATTATGTCATTAGATATGGACATAAAAGAGTTTGGTATAAAAATGACAGCAGCTGTCTTAGGTAGCCATATTTTATTAATTCCTCTTGCAGGTTAAGTATTCTTCTTATTCATTTTTATTTTTATTTAAAAAATTTCATACAACATATCCTGATCGTATTTTCCCATTCTCCAACTTCTCCCAGGTCTTCCCTTACATTTCTACCTTCCAACCAACCATGCTCTGTCTCCCTTTCTCTCTTTTTCTTAAAAAAAAAAACAAGCAAAAAGAAATACAAGAAAAAAACCAAGAAACACTCACAAATAATCCCACAAAATAGTAGCAAAAATATATAAGAAATGGAGCAATAATATAAAAATTGCCAAAAGCAATATAAGACAAAACATCTGCAACGATAGCATTAAGTTTGTGTTGTGTGGACCAGCTTCAACTAGGCATAGGAGCTTCATTTATTAAAATACAGAGTTGGGCTAAATTTTTTTTAGGGGTGAAAGCCTTAGAGAGAACAGGGAAATGGGGAAAGCCACCAGCCAACCTTATTTCACAACTCTGCAGCTTCCAAAAGCGATTTACTTCCTGTCTACCCATGTCTATATGCCTTGCTGTCCTGAGTTGCTCTCTCCATTCAGCTACATCACTTCCTCTTTCTACACAGCTCTGTCACTTTCTGTCCATCTGTATGGACCTTCAGACCTCCATGGTTAATTTGTTTTGTAATTTAAGGCATATGCCACTGTGGTATTGTATTCCCCCAAATATTGTGGATGCTAGTAAACTTATCTGGTGTTAGAGACAGAGCAGCCACAATATTAAACATAAAGGATAGGCAGTGGAAGCACACACCTTTAATCCTAGCATTCCAGAGGCAGAAATCCATGTGTTCAAGGATACATTCAAGCCTGGTGACTCATGCCTTTAATCTCAGAAAGCGAGCCTTTAATCCCAGGGAGTGGTGGTAGAAAGCAGAAAGGTATATAAGGTGTGAGGACCAGAAACTAGAAGCATTTGGCTGGTTAAGCATTCAAGCTTTTGAGCAGCAATTCAGCTGAGACCCATTCTGGATGAGGACTCAGAGGCCTCCAGACTGAGGAGACAAGATCAGCTGAGGATAGCTCCGGCAAGGTGAGGTAGCTGTGACTTGTTCTGGCTCTCTGATCTTCCAGTTTATCCCAATACCTGGCCCAGGTTTGATTTTATTAATAAGAACTTTTAAGATTCATGCTACACGCCACTACACCTGGTTTTGTTTCCAGTGTGGTCTTGAAAACACAGAGATCCTGCCTGCCAAGTGATGGGATTAAGGGCATGTGCTATGGCTGACTAACTTCTTTGCTTACTTATAATGGCTGGCCTTTTTCCTCTGACCTCTAGGCAAGCTTTATTTATTAAAGCACAAATAAAATATCACCACATTTCAGCACAAATAAAATATCACCACATTTCCCCTTTTTTGTCTAATAAAAAATAAAAAAGTTATAACTAATATAAGAAAAACTATATACAATAAGTACAATAACTATATATAATATATATAAGCAATAAATACTTCAGCAATGTCTAGTCCATTTGCATTTGACAAACTCAGAGAAAATATTCCATTATCTATCCTATTTTAGTGAGTCCAAAATGTACATAATTCACTTTCTATCCTATCTTGTATTACCAACAGAAAACTATCTTATGATGTTTTTCAAATTTATACACTGTACACTTCTTAGTGAGTCTCTGTTCTGAAATGGTTAACAAAGAAATCTATAACTATCTAATCTTCAACTCCCTCAGACACCCAAGTAGGAAATAATATTACCTAGTAAAACAGAAAGTACAAGCAAGCAGCTTCCGAAAAAATGTGAGTTGTGACAGAAACAGTGAGGTGCCTGGACAGTCACCCGAGTTTTCTCTGCAACATTGGGGCATCATCTTCAGCCTACAGGCTTAACATGTCTGACAGACTCATTTGTGAAGTAGGATGTATGCAAGGTCTACAGTTCAACCATGCATTTGGTGTGAGTATTCCATGTACCAGATAAATTTGAATTTTGCCAGTGTCCTGTCGTGATTCAGGATTTTAAATTCTGGAAATTGCTGGTGTTTTTGGAATTCGGCTTCCCATTCTTCTTGGCTTGTTGGTGGCTTCTTCTCTTTTATTAAATGCCAGTCTACCATTGAGAGGCCAGATTCCGTCAACCTAGTTACTCCTCCAAGAATAGCTCTTCCAGCTACTGTTCCACTGCACACCAGAAGCCATAGGTCCACTGCCTGTTCAGCTGCCTTCAAAGAAAGGGGCACTGTACCTTTTCCAGATTGTAAAGTCACTTCAGTGATGGTGTCATATTGTCCTGGCCTCAGAGGAAGCCTTTTGCCAAAGCTGCAACCACACTTGTCTTCTCAAGGATTGGTAGTCCTTTGTTTTGTGTCCTGCTTGTCCATTTTGGACAGCATACTGTCAGCACTTTCTTGCCCAGTGGCTAACTTTGCCACAATGAAGCTAACTCCACGTGCAGTTTCTTCAATGACCATATCTTCTCTAAAGTAGATTGGTGCTGCCAGGAGTAGACATGTCTCATGAACTAAATTTTTTAAAAGTGGATATTATTTTATAATAGCTCCTTAATTAGGGATGGAGCCTCTAGCCACTTCAGACTCTTAATGTAAGGGCCCCATCACAGTTGAACTTGTAAAGGCTATATTCCTATGAGTTCATATTGCACAAGTCCTGTTGTGTACAGAAGACACTTTCATTGTAGTCATGCATCACCTCTTTCTCTTACAGTCTTTTCATCTTTTCTTCCTTATAGCTTCCTGAGCCCTGAAGGAAGGTATTTTAATTCAGTATTTCAACATTCCAATCTTTACATATGTTGTGGTCTCACTGTTACTTCACGTCTATTGAACAAGCTTCTTGGATGATGACTGAGTGGGCACTGGTTTGATTGCATTGCAGAATATTATTAGGAGTGATTTTATTACTTGTTTCCTTTAGCAGAATTATAGTAGATTTTTTCTTAGGCGTATGGCCTATCTAGTCTCACTTCTTTGGCTACCCTAGAAACATCATGGCTTGGCTCTATCTCAGAGTCAGCTGTAAATCCAATCAGAGAGTGATTAGTAACTTCAAGAACATTTGTGCCACTATTGCAACAGCACATCATTCAGGCAGGTCACCATGGTAGATTACAGTATTTTTAGCTGGTTAGTTTTTGCCTTTCTCCTCTGTTGCATTGCAGAGTACCTGCTACAGAGTATCATGAACACTACTCAATTGGATTGAAGCCTTTAATTAGGCATGAGCTTGTCTTATATGTTTTTAGAAGAGATACTAATGTGTTGTCTTCGGCAACAGGGCCTTACCATCAGTTCCTAGAGAACAACAAATAGCCTTAGCAATAGTCTATGATGTTTGAGGGTCTCCATGGATGCTTTTGGCCACTGGATCAACAAGATGTAACCCTTTCCTGGAACTGGAAGTTTCACTTGGACTAAGATGTCAATTTGGGGGGACAGTCTCCACATTATTTGATGACTCCATTTGCATTCCTTTCATGTATGTGTATATTTCACAAAGCTTCCGTACTAGCAGGATTCCATATGGCTCCTCAGTTGTCTTTAGTGTTACTTGTCCCTCCCTTTATTTCCCCCTCTGTGTTAATTTCTTCCTTTCCCTTCTCCTTTTAATCTCCCAAATCCAGGTTCCTCCATGTCTCTTTATAACAGTATTTTCTATTTCTCATTCTTGAGAGAGCCTGCCTACACTCTGTGGTAATATGGACTATAGCATTCTTATCAAAATATTTAAAGTTAACTTCCACATATAAGTGAATAGATACAATATTTTCACCTTTGGGGTATGGGTTACTTACATGAGGAGGATTCTTGGTAGCTCTATTTATTTGTTGGCAAATTTTATGTTTTAAATAGCTGAATATTATTACATTGTGTAATTGCACCTCATTTTCATTATTCATTCATTGGTTTCTAGAAATCTAGTCTGTTTCCAATTTCTGACTATTGTGAATAGAGGAGGTACAATGTACAGATGATTAAATATCTATCATAGTTTATAAAGTCCTTTAGCATATGCTCAAGAATGGTATTCTGGATATGGATGCAGATTTATTCCCACTGTTTTGAGGAACTGCTGCAATGCTCTTAATAATGGTTGAACAAGTTTCCCCTAGCACCAGGTATGAATGTGTTCCTCTTTTCCATGACTTTGCTTGTCATACATTTTCATGTTCAAAACCATTCTTACTGGGGATAGATGAAATGACAAAGTTGTTTTGATATGTATTTTCCTACATACTAATGGTATTGAACATTTTTAAGTGTTTCTCTGATGTTTGTGTTTTATTTATATTTTAAATTTGCATGGTAAAAGTTATCCCAGTGTATTTTTTTTTTTTACTCTACTGTGAAAGTACAGTTTCCTTGATTTCTTTCCCTGGATTTTTTCATTTGTGTATGGGAAGCTACTGATTTTTATACATAATTTTGTATTTTGCTATGTTTCTGAAAGTGTTCATCAACTGTAGAAGCTGTCTGATTTAGGTTTTAGATCTTTTATGTGTAAATACATATCATTTGCAAATAAAAATATTTTAGCTCCTTCCTTTGCTCTTTTTTTATTAAGAATTTTTTTATTCATTTTACATACCAACCACAGATTCTCCTCTCTTCCCTCCTCCCACCCCCTAGCCTCTCATGCTACCCACCTTCCTTTCCCTCCTCCAACAAGGTAAGGCCTCCCATGGGGAGTCAGCAAAGCCTGATACACTCTGTTTAGGCAGGACCAAGCCCCTACCCCTGCATCAAGGCTGTGCACGTAGTCCCACCGTAGACAGTGGGCTCCAAAAATCCAGCTCATACACCAGGAATGGATCCTGATCCTAATGCCAGGGGCCCCTTAAGCAGATCAAGCTACAGAACTGTGTCATTTATGCAGTGTATTCTTACGCTATTATCTACCTATCTCTTCCTCTAATCAGTGCAAGGGTGTCTGTGTCTCAGGGAGCCACTTTGGTTCAATTGCCACTGGTGGTGTTTGTGTCTCAGGGAGCTGTCTGAGTGTTGGGGGGATGGGTGTGTTTGGGGGATGGTGTGGGACTTGTAGATTACAGGATCTGATGGGACTTGTAGATTACAGGGTCTGATGGGGGGGTGGTAGTTGTCAGGCCTTCCTGTAGGATTCTTACCTTCTGGCCTGCAAATGGGGCTTCAGTGTAGGGGGTAGGGAAGCATGGGTTGTGCCTTGGGGCTTAGGGCCTAGAGGCTGGGATGACTGGCTAAGAGAACAGTCACTCAACTTTTGGTCCAATCAGAGCTGGTGGAGTCTGTCTTTCAGGGAGTAGCTGTGGTATTAGGGGATTGACTATAGGAGTTACTTCAACTTCCTTACACTATTTTCTGTTTCGTTAAATAGTAAAAAAAAAAAAAAATGAATTCTCTTTCTGTGGGGAACTACAACAGATTCCTGATACATATCTAGTAGTGATTCAGAAAAAAATATAGCTTAGGACCAGAAACTCAGTGAACAATAAGATGGCAGTTATGGTGCCTGTCCTGGAACTCACTCTGTAGACCAGGTTGGCTGTGAACTCACAGAGATCCACCTGGCTCTCCCTCCTGAGTGCTGGGATTAAAGGCGTTTGCCACCACTGCCTGGCAAAGTCTTTTTTTTTTTTATTAAGAAATTTTCTGTTCATTTTACATAGCAGCCACAGATGTCCCTCTGCTCCCTCCTCCTGCCTCCCTCAGCCTTCCCCACAGTCCACCCCTCATCCCCACCTCCTCCAAGGCAAGGACTCCCATGGGAATTCAGCAGATCCTGGTACATTCAGTTGAGGGATTTCCAAGTCCCTCCCCCTGAACCAAGGCTGTGCAAGGTGTCCCACCACAGGTACAGGGCTCCAAAAGGCCCACTCATGCACCAAGGGTGAATCCTCCATTGCCAGGGGCCCCTTAAACAGGTCAAGCCAAACAACTGTCTCACCTATGTAGAGGGCCTATTCCAGTCCCATGGAGGCTCCACAGCTATTGGCCTACAGTTCATGGGTGCCCACTAGTTTGGTATGGTTGCTTCTGTAGGTTTCCCCATCATGACCTTGATGCCCCTTGCTCATAGAATCCCTCTTCTCTCTCTTCGACTGGACTCCCAGAGCTCAACCTGGCGCTTGGCTGTGGACCTCTGCCTCTGCTTCCATCAGTTACTGGATGGAAGCTTTCCAATGACAGCTAAGTTATTCACCAATCTGACCACTGGAGTAGGTCAGCTCAAACACCCTCTCCACCATTGCTAGCAGTCTAAGGTGGAGTCATCCTTGTGGACTTCTGGGAACTTCTCCAGCACCCTGTTTCTCCCTGTTCCAATGATGTCTCCCTCTATCATGGCATCTCTTTCCTCGCTCTTCCACTCTGTCTCTGTTCCTGTTTGACCATGTCACCTCTATCTTGGTCAGTATCCATTCTTACAGATAGATTTTCTCTAGTTAAGCCTCTTCACATGCTGTGTCCTCTTGGGCCATCTTTGCAGGCAATCTGAGTTTGCCATACACTGTCTGAGAGAGTGACTTTCTAAATTTCAGTTCAAGCTTCCATGGGCAGCTAAGTATGGTTTCTTTTATGCCTGCTGACTATTATCATTTTCTATGTTGCTGCATTTTACTTCTGCTCCAGCTATAGCCTCGAATTCTGTATTGTATTTGCTGTGGTTTCTCTGTCATGACCAATAGAAATATTTCCTTAGTTGTCCCCTTGCATGTAATCATTTGATTATCATTAAGGTCTGGTTCTCTCCTCTCCCAGGAAGTTCCATTTTCACATCCTTGAGCATTCTTTGTGTGATATCCTGCTATCAAGGTATCTTTGCACTGGGTCATATGCAGAACCTGAATTTTCTTTTCTTTTTTCTTCTTCTTTTTAAGGAAGGAGGTATTTAGTTCAGCTCAAGGTTTAGTGGGTGCAGTCCAGCTGTTAGCTGGAGTCACTAGGTCTGTGTTAGACAGAAAACAGAGAGGGAACTAGGATGTAATCCTCAAGGCCCACTAGTACTATATATCCAGTGGCTTACTTGTGCAAGATAGGCCCTGTGTCTCAAAGGTTTCACAATCTGCCAAGTGTTGTCATCAGACTAGTAAACGTTCAAACACAGAACCAGTGAGTGAGGAACATTTCTGTCTCAAACCATTACAGCCACTGAGCAAAAGTCCTTCTGCCTCTCTGCAAATGGCACTGGGGAGGCACTTTCCAAGTACTTCTGTTTGGTCATGTTTGGAGTAGAGTTGGGGCAGCTTCCTTGTTCAAGTTGTTGCCTATTCCTGAATTTTCTATTTCAACTCCATCATGATGGGTGGGCTCCAGGATAGGCACATCTGGATTTGTAGATTCTCTGGTGAAGAGGCTATCATAGTGCCTTCAGGGGCCTTGAAGGTGACATCGAGAATACTGCAGACTGAGTGAGGCCTGAGCTGAGTTGCAAATCACTGACTATACTAGCTACAAGGTGAGTACAAGGTGAGTGTGTGTGTGTGTGTGTGTGTGTGTGTGTGTGTGTGTGTGTGTGCTTCTTACCACAAGCACATCAATGCAGTGTGACCATGTGAGCCCAGTGCTGCTGGACTTTCCTTACTTTTTCAGAGCCAGTCAGAAATCTCCACTTTCATGTAAAATCTCCTGATTTTACATGTTGGTAGTCAATTTGAATTTATTTTTGAAAATAAAATAAGCCTAGGGATTCAATCTGGCCTGTGGGTTACAAGTCAGTGACAGTGGAAAATAGATAATTTTTGTAATACAGATTGTGTTAATGACAGGTGGGAGTCATCCTAGCACTTACAGAGCAAAGGACAGTGTCCCAGACAGGAGGTAAGACACAAAGAGCTGTTTCCTTCTGTGTGCTTGCAGATCCTTAGAACTTGAATTTTCCATTTGATGGTACTCATTTCTGTCACATTTACAAATGGCAGAAACTTTGTCTGCAACTTTGAAATTTCTCTCTTTCTTTTACTACTAATTTTCTGCTTTCATAAAATTTATTTTAACTCTTTTTTTTTGTCTGTCATCCTGAATCAGGATAGTGAGATGCTAACATTTCCTGTCTATCATTGTCCTATTTTACACTTTCCTTTTTCCATTTTTTTTGAAGTCAGTGTCTCTGAATTCTACAGACAGGAGCAGAGTATAGTGGATATTCTGTAATAATAGAACATAATGTTCATGGAGACACCCATCAGTTGAGATCTTGGCTGTGAAAGTCTGGAACTCCATATTTCATCCACAGATCCTGCATAAGGGTGTAAGAAGAAGTCAATCTCCATATAGCTATCCTTGGAACTCTGCATATCCCCTGTGACTTTCACACATCCACATAAACTAATTTTTGACACACAAAATGAAATTAAATGTGACTCAAATGTGAACTTTGTGCCTCCTTTTAGAAAATATTAAACCAGAAATACCACAAACTAACTTTCCCTAAAGTTCTATGTTCTCTGTACTCTAGTGACTCTACATAGTGCACAACACAGCCCAAAGAGCAAGATAAAAACACATTACCTTTTTGCTACAGGGCCATATCTTTTCATGGTCATTCCAAGCACAACCCACTAATTGTGTTGAACCTGGCCCTTTCCCCAAAGTTTGGCTACACTTCATTTTTATGAAAATATGGCTGACATCTGGTCATTAATGAAGCACCTCTTCTTTTTCATCCTGTTTGGGATTCTATAAAGCCACATCTTCTTCCTTGAAGAGACATTTTAGATTTCCTCTGTGGCCTAGAGTCCTAGTATCTTCTCTTTTTCTAACCAAGGCCCTCAGGACTGCCAAAGGAAAAAAAAGCCCAACAAACAAAAACCAAAACCAAACCAAAGCAAATCAAACAAACAACAAACAAAAAACCAAATACCTACTCACTTATGTTCCCCCATTAAGACCTTCTTTCAGATCACTCTTCTAGATTCTTCTTTAACACAGTTCACTGTATGTCTGGAAACCTGCTTCTCTTCTCTCAACACCCTATATTTCACACTCTTCAAAGTCCCAAACATGATGTCCATCTGGGTATGTCCTCCTGTTGGCCTAAGGTTTGCTAAGATAAGGAGTCTCAAAAATAATGTGAACAGGTATGGGGTCCCAAATTTTTGACAAAGTTATCAAGAATATACCCTGGAGTAAAGACTCTGTTAAATAAGCATTGTTAGCAAAACTGCAGTACACCTAAGGAATGAAACTAAATCAGATTTGTCATACTGTACAGATACCAATTCAAAGTGGATTGGAGGTAGTCACTCAAATCCTGAAACACTGAAACTTCCAAAAGAAAAATTAAGAGAATACACTTGAAATTACAGATAAATGAGGAACTCTCTGAAAAGGCTTTCAGTACCATGGGAAATCTCTCCAAGAATGAAGAAATGAGTGTACATGAAATTTGTTTTTTTTCTCATCAAAGGAAACTATATCTCAAAAGTCCACAAAATGGGGAATATCATTTGCATACATATGTTATGCAGGGTTTGAAATCTAGAATATATAACAAAATGTAAAATGGAAACACCATAAGTAAAAACCTGCCAGTCACCAAATGAACTAATGAACAGACAATTCTGAAAGAAGAAACACAAAGACTGGTAAATGTTGGCTTTTATCATCAACATCCTTAGTGATCAGAGAAATATGAATTAAAATCACATTAAGATTTCATTTCCACCAAGTAAGAATGGGTATATCAGGAAAACGAATTAGAACAAATGATGAGGCTGTTGTATATTAGGAATAATTATTTACTGCTGATGTAAATAGTTACTGATAGAGTAACTAAAGAATTAGGAGTATAGTTGTTTTTTAATTAAAAATAGAACTACAGTATTATCAGCATTTCTAGTCATATACCCAAAGTACTCTTTATGAAACTACAGAAACTACAGCAATAAATCCACATTTATTACTGCTCTAGTCACAATAGCAAGGAGTGAAAACCATATATTCTTCAAAAAAGAATAGAAAATGAAAATGTAGTAAGTATACACAAAGTATTTTTTGTTACTGTGTTAAAAATGAATTTATGAAAATTTCAACAGAATGAATGAAACTGGAAAAGATTATATTAAGTGAATGTACCCAGACTCAGAGAGACAAAAACTTCATATTATACAAGAGACATCGTGTATAACAATGTTAACTTTTAATGTTTATGAGTAAAGATATGTGAGACTGGGGACAGACTATGAAACTCCTCCAACAGGAGACAACAGGAGGGGACAGAGAGGTATTGAGAAAAGGAGGGGGAGTGGAAGAATACTTTCAATGTGGCATTAAAAGAGAACAGATTATCATGTATGGGAGGGCAAATGGAAGAGAGGGCGGGTTGGATAAAAGGTTTCTAGAGAGATAACATAGTGAATTTTGTTTGAAAATCACCATAATGACTCTTGCCAGGGGAGCAGATAGGCTAACTACAGTTCTTCACCCCTGTCTTTGCTTCTTAAAATACAATTCCCTGGTCTCACTGCCAGCTCTAGAGCAGCACACCTGCTATGCTCTCTCCTTACTCTCTGCCCTCATTCCCAGTGGAGTAAGCAGATCCTGCTGTGAAAACCATGTTTTCCCACCTTCTATGGACCCTTCTTTTCCACAAAGCCCATCCCATTCCAAAAAATCAGCTTCTAGTATCCAGAAACTCATTTTACCCAGAACCCACAGTGGCTACATCAGATCCCTGAAGAATTTCCTAACAGGCAACACACACTTTTCCAAGAACCAGAGAGGGCAACAGAAGCCAAGGAACAAAACAGACAAGCCACAAAGACATGACCATCACCTAGAATCACACACAGACTTCCCAATCCCAAGTGTCTACACTCTAGCATAAAAACACATTCAATAAGAGTCAAGGAAATATCTCCTTACTGGAGCCCAGAAACCCTATCAGAGAAGGCTGAATATTGCCAAATAGCTTAAGCATGAGATAAAGACCTTAAGATAGTCCTTTTAAATAAGATAGAGGGCCTTAAAGAGAAGCTTAAAGTAATCTAGAAAAACACAAACTGTAGGCAGAAGTTTCTGTCCTGCCAGCAACTCCCAAATATCCTGCAGCCACTTCCCAAGTAATTGACTTGCAGGCTATAAAGGCTCAGCCAGTAGCTCAGGCTTATTATGACCTAGCTCTTATACTTAAATTAACCCATAATTCTTATATATGTTTAGCCATGTGGCTTGGTAACATTTTCTCAGGACAACATTCTCATCTTGCTTCCTCTGTGTCTGGTTGGTGACTCCTGATACCTGCTCCTTCCCAGCATTTTAGTTTGTCTTTCACACCTAACTTCCTGCCCATCTATGGGCCTGTCACCTTTTTATTAACCAAAGAAAATAATACATATTTATAATGTAGAAAAGAATTATTCCACAGTATAAACAGTAGAAGGAAATGAATAAAATAGTTCATATCTAAAAGTGAGAATAGACTCAATAAAGAAAACACAAACTGAGGAAATTCTGGAAATCAAAAGTGTAGGAACTCAACCAGGAACTTTGGATACAAACCTTGCCAAAAGAATATTCTAGATGGAGGACTTCATGTACTCTATTGAAACAGGTTGGAAGAAGTGGATACCTTGGTCAATGAGAATGGAAAATCTAAGAATCTCTTGGCACAAATCATTCAGGACATCTGTGGTACCATGAAAACTCCAAATCTAAGAATTATAGGACTAGAGGAATGGGAAGAAACCCAGGGTAAAGGTACAGAAAATATTTTCCATGAAACCACACAGTAAAATTTCCCTATCCCCCAAAAGGAGATGACTGTTAAGATACAAGAAGCATTGCATAGCAACAAAAGACTGGACTAGAAAAGAAGTCATCTCAGCACATAATAATCAAAGCATTAAACCTACATAACAAAGAAAAATATTAAAAGCTGCATGGTAAAAAAGACCAGGCAACATATAAATCCAGACTTCATAGAAAAGCTCCTGATTTCTCAACTGAGAGTCTAAAAGCCAGAAGTTCCCATAAAGATGTGCTTCATAGGCTAAGAGAACACAGATACGATGATATACTACTATACCCAGGAAAACTTTCAGTCATTATAGGTGAAGAAAATAGGACATTCCATGATGAAACCAAATTTAAGCAATATCTACAAATCCAGGGCTAGAGAAGACAGTAAAAGGAAAGCTCTAACCTACCTAGGTTAACTACTTCTCTCAAAACACAGAGAGTAAATCATCTTGGATCAGTAAATCAAAATATGAGAAGCACACACACACATACACACAAAAAACTACCACCAAAATCAAAGACAATAACAACAAAATAATAAGAATAAATAAATATTGCTCATTGATATCTCTCAACATCAATGGTCTCAATTCACCAATGAAAAGAGATGATTAACAGAATGGACGTGAAAACAGGACCTGTCCTTCTATTGGTTTATTATTCTAATTCCACATTGAAACAGTCTTAAAGGTAGAAAGAAAATTGTCATAATGAAACCTCATTAATTGTACGCTAATTCAAAACACTTGTTTAAAGAATAGGGGAGGAAAGCAAGGTGGTTCAGAAAAGTAAGATCACCTGCTGTTCCTGCAGTGGACACAGGTTCTTTCTTGGCACTCACATGAGTACTTGCAGTCATCTGTGACTCCAGTTCCAGGAGATCCAATGCTCTCTTTCCACCTTTCTGCATACTGCGTACACATGCTGCCCTTACATGTATCAGGCAAAAGACTCACAAACGTGAGCCAAAAATAAAAGAAAGTTTTAACATAACAGAAAAAAGGGAGGACAACAAGAAGGTTGCACATGTTAAGGTAATTGATGTGGGTTTAATCCACAGGACACACAAAAAGGAAGTAGAGAATTCACTCCCACAGATTGACCTGTGATATTGAAATGATTGACCACATAAACAAAAACAAAGCATATGTACAAGCAAGAACTTAAATAAGTAACTTTTAGAGAAAAAAAGGAATACAGTGAAAATTTACCATTGTACATTGAAATTTTTGAGTAATGAAAGACTCAGAACTGAGTAATTTGAAAAAAAAGCTGGACTATATTTAAGTAGGACACCAAGCATTAACCTCTATCCTTGCCAAACATACAAACATAAACTTCATAGGCATGCACAAACAGAAAGTAACCATAGCAAGAGAAAGACAATGGATAAATTTCATTATATAATACATATCTTGTATATATAATATGTATATAATTTCACATAAATGTATATATGTGTATATAAATGTATACATAAAATTTCATATATATGAAATATATTTTTCATGTATATATGAAATTATCTGTGATATATATGTGTATATATGATTGTATCATACTTATACCTTTATATATAAACAAACACACACATATATATTTCCATATTTTTGTTAAGAAATTTTCTGTTCATTTTACATACCAATGACAGATTCTGCTGTCCTCCCTCCTCTCGCCCCACAGCCTTCCCCCCATCTCACCCCTCATTCTCATCTCCTCCAAAGCAAGGACTCCCATGGGGAATCAGCAGATCCTGGTACATTCCGTTGAGGGAATGTACGTGTGTGTGTGTGTGTGTGTGTGTGTGTGTGTGTGTGTGTGTGTGTGTGTGGTGTGTGGTGTGTGGTGTGTGTGTGTGTGTGTGTGTGTGTGTGTGTGTGTGTGTGTGTGTGTGTTGTACCACAAATTTAAAAATTGTGGGTACCAGCAAAATTGAGGAAATTTTTTTTCATAGGTATGTCTTTTTATTTGAGACAACTGGCCCACATTGTGATATGGTGAATTTTACACAAAAAGTAAAGGCTCCTAATTAAATGTATTTCAAAATGATGGATAAAATTGTTAATTATTCCTTCATGCTGTGGGTATTATGCTAAGATCTTTTCCAAAAAGTTACATATATTGCTAACTTCTATATATTTAAAGTCATTTAAGCAAAAAAGATAGAAGGAAATGAAACACCCAAAGCCAGAGAAACAGTATTCTCTCTCATGTACTCACTTTGTTTAAAGTCTTCTAAATATAATATTTCACTCAGTCCCTTTGCAGGTGAATTTTAAGAGGCTATGCAGGTTTTCTGTAGATTTTCGAACTAGTAACTAGCAAAACCGAAATTGTATTCCAGACTAATTCCTTCAAGAGCTCTTGTGTTTCTTTCATCCAGTATCTCATTTATTTTTTAATTTATTGATATTAGAAATGTTTTTTTTTTCATTTTTTAACATAAGAATCCCAGTTCTCCCTTCCTCTCCTCCCCCCCACTTCCCTAATCCCATCCCACATCCAGTCCTCAGAGAGGTAAGGCCTCCCTTGAGGAGTCAACAAAGTCTGGCTTACTAAGTTGAGGCAGGACCAAATGTCCCCCCAATAAAGGCAGAGCAAGGTTTCCTACCCTAGGGAATGTGTTCCAAAAAGCCACTTTATGCACCTGGCATGAGTCTTGGTCCTCCCCAAAAAGATCTAGCCATGTAACTGTCACTCATATTCAGAGGGCCTAGTTTGTTCCCATGAATGTTCCCTAGCTGACAGGCCAGAGTCCATGAGCTCCCACTAGCTTGGGTTAGCTGTCTCTGTAGTTTTCCCCATCAAGATCTTGACCTCACTTGGTCCTGTGATCTCTCCTCCCTCTCTCCAACTGAAGTCAGGAGCTCAGCCCAGTACTTGGTTGTGGATCACTGCATCTGCTTCCACCAGTTACTGTATGTAGGTTCCATGATGACAATTAGGGTACTCACTAATCTGATTATAGGGGAAGGTAAGTTAAAGCATCCTTTTCATTATTGCTAGGAGTCTTAGTGAGTGTCACCCTTGTGGATTCCTGGTGCTTTCTTTAGCACCAGGTTTCTCTCTATCACCCTAATGGTTCTTTCTACTAAAATGTCTCTTTCATTGCTTCCACTCTCTATCCCTCCCTCCACTCATCCATTGCAGTCCCTCCTGTTACCATCCACCATCCCTTCCCTTCTACTCTTCCCACTTTACACAGGAGAACTTAACTATTTTACCATTCTAGGACCCTCCATGTTTGCCCCTTTTAGGGTCATCCTTTTTACCTAGCTTTTCTGGGGTTGTGGATTGTAGCCTGGTTATCATTTACTTTGCATCTGATATCCACTTAAGAGTGAATAAATGCCATGTTTGTCTTTCTGAGTCTGAGTTATCTCACTTATGATAATTCTTTCTAGTTCCATCCATTTGCCTACAAATGTCATTGTCTTTTACCTCTGAGTAGTACTCCATTGAGTAAATGAGTACCACATCTTCTTTATCCATTCTTTGGTTGAGGGGCATCTAGTTTTTTTCCAGGTTCTTGCTATTATGAATAATGCTGATATGAACATAGTTGAGCATGTGTCCTTGTGGTAAGATTGAGCATTCCTTGGGTATATGCCCAAGACTGGTATAACTGGGTCTTGAGGAAGACATTCCCAATTTTCTGAGAAACCGCCATACTGATTTCCAGAGTAGCTGTACAAGTTTGCATTGCCACCAACAGTGGAGGAGTGTTCCCCTTGCTCCACATCATCTCCAACATAAGCTGTCTTCAGTATTTTTGTTCTTAGCCATTCTGACATGGGTAAGATGGTAACTCAGAGTCATTTTGATTTGCATTTCCCTGATGACTAAGAATGTTGAGGAATTCCTTAAATGTCTTTTGGCCATTTGAAATTCTTCTGTTGAGTATTCTCTGTTTAGATTGGTACCCCATTTTCACTAATCCAGTGAACATTCATGAACTAAGAACTTATGACTCTGAATAATCATGTCCTTAAAGACTTGCTTTTCTCTCTTTCTCTTGTGTGGACTCACAAAAGCCCTTCTCCTAAACCCCTATGAGAGGCAAAGCATAGATGAGTGATGATGGGTGATATGATATCTGGGAAATTCTCTGATAAAGTCTAGGTGCTCCTTTTCACAATTATCTCTAAGATTACCTTGGTTGGATGGTTTTCTAGTTTCTTTTGCTGTGACAAAACACTATGACACTTAGGGAAGAACATGTTTATTTGATTTACATGCCAGGTTACAGTCTATTATGGCAGGGAACATAAGGAAACAAGAACTTAAATATCATGATCACAGTCAAGACCACAGATATATCCTAGTACTCCTCTGGTTCTTTCTCTTGCTCAGACAACATCCCCTTTTCAGTCTTTCTTCTCTTGCTCATCACTTACTCACACACTCAAACCTGCATGGACTCTATAGACAGGACAGGTGACAGGGTTGACTACTTGCATCACCATTCTCGTATGCCCTATTCAGGTCTCCTTTCATTTTACATATCACCTCAGCCTCATCCTCTCATCCCATCTCTCATGATTCTCACACAAGTATGTCTGACAATGCAGAAAAAAGACCCTCTGCTGGTTAGGAGTCATAGGATAGAGAAAAGAAGGAGAGGCTTTGAGTTTTCATTTTCTCTGTGTGGCCCTGATTTGCAATCCTGAAAAATGCCAGGGACGTGGCATTGAGCTTCGTTGGGTGGAGAAATGCTTTAGAAACACTGGGTCTTGCTGGGTGGTGGTGGTGTTGCACTCCTTTAATCCCAGAATTTGGGTGGCAGAGGTAGTTGGATCTCTTTGAGTTTGGGGCCAGCCTGGTCTACAAAGTGAGTTCCAGGACAGGTTCCAAAGCCACACAGAGAAATCCTGTCTTGAAAAATCAAATCAAAAAAGAAAGAAAGGAAGGAAGGAAGGAAGGAAGGAAGGAAGGAAGGAAGGAAGGAAGGAAGAAAAAACACTGGGTCTCCATTAACAGAGAAAACATTTGCAATGAATTTTCTAAGCATTAAAAAAACTCACGGAGTACCCAGATTGGGTTAAGTAACTTGCTGGGTGACTGGACAAGTCATGTAGCTGAAGCTGAGCATTTTCTATCAAGGGTAAGATAGAAAATATCTTATCTGGTAAACCATAGCATCCTAAGATCAGCATTAATACTAAGACACTATGTAAATGAGTGGGATCCTGTGAAAACAATAACTTGATAGAGAACAAAATAATTGAAATGCCCATAGAATCATACATCAAAAATTGTTCCAGTAAAAAAAATGTAAAAATCACCCCTAGTTCACAAACTGTATAAAAACTGGAATTGGCAAAGAGTGGCCATAGTTTAAGAATCTTAAGCAATCAAACCACCTTTGAATTCAGAGTTATAATAGTTATAGGAATACTTTTGTTTGAATAAAACCAAGAATATAACTGATTTGGATCAAGCAGCAGTTCCCGCAGTGCAATAAATCTTGTCTGCATTACAGAAGTTAGAGAACAATTTTAGATCCTGTCTGACAGTTTTTCTGTGTGGGTGACCCTATAGTTCCAGGTTTATGACATCTTAATCCATTCTCTGTCTTCATCTCAGACCTTGGTTTTTAAATCTGGGTACATTTTTTTTTTTGGTTTTTCGAGACAGGGTTTCTCTGTGTAGCTTTGCGCCTGTCCTGGAACTCACTTGGTAGCCCAGGCTGGCCTCGAACTCACAGAGATCCGCCTGGCTCTGCCTCCCGAGTGCTGGGATTAAAGGCGTGCGCCACCACCGCCCGGCCAAATCTGGGTACATTTTAAGGTTTCTTATCCCATGGATCTTATCCCATTGATCTATCTCTAAAGAATAAAGACCCTTGACTTTCTGATGCCTGGAACCTGAGATTGAGAGAACTGACTTCTCTTCTATCATAAAAGTTCAAAAGTAAGAAAATATTCAGCAAGGAAATATTCAGACTCCTGAATTGTCTGGGAAAACTCTTGTGAAAGCATACTTTTTGGTTTCTGGAAATCTTAACACATATTTGGTCACTATAACTTTTTGGTTTCTGTTTTTTTTTATCACTGTCAAAGTTTATTTTTTAAATTTCTACTAAGAACCAAAAAACTTCAGTCACTTCACCAGAAGCCAAGAACACGACTGGGAGGATACTCAAAGTGTAGGATCATTTAACTCTAACAACTATAAAAGTTATGATTAAACACCTCCAACATTATAGGTAATTAATAAATTCTAGTCCAGTACTTGAGAATGTTATCACTATTGTTTTTTTTAATTTATTTTAATTTATTTTGCAATACAATTCAGTTCTACATATCAGCCACGGATTCCCTTGTTCTCCCCCCCCTCCCGTCCCCCTCACCTTCCCCCAAACCCCCCCCCCCCATTCCCATCTCCTCCAGGGCAAAGCCTTCCCCACAGACTGAGGTCAACCTGGTAGACTCAGTCCAGGTAGGTCTAGTCCCCTCCTCCCAGGCCGAGCCAAACAATCCTGCATAGGCCCCAGGTTTCAAACAGCCAACTCATGCAATGAGCACAAGATCTGGTCCCACTGCCTGGATGCCTCCCAAACAGATCAAGCCAATCAACTGTCTCACCCATTCGGAGGGCCTGATCCAGTGGGGACCCCTCAGCCATTGGTTCATAGTTCATGTGTTTCCATTCATTTGGCTATTTGTCCCTATGCTTTATCCAACCTTGGTCTCAACAATTCTCGCTCATATAAACCCTCCTCATTCTCGCTAATTGGACTCCTGAGTGAGGTAACCCAGACTCAGAAAGACAAACATGGTATGTACTCACTCATAGCAGGATACTAGACATGAAACAAGGATGACTGGACTGCTACTCACATCACCAGGGAGGCTACCTGGAAAACAGGACCCCAAGAAAGACACAGGGATTGTCCAATGACAGAGAAATGGAATGAGATCTACATGAACAGCCTGGACATGAGTGGGGGTAATGAAAGGCGAGGGTTGAGGGAAAGAGAGCTTGGGGGAGCGGGAGATCCCAGCTGGATCAACAACAGAGAGAGAGAACAAGGAATAGGAGACCATGGTAAATGAAGACCACATGAGAATAGGAAGAAGCAAAGTGCTAGAGAGGCCCACAGAAATCCACAAAGATACCCACACAACAGACTGCTGGCAATGGTCGAGAGACAGCCCGAACTGACCTACTCTGGTGATGGGATGGCCAAACACCCTAATTGTTGTGCTAGAAACCTCATCCAACTACTGAGGGATCTGGATGCAGAGATCTAGGCCCCGGGTGGATCTCTGGGAGTCCAATTAGCGAGAATGTTATCACTATTGTTTTTAAGGTTCATATTCTTTGAAAGATTTCACTGCCTGAAACAAAAAAGCAAAAGACAAATTCTGAGAATGTATTATCCATGTCTCCTTTAATGGGCTTCTTCTGTACAAAATCCCTGGTGATATGACAGCTCACTGACCAAACTGATGTAATACACTAACTTGTCAGAGTCAATAGACTTACACTACATAAGTAGTTGTTCATCTGAAACTGTCTCCAAATTGTTTTGTCCAAGCACCCTTTAACAAAGCATGGACATTGCTGTATTGGAGGATAACTTTCTGGTAATGACATCAGGATCATTTGGAAAACAACTTGATTTCATGCAACCCATTTGTGGTATTGAAAGTTTCATTGGACAATGGGACTTGTCAAGTTGAGGTCTTGTCTCACCCAGTTTTTGATTCTTCATTTATGTATGTATGCATATATTTTAGGAAATTTTTACTATATTAGGTTTCCATATAATTCCTCAAATGGCCCCTAATTTTACTTGGCCCTTTCTGTATTCTCTCCCTTGCCCTATGCCTACCTGCTTGACCCCCATTCCAGCTTTCCCTTATCCATCCATAACTACCTAATCTCTTTTCCTTAATAAAAGGAGATCCATCCCTCTTCCATTGTGCCTTACTCTATACCTAATCTCTATGGTAATACAGATTTTAGTTTGCTTATTATTGATGTAACAGCTAACATTGTGTTAAGTTTTCTTGATTAATGATTGATGTAGGAAAGCCCAAGATCACTGAATGTCATGCCACCAATAGACTGTTGTTCATAAGTTCTATAAAACAATAACAAAATCTAAAAATAAAACAGAACAAATACACTGAGTAAGCCATGAAGAGCAAGCTAGTAAGCTGCATTCTTCCATGGCCTCTGTTTCAATTCCTCCATGTTTCTATCCTGTTTGATTCTAGTCTTGGTTTTCTTCAGTGATCAAATATTATCTGCAAATGTAAGAAGAAATAATCATTTTCCTCCCAAGTTGCTTTTTTATCATGATGCTTTATCATGACAATAAACACCTCAACTAAGACGAATGGGAAGAGTGTTTCTGTTTTGGCTGGAGAGATGATAGACTTACTCTATGTAATATTTTGTTTGGCCATCAATACTCAGTCTTATAGCTTAGCAATTAAAGTACTGCAACTGAAAATACATATATTTGAAGTTACCATTAGATAAACCTTGTTATTGTTCACTCCAGTGTAAAAATAAAAATTAATCATCATATAATCCATCAAAAGACTCCCACCAGCTCTGAAGCTTCCATAAAGCTCCTTTCTAATAATTTACCCACAAATTTTCCCTCTGGGATTGATAATCATCTTTAGCAAATGTGATTGGACTGTGAAACTTCAAGGGTAACAAATGAAATATATCTGTTGGTATAAAAATCTAAGAAGCTTTCTTCACCTGCTTGTCAATAAACAAAGGAACCTGATCTACAAATACAGGAGTGGTAGATTCTATAATAATATCCTGTAGGGATGTATTCATGCTGTAATATTATTTGGGCTATCCTTCTTTTTCTTCCTTCTTTCCTTCCTGCTTTTCTTTTTTCTTTTGTTTTTTTCTTTGCTCTTTCTTCACCTCCTCCTCCTCCTTCTCAAGACAGAATTTCGCTGTGTAGCTCTTACCATCCTGGAACTTGCTCTTTAATCTAGGATTTCCTCAAATTCAGAAATTCACCAGTCTCTGCCTCTCAAGTGCTAAGATTAAAGTTGTGGTCTGTTTGTGTTAGTCAGAAGTCTCAAGAGTGTTTTCTTCCACCTGATTTTTGACAAAGAGGAGAGAAATATACAATGCAAAAAAGAAAGAATCTGTAACAAATGCTGCTGTTTTAACTGGCTGTCAGCATGTAGAAGAATGCAAATAGATTCATATCTATTACTCTGCAGGAAGCTCAAGTTCAAGTGGATCAAAGACCTTAACTTAAAACAAACTTGACAAAAGAGAAAGTGGAGAATGGCCTTGAATGCATTGGCACAGGATACAACTTCCTGAACAGAACACCAATAGCTAATGCACTAAGATCAACAATTAATGAATGAGTCCCCATGAAACTGAAAATCTGTAAGGCAAAGGACACTGTCAAAAGAATAGTAAATTACAAAATGAGAAAATATCTTCACCACCCCCACATCTGACAGGGACATGATATCCAAAATAAGTAAAGAATTCAAGAAACTAGACACCAACAAATTAAATAATTCAATTTAAAAGTGTGGTACAGATCTTAATAGATAATTCTCAACAGAGGAATCTCAAATTGCCAAGAAATACCTAAAAAAATCTCAGGGGTAAGGTAGAAACTTATTGCAATGGAAACTCCCAGAAATCCATAAGGTTGACTCCAGTGAAGACTTCTAGTAATGGGAGATATGGAGCCTGAACCTTCCAACTTCTGTAACCTGAAAAGGCTTCAAATGGAGGGATTTAGATACTAACCTAGCCACAAAAAATGACTTGAAATTATTCCTGCCTGCAAGATGTATAGGAGTAAAGGAGCATAGAACTTATGGGAGCAGTCAATCAATGACTGGTCAAAATTGAGACCCATGTCATGAGAGGGAGCCCATGTCAGATACTGCCTGGAGGGCTAGGAACTAGTCTGGATAGCCCAGTGAACAAAGATAGAACCAAACATGATCAGAAAAAAAAGCCAGTAAAATCATTCTTAATGATGCTCTGTTATTCCTGTAGACTGAAACCTAGCATAATGATCATCAGAGAGGCTTCATCCAGCAACTGATAGGAGCAGATGCAGAGACCCACAGTCAAACATTGTTTGAGTTCAGGTAATCATGCAGAAAAGGACCAGGAAGGACTGTAGAAGCCAGAGGGTTCAAAACAACCCAAGAAAACAGAATCAACTAACCAGGGAGCATGGGTGCTCACAGAGACTCAACTGACAACCAGGGAGCCTGCATGGGACTGACCAAGGCTCTCTGAAGATATGGTACAATTGTGTAGATTGGTGTTCCTTTGGGACTCCTGACAATGGGAGTGGGGCTATCTGTCTCTTTTGTCTGTTTTTGGGACCCATTTCCTTCCACTGGGTTGCCTCATCCAGCTTCAATATGAGGTGATATGAATAGTTTATTATTTCTTGACATATCATGTTTGGTTGATATTCCTGGGTGGCCTATCCTTTTCTGAAGGGAAAAAAGGAGAAGTGGGAATGGGAAGAGAGAGAAACTGGGAGGAGAAGAGTGAGGTTAAACTGTGGTAAGGATGCAATATGTTAGAGAATAATACTATTTTCAAAAAGTGATTTCCTCTTATATAAACCTGTATTTCAATTCCTGGCATGTTTCCCTGGTATGGTGATATTTTATTTGTACTAAAATGTTATTTGTATGTTAATAAATAAAGTTGCCTGGGGGTCAGAGCTATTAGCAAGCCATAGGAAAGCTGGGCAGTGGTGGTGCACACCTTTAATCCCAGCACTTGGTAGGCAGAGCTAGGTAAGTCTCTGTGTGTTCAGAGATACAGCCAGCATTGGATACACATGCCTTTAATCTCAATACCAACCATAGAAGACCTGGAGGTCTGTACAGACAGGCAGTGATGAGGCGGTCATGTGGTTGGGTTTACAACCAATGAGAAGGCAGAAAAGAAAGTCTATATAAAGACTTTAGACCCCAGCCACTTCCTGAGACTTAGAAACTGGCCCCCAGCTCCCATCCTGGCCCAGACTCCCCTTCTGGACAAGACATGAGTGCCTGGGCTCAGCCCAGACCCCATCCCTGGGCACCAGCCACTCCTGGGAAGACCTGTCCAACTTGGACCCAGGTTGTGGCCACCAGGCAGGTTCCTTTCTAGCCCTACCAGGAAGATTCCCCTTCTCCAAGACCCCTGGCAGACCCTGCAATCTCCAAACCCTGCCCCCATGCCCATCTGCCTGAGACCCCAGCCACTTCCTGAGACTTAGAGACCAACCCCCAGCACCCATCCTGCCCTGGACTTCCCATTTGGACAAGAGAGCTCCCATCTGGACAAGAGAGAGAGACTTCCTGAATCTGTTAGCTCTGTCTGGACCAAGTGCGCTGATAAGACCAAGAACGAACCACAAAGAGATGGGCAGATGTCAAGGCTCTGTCTGGACCAAGTGCAATGATAAGACCAAAAATGAACCACAAGGAGATGGGCAGGCATCATGGCAGAAGTACATACAACAAAATGAAGAGGAATACAACTTCACCAGAACCTAGCCATCCTCCAACATCTAGACCTGAACATCAAAAATTGGAAGAAGCAGAAGAAAACAGCCTTATGGATAACATCATGAAGAATGTAGAGGCTTATATAGAGGAAAAGACAAACAAAAATGGGAAGAACGCTATAAAAAACTAGAGGAAAGGACAAATGAAGTAGAAGAAAAGAATAAAACCCTGGAAGAAAACAATAAAGCCCTGAAAGAAAATCATGAAAATGCAATGAAACAGATGAAGGAAACAGTCCAAGACCTGAAAAGGGAAATAGTAAAAATGAAAAAGACACAAACAGAGGGAATGCTTGAAATAGAAAATCTGAGAAAATGAACAGTAACTTCAGACACAAGTATAACCAACAGAATGCAAGAGATGGAAGAGATATAACCAACAGAATACAAGAGATGGAAGAGAGGATCTCTGGCATTGAAGATACAGTAGAAGAAATAGATTCATCAATCAAAGAAAACACTAAAGCCAACAAAGGCATGACCCAAAATGTCCAAGAAATTTGGGACACCATAAAAAGACCAAACCTATGAATAATAGGGATAGAAGAAGGAGAAGAATACCAACTCAAAGGCACAGAAAATATATTCAACAAGATCATAGAAGAAAACTTTCCCAACTTAAAGAAGGAAATGCCTATGAAGATGCAAGAAGCCTATAGAACACCAAACAGACTAGACCCCCCAAAAAGTCCCCTCACCACATAATAATTAAACAACTAAATGTACAGAATAAAGAAAGAATATTAAGAGCAGCTAAGGAAAAAGGCCAAGTGACTTATAAAGGCAAACCCATCAGAATAACACCCAATTTCTCAATGGAGACTTTGAAAGCCAGAAGGACCTGACAGATGTAATGTAGACACTAAGAGACCATGGATGCCAGCCTAGACTAATATACCCAGCAAAACTTTCAATCATCAGAGACGGAGAGAACAAGACATTCCAAGACAAAGCCAGATTTAAACAATACCTATCCACAAACCCAGCCCTATAGAAAGCACTAGAAGGAAAATTCCAACCTAAGGAAGTCAGATACACCCTCGAAAACACAGGCAATAGATAAAGCCACAGCAGTATACCCCAAAGAAGAGAAGTACACACTACCACCAAAAAATAACAGGAATGAACAATCACTGGTCATTAATATCCCTTAATATCAATGGACTTAATTCACCTATAAAAAGATGTAAGTCTACAGAATGGATATGAAAGCAGGACCCATCTTTCTGCTGCATACAAGAAACACATCTCAAATTCAAAGATAGACACTACCTAAGAATAAAAGGCAGGGAAAAGACTTTCCAATCAAATGGTCTTAAAGAAACAAGCCATCCTGTTATCCAGCAAAATAGACTTCAAACTAAAATCAATTAAAAGAGATCAAGAAGGGCATTACACACTCATCACAGGAAAGATCCACCAAGATGAAGTTTCAATTCTGAACATTTATGCCCCAAACACAAGGGCACCCTCATATGTAAAAGAAATATTACTATAGCTTAAACCACATATAAAACCCCACACATTAATAGTGGAAGACTTCAACAACCCACTCTCACCACTGGACAGATCTCTCAAATTGAAACTTAACAGAGAAATAAAGGATTTAACTGATGTCATGACTCAAATGGACTTAATTGATATCTATAGAACATTCCATCCTAACAAAGAAGAATATACCTTCTTCTCAGCAGCCCATGGAACCTTCTGTAAAATCGACCACATACTTGGCCACAAAGCAAATCTCAACAGATACAAAACAATTGGAATAACCTCCTAGGTTCTATCAGACAATCATGGTTTAAAGTTAGATTTCAACAACAACAACAACAAAAAACTACAGAAAACCTACAATCTCATGGAAACTGAATAATGCTCAACTGAATCACCAATGGGTTAAGGAAGAAATAAAGAAAGAAATTAAAGACTTCCTAGAGATCAATGAAAATGAAGACACCACATACCCAAAATTATGGGACACTATGAAAGCAGTGCTAAGAGGGAAATTCATAGCACTAAATGCCTACACAAAGAAGTTGGAGAAATCTCACACTAGGGACTTAACAGCACACCTGAAATCTCTAGAACAAGAAGAAGCAAAGTCTCCCAGGAAGAATAGATGCTAGGAAATTATTAAATTGAGAGCTGAAATCAATAAAATAGAAATCAAGAGAAGCATACAAAAATTAATGAAACAAAGAGTTGGTTCTTTGAGAAAACCAACAAGATAGATGAGCCCTTATCCAAACTAACCAAAAGAGAGAGAGAGAGAGAGAGCATCAAAATTAACAAAATCAGAAATGAAAAGGGAGACATAACAACAGACATAGAGGAAATCCAGAGAATCATCAGGTCATACTTCAAAAACCTCTACTCCAGAAAACTGGAAAATCTAAAAGAAATGGATAATTTTCTGGATAGGCACCACATACCTAAGTTAAATCAAGACTAGACAAATTATCTAAATAGTCCAATAATCCCTAAGGAAATAGAAACAGTCATTAAAAGTCTCCCAAGCAAAAAAAGCCCAGGATCAGGTGGTTTCAGTACAGAATTCTACCAGATCTTCAAAGAAGAGTTAATACCAATACTCTCTAAATTGTTCCACACAATAGAAACAGAAGGAACATTACCAAACTCCTTCTATGAAGCTACAATTACCCTGATTCCTAACCCAAACAAGGATACAACAAAGAAAGAGAACTACAGACCGATCTCCCTCATGAACATTGAAGCAAAACTACTCAATAAAATACTGGCAAACAGACTCCAAGAACACATCAAAACAATTATCCACCTTTGAGGCTAGAGTATTCCTGCCTGGCCCATAGTCAGGGCAAATCTCTCTCACCTGTCAGCACCACAGCCGCTCAGACCCAACCAAGCAAACACAGAGACTTATATTGGTTACAAACTGTATGGCCGTGGCAGGCTTCTTGCTAACTGTTCTTACAGCTTAAATTAATCCATTTCCATTAATCTATACCTTGACACATGGCTCGTGGAATACTGGCATCTT